>NC_091072.1:79520000-80145000 GCF_032405125.1 Capricornis sumatraensis
AAGGCACACTCTGTAGCTGGGATCGTTCTGGTTGCTTTAACAGTTTGCTGCTAAAGGCCTGGCAGGTTTTATTGGGTCTTGAAACTATTCAGACTTCTGTAATCACTCAGAAAGGCAGATGAGTTTGCTTAGCCTAGATTCCTACTTCCTAACTGAAAGACTACAAGGCTGAAGATACATTTCTCGGGATAAATAACAAGGTCATA
Organism: Capricornis sumatraensis; assembly: GCF_032405125.1. NCBI lineage: Eukaryota > Metazoa > Chordata > Mammalia > Artiodactyla > Bovidae > Capricornis > Capricornis sumatraensis. Next base: position 79,520,207 of record NC_091072.1, read on the forward strand.
CTGTATTGTACAGGGACCTATATTCAATATACTGTGATAAACCATACTGGGAAAAATATGAAAAATTCCTGTACATGTTTAATTGAAAAACTGTGGTGTACAGCAGAAATTAACACAATGTGGTTAATCAACTATATTTGAATAAATTTTAAAAATCGTAATTCTAAAAAAAATTACATCTCTCAGACTCTCCTGCAGCTAGGATTCCAGATGTGGTTTTTAACATGCCCATCAGATGCACCTGTGTGTCACTGACATCAGGAATGCAGCTGAATGCAGACAGAGGTGGTTATAGGAGTTGCATCATTTTGCTAGTGTGGATGCAGCCACAGAAGCAGAGACCTGAAACGAACAGTTGTAATAGTCATTTTCTGATCTCCAAGTGCAGCTAGTTAGGGTGACGGCTTCCTGAAATCCCCCTTCTTATGAGCTAGGTTTCTGAGTTTTTCTAGAAATCACTAGGCCCACCCTAGAACTCAAAGGTGAAAATTAAAAATGGCAGTCATGCAGCCAAGAGGCTGGTGGGGAGAAGAGAGGTAGGTAAGAAACGACAAGGAATAGAGAGGGGAGAAGGCTTTCAGAACCTCTGCTTCCACCGGGAGTAGTTGGTGTTTAGCACTCGAGGAGTCAGTAGGAGCAGATGGACTGGCTTGGCCTAAAAGGGGGGATATTTTTGAAAGAAGTACATGATTTACGCTAAATTTATTATACAAGGTTTTCTACTTTCAACTTTTATAGTTTCCAGGGAGAAGAAAAATACTCTGCAACATACATCCGGGCACAAGAGATGGTACAGGAATATGATGATGGTGATATGAAAAACTTCAGTTCTGCAATTGCAGGCTTTCTGTAATGAGGTTCCCAGCAGTAGTTCTCATCAGGCAGAGGTAACAAGAAAAGCAATAAGGCATTTAAAATAAAAACTTCATCATACACACACATATCCTGAAAGATACACATATGGTGCCATGAGCAGGGCTGAAATGTTTTCTGCATTCTAAAATCTGATGAAATGAAATCAGCAGTTCAATATGCCTGTCACCTCTATAAACATGGTGTAGTTTAATGATCACAGAAAGCAGAGCTGGTTAGGAAATTTGAAGCTTTTCTTTTGTGTCAAGGTTAGTAATTTTTGCTTCATTTAAGAAATCTCTTTTAATTAGGGCTATCAGCTTTATTAACATACGGAGTTCAATAGATGTGTTTGAATTTTATAGATTATGAATTAGTGTTGAGACTGAGGTTTGGGCAATTTAGTTAAAACTGCCCCTGCCCACATGTTCAGCACTCACCCTCTTACCAGGATGAAAAAAATGAAAGGTGTATTTCACAGTGAAGGAGTACAGAGAATCTTAATATAAGAACTTGATCTTTATTCTTCCATGTGGCAAATATTAGCTACTATTTGGTCTCCAGCCAAAACATGCTAAATGTCTGAATGACAATGTGACTTATTAGGTACATTTGGCTATCTTATAGTTTATTCTATGCAGGAGTGGCAACTAACATCTCTTAAAAGTGTCCAAAGTAATTGGCCTGTCTGTTTTGTGATTCATTTGGGGACCCTTCATAGGCACAACCACTGCAAAAGAGAAATACCGCCAGGAACACCTATAAACAATGGTATCTGTATGTTAGTAGCATGTGTTGACAGGCTGTCTTCTCCAAAATAAGAAACTTGGTTCTGTTTCCTCCCCCACCTATCTACATCCTGAACTGTTTTACCCCAGACTCACACAATGAAATTGGAAATGCATTTATCTTCGAAAATGAACATTTTTTTTCTCCTATGGTAGAACATTTACATCAATTAAACATGTCAAAGTCTGTATAAAATGATAATTGCCTCATTACATTAATGATGCTCTTGAAGATAAATAATATATAGTGTTAAAGCTTCTATATACAAATTATATTCTTAAGGATCACATCTGTCCTATTTATTAAACAGAATGTTATTATGATAAGAGTAGCAGTATGTATTTATTAACTAGTCACTCATACAGAAGTATATAAACAAGAAAGCTTACCTGGAATCCCCATGTTGCTGCTTTTCCTGAACCCCAACCCCATGAAAATTAGGTTGGATCACAGCTAGGGATGCTAATACAACAATAGCTGCCAGTGAACCATGCCTCCCTGTATTATCTAAGCCCTTGAGCTGTCCTCCCGTCTCTTCACATTGTTGTTGGGTTGACCATGACATGCTTTGGCTGATGGAACATTTGTAAACTAGATGCAAATGTAGGCTTAACAAATGCCTGATGTGTACTTTTCCTTTCCTGCGTCTCTTTGGAGCTCTGAACTGCCATGTGAAGAATGCTGGTCCAGCTCCTGGAGGTTGAGAAACCATGCAAACCAGGACGAGGTGGCCCAGTTGAGCCCTGTACACCAACCCTGGTGGCGAATTTCCCACCTGACACGGAGAACCATGAGAAACAATACACGTGGGTTTTAAGCCACTACATCTTGAGGTATTTTTATATGCAGTAATTGATACAATGGCCTTAAGAATGATAAATGTGGAGTTCCAGGCAAGCTGAAGCTTGGGCAATCCAAGAGACTAAAAGTGGGTTGTTTTGATAAGTCTCTCTATAAAACCGTATAAAGATATTAAGTTCAGTACTTATGTGATTTTAGGGTTTTTGTTTGTTTGATTTCAGTTAAAAGGCAAAAGGAAACTGAAAAAATATATATATATATAACTTACCCCATACCCCCATAAATACTGCAAAGACTAGGGTTCCAAAACTGTCAAAGATGCACAATTTCTGTAAAATATAATAATGACATTTACATGAATTATGTTCTTCACCTACTAGAATTCATCAAATATGCGCTGCTTTGTATATATTACCGTCGGGAAATTTCTTTTAAATCTGTTGCCTAGTTTGACAATCACCACATCTACTACATACTTACAGACGAGATTTCTCATTCTCCTGAAAGCACACAGCTTTTACCAGACTACATTTCCAAAGGAATCTTTCTGTGTCTTGATAAAGAAATAAGCACAGCTGCTAAGATTCCATTTTGTTGAAAGCCTCTAACATACTTTTGAATAACAGCCTCTTTTTATGGACGATCAGAGTGAATTTGAGGAAACAGAATGGCCCTAAGAGGACAATGAACTCCAAACAACTTGGAGATTTATGATTTGCATCTTATCATCCCACCTTGGTCAGGGGGCAAGTTCCCAAATTCCTGGTTTTCTTAAGAGAAGCACAAAGCTGGGGTTTACTTTAAGATGGCTTGCCTCCAGAGCTTGTTTTCCTCAAATCCAGTGATGACTTTTCTATCATGGCTGACAGAAGCTTTCATCAGGATAAAGATGCAAAAGTGCTTTTGCGGACATTAAAAGGGCACAGTGATCATGAATGAATATACTACATACTCTATTTACTAGCTTACTAACTTTCAAATTTTTGCTAATTGTCTCCCTCTATTAATTCCTGAAAAAATTTCCAATTAGCTACCAATTTTTCATCAGTGAGCATTTTCATATCTCCTAAAAAGGTCTATAAAATTAGTAGAAAAAGTGGCAAACACAATATCAACTTTATGAAAGATCTTATGAAAAGTAAAGAAGACATGCTAGAAAAGGAAGCTATAGGCTAAAAAATAAATAAATAAAAAGCAAACTCTTCAGGGCTAAGGAAAATTCAAAGCTGCTCCTAAGTAAAAAACTTGACTTTTTAAAAGTTCTTTCTGGGTTGCCCTTATACTGATGCAAAATGAATAAACTTCCATCTAAATAAAAGTTAAGGTTATTTTTATAAAATAATATCCACCTACCCATCTTCTTATATATCCTTTTCCAAATCATGTAGATGCTCCTCAATCACACATATATTTCCTGAGCAGAAAGAATAGTCCCAAACTGTCATTCAATTACTCCTCTCAAAAATCCAGCTCAAGAAAGACAGAATTAACAAATGAGTGATCAATCTGGGGAACAGAGCTCCCTACCTACTCTAGTCCTGGGATTACACAGAACCCAGATTTCAACTCTTTCAGCTCTGACTCTCTTGAACCATCTTCTCCAAGCTCTCTTTCAATGTCATGTCTTATCCTTTGTTGAAAAATTATTATAGGAAAAGTCCCATGAAATACGGTTCTGCGTGTTACAATGTTATTATTGAAGATTCTGTCCAGTGTCACTTCTCTTCTAGGAATCAGTGCAAACCTCTCTCTACGTGATACCTCCCTATTTGCCCTGATGCCTCTATCCTCCCACTCCAGAAAGAGAAAATCCTATTATGCTGAGAAAAAGCCACTGGAAGCACATCTGTCAATACCAGAGGAGTGGGAGGGAAAGAAACAGCAAGAAAAGGCAGGTGTACTGCTAAGGCCAAGCTCACCGCAGCTGCTGAGCTCAAAACATCTTGCAAAGCAAGATGTGCCTTGCACTCCTATGAGAGACAGTTAGGTGGCTTGGAGGAAGTTACCATTTTTGCCATATGGGTAAGAATCGAGGAACTGAAAGTATAAGATGGTTGGCCTCTCTGCTCTACATGCCCCAGAAACAACATGGAAGCAGGAAGTAAGCGGGAAGATAAGCAAAGCGTTTTCTTGGTAAGAAGCTTAGCTTAGCTTGCTTGGCAGGATGGCAGAGAGGGAAAGCTGGCTGTGCTAACAGTGGCCCCGAGTCAGCACACTGCGTTAGTCATGTGGAGCAGGAAGGCAGAGAGAGCTGCACATGCAGGCATGATGATTTTAAGTGGAGGAGAGAAACCTAGAAAAGTTAGAATCTAGAAAAGTGACAATTTGCTATGCTTTCTTCCTGCAAAGGAACAAAATCAAAATTATGTAACAATGCATTTCAAAGACCTAAACATTATAACTTAACCATATTTCCTCTTTATCTTGCCAGCTAAAAAGCTAAGAACTTTATTTAATGCTCAGTCACAAAACTAGTATCAATCCTGATTATTTCCATAACTGTTTCTTCATTTCCTTGATCCTGATTATCTATTTCTAATTTATTAATAATTCTGGCATACGTATCAACTAGTGAATATTCCATCACTTTCCAAAAGGAAAGAAATGACTATAAAATGTATAAATGAAGAAATGACTGAATTAACCAATAAACAGGAAAGGTGCTTCTCTTTTTTCCTTTTTTATGTTATTTTTTCATTTCATTCTTTTACATTCTTTTATACACTTCCCTCCCTTTGTAAATCAGTCTGAAAAGACTCAAAGCATTTTTTTTTTTGAAACTGGAAGAGAATGATTCACTTTTTTCCCCCCAAAACATGACAGTGTGGAAATTTCTTAAGGAAAATGGAATTTCCATTTGTACTCTGTGGAGTACAGTTTGCCTCTGGTATTGTCCTTTGCACTTGCCTTAAATCCTGTGGCCTGGAGATACACACTATGGACCTTTATGAGTCAACGGCGCTGGAAGGCAGCTTCTCTCTTGCTACCTCCAAGTCTTTCACTTTGAGTGATCTATGATGGGTATTTATAGTCTAGAACTTGTGTTAGTTGAAGGGGAGTGGGCGATGAAATCTAATTTAACTCATAAAGTATAAAAATACATGTGTTGACAATACCCTGCGATCCTCTTAATTAAGTGGTGGAGCAATTTTTCAAACTGAGTTCCATTCAGGAGTGAAGTGCATGGTCCTGCAGGCAGCCAGTGAGGAACGTGGCGACAGCAAGGAAGGCAGATGTGCTGTCATTTCCTGGCTTGCCTGTTACCAGGCGGGTGGTTGAGCAGATTATTTAAGCCCGCAGATTCAGTGTTTTAATCTGTAAAATAGAGGTAACACCTGTTCTGCCTGCCTCACAGCACTCTTTCGTGTGTCAAGTGATAATCCAGGTATAAGTTTGCGAAGTCTCAACTATAAAGTAGCATCACTATATTAGCTGTGTACATGGAGCAGATCAGAATATTCTGAGATCATAGAAATATTCCTAAACTTTCATAGCAGAGTGAGGGGACAGAGAGATCAAGACAGGGAAGAATTCTAAGAAGGTCAAAGTTGCCAGGAAAACCTTCTGAAGCAAGCCAACCATCTTTCTTCCTGTCTAGTCTTTCTGGTATGCCTTTCAGAAAGCTCCCTCCAGTCTCAATGCTTTTGCTAAACCTCCTGGATTTTAAGAAGTCATATAGCTCAAGACCATCTATCTGCATGTGTAAGGGGAACCAGATGTGTTTGGTAGGAATGTTTAGAGACAAAGTGAATATCTGTTACCATTTGAAGACAAAACCTTTCTTATGCATTTTTATAAATACAGTCTAAATCTGATCTGCAAAGTCTTTAAAAATACAAGGAGAGTTTTAGCATACTTTCAAAGTGGAAAAACAAGTACAGATTTCAGGTTTCCATACTTGAATTAAGGAAAATACTTATAACAGTAAACCTATTAAATAGTATTTATGAGATAAGCCAGATAAGCAGGTTTGAGAAAACTGTTTTGATTACTTGAAATATTCAAGCAGTTTCAATTCTACAGTTCTTCACTGACCTTTCAGGAGATTATTGATAAGGCTTTTAATTTCAATGTATTATTTATAAACAAGGAATAACACATGTATTTTATATCTATCTTTGAAAATGAAGGCTTAGCTGAAAATTACCTTTCTAAATTCCTCAAGAGGAAAAAAATTTAAGTACTATGTTGTTTTAAAATTATTAGAAGGCAAAAAAGGCTTTCATTACTTGTGAATGTTTGAAAAAAATACCTTTGAGGACTCGCAAGTAACATTGAGTGACCAGAATGGACACTCCTTATCACATTGAGGACACATTATGATCTGGCCGCCAATGTCAGGATCACAAACTTCTTTGCTAAAGAAAAGAGAAAAATAAAGTTTAATTTTTAAAAATTTAATGAACAAGACTTTTTACCAGAATGATAAGATCCAACATCCATTCATGATAAAAAAACTAACTAAATTCTTATAAAACTAGGAGTGGAAATGAACTTCATTAACCTGATAAAATCTCGCTGTATAAAACCTACAAAAAAAACATTATACTTAACAGTAAAAGGCTGAAAGTATTTCCTTTACATCAGAAACAAGATAATATGTTCCACTATCACCGCTTCTTTTCACTGGTTGTGATATCACTGCCAACATAGTTAGTAAAAAACAAACAAAAAACAAAGACAAGGGGAATGGCCAGGAAAAAAACCTGCTATCCCTAATAAATTACATAATTGTTTATATGGACAACTCAGTAAAACTTGCAGATAAATTATTAGAATAAATGAGTTTAGTAAGTTTGCTGGACACAAAATCGGTGTATATGTGTAGGGTCACAAAAAAGAAACTGTGTCTCTAAAGACCTGCCACAGTTAAGAATTTTAATTTTTTATAACTGTTTTCAACAACTTAAAAATACAAAGAGTCCAGGAACAAAAATCTAATTCAAAATGTACAAAATTTATATGGAGAAAATGTTAAAACTGTTGTAAAAGAGTGAAGAACCTATATGAATAGGTAAATTATCATGTTCATCATTTGGAAGAATCAATACTTGAAGATGTCATTTCTCCCTTATTTGACATCTCCTAAAGGACAAGGTGCTACTGGGGTTGTTTAACTGCTAAGTCCTGTCTGACTCTTGTGACCCCACAGACTGTAGCCCACCAATGTCTGTTCATGAGATTTTCCAGACAAGAATACTGGAGTGGGTTGCCATTTCCTTCTCCAGGGGATCTTCTCAACCCAGGGATCAAACCCATGTCTCCTGAATTGACAAGCAGATTCTTTACCAGTGAACCACCTGGGAAGCCCTTTAAGTTAAGAAAAACTGAGCAAAAGAGAAAAATAAAGAGTTCAGCAAGAGACCTCTGTGTACACCAAAACTGATATATAACAGGCAGCATCGACCCAGCAAACCAGTAAGGTAAAAACAGATGTTTGAATAAATAGGGCTGCTGCAGTGGAATATCCATACAGAACAAGGTGAAAGTGAACCCCTAAATCCTATCACATATAAATCAGTTCCAGGTAGAAAATAAAACTGCAACAGTACCAACTTACAGAATAGTATCTAGATAACCTTGGGGTAAAGGAAAATACTACTAAAGAAAAACAAAAGAGCATAAATCATAAAGAAATGTAAGAATTGAATCGCCAGTCTATGTCTGACGCAGGATACAGCATGCTTGGGGCTGGTGCATGGGGATGACCCACAGAGATGTTATGGGGAGGGAGGTGGGAGGGGGTTTCATGTTTGGGAACACATGTAAGAATTAAAGATTTTAAAATTAAAAAAATAAAAAATTAAAAAAAAAATCTTTTAAAAGTAAGAACCTCATTAAGGCACTACAAAGAGAGGGGAAAAAAATAGCCGCAGACTGGCAGAAGTTTTGCAATATACAGGAATGACAAAGGACTACTCACAAGAGTATTTTAAAAACTCCAGCAAGTTAATAAGAAAAACCCAGCAAATTACTAATAACAACAGGCTGCACACTGCTCACTCTAGAAGAAACTATGCAGATTGACTCCAATGTGAATAGGATTGGAACTGCAGAATTAGCACTGCAAATAACTCAGTAAAAAATAACTGGGCATGAGAAACACTTCAAGAATATCTGAGTAAAGATCTTGGAAAACATGCCCCTCCACAAAGCAAAGAACTTGACAAAATCTGTCAAAATTAACCTCTGCAGAAACTAAACAAAGGTTTCCAATAGCATGAGAAGTGTTTGAGAAAAAACAACTAAATCTTTTCCATAAAATAGTGAGTTTTTTTTTTAAATTTTTATTTTTACTTTATTTTACTTTGCAATACTGTATTGGTTTTGCCATACATTGACATGAATCCACCATGGGTGTACATGCGATCCCAAACATGAACCTCCCTCCCACCTCCCTCCCCACAACATCCCTCTGGGTCATCCCCATGCACCAGCCCCAAGCATGCTGTATCCTGCGTCGGACATAGACTGGTGATTCGATTCTTACATGATAGTATACATGTTTCAATGCCATTCTCCCAAATCATCCCACCCTCTCCCTCTCCCTCTGAGTCCAAGAGTCTGCTATACACATCTGTGTCTTTTTTGCTGTCTTGCATACAGGGTCATCATTGCCATCTTTCTAAATTCCATATATATGTGTTAGTATACGGTATTGGTGTTTTTCTTTCTGGCTTACTTCACTCTGTATAATCGGCTTCAGTTTCATCCATCTCATCAGAACTGATTCAAATGTATTATTTTTAACAGCTGAGTAATACTCCATTGTGTATATGTACCACAGCTTTCTTATCCATTCATCTGCTGATGGACATCCAGGTTGCTTCCATGTCCTGCCTATTATAAACAGTGCTGCGATGAACATTGAAAGAGAACATGTGTCTCTTTCAATTCTGGTTTCCTCGGTGGGATTGCTGGGTCATATGGCAGTTCTATTTGCAGTTTTTTAAGGAATCTCCACACTGTTCTCCATAGTGGTTGTACTAGTTTGCATTCCCACCAACAGTGTAGGAGGGCTCCCTTTTCTCCACACCCTCTCCAGCGAGTTTTGTGGCATTTTAACTTGGCTTATCCCCATCCCCATAACCTCAGCTTCATGTTCCCCTTTAAAACCAACAGTCTCACAACCAAGGTAGCCTCAGTTCAGTCCAGTTCAGTTGCTCAGTCACGTGTGACTCTGTGATCTCATGGACTGCAGCACGCCAGGCTTCCTCGTCCATCACCAACTCCCAGAGTTCACTCAAACTCCATGTCCATTGAGTCAGTGATGCCATCTAACCATCTCATCCTTGTCATCGCCTTCTCCTCCCGCCTTCAATCTTTCCCAGCATCAGGGTCTTTTCCAATGAGTCAGTTCTTTGCATCAGATGGCCAAAGTATTGGAGTTTCAGCTTCAGCATCGGTCCTTCCAATGAACATTCAGTACTGATTTCCTTTAGGATAGACTGGTCAGATCTCCTTGCTGTCCAAGGGACTTTCAAGAGTCTTCTCTAACAGCACAGTTCAAAAGCATCAATTCTTCAGCATTCAGCTTTCTTTACAGTTCAACTCACATCTGTACATGACTACTGGAAAAACCATAGCTTTGACTAGACGGACCTTTGTTGGCAAAGTAATGTCTCTATTTTTAAATATGCTGGTTAGGTTGGTCATATCTTTTCTCCCAAGGAGCAAGCATCTTTTAATTTCATGGCTGCACTCACCATCTGCAGAGATTTTGGAGCCCAAGAAAATAAAGTCAGCCACTGATTCCATTGTTTCCCCATCTATTTGCCATGAAGAGATGGGACGGGATGCGATGACCTTTTTTTTTTGAATGTTGAGTTTAAAGCCAGCTTTTTCACTCTCCTCTTTCACTTTCATCAAGAGGCTCTTTAGATCTTCTTTGCTTTCTGCCATAAGGGTGGTGTCATCTGCATATGTGAGTTACTGATATTTCTTCCGGCAATCTTGATTCCAGCTTGTGCTTCATCCAGTCCAGCATTACTCATGATGTACTCTTTGGCTTTAGAGATCCAGATAAAACTGATAGTGAATATAACAACTGCCTGATGGAGTGCTGAAGGCATTCCCGAACATGCAAACACAGAGCCACCTGGCAAAGGCTCAATAAAATGACTGATTCCAGGCATTTAAATAAATCACTGTCCAATCATTAACAGATAACTAAGCTTTTGTATACAGATCTCATGGCCATGCATGATAAAGAATATAATTTTACAGAATTTGTTCAGGAAACTAACTAAATAAATCCTATCATCAGCAGCAATGACAATAGAAGCAACAATAAGCTCTGAGGAGGGGTAAAATCTGGTTTTCAGATTGGCCACATTATAATTAAAATGCCCAGTTTTCAGCAGAAAATTACAAGATAGATAAAGATACAGAAAAGTTTGGCCATGACACAGGGTGAAAAAGAAGCCAATAGAAACTCCCTGAGGATGTCCAGGCATTGGACATACTAAATGAAGACACAAATAAGCAATCATACATATGTTCAAAGAACTAATAGAAATCATACCTAAAGAAATAAAGTATGTGAGCATCTCACTGTACAGATAATGAACAGTTAAAAATTACTTGAAGACCAACTAGAAATTCTAGAGATATAAATATAATGAGTAAAACAAAAAATTCACTACAGAGGTTCCTCTGCAGAATGAACTGGATGAAGAAAAAGTCAGCTAACTTAATATTAGGTCTATTGAGATTATCTCGTCTGAGAATCACAAAGAATAAGGAATGAAAAAGATGAATGTAGCCTCAGAGATGAGTGGGGCACCATCAAAAATACACATAATAGGAGAGCCAGAAGGAATGAAAGAAAGAAAGAGGCAGAAAGAATATGTGAAGAAATAATGGCTGAAGAACTTGATGAAAGCGTTAATTTGTACATCCAAGAAGTTCAACAGGCTCAAAGTAGAATAAACTTAGAGAAATCCAAACATAAGCACATCAGACTCAGTGTATCAAAAGTCAAGAACAAAGACAGAATTCTGAAAGTCGAAAGAGAAGTCATTCACATATACAAAGACTTTTCAGTAAGATAAGCAGTTAATTTCTAATCAGAAACCATGGAAACCAGAAAGCAGTTGCATCATACTGTCAAAATGCTAAAAAGGAAAAGATTGTCAACCAAGTGTTCTATATGCTGCAAAACTATTCTTCAAAAAACAGAGGAGAAATGATGACACTCCTACAAAAATAAAATCTGAAAGACTCCTTTGCTAGCAGACCTGCCCTACAAGAAATACTAAGAATCCTTCAGGCTTAAATGAAAGTACAGTAGGCAGTAAGTCAAACTCACTTGAAAAACTAAAGATCACTGGTAGAGGTAACTACATAGGTTAAAAAACATAGATAATATATATAAATACATTTTTACATAATATATATTCATATATATTAAGCACAACAAGGTGCAGGTACCCAAATAACACAATCAGCTATATATTACTATATTGTAATAGGTTTATAATACTTTCACACAAATAAGACATAAAAAACAAACACAAAAATAAAATGAAACATTTTTAATCTTACAGTAGTATAGTACAACAGGGGCTGGCATCGAGTAAGGATATAAAAATACTGTACTACTGTACTTACTGTACTCTATACAGTACTGTAAAGTACACAAAAGCACCACCATTTCTAGACAATGCATGCATGTGACAATGTATCCCAGACATGTTAACTAACTTACATGACTGGATATGCAAATGCACGTTTGCATCTTTGAAAGCTCCCAATTTGAATGTTCCTATGTAGGGGACTTACTGTAGTAAAATGACAGATGTAACTCCAATGTAATGCCAACTTAATCAGAAAGTGAAGTGAAGTGAAGTGAAAGTCACTCAGCTGTGTCTGACTCTTTGCGACCCCATGGACTATACAGTCCATGGAATTCTCCAGGCCAGAATACTAGAATGCCTTTCCCTTCTCCAGGGGATCTTCCCAACCCAGGGATCAAACCCAGCATCTCCCACATTGTGGGCAGATTTTTTACCAGCTGAGCCACAAGGGAAGCCCTAATCAGAAAGTACTTTAACGTAAATAAATTAAATATTCCAATCAAAAGACAAAAGGCAGAAATAAATGGAATACAGAATAGATAAGCAACAGAGAAAAATCAACAGTTGGTTCTTTGAAAAGATCAATAAAACTGACAACTTTTTAGCTAGTCTATTCAAGAAAAAAAGAAAGAAGATTTAAATTCCTAAAATCAGAAATGAAAAGAGGAACATTACTACTGACATTACAAAAATAAAGACGGAATATAGGGGATTACTGTCAATAATTATATGCCAACATATGGAATAACCTAGGTGAAATGGATAAGTTCCTAGAAAAACATAAATGATTGAACTTGACTCAAGAAGAAATAGAAAACCTGAATAGATCTACAATGAGTTAAGAGACTGAATTAATAATCAAAGAAATGTCAAGGCCAATATAGCTTAACTGGTGAATTCTATCAGCCACTGAAAGAAATCTGATACCAATGCGTCACCAACTCTTCTAAAAATAAAGAGGTAGAAACATATCTCAATTTATTCCATGAAACCAGTATTACACCAATACCAAAACCAGACAAAGGCATCACTAAAAGACTACAGACTACTATTTCTTATGAATATAAATGCAAAAATCTTTGACAAAATATTAGCAAATCAAATCCAGTAAATCAAATCAAGTGGGATGTATCCAGGAATGCAAGGATTGTTCAACAAACAAAAACCAATTTATATAATATGCCATACTGATAGAATAATGGATCAAAAACAATGAACAGAAGAGAATGTCCTCCGCTTGATAAGGGGAAAAAAACACACATAGCAAAGATTATACTTAATGTGAAACTCTGAACAGATTCCTCCCAAGTTCAACATTGACACAACTGAAGTGACTTAGCAGCAGCAGAGGTTCTAGTCAGGGCAATCAGATAAGGAAAATAAATTAAAAATCTCCAGATTAGAAAGAAATAAGGAAAATCATTTCTATTCCAGATGACATGATATTGCACATTAAAACCAAAGAAATTTACCAAAAATCTGCTAGAATTAATTAGTCAGTTCATCGAGGTTATAAGACAAATCAATATAGTAAAAGTAACTATATTTCTATACATTAATGAATAATCTAAAAATAAAATGAAGGAAATAATTTCATTTACAGTAGCATCAAATAATAAAATACTTAAGATTAGAGAAAAATGTGAAATATATATACTGAAAAATACAAAATATTGATAGAAATTAAAGATGACCTAAATAAATGGAAAGCTATTGTGTGTTCGTGAATTAGAGGCCTTAATATTGTTAAGATGGTAATAGCTCTCAAAGTGACCTACAGATTCAATGCAATTTTGGCTTTTTTTCAGAAATGAGAAAGCTGATTCTAAAATTATAGAAATGCAAGATACCCAGAAAAATCAAAGCAATCGTGAACTTAGTAAAAAGCTATAACAATCAATAGAGTGTGGGACTTGCATGAAGGACAGACATATGTATTGACAGAAAAGAGCTGACAGTCCCTAATAAACTCTTATGTTTATGGCCAATTATTTTTGCACTTTATTAATACTTCATACTAGTAATTAGTAATTAATACTTTGGCCACCTGATGTGAATAGCTGACTCATTAGAAAAGACTCTGATGCTGGAAAGATTGCAGGCAAAAGGAGAAGAGGGAAGCAGAGGATGAGACAGATAGACAGCATCACTGACTCAATGGACATGAGTTTGAGCAAACTCTGGGGGATAGCGGAGGATAAGGAAGCCTGGTGTGTTGCAGTTCATGGGGTTGCAAAGAGTCGGACATGACTTAATGACTGAATGACAATAACAATTTTTGACAAGGGTGCTAATGGGAAAGATTATGTTTACAAAAATGGTGCTGGAACACTAGAATACACACCTGCCAAGAAAGAAAGTTGAATCTTTATTTTATACTGTTTACAAAAATGAAATCATAGACCTAAAACTAAAAAAAAAAAAAAACTTTTAGAAGATAAACACTGAGAAAATCTTCATGCTTTGGCTTACCAATGCTTTTTTTTCGGATATTACAGTAAAAGTACAAACAACAAAAGAAAAATCTCAGTAAACTGTACTTCATTAAAATGAAAAGCTTTTGTGTTTCAAAGGACAACATCAAGAAAGTGAAAAAGTCCATGGAATACAAGAAAATATTTGATAAGGGGATTTTATCATAGTAGCTCAGTTGGTAAAGAATCCACTTGCAACTCAGGAGGCCCTAGTTCAATTCCTGGGTGGGGAAGATCCCCTGGAGAAGGGAATAGGCTACCCACTCCAGTATTCTTGGGCTTCTCTTGTGGCTCAGCTGGTAAAGAACCCACTCGCAATGCGGGAGACCTGGGTTTGATCCCTGGGTTGGGAAGATGCCCTGGAGAAGGGAAAGGCTGACCACTCTAGTATTCTGGCCTGGAGAATTCCATGGACTGTATAGTCCATGGGGTCTCAAAGAGTTGGATGTGACTTTCACTTTCACTTTTTTATCACAAAATATATAAAGAATACTTAAAACTCAACAGTTGTACTGAACACTTGTAAGAGATACAAGTGGCAAAATAAGCACATGAAGAGATGCTCAACATCACTGGGAATTAGGGAAATACAAATCAAAGCCGATAATGACATACCATTTCATACCCATTAGAATGATACACACACACACACATTTACTTGTTTGCTTATTTATTCAAAATTCAGCAATAACAAGTGTTGATGAAGATGTGGAGAAATCAGAATACTCATTTATAGCTACTGGGAAAGTAAAATGGTGCAGTCACAAAAAAAAATGTTTCGCAGGTCCTCAAAATGTTAAATCTAGAGTTATCATAAATCCTAGCAATTCCATTTTTTTATATATTCTCAAAAGAATTGAGAAAATATATTCACACAAAACTTGTACATACTTGTCATAGCTATTTATCATAGCCAAGAAATGGAAACAACCCAAACTTCAGTTGATGGTTGGATAGACAATGTGGTATATCCACACAATGGCATATTAAAGTAAAGTGAAGTCGCTCAGTCGTGTCCGACTCTTACTGACCCCATGGACTGTAGCCTGCCAGGCTCCTCTGTCCATGGGGCTTTCCAGGCAAGAATACTGGAGTGGGTTACCATTTCCTTCTCCACAATGGCGTATTATTTGACCACAAAAGGGAACAGAGTACTGATTCATGCTATACCACGAATGAATCTTGAGAACACTGTGTTCATGCATGCAAAGCTGCTTCAGTTCAGTTCAGTTCAGTCGCTCAGTCATGTCCGACTCTTTGCGACCCCATGAATTGCAGCACGCCAGGCCTCCCTGTCCATCACCAACTCCCGGAGTTCACTCAAACTCACGTCCATCGAGTCGGTGATGCCATCCAGCCATCTCCTCCTCTGTTGTCCCTTGCTCCTCCTGCCCCCAATCCCTCCCAGCATCAGAGTCTTTTCCAATGAGTCAACTCTGCTTCAGTAGTGTCCAATTCTTTGAGACACTATGAACTGTAGCTGGCCAGGCTCCTCTGTTCATGAGATTCTCCAAGCAAGAATATTGGAGAGAGTTGCCATGCCCTCCTTCTGAGGATCTTCCTGAACTAGGGATCGAACTCACATCTCTTACGTCTCCAGCACTGGCAGGTGGGTTCCTTACCACTAGCACCATCTGGGAAGCCCCCTTTGAAAACATGCTAAGTGAAAGATGACAAAGATGGCACCACATACTGCACACACGGTATGGTTCACTTATAATGAAATGTCCATAATAGGCAAATATGTAGAGACAGAAAGCAGATTAGTAATTGCCAGTGGCCAAGGGAAATAGAAGTTAGGGAATGACTTCTAAAGGATACTGGTTCCTTATGGGGTGATGAAAACGTTCTAAAATTAGATAGTGGTGAGGGTTACAGAACTCTGTGGAAGTACGTCAAACCACAAATTGTACACTTTCAAAGGCTGTCTTTTATGGTATATGAATTATATCTCAAAAAAGTTGATATTTTAAAGTGTGTATAAGCTTTAAATAGGCCTTTTATGGAAGAGAAAATACCTACAGTATCTTCCACTTATGCACAGATATTTTTAAAAGCACACAAAATTATATTTTATAGCAGAACAAGTACATATGAAAAAGAACATACAGTGTACGTTAAAAATAAAAATTTAGTATAGTTGTTATTTCCAAAGTGGGAAGTGAGGGGATGCAATTGAGCAAAGAACTTCCTGAGTAACAGTTATGTTTTCTTCTTAAACTGGGTAATGGATCATTCTTCCTTACATCTTAAATCCATCTTCTAATCTTATCTATCTTCTATTCTTGTGAATCTACTCAATTCATAATAAAATTAACTGTAAACACATATAGGAAGTATGTGGAGGGACTGTATGGTGACTTTTTATAAAACAAATTATGAGAACCATCACCATGCAAGAACCATATAAAAATGCCAATTTTTCACTCTGAAAGCATATTTTTGAGATACCTTTTTTTGGTTGGAACAATATACAAAACAATGGAGAAGCCAAAGACAAAATTAGGGAAAAAAAATATAAACATTCAGCCTTTAGCCCTAAACTCTTTTTCAGTGAAGAGAGGCAAGTACTTCAAGGACCATCTGCAGCTTTCAAGCTAACAGCCATAATGGGCACAAACACTCAGAATCCTTTGTTAAACAGAATGAATAATTACGCCTATACATCAGAACTGCCATGTACACTTCCTGCCTCTGGAGTCAGGCTCATCTGCTGCAGGCTAGAAAAATTTGGTCATCAGCTTGTCACTGTTGCCCAGAAATTCTGATCTGGCTGTCACACCTGGATAGAGGCCAAATGAACAAGAGAAAAGCCCTGGTTCAGTGCCGCACCCCTTCTGGAGGTTGAGGTCACCAAAAGCAAAGGATCAGTAACACACTTCAGATCAGAGATGGTAAAGTCAGTGTTTTGGGACTCATGTATTTCCCTTCACACAGTGTAGCTGGTATTTTAATTTCAACATCAAGCACAAACTCATTCTTTATTACTTTTTTAGCCCTCTAACACTGTGGATTTTTTTTTTTTAAGTAAAACAAACAAAAAGTATCATTTACTTGAGTTTTATGATATATACTTAATATATATAACAAAGGCATAGACTTCCCTGTGGTTCAGTGGTTAAGAATCTGGCCGCCAATGCAAGGGACATGGGTTGCATCCCTGGTCAGGGGAGATTCCACATGCCAAGGGGCAACAAAGCCCATGCGCCACAACTAATGAAGTTTCCATACCCTAGAGTCCGTGTTCCATGACAAGAGAAGCCAAAGCAATGAGAAGCCTCCATTTGCTGCAATTAGAGAATAGCTTCCACTTGCTGCAATTAGAGAATAGCTTCCACTTGCTGCAATTAGAGAATAGCCTCCACTTGCTGCAATTAGAGAAAGCCCACATGCAGCAACGAAGACCCAGTGCAGCCAAAAACAAATAAATTTAATAAATTTATAAGAAAAAAGTAATTTCTAAAAAACATAGAAACATTGGTTCTGCCAGTTTTGCCATTGAAACCCTGATGCAATCAGAGCTGCTCTAGGTTCACATCTGTAGGGCTGAATGAAGCATTCCTCAGGGGGCCAAAAGTTCAAAGATGTTCCATTCTTCAAACCTCCTTTCTTTTTCAAAGTATTGCCTTAAAATACTGGAGTGTTTCCTAAGGGTAACAGTCTTGTCAGAGGCTGGGCTGCATTACCTAAGAAAAAATTTCTTTTTCCATTTCACTTAGTTATTATGCTTATGACAAAAGAGATGAATCATCCGAAGCAGTAAGTGTTCTGTAATGAGTCTTCTTTTACTAAAACAGTCTAAGACCCGGAAAATAATCTTGTGTCTAAGCAGCTTTTCAGCACGGTAACAAGGAATAGGGAGAGGTTACCTCCATGTACAGTTATTCTGAGTGAAATATCCATAGAGAAAGCAAGCCACTCCCACGATGGCTGCCAGGAGAAGCATCTGAGTGTAATAGCCCAGCCAGGCAAAATAGATCCCGATCTTCTCTCCATAATATTTCCTGAAGGAAGACAGAAGTTATTTTCAGAGGAGACATATGATCAGTCTGCAGCTTTATCCTCATATTAATTTCTGATTATAAATAAAGGGGGCTTTAAACTTAAACCTCTGACTCAATGCACATTTAAAAACATATCCATTTTCATCGCAGGCCCCCAGTTCTACTGTGAAATAAGACGTAGTTTACATATTACAGAAGTATTGACCACTGGTTAACCTGCTGCAGCCAAGTAAACTAGAATAACACCAAGAGGGGAAATTGCTGAATATGGAGCAGATAGAGGATATTATCATCACTCTTCATAAAGACTGGCAGATCTGGTAAGTTTCCCCAAAGATTATTCTTGACATTTATGAAAAGAATGAACATGACCCATTTGTTCAATTACCTGTTTTTGCTTTATTTTGAGAACTTTCTTGGAGCACATGTAATGTAAAATCACAAATAATAAGAAAATGCCAATAATAATAATTATGAGCGGAATGTCTCTCTAAACAAACTATTTATAAAACTCCTTTCGAGAATGGGAAAGGGCAGGATGGATATGACTGAATATTTACTGTCCTGTATTCTTTGTATGCGGGATTTCTATTTTTTCTGAGTTTTAAAAACTCTTCAATGTTTGTAAATTAATCTGGAGTAAATAGAAGAGAACAGGTAGTCAAAATAAAAAAAGAGGCAGGGCATGAAACAGGGCCAGATTGTTCCTGAAAGGGAGAGAAAGAGTTTAGGGATGAGGACCAAGCAGTAAGATGGCTGTTTAGGCAACTCTGGCATATACCTTTCCTTGGCTCACGTTTCACTTCTGGCTCAGTACAGCCTGTAGACTGGTACAGCCTGTAGGCTGCCTTAGCTCTGAGGCCTCTAGGAGACTTCTGGCTCAGTCTGACACTGAGCTGAGCTCGGTGGGTTTAGCCCAGTGGGGACTGAGCTCTGAGAGCAGCCTGGAGTCTGGAAGACTTCCCAGAGGAACATCCCTGAGCTGGACCAGCCCTCACAGGGTAGTTCTGAGACCAGCTCCCTGGTCAGAGGCCTGGGCGTGGGCTACACCCATGGGGAAAAGGAAGGGCTGAGACCGAGATGGAATCACGAGCTGGGGGGAATGCAGTGTGTCCATTCTCCTGTGACTGGGCTTTGTGGTCTGGCTCATGGGTGGCAGGCGAATGACAGCTCAGGAGATGGTGTCTGGGAGAGAAAAGCCTGGCAGTGGGTTTGGGACATTTTGGACTCTTGGCTGTTAGGCTCTTTGTAATACATTTCTATCAAACTTCTGCCCTGGAAATGCCACAGTTAAAATCGGAAACAATGCTAGAAGTTGCCCATTCCAACTGCCCAGTAGTAAAAACACCCTGCAAGAGGGCTGGTCACTCCACTTGGATATTTACGGTGACAGGGGGTTCAGTACTTCCCAAGGCACCTTTGTTACACTGCTTAGACAAGAAGCTGAGAAAGAATTTTTGAATCCTAAACAGAAAGCCTGTCTCCTGGTTCTTGTTGAAAGGCTGGGGAAAATGAGGATCCCTTCAAATGTAATATCCTCTGATCATTATCTTTCTCTGCCCCAAACATCCCAATTCTTAATACCAATTTTTAAAAATCCAGCTTTGGTTTTAAAAAAATCAAAGCTATAACTATACAGTCAATAAAGAGTCAGTTCTAGAACACTAGGTATAAAAAGAGGCCGCCCTCAAGAACCGCTCCCATTTCCTGGCGAGAAGTAACCACTTTCACTTCTTATAGCTGACTCTAGGAATATTTACCTCCGCTTCTGTAAATAATATACCTGTACTGTAGTTCACTGACCTCTCAGTTTTACATATCACCTCCTGATGCTTTACTTTGGAAGACTAGAATTAAGCTCTCTTTCAACCCCCGTCTCATCTATACACCCATAACTCCTTTCCTGCATCCTTTTGACATAGTTACAATATAATTTTGGTTAGAGTAATAGCCTTGCTTTGCATTATTAAGATACGATAAAGACTGTTCACAGCTGCATCAAATCATCTGCTGTGCTTACTTTTTCTTTTCTGGGAAATATTTTGTTTTCTCTGGAGTTAATAATTGTCTTGGTGGTTCACTGTTTCGTTTTCTGTGTCAGTTCAGTTCAGTCGCTCAGTCGTGTCCGACTCTTTGTGACCCCATGAATCACAGCACACCAGGCCTCCCTGTCCATCACCAACTCCCAGAGTTCACTCAGACTCATGTCCACCAAGTCAGTGATGCCATCCAGCCATCTCATCCTCTGTCGTCCCCTTCTCCTCCTGCCCCCAATCCCTTCCAGCATCAGAGTCTCTTCCAATGAGTCAACTCTTTGCATGAGGTGGCCAAAGTACTGGAGTTTCAGCTTTAGCATCATTCCTTCCAAAGAAATCCCAGGGCTGATCTCCTTCAGAATGGACTAGTTGGATCTCCTTGCAGTCCAAGGGACTCTCAAGAGTCTTCTCCAACACCACAGTTCAAAAGCATCAGTTCTTCGGTGCTCAGCCTTCTTCACAGTCCAACTCACATCCATACATGACCACTGGAAAAACCATAGCCTTGACTAGACGGACCTTAGTCGGCAAAGTAATGTCTCTGCTTTTGAATATACTATCTAGGTTGGTCATAACTTTTCTTCCAAGGAGTAAGCGTCTTTTAATTTCATGGCTGCAATCACCATCTGCAGTGATTCTGGAGCCCAGAAAAATAAAATCTGACAGTTTCCACTGTTTCCCCATCTATGTCCCAGGAAGTGATGGGACTGGATGCCATGATCTTTGTTTTCTGAATGTTGAGCTTTAAGCCAACTTTTTCACTCTCCTCTTTCTTTAGTTCCTCTTCCCTTGCTGCCATAAGGGTGGTGTCATCTGCATATTTGAGGTTATTGATATTTCTCTCGGCAATCTTGATTCTAGCTCGTGTTTCTTCCAGTACTTAGCAACAATTCAACCCCAGACTTCCCTTTCAGGTGTAACTTTCTCACTGCTTTCTGACACATGAGTCAGTCTATCAATTTCATCTCCTGGAATCAATCTCTTCAGTCTCTCTCCTGACACCTGAATTAATGACTTGCTAGGAGTCCTGCCAAGAGCTGTTACCTGGGCTCTCCATGTCCCTCTTTTAGGCTGGGAACCCCCATTTATTGAACCCATGTATTTTTCTTTCTGAGTGGAGTACCTCTGTACTTCCTCCATTACTTTGCACATTTAAATTATGAAAATTTCCTCACACCAAATGAAGAATTTGGCCATATATGGGACAGTGAGTTAAAAAAAAACAACTTCCTTGGCAATATGAAACTGTTGCTCTCTTTTATTGTACCTTCAAGCGTTGATGTTGAGAAATGCAAAGCTATTCTGAGTCTTGCTCCTTCATATGAAGCCTGGTTTTCTTTCTGGAAGCTTGCAGGACCTTCTGTCTGCTCCAGTGTTTGAGAGGCCACATTTCAGTGACCTGATGGCTCCCTGTCCATCCTCCAAGCTGGGTGCTCTGCATGCTCGTCCACACAGAGCCTCAGGGTGCTCAGTTCTTCAACAGTTCAGATACTTGTCTTGAAATATTTCTCTCATTCCCTCCTTACATTTTCTCTGGCCTTATTTTTAGCATTCCTATTATTTGTTCATTGTGCATCCTGGACTGATTTTTAAATTTTTATCTTTCCCCCTGTGTCTTCATATTTTGACTCCATGTTTGGTACAACTTCTTCAACATCATTTTTTAATACTGCTGTTCCCTCCTCCCCCCTGCCATTCTGCTCATTTTTAATTCCTAAGAGCTACATGTTACTCTCAGAATGATCCTTTCTTTACTTTTCTTTAAACTAGAACCCTGTTTTTGTATTGTGGATATCATGTATTCTCTTGGCACTCTGAGCGAGTGTTACAGGAAACTTGCTTTTTTTTTTTTTTCTGTGCAAGGTCTGTTTCTTCCAGGTGTTTTTTTTCCAGCTTGCTTGACTTGCTTTTTGGGAAAGAGTTCATTTTCCCTCTGCTAATCCCTGGGAACCAGAGAGGAAGGTTTAACATCCTGAGTGCTGAAGGGGTTACTAATGGGACGTGTCAACTACACACTGACACTTGCCGTTGGCACTTGCCATCTACCTGTACAAGGATTAAATCACGCAGCTGCTGATGTTCAACATCCCCTGAAAGGTGCTCGGGGTAAAGAGCAGAAATGAGGCACTCTGTGCTCTGAGGAAAACTGGCAGAACAGGTCTTCAGATAGTTAAATCTTTTCAGAAGGTGTTTTTATGAGCTCAATTCTTATATCTCCTCATATCTAGAAAACACTAAAATTCTTCAGTGCTTCAGTGAAGATGGTTTCTCATGACTAGCAGAAACCTTCTGCAAAAACAAAATATGTGCTTGATTGCATGTATCCCCCTTCATCAAAATCACATATATAGTGACCTCTCCCTCTGCCTCTCTGGAGCAGTTTCTCAGAGCTGAGATGCTGTCTCTGGGCTCATTTTGTCCCAAATAAAACTTAACCCACAACTCTCATGTTGTACATTTCTTTTTAAAGTTGACAGAAGCATCAAGGGGGACAGGTGGACCAGGGGCAGGGAATAGTTAATTGTATTTTCCTTAGCAAAAGATACTTAAAATCCTGGGGAAATTGTTTTCTTCATAGAACCCCAGCCCCCAAACAAAAACCCATAAAGAATGATTAAAAAGCCATCAAACCAATCACTCTGCCAACAGATGCTATAGGTTTAGTACAAAATGAAAATAATGGAAGAGAACCCTCATATAAATATCAGCTTCAAATACTGACATGTATATAAACATCCTTTTTCAAAATTTTATTCTACAGGGTATCTGAGTTAATGAGAGAAACTGTCTCTTTATGATTCTAATCCAACTAGTAAATAAAGGAAGAAATCATACTCTAGTACTTTGGCCACCTGATGTGAAGAGCTGACTCACTGGAAAAGACCCTGATGCTGGGAAAGATTGAGGGCAGGAAGAGAAGGGGGCGACAGGATGAGATGGTTGGAATCACGGACTCAATGGACATGAATCTGAGCAAACTCTGAGTGATAGTGCATAGGGAAGCCTGGCATGCTAAGGTCCATGGGGTTGGAAAGAGTCGGACACAACTTAATGACTGAGCAACAACAAATGGCCAAATAAATAAAATCCCTGAGGAAATGACGAATCTAGACAACGTTCATTAATGGCTGCTATCATCACAGAAAAGATAGACAACTGGACATTATATAACCACTGACAGAAATATGAAACTCACACAAGTGTTCTTGTGCAAAGTTCAATCTCAATCAGATCAAGCCTTTAGATGAAGATCAAATCACTTTGCTAAAGCAAATACACAGGACAGAGAAACAAGTAACACCTCAGGGGAGAATGAAATCAGCCAGATAGAAAACAGAGAAACAATTATGAGGAAAACAAGAAAGAAATTGGAAAATTGTAGATTAGCAGCTATTTGAGAGATGTTACTTGCAACATCTGGACCTTGTTTGGATACTGATTATAACCAAAAAACTGTTAAAAAATGTATTTTTGTGACAGGAAAACATGAATACTGATTATTTTACAACTTTAAACAAAAGGAGTATTCTGGTTATATTTAAAAGAAATCTTGTCATTCTATCAATGAAATGTTATGCTATTTGGAGTTTTCTTCAAAATGACCCAGTAGGAAGTAGAGAAAAAGCTGAAACAACGGTGACTATGAGTTTATGATGTTTGGAGATGGGTGACAGACATAGGCAAACTTGCCGTATTATTTATTTTCTCTACTCTTGTATATGTTTACGATTTCCCTTGTGCTCAGTCATGTCCGACTCGCTGTGGCCCCATGGACTGCAGCTTGCCAGGCAAGACATTTTCCAGGCAAGAATATTGGAGCGGGTTGCCACTTCCTACTCCCGGGGATCTTCCTGACCCAGGGTTCAAACCCATATCTCTTTCATCTCCCGCAGTGGTAGGTGTATTCTTTACCACTAACGCCACCTGGGAGGCCCAAAATTTCCCTTAATAAAACGTAAAACAAAATGAAAATTCTTCAGTGTTTTAAAATTCTCACTTTTAAGATTAAGAGGTTTTCCCCAAGGTCAGGTGGACAGGCAATGAGACATCATAGGAAGAACAGGCACAGGCTTCTGGGTCCACCTTGACCCTCTTCTCATCCCACATATCCAATCCATAACCATGTCCTGTCAACCTGACTCCCCAGACACATTCCATATTTGCCCCCAGGACTTCTCACCTGGTTTGTGCTAATAGCCTCTTACCAGCTTTCCCTGCTTCCTGCCTCCCCCATCACTTAGTTTCCACAGTATCTTTGCAAAATGTGAGATGAAATTACTTGAATGGTTAAAATATTGCAGCAGCTTTTCACTGCACTTGTCTACACTCCTTTCCACGTTCCCGATACCCTTCTAACCTTGTGTGTCATCTTTCTCTTTCCCCTTAGCACTGGTTTTCACTATTTCCTCAAGCTTAACAAGTGCTTTTGTGCCTTGAGGCCACTGTACCAGTGGCCTCTCTTCCTGATATGACTTTTTCCCAGATCCTTAAAATACTGGGCATTTTTTTTTTTTTTCGACTAGACAAATCTCAGCACACATGCTCACTTACTCAAAGATAACTTTCTTGACTCACTTTCCTCCCCACTTCCCAGTTCCTCTCCATCTCATCACTGTGTCATTTTCTTCATTTCACTCAGAAATGTTGTTTACTTATTTATGTCCTTAGTTGTTCTTGATCTATTTTTCTCCAACAGCTTTGCCCAAACAATGTAAGTTTCTGGAGAGCAGCTGACACTGGTGCTTTGAGAAGACGCATGCTGGACATTACGTTCACATACTGTTGGAAATGGTACCCAATAGAAGATGCAGGAAAACAGTGAAAACTGGCATCTCTTATCATGGCTCAGGTTGTAAAGAATCCACCTGCAACGCAGGAGACCCAGGTTCAATCTCTGGATCAGGAAGATCCCGTGGAGAAGGAAATGGCTACCCACTCCAGAATTCTTGCCTGGGAAATCCCATGGACGGAGGAGCCTGGCAGCCTACAGTCCATGGGGTCACAAGTCAGACACAATTTAGCAACTAAACCACCACCATCATACAATTTAAGCTAAATCTAACATTTACTCCTGTTTAATGAAGAATTAAACATTTCCTTCTCCAGGGGATCTTCCCAACCCAGGGATCGAACCCAGGTCTCCTGCATTCCAGGCAGACACTTTAACCTCTGAGCCACCAGGGAAGCTAATGAAGAATTTGGTGGGTCTTCGATCTCCAGTTGGGTAGTCTCATATGCCTTGGAATTTCCCAAGATAAGACTGACTTCGTTATTCATGGTAGACTCTAAATAGTTTGTGCAAATGAGATGATTCAGGATGTGGACTGGCCAGGCCAGAAAGACCAATCACATGATTGGAACCATGTGATACTGCAGGACCACTGGGAGAAAAAGGGGTTGGAGATTGAGCCATGTGAGCAGTGACTCAATCAATCATGCCTAGTAATGAGCCCCCAATAAAAATTCTGGGCAACAAAGCTCAGAGCTGCAGTGAGCTTTCCTGGTTGGCAATACTCTTAGAGGACTGTCACACTTAGAAACCACAAGGGCAACCCTGAGCCCTTCCCACTGGAGTGCTCACTACAACAACTCACCTGATAAGATCCAAGGGCTGCTTTTTGTATATGCTTCGAGGATGAGCCCATTCCCTGTACAGAAGGTACCGCTCATTGGGGCAGCTGAGGTCCTCCGATGGGCTGCTGAAGTTGCACTGGGAAGAAGCAGCAAAGAAATGAGCATCACAATCGGTATGTGTTTGCGTTTGCGTGTTCTGTTGGCTAAATGCGGCCCTAACATGTCACAGTCATTTGTAAATAAGGGGTCTCATTTGCTGGAAGGAAATACCATGTAGTTCTTAGGAATTCTCAACTGGGAGTAATACTAATGCCTGGAGGGCCATTTGTGAATGTGGGTGGAAAGGAATGGTTGGATGTTACAATCCCAGGGACCACCGCTGGATACTCATGTACTATAAATGGACCAGCTCTAAATAAAGAAAACCTGGGCTGCTCAAGGGCTCAAACTCTCATGGCGGAGGAACGCCTGACAGCCCAGTCCCCTCCTTAGACACCCAGAGCAACCATCTGGTTAGTTACAGGGTCAGTTCGAAAATCCAGGCTTTTTTGTCCCTCAATTCAGCAGTTATTCTGTGAAAATACAGAATATAAACAACAAAAGAAGCCTGATGTGATGTTTATACATTTAGCTTATTCAAGAAACCAAACTTCCTGCCTCTGCTTAAATGCAATCTCTCTTCTTCCCACCTGACTCACCTTCCTTCCCTCATACTAGAACCAGAATCACCTGGCTCCACCACTTGCTAGTTGGATGACCTTCTGGAAGTCAGTTAGCCTCTCCATTCATCAATTTCCTCATCAATAAAATGGGGATAATAATACTACCCACCTCAAAGAGTTGTTAAGATGATCAATTCATCCACAGCAATGTTCAAAGTTCCTGGAGTATAATAACTACTGACAGATGTTATTATCAACCAGAAAATTATTAATATTAAAGCTTTAACATGAGTCCTGACCTCTACTTGCCTGCCTTCTAAATACCTCATGAGATCATCCCTTAGCCTGGACGTGGGACCAGTGCAATTACAGGAAGATTTAGTGGAAAAGAACTGGGCATGGACAGATGTCCAGTGAGTACTACAGAGCCTTGACATCCCATACTGATAATCACGACAGCTATTTGCAAGTGTACCCAAGTTCATATCACGCTCACTGCTAGTCTTGTCGGTGCACAAATATAAAACACAGGGACTGTCAGGTTGGACTGCTCTGTTGGGTCTTTTAGCCAGGAAACTCAGCATCTGCTTCCCCATCCAGCTCCCAGTTCTCTGTGCATGTGTATCAAGGAGCATGCATACTGTCCTAGTTTCTTACACAGTACATTTCAATACTGTCTTCATCCACAAATACATGTACTTCACAGTAGCAATTATCAATCAGTCTTTGCTTTGTTCGGCCTTTCAGTTCAGTTCAGTTGCTCACACATGTCTGACTCTTTGTGACCCCATGGACTGCAGCACGCCAGGCCTCCTCCATCACCAACACCCAATGTTTACTCAAACTCACGACCATTGAGTCAGTGATGCCATCCAACCATCTCATCCTCTGTCGCCCCCTTCTCCTCCTTCAATCTTTCCCAGCATCAGGGTCTTTACATCTTTTCCTGCCCTTTGCATTAGATGGCCAAAGTATTGAAGTTTCAGCTTCAGCATCAGTCCTCCCAATGGATATTCAGGACTGATTTCCTTTAGGATGGACTGGCTGGATCTCCTTGCTGTCCAAGGGACCCTCAAGAGTTTTCTCCAACACCACAGTTCAAAAGCATCAATTCTTCAGCACTCAGCTTTCTTTACAGTTCAACTCTCACATTCATACATGACTACTAGAAAAACCATAGCTTTGACCAGATGGACCTTTGTTGGCAAAGTAATGTCTGCTTTTTAATATGCTGTCTAGGTTGGTCATAACTTTTCTTCCAAGGAGTAAGCGTTTTTTAATTTCATGGCTGCAGTCATCATCTGAAGTGATTTTGGAGCCCCCCAAAATAAAGTCTGACACTGTTTCCACTGTTTCCCCATCTATGTCCCATGAAGTGATGGGACCAGATGCCATGATCTTCATTTTCTGAATGCTGAGCTTTAAGCCAACTTTTTCACTCTGCTCTTTCACTTTCATTAAGAGGTTCTTTAGTTCTTCCTCACTTTCTGCCATAAGGGTGGTGTCATCTGCATATGTGAGGTCATTGATATTTCTCCTGGCAATCTTGATTCTAGCCTGTGCTTCATCCAGTCCAGCATTACTCATGATGTACTCTTTGGCCTTAGAGACCCAGATAAACTGATAGCGAATATAACAAAGTAACAGAACAATATAAAACAGGATTTATTTATTTTAATGACAGAACTTTAAAACCTTAGGTAAAACATCCTTGGATTTATAGAATCATTAAGCTTCTACAGCACATTTTAAAATTTCCATTTCATGAGTGATCTTATCAGCTAGAGGAGTGCTCTTGAATTTGAGGAGTTGCTGTCATCTCAGTATGCCGTCCTTAAGAAATGTCAACACTCTGCTGTATTGCCATCCTGACAAGAACCCTGACAGATGCCTTTTTAGAAGCCCTGTGATATTCCAGGACACAGTTTGAAAATGGTTATTTCAGAGGAGAAAATGCCTGCCTGAATTACAGAAAATGATAAGTGAAATAATCTAACATATTTTTCTTACAAAGAACCAATACTTTTCCGGTTGATAATAATATGTCAGTAATTATGAAAACAGCTGACAGATATATAGTACTTATTATATGCCAAGAACTGTTCTAACATCCACGTGGATGAACTGATCCTCAGAACAACTCTATGAGATAGGTACTATTATTATCCCCATTTTGCTGATGAGGAAATTGATGAATAGAGAGGTTACGTGACTTTCACAAGATTCTCCAGCTAGGAAGGTGTTTGAGTTTGAGTCCACACATTAACTCTGGGAAATGCTGTCTATTCATTCGTTCACTCATTTTAACTAAGGGGTTTTCCCTCTGCCTGGGATTCAGCAGTAAAAATACAACATGATTCCTGCCCTAAATGAATTTACAATCTTGCAATATGTCCTCTTCATGTTACCAAGGAAGAAACAAGTTCAAGAAGATCAGCCTTTCCCTAACATTAGAATACATTTTAGATATTTTATTTCATTTTTGCCATTTGACTTACATCATGGAGAGGGAAAGCTGCTTTGTAGATTCCAGAGCTTACGAGTTTGTTAATTCCAAACTTTTTAACATTGTCCCTTACTTGGTACATTATCCGAGAAAGAATGAAGTAAACCTAAAAGAGATTCCAAAATAGAGTGTGCAGTTTATACAATGTAACTAGCCAATCATTGCTTATTATCCTAACAGGAATCTGTAGGTGTATTACTTTTCTTTCTTTCTTTTTTTTGGCAGCTTTTAAAACCCAAACCAAACCAACCAAATTAGACCACTAATTCTTCAACAGTAGGTTCTAAATCACCCCAAGACAGCAGCTAAATTGGGTTTAGACTTACAATGCGGCTTCTGGTGGCTGGATTGAAGAATGTGTCTCTGTCTTGAATGTAAAAGTCATTCATGCGGTTCTTCTCAAATGGGGCAGTGAAAAACTCTTGCTCTGGCTTGATGATACTTTCATCCACTTGGAGGAGTTTGGTAAACCAATTGAAATTATCAAAGGCTGAGGACCGGGTTTTCAGATCATTGGGTTTCAGAGGCAATTTGATGTGCATTATCTCTGCATAGGTACATAGCACCTCCCATGGGGCATGTACTTTTACAAATACGAGCTTGTCATCCACAAGCTATATTGAAAGAATAAGCATACAAACCAGGAAAGCAAATCAACTATTGATATTTTCACAAATTTAAAACAGATTATTCTTATGTTTCAGTTCTTTCATAAAATCACCAATATTTTAGATGAAGAAAAGCAAATGTGTTAATTATTAGTCCAAATTAGTAACTAAACATAAAAACACTATATTGTAGTATTATTGTAATGACAAGTTTTAAAATTCTTAAACCGAGCAGAAGGCTGTTTAATTTATTATATATCTGTTCAATGTCATTATGTGATCATTAAAAAGGATTTAAAAGAACTGTATTTATTAATATAGAAATGCATTCACTATATGATAAAGAGAGAAAAGCAAACTTTAAAACTGTGAAATGATAATTTCCTTTTAAGGGAAAAATATATATATTTCAGCAAAAGAAAATATTTAGAAGCACAAGATTATTTATGGATAAAGTACAGATGATTTTCAGTTTCACGATTCTTACATTTTCTAATTTTGGGGGGTAAACTATCATTTGTATTATATAAAAATCTTCAAAAAGGTTCTTGAATAAATACATTCATACATATCTTTATATTAGATTCTTTGGCTATTAAGAAAGATCCACAGTTTTTATCAGTAACAAACATATATTCTATAATGCAGATTCTGACTGACTCCTGCCCCAGCCTGCAGTTGAGGTGTGGCTGGGGTTACATGTTTCAAATGCCTTTCCAGCACTCCGAGTGACAGGCTAGTTCCCAGGAGCAACAGTCAGCTGACATCTGGAAAGGGTCTGACACTTACGGATCTGGTGGCTTCTAGCTGCAGACCATCACAGATGAGGTTGGATTCATATGCTTGTCTTTTTCTCTGCCAAAAGAAATTGGAAACGTGTTAGGCCTTCAGTTTTACCAAGGGGTGGCCGGCGGGCGGGGCGGGGGGGGGGGAGCTATGTGTTTTTTTAATTAAGAAAAAATAATCAAACCAATTTCAACTGAATGAAGAGACACATTTGCTCAAAACAGCACAGAAGCAACGGAGACGTGGGGGTTGAGATTCCTCAGAGGCAATGCTGAGGAGAATAACTGGATTCTCTTGGGACTCTGGAGGACCCTTGGTTGTCCTGTAGGTTTCTGGCCACTTGAGGTACATAAAAGTCTCCAGCTTTGGCACAATTTCAAAGACTTTTTTTGGCTTATGAGAGATTGTGTACGTAAGTGGAGTTTTTGGAGTTCCGCTCACCCACGGAATATACCAGAGTTACAGTCCAGATCTGACAGTCTAGATTCTTATAATTTTGTTTCTACATCAGACATTGAAATAGTTTGGTTTGGGATGTATATATTTCATCTTTGCATGCCTTGACCAATTTTAATAAAACAACACACAATTTTGGTAAAATGTAAGAAAGTTTTCTTTTGTAAGATTGAAATGTTAGTGAAGCTATAAAACAAACACCTAAATCTACAAAATGAGCTGATAATATATCTGACCATGTTAACGAGCCATTTATATGAACCACATGGTGAAACATATCTCAACTAAGATGTTAAAAACAGAGGAAGTAAAGGAAGAATATATTTCTGAAAAACAAAAACAAAACCACATAACATATAAACTAGAACTTCCACCTTTAGTAATCACAGGAGATGAACTCGACCAATTCTCCCACTGAAGACAACTAAAAATGCTGCATTAAAATCAGTTTTTAGCTTCAGCAGTTAACAGGATAGAGAGGAATTACTGGGCCAATGTTCTGTATCTAGTGGGTTGGGCAGTCAGGCCACTGTGCCCACGGAGCACGGGTCATGCTTTGCCCACTGTGGACGGGCAGAGAGGGAGCTCAGCTGCTGTGCCACACAGTGCCTGGAACATAGAAAGCACCTAATAAATGTAAAGTGGATGCTGCATGTAAAAAGGTCCGAGATGAACAAATACACCTGGCATTTGACTTAATGTGAGTGCCAGTGGAATCCCTAATATATTTTGTGGAAGTATGAGAAACAGAATATTGCTTTATTTTCATATATTTAATAAAATTATATAGTATTAATACTGTGCCAGACACTGTTCTAAGAGCTTTACAAATATAACACGTTTGTTACAACCTGAGCACAAAATAGTCACTCAGAGAAAACCAGCAAGTGCTATAAACAAATAAGCCAAACTTACGCCAAACTTACTGAGGAAAGTCCAGTGAGATGAGAGCTAGGGGGTGAGATGGGGGTGTGGAGGTACAGCTTTCCCATTGTTCCCAGCAGGCGGCTGCTCCCTCTGCCCGCCTCCCACCCCCTATCTTTGCAATGCACTTTGCTAGGATTTTCAGTCTTCTCTACTCCTCATTCACCATCTGCCCACTTCAATTGGGAAGGTGGTTCAGACCCACTCTGCTTGGTATCCAAGCAGTATTTCTTTACCTTAGACTCAAACCCTCATACTTCAAATCCTGCATGGCAGCCCAAGCATTGTTCCAGATGGAGTCTTTCTTTACTATTGTATAAAGGCATTTCTGATCTTTCCAGCCACACCTGACAAGACTACTCAGCAGGAGTACATGCCCAATACATGTTTGTTGAAAGAATACACTCAACAAACATTAATTTGTTCAACAAACATTTCCTGAGAGCACTCTTCAAAGTGACGAAGATTCAAAGAGGAATCTGAAAGGGTCTGCTGCAGAGGGTCTACAAACGCAGCATCCAGGGATGTAGGACTCTGTCCAATACAAAAGGACCGGGACACTCATTCATGGGTCTAAAGCACTGTAATGGACACTCGTCATTCTATATGGCCACTCAGCATTTCCACTCCCGCCAGAGCCCACATCCCCCACAGCAAGTAAAAACAGACACACCTATTCCTTGTCTCCCATGAGTCCAGCTGCCGGCAAGTGAGGAGCTGTTAAGCAGACCACTTAAGACTCTAATCAGAAGCTGGAGATGCAAAGAAGTCAGGCCAAGCAGAACTCCCCCTGGGGCAGCTGGGAGAGTGGGAGCCAGTAACAGCAGTGGCAGAGGTCTCAGCAGGAGCTTTCGGGGAGCACTGCTGGTCAGAAGTGACCAGAGGCAGTTCTGGACCCTGGGCAGCAACCTTGCTGTGAAATGGAATTTGGAGCACTGCCTCTGGCTGCCTCATTTCCAGGTTTTGTTTGTCCGAGTCTTCCAATGAATCTGTGAGCCCCCTAAAATTCTTTACTAATAGACTCTTTGTTTCTTTGTCTGCTTAAATTAGAGCTAATTTCTGTTACTTGCCAGCAAGAATTCTCATAGAGTAATAACCATGCACTAGGGAAAACCTGTTAGCTTAAAACCAAAATCACTGTGCAGTATAGGGAGGGGTGTTCTGTGCAGACCGGACACTCTGACTCTTTCTGGGGAGATGCCTCAACCTGAGGTTGTACAAACGGCGACCCAGCTTGTCCCACTAGAGGTCATAAGTAGAATTCAACTGTCTTCTGTCTCCTCAAGGAGTCAGGCAGCAATAATTTCAGTTAGGATGTGAAAGCTCAGACTCAAGGCTTTTAGCTCACATAGACAAATGTCCTTCTAGTTAGATGACTAGGTTGTCGTTCAGTCACTCAGCCGTATCCGACTCTTTGCGACCCCATGGACTGCAGCACTCCAGGCTTCCCTGTTCTTCACAATCTCCCAGAGTTTGCTCTGACTCATGTCCATTGAGTCAATGATGCCATCCAACCACCTCATCCTCTGTCGTCCCTTCTCCTGCTGCTCTCAATCTTTCCCAGCTTTTCCAGTGAGTCAGCTCTTCCCATCAGGTGGCTAAAGTATTGGAGCTTCAGCATCAGTCCTTCCAATGAATATTCAGGACTGATTTTCTTTAGGATTGACTGGTTTGATCTCCTTGCAGTCCAAGGGTTCTCAAGAGTCTTCTCCAGCAACACAGCTTCTAGAAGGCTAGGAGAATCAGTTAAAAGGGCAGCTTCTCACATGGCTTAATGGGTGTGTGAACAATGAAGAGATGGTAAAAAGAAACCAAATATCTGTGTTAACTGGTCTCATAAAATTCCACGGTTCCCATCAAAAGCATACCGTGATGCACAACTGTCTCCTTCCTGGCCCCCCTCCTCCACTGGGGAGTGGCTCCAAACTTTGAAGGTGCTCCTTGCATTTGACACTTCACTCTCGGACTCTTCAAGTGCTGTGGTCTCCTTCCTCAGACAAATGCAGCCACTCACAAAAGGTCCTGTGCATGCCGCCTCTCTTAGGAGGACACCATCTTTCTCCTGGGTATCAGCAGATCACGTCTTTTTCCTGTTTTTCCTGAGTTTGCTTTGGCAATACTTTCTCCTCTTTTCAGTTCTTTATCTTCATTGCTCTTATTCAGCAAACAAATAACTTAAATGTTTCCTTTCTTAAAGAATATGAAATCCTGCCTCAGGCCTAGCTGCTCTTTGGTTATCATTCCTGTCCCTAGGGATGTCTGTCTTTTAATCTTGCTATCCTTAGCACCTAGAATGGGCCTAATGTGGAAGAAAAAAGCAATAGATGTCTGACGGAAGAAGGAATGAGTGGATGGTGCGTGGATGGCTACCAGTTTTGTGGGAATTGACTGAGGAATGTAGTGTAGCAACGAGGCGCCTCTTTCCTGAGCTCCCCTTCCCCCACAGTGCTCCAAGAACTTTACTTATGGGCATAACAGGACATGATAGAGAAAGAGAGATATAGTTTAATTCTGGAACATGCTAGCAACAAATAGCTCCAGGGTACCCAGAGCAGGAAGACATCTCTTGATCCCCTGGGAGTCTAAATTACCAGATGACAAAAGGGGGCCACTTCAGAGAACCTGCAAAGAACTAGCCCCATGAGAGGGCAGTTGCATCATCACATGTAGCAAACACAAACTACTACTGCCTTAGCTATATCTGCTGGATCAGCCATGACCGTGACAAGCGGCATGATGCAAACTAGACATGGTTAGATTCCAAGTCAAAATTTAAATCCTGGTCCTGCCATTTGCTAGCTCTGTGACATTGGGCAAATAAACTCTGCAAGTATCTGTGGCTTCATCTCAAAGGTGGTGTAAGAAATAGCTTCATAAGTATAAAGTCCTCAGCATAAGGCCTGACACGTAATAAGCCCATAATAAGACATGTTAACCATTGTTATCATCTTTCTCTGTCTTCAAATATGCTCAGCCTCCTTTATTCCTTAGAAAAAATAAAAAAGTCCTCTCTACATGGTAAGCCTCAGAGGCTCACCTCTTTTATTTAATGTCAAACATCAGAACAAAAATAAGCAACCCTAATCATTTAGCTTCCACAATGTGCACCCAGTGACATCTTAATCCCTCCAATGGGATACCAATGACATTATTTTACCAGAACTCCAGGAACTGGATCTTAAACCTGAGTCATGGCTCACTCTCCTCTTGACTCTTTATACACTATGTTGTCCTGGTCCTCAGGACCTTCTTTGATGTATAATGGATGGATATATCCTTCTGGACTTCCCTGATGGCTCAGTCGGTAAGAGCGTCTGCCTATGATGCGGGAGACCCAGGTTCAATCCCTGGGTCAGGAAGATCCCCCTGGAGAAGGAAATGGCAACCCACTCCAGTACTTTTGCCTGGAAAATCTCATGAATGGACGGAAGGGCCTGCTAGGCTACAGTTCATGGAGTCACAAAGAGTCAAACACGACTTAGTGACTTCACTTTCATATATCCTTTTCATTCTCTGAAGAAAGAATTAATATTGTTAAAACGGTCATACTAGTTAAAGTAACCTACAGATTGAATGCACTCTCTATCAAAATACCCATGACATTTTTCACAGAACAAATAATTCTGAAATTTATATGGAAGCACAAATGACCCAGAGTCGCCAAAGCAGTCCTGGGAGAAAAGAACAAGACTGGAGGTATAACCCTTCTAGACTTCAAACTATACTACAAAACTACACGAATCAAAAACAAAAAACAAGGTATTGGCTCAGAACAGACACACATATCAATGGAACAGAACAGACAGGCCAGAAATAAACCCACTCGTTTATGGTCAATTAATCTATGATAAAGGAGGCAGAAATATACAATGGAGAAGAGAGTGTCTTCAATAAGTGGTGCTGGAGAAGTTGGACAGCTACATGCAAAACAATGAAATTAGAACATTCCTTCATACCATATACAAAAATTAAAAAATGGTTTAAAGACTAATTTAAAGACCTAAATATAAGATATGACATCATAAAACTCCTAAAAGAAAATACAAGCAAAACATTCTCAGACATAAATTATAGCAATATTTTCTTAGCTAAGTCTCCCAAGGAAAAAGAAATAAAAGCAAAAATAAACAAACAGGACCTAATCAAACTTTTCTGAACAGCAAAGGACACCATTAATGAAAGGAAAAGACAATGAAAAGAAAATGGGAAAAGAGATTTGCAAATGATGAGGCTAAAAAGGGACTAATAACTAAAATATGTAAACAGTTCACATAACTCAAAATATTTTTTAAAAATGCTGATTTAAAAATGGGCAGACATTTTTGCAAAAAAGAAGACATACAGATGACTAACAGGCACATGAAAAGATGCTCAACACCATTAATTATTAGACAAATGCAAATCAAAACCATAATGAGAAGGTCTCCCTGGTGGTTCAGTGGCTAAGGCTCCACATTCCCAATGGAGGGGGCTCAGGTTCAATCCCTGGTCGAGGAACTAGATCCCACGTGCCACAGCTAAGAGGCTGCATGCCACGACTAAAGATCCTGCAGGCCACAACAAAGACTGGAGATCCCACGCGCCATAACTAAGAGCTGGCACAGCCAAATAAATAAAAATATTTAAAAAAACACAATGATACAGCCCCACGAGTGGCTAATATTAAAAAGTCAACAAATAACAAATGCTGTCAAGAATGTGGAGAGAAGGAAATTCCTGTACACTGCTGATTGGAATGTAAACTGGTGCAGCCACTAGTGAGGCCAGTACGGAGTTTCCTCAAAAACTAAAATACAATTACCATGTTATCCAGCAATTCCACTCCTGGGTATATACTGGAAAAAAGAAAACCTCTAATTTGAAAAGATACATGCATCCCAATGTTCACAGGAGTACTATATACAAGAGCCAAGATGTGGACACAATCCAGTGATTGTCTTAAGAAGATGTGATACACACACACTTGTGAGCTCAGGTGCGCACACACACACACACGCTCACAGTGGAATGCCACTCAGGTGTAAAAAGAAAGACATGTTTCCATTTGCAACAACTAGGATAGACCCAGAGATTATTCAGTTCAGTTCAGTCGCTCAGTCGTGTCCGACTCTTTGCGACCCCATGAATCGCAGCATGCCAGGCCTCCTTGCCCATCACCAACTCCCGGAGTTCACTCAGACTCACGTCCAACAAGTCAGTGATGCCATCCAGCCATCTCATCCTCTGTCGTCCCCTTCTCCTCCTGCCCCCAATCCCTCCCAGCATCAGAGTCTTTTCCAATGAGTCAACTCTTTGCATGAGGTGGCCAAAGTACTGGAGTTTCAGCTTTAGCATCATTCCCTCCAAAGAAATCCCAGGGTTAATCTCCTTTGAATGTTTTAGTTGTTTCTAATTTTTCACAACTATGAAAATTCTTGTAGAATAAGTTTTATGTATCTTTCTCAGAATAAAGTCCTAGATGCAGAATTGTTGAAAAGTGCATGCAACTTTAACTTCTTTAATAGATATTGCTGTACTGCCACTGAGAAAAAGTTATACTATAGCGTATCTAATTTTAGTTCTTATTTAGTTCTTTACAAAGACCTTCTAAGATATTTACCTGATATCTCTTGATAATTGGCAGATCTTGGAGTTGGTTTATAATGCCCTCTGTTTTATTACTAACTATAAATACTTAAATACTTGAACCAAGGAAAGGGCATTTTTATTTGCTTAAACATGTTAATATATCACCTTGGTGTTACTTTAATAAGACAGTTCTTGTTATTTCCCTTTGGCATGGCAGTTCACAAAGAACTAGTGGAATATGTTAAAAATTGATCAAACCAGTTTTCTTGGTTTGTCAGGTAGCTAAAGTAAATTAGCATATGTGCTATATTTGTCAAACAGGAATATATCAGGAAAAGACTGCTTACTTAAGAAAAGACTGCTTAAATCTATTTAATATGAGATCATCAGCTTTACTGCTATGTAGAATTTACACTTGGATAAGTAACCGTGTTCCTGACATTTAAAACAAATTAGGGTAGAGCTGTCTTCCATGTTAAAAATGAAAGAAAATTAATATTGCATATTGAATGACATACTCATTGCTCAATAAATATTTGCTGAATAAATGAGTATCTGAGGCCACACAATTTTTAACTAAAAATTATCTATGTACCTTATTGGAAACCTTACAGGTAAGAACCTAAACCTATGTTTATAGTCTACGATGTGTATTCGGCAGCACAAAATGACTCAACCAGACTCACTGGCTCTGAAAAAAGCCCAGTCATATACTAGATTATGTTGTAAGTTCCTCTGTCTCTAGGAGAGTAAATTCACTGGCACTGTAACCTGGATCTCTCTCTTTCTTTTCAACCTACTTCTAGCAAAGCCAAAGAGACTATAATCATCGAGGATCTAGGGACATCACAAAAAGAGACAGATGATTCTGCTACTGTCAGTGGAGAATGGTACTTGGGGTTCAGAGTAGAGAAGGACAAGAACACTTAACCCACCCCAGAAACTGAAATTTTATTCATACCTCTTATGGGAGGTTAATAAAGCTGTCAGAGAAATAAAGAATAAAGCAATCAAAAATCACAAAGGACAGACTGGCGTAATTAAGGCAGCTTTCTGTCCCCTAAGCACCTGAGATTGCACATCTCATTTGGCTTAATAAAGTCATTGTTGGGAAGGACTTGCTTGTGAATTATACAGTAATAAAACTGATTTTAAACAGCAATTTCTACCATTTCCTTTATGTTGCTCTGCTTTTATGCATAAAAACCAGGGGTTGCAATGTCTAAGAAGATTGCTAAATACACTCTGATGATAATATATCAGCATAAATCAGTTGAGATTAATGAAATAGATTTACTTCAAATATTCTTCCAGCTTTGTTAGGCAAAATACTGACACTGCTCTCACTGTACTTTTCAACTTGCCAATCTTTGCTATGTCTATGAAGTTGGGTAAGAAGTAAACCAAAGATACTTAATTTGTGCAAAAATATTTCTTTCTAATTACTCAAAGTGCTTCTTACTTGGTAAGGTCTGGTAAGCAGGAATAAATTATTTAATTGGGACTTAAATTCACGTGTTGTTGATAAATATTGAATGTTAGAGGACTGATTTAGTAGGTGACATATGTTCATGAGGAGATAGAAAACAGACCAGCATCCTGAATGATAAGCCTAGAAAGGAAGTGAATATGTAGCTGATGCTTATTTCCAACTTTTCTTTTTAAGTTAGCAATTTTGGTGTAATTATGAAAATAAATAAATGGTAACATAAATTTTTCAAGAAGGAAAAAAAATCACCTGTTATCAATCCACTGCTAGGATAACTACTGTGAACACTTCAGGGCAGCATTTTCTTCCTGCTTATATGAACAACCTGAAGTGCCCTAATTAAAATGCAGATTCTAGGGCCTCTCTTCTCTACATTTTGGCTCAGTACATACAGGATGGGCCTGGATAATCTAGTTTTAACATGCAAAGCAGACTATTCTTATCATCGGGCAAGTTTAAGATTTACTATTTTCTTTTTTCCCCTAAACTTTAAACTTTTTATTGTGTATTGAGGTTTAGTCCATTAACAATGTTGTAGTTTTGGGTGAACAGTGAAGGAACTCAGCCATACATATACATGTATCCATTCTCTCCCAAACCCCATCCCATCCAGGCTGGCACGTAACAATGAACAGAGTTCCATGTGCTATACAATAGGTCCTTGTTGGTTATCCATTTTAAATACAGCAGTGTGTATGTGACCTTCCCAAAGTCCCTAACTATCCCTTCCCTCCCACCAACTGTAAGTTTTTTAGGAAATACTATTTTCTTAGAGCATATCTTTCCTGTGCACATAAGCAAGCTTTTCTTTAATGATTATTTATTTTATTCATGCCTGTTCTGTTTGAGAATTCGGTATAGTTGACGTTGCCCAGCTGTTTACCCTTTTACAGAAAGTGAGACACAAGTACCCGTTGGTCCAGGGCAAATGACAGCTTCTTCATTCAAAACTAACTCAGAAGAACTAATCTGGAAAAGGATTTTTCTCTTCTCCACCTCTTTCTGAGATGAAGTGGAATTTACTTTTCAGAATTTCACCGTCCTCTGCATTTGTCTGTTTTTAAGGATTGGGCCCAAGGACACGTCCCATTTTGGAAATACGAAGCAAGCTTTGGATTCACTTCTCTTGTGCTGAGTATGCAAAAATAGAACCAAATACGCTTATACCAGCAACACATCTTGTAGTTTTAATTTGAAACTGCTGATTCTAACTTAATTTATTCCTTTTAACCTACAATCTTAGTTTAAGCAAGTAGAGTGTAAAGGAAGGAGATAAAAATATAAAGAACTTCCTGCTTTAGTTTAAAATATTAAGGAGTTAAAGCCAAACCTGATTTCAAATCCAGAAACAAAAGACAGAACACCTGCCAAAAGTTATCTCAGGAGGTGAAACCACCCAACAGGAGCTGTCACCATCACTTCACCCAGCGTAATATTTTTCATGGACTATTTGTGGCAAAA
This sequence comes from Capricornis sumatraensis, assembly GCF_032405125.1. Taxonomy (NCBI): domain Eukaryota; kingdom Metazoa; phylum Chordata; class Mammalia; order Artiodactyla; family Bovidae; genus Capricornis; species Capricornis sumatraensis. Next base: position 79,560,775 of record NC_091072.1, read on the forward strand.
ATGTCATTTTTAGGAAATTTTTAATACTATTCTTCATAATCCCCTTCTGCCATCCCTTTATTTCTTCAATTTGGAGAATACAAGTCAATGTTAAGTCAACTCAATCACACCTTCTCCTTTAGGAGAATCTATGGGATAAATTTCTTTCTGGGGGATCTTTAGACCAGAAAGATTATATTTCTTTTGAAAAACCAGTTTGGTTTTTATTGTGCTGAAACTTTAAACCATGGTGTTGATAACATCCTCTATTTTCTTTGGCTACTAGGAAACTCAAGAGGCAAATTTGCAGTTGAACTCTAATTTCTGAACAGGACTTTATGGTTAATAATAGGTAATTTTGCTTATTACTTTGATATATAGCTTAATTTTATTTTTCTGGCTTTTACATTTTTGTCACCATGATCAGTTCAGTTCAGTTCAGTCACTCAGTTGTGTCCAATCTTTGTGACCAGGCTTCCCTGTCCATCACCAACTCCCAGAGTTTACTCAAACTCATGTCCATTGAATCAGTGATGTTATCCAACCATCTCATCCTCTGTTGTTCCCTTCTCCTCCTGCCTTCAATCTTACTCAACACCAGGGTCATTTCAAATGAATCAGTTCTTCGAATCAGGTGGCCAAAGTATTGGGAGTTTAAGCTTCAGCATCAGTCCTTCCAATGAATATTTAGGACTGATTTCCTTTAGGATTGACTGGCTGGATTTCCTTGCAGTCCAAGGGACTCTCAGGAGTCTTCTCCAACATCACAGTTCAAAAGCATCAATTCTTTGGTGCTCAACTTTCTTTATGGTCCACTGGAAAAACCATAGCTTTGATATCCTTATCTAATTACTTTTATTTATGTTATATTCTGTATGTGACCTCAAGTACTTTTTAATGAATTATAAATAAACTATGTTATAACATAGTATTAACATAAATAGAAAGCTAGTGACTATAAAAATGATACATTGCATATTAAAACCAATAATGAATGATGTTTGAATATTCTATACTGTTAGCTATCATCTTATGAGCTACAAATAATCATATACTTTATGCACATAAGACTTACTGATAAAGCAATGATACAAAGAAAGCACATTTGATAAATTTTAAAATCCAATTATAAAAGCTCATAGCAATATCAACTAGAAGAGAACTCCTAACTTTTTAAAAGAAAACTACCAAAAATTTATAGCAAATGTGTATTTAATGGTGAAATTTTAGAAACACTTGCACCAAACTCAGGAACAATACACTGGTGACTACTATGTGCTGCAGGTTTTATTCAAGAGGTCTTAGCCATACCATTTGGACAATATAACAAATGAAGTACAAGAAAGGTACGGTGAAGCTGTCAGTTGGAGACAATATGGTTTTCCTTTGAATAAACTTAAAACAAGCATTAGAAACTACTGGAACTAAAAAGTTTCTCAATGTAACTAGATCTTATAAAAAAATCAATAGACTTCTTTCTTAACACAAAATACTAAATCACAAGCAAAAAAAATTTTTTTTTAATTAAATGCATCTGACAACAGCAACAAAAATGTAATAGTTAATAAAAATGTATAAGATCCTCAGACATTATTATAAAACTTTACTAAAGTATGTAAAATCTTAATAAATGGAATGGTACACTGTGTTCATTTTATTAGAATTTTCTGGTAAACTTTTAACCATTTCCAAAGGGATTTCATCTAGCTTCTTTGTAAACCGTTCCAGCCTCATGATAACTCATATAAAACAATGGATAACAGTTTTAAAAGCTCAAGGGATCTATAACCAGTTAGTCAGTTGTTTCACATTATTTGAAGGTTTGGATGTAATTTAACTTGAACACTTATTTTTTGGAAAATTTCTTACTCTGTACTCTCTACTGGCCAGATCCACCAAAGAATTCTTAAGGTCTGATATACAAGATAAACTTATACTTCCATAACTTTTCATCAGCTTCCAGGAAATATTTTTTCTATCAACTTTCAGGGATGGATTCTGCTGATAAAAAAGCATTACATTCAGGATGACGTATACTGTTCTTGTGCTATCTAGACTTTTCTATTCTCTTTATCATCATCTGCATTATATCATTACTTAGTCATAAACACATCTGTTTAGAAGGGAGGCCAAGTGTCAGACAAAACGAAATTCAGAACAGGTCAGTTATGTCACCCACTAGGAGTTCTAGATAAGCGAAATGGAAGAAAGAAGAATGACAAACAAAACTGAGCAGGAAGAGTTGGAGGAATATATGGAAACATGTTTCATTTAAAACACTTTTGCTCTTCACAATATGGCTCAAACTTATTTAGATATATTTTAACCATGAGATGTGCCAGGCATTGCTGGCTGCCTATTCAACAGTCATCTTCCCCTTCTTCATTACTAAGAAAAGCTGATGGTTTTTCAGATATTAAGTGATCAGATGATTTAGGAAAAGAAAGGCTAGTCTTGATTAGTCTGTGCTAATGATGGTAGTTTCATTCATCTTGCCAGTGGTTGACAATCAACAGTGAAAGGAAGTCTGCCATTCGAGGGGAGATTTCTTCCCCTTTCTAAAAGAGGGCGGAAAGAAAGGGCATTCCTTCTTACTGCCACTGATGTGGCAACAAACACGAAATGAAGTGAAGACAGTTTAAGAACAGCCAACATTTGAGGATGGCAGGGCGGAAGGATATAATGAAGCTCGAGTCCTGATGATCCCATTAAGCAAAAAAATTATTTAACTCAGAACTGCACCTATCTCCGCACTATTTGTTAAATGAGAGAATTATTATTTCCTTTCAGCACTTAAATCATTATGAGTTTGGTTTCCCTGTTACTTCCAGTAAAAGACATTCGAACTGATTTCACGCCATGGACAGCAGTATGGCCTAAACAAACACTTATTCTTGGAACAACTTATGATCAACCCCATTGGTAATATAGACGGTTTATGCTTTTTCAAGGGAGGTGTGAGATTCTGAGGTATTTTCACTAATACAAGTGGACAAAGTTATATGGTATTTGGAGGTTTGGCTAGAAAAATAATTTCTCTTTTGCTCATATGTAGACGTAGACTTTCACTTGTGTATGTTTTTGATGCTCATGGCACTATCAGTTTTACCTTTCTCTACCTCTAAACAAGAATTTAACAATACTTTTTAGATCAGCCCCTGGCAAAGTCAACCTTGGGGCTGTTTTAGGAAATCAATGTGATTTAGACATAATTTTTTTTTTTTTCCTCTCAAAGAAAAGAGAATTTTGAAATTGCCTTTCCTTGGCATTGTCCTAAATTCTAAATACGGCTTGACAGAGAGTGCGATGGAACTTGCAAATGATTTTCCAATTAATAAAACTGTGATTCCCAAGCTGAGCTTCAAATTCTAGTAGAATCTAAATTAAGTAATATGTATAAATAGTCTCAAAACACTTAAAAGCATAGCATATAAATAAACACCAACATCATGGTACATCAATCCATGAGTTCAGATACAAAAATTAATGATGTTTTTTTTTTCTCTTGATTTATGAAAGTTACTTCAGCACTTTTGTTTCTGTATAACTCAAATGCAGACCTTGTTAATAATGTAATTAGCTCCAGGCTCCTTTACCATGGGAGAGAAGCCCTTGTATAAAACTAAAACTGTTTCCTCTATACTGTAATGGATTAGGTTTGTTTAACTTACTTTATATAGTGTTCAATTCAGTTCCATCAGCTTGAAGGTGAAGGTGAAGTCGCTCAGTCGTGTCCAACTCTTTGTGACCCCGTGGACTGTAACCTACTAGACTTCTCCATCCATGGGATTCTCCAGGCAAGAATACTGGAGTGGATTGCCATTTCCTTCTCCAGGGGATCTTCCCAACCCAGGGATCGAACCCGGGTCTCCCGCATTGGAGGCAGACGCTTTAACCTCTGAGCCACCAGGGAAGCCATCAGCATATGGATGCCTAATAAATATTTGATGATGACCCTGACGGCACAGAAGATATCTTAGTGTTCACAGGAAAATGATAAAATACTCTAAGCTAGTTTAGTGACACAATTATATAATAACCAGAGAGTGATGCCTTTTCATACCAGTGTATACCCCAAATAAAAGAGGAGGTACAAAAATTAACATCTATTATCTAACATGTGCTGAAAACTTATGTAGCATCTCTATACTATTTTATTCAATCCTAAACATAATTATCTGGACTAGGTATTGAGATTCCTACTTTCCAGAATGTAAGATGTCTCTGGTTGTATGGTGAGCCAATACTTTATGTGCCAATAAAAATTCATCCAATGAAATTATGATACACTTTTTTAAAGATGTACCCTGATTTCAGAGATGTCAAAATGTAAAAATAAAAGGCACCTCCAAATAATAATAAAATATGAGACTGATAAGAAAATTCATCCAGCTCACACAGTTAGCTGGAAACTGTGGTAAAGACAAGCCGCTGATGCCCAAAAGTTAATGCTCCCCGTCCACAGCATGGAATTCCTACTGAGAAATGTCTGTCCAGCCAGAAACTATACTTTCCACCTTCCGGAGTTCTGACCAAAAGAATGTGAACCCAACTGATGATGTCAGTTCCAACCCAGACAGGTAAAGAAGCATGAGTGCAGTCTTCATCCTCTCCCTTATTCTGTCTACCATTTACTGATGCCCAGAGTGATCCCAGAAATGACCTGCTGAATATGGCAAAGCCTTTGTGTCAGCCCGGGTTCCTCAATGACTGCAAGCAACAAAGCCCTGCCCATACCTCAAAGACACTGTGCCAAACAGGGATGCCATGACTGACTTGAGCCATTAGTGAACTTTTATTTTATTAAGCCACTGTAATTCTAGGCTGGTGTTGCCTCAACTAGAATTACTCCAAACACTACAGTGGCGGAATCAGAATCTGAATATCAGGTTCCAAAAGCTGGGCTCATTCTATGACACTATGCAAATACAAGCCTCCCTCCAAAATTACCCTTTCCCAAACAAACAAAAACATAATAAAAAGGACTGTTTCCTCATTTCAAGTAGGTTTCATCCTTGGTTTGAAAAATTAGACAGAAATCAATAGATTTAAGGATGACATATTTTAGAGAGAAAGCCCAGAGAGGGACAGATTAATAGTCGTGTATTTGTAACAGCACAAATGTGAGAAAAAGCAAAAACAGAACGAAGAAGCGATTTTCAAAGTGGGTAAAAGTGACACACGTGTATACTTTCTTTTTTGTCTTGTTTTAGTCTGATGCAGTTTGATAAAGAAGTTCCAGGAAGTTGTTATATATTTAGCAGGTTAAATGGCTTAATATCTTGAGATAAAGATGGCCACATTACCTGAAAGAGCCTGATGCAAAGGAAGGGTAAAGTCTGACTGGCAATGAATGAAAGGGAAAGGATGGGAAGAAAGTGGAAGACGTCAAGAGCATGCGTTCGTGATTCAAGACCAGAGTTTGAATTGTTCTTATGTTAGAGTCCATGAACTTGGGCAATTGTTTAGTCTAAGGGCCAATTTTGTTATCCAGAATGGTATGAAAATAAAAGGCACCTTATAGGTTGTTCTGGAAAAGACCCTGATGTTGGGAAAGACTGAAGGCAAAAGGAGAAGAGGGTTGCAGAAGATGAGATGGTTGGGATGGCATCACCAACTCAATGGACATGAATTTGAGCAAACTATGGAAGACAGTGGAGGACAGGGAAGCCTGGCGTTGCTTCAGTCCATGGGGTTTCAAAGAGTCAGACACGACTCAGCGACTGAACCACCACCACCACCACAGGGTATTCTGAGAATTAAATGAGAACATGCATGCAAAATACACAGACCATCCATGAGTTAGCATACCCTGACACTGGTTGGTTGTTATTATCCTTGTTGCCATTATTTATTATTAGCTTCCTTTCATATCTAGTTGCAAATAGGCAAGTGTGCTTTTAGTATAAATCTCTTTTACAGATAGAAAGGGCAATTCCTTAGAAGAAAATCTGCCTTCAGCTTAAGAGCCTGAGGAAGTTTCTGTTTAAAACTCAAAAAAAAAATTTTTTTTTAATGTTTTTTGTTACCATGCCTTGAGGGAATGATGAACAGAGAAAATATGAAGGGATGCCTGACTTGATATTGCAAACACCAGTTTCACTTCATTGCTTACACAAAAACAGCAGTTTATTTTTTTCATTTTATAATATTATAAAGAATAAAAATAAAAGAAAATAGGACAATAAACTTACTCTTTGTTTTTCATTTGAACCCTTTTTATTGGTCTCTTTTCTACTTTCATCTTCATACACTAGAACAAAGTCAATTCTTCGCTGACCATCATTGAAATAGAGGGAGTCAGGTTTTCCATTAAATTCTTCCTGTGTGGAAAAGAAAGATAAATTTTAATATAGTTTCTTGAAAAGTGTCAGTTCATAAGCGCTTATTTTGTAGCTTTAATAGGTACATCAGCATGTTTACAGAAAATGAGAAATACATCCTTTACTCGTTACTTTACCAAGAGGGCATGACCAACGTGATCTTTGCAAGCACGGTCTGTTCTTGCTGAAAGAAAGTCCTTGAATTGAGCAGGTTAGCATTATTCTTGGAGAAGGAAATGGCAACCCACTCCAGTGTTCTTGCCTGGAGAATCCCAGGGACGGGGGAGCCTGGTGGGCTGCTTTCTATGGGGTTGCACAGAGTCGGACACGACTGAAGCGACTTAGCAGCAGCAGCAGCAGCATTATTCTACAAATATATGGGCAAATATCAGCATTCTGGATTATCCCAGAATTATTCCCACAACAAGAAAAGGAGTTTCAAGTTTGGAAATAAACACAGTAACCAGAGATACCTATCTGAAGGACTAAAGTTCTTTCAACAAGAGAAAAAAATATCTAAGGCATAGCACTGTTTATGAAAATCTCAGGGCTTCCCTGGTGGCTCAAATGGTAAAGAATCTGCCTGCAATGTGGGAGACTCAGGTTTGATCCCTAAGTAGGGAAGATCCCCTGGAGAAAGGAATGACTCCCCACTCCAGCATCCTTGCCTGGAGAATTTCACAGACAGAGAAGCCTTGCAGGCTACAGTTCATGGGGTACCAAAGACCTGGACACGACTGAGTGAATGCCTGCATCCTACCTATGTCATATTATCTAACCTTTTCATCAAGTTTCATGACTTCTCTCTGAACCACATCACTTTATAAAAAGTATCATTTTATAACCTTAAACAAAAGCCAAAAAATGCTTTGATACACACAAAATACACAGCAGTTGTTGGTATTTGTCCCCAAATCCACACAAAATACCCACCCACTCCTAGCAAAAAACAAACAAAAATTCCAGCAACAATAACAAATAAATGAGCCTTTAATTTAGAGCTTAAAAGCCTTATGGTGTAAAAACAAAGTCATAATGCCAGAACAGACCTAATACAGCTTACAACAATCTCTTACCATATGGATTTGGATAGAATTGTTTTATTTGCTCTACAGAAAGACTTGAGTTTGTGTTTCTCACATAGCTGGTCAAGATGCTTATGTGAATTTTGCTTTAGAATTGAAATACTCTTTAACTAAGAAATAATACTTTCTAATTTTTCAAGTTTATTTCCATTCAAAATTCATGGGAAGGTAGGACTTTGCAGTCACTTGCTGAAACCACTTAATTACTGCTGCTGCTGCGTCGCTTCAGTCATGTCAGACTCTGTGCGACCCCAGAGATGGCAGCCTACCAGGCTCCCCCATCCCTGGGATTCTCCAGGCAAGAACACTGGAGTGGGTTGCCATTTCCTTCTCCAATGCATGAAAGTGAAAAGTGAAAGTGAAGTCGCTCAGTCGTGTCCGACTCTTCGCGACCCCATGGACTGCAGCCTATCAGGCTCCTCCGTCCATGGGATTTGCCAGGCAAGAGTACTGGATTGGGGTGCCATTGCCTTAATTACTGCTGCTCCTAAGTTGCTTCAGTCGTGTCCGACTCTGTGCGACCCCATAGATGGCAGCCCACCAGGCTCCCCCATTCCTGGGATTCTCCAGGCAAGAACACTGGAGTGGGTTGTCATTTCCTTCTCCAAAGCATGAAAGTGAAAAGTGAAAGTGAAGTCACTGAGTCGTGTCCAACTCTCAGCCACCGCATGGACTGCAGCCTTCCAGGCTCCTCCATCCATGGGATTTTCCAGGCAAGAGTACTGGAGTGGGGTGCCATTGGCTTCTCCAGCCTTAATTACTAAGTGTGATTAATTCTCTGCACTCAGCATCATTTAGTACATAAATCACCTTATTTTACCACAACCACTTTCTCATTTTTGTCATACTTTGGATACAATGTGTTTTTCTGCCAAATGTATACAATTCGATGGGAAAGCCCCAAGTGGCTCAGTGGTATAGAAGCCACCTGCCAAGCAAGAGACATGGGTTTGATCCCTGGGTTGAGAAGATCCCCTGGAGAAGGAAATGGCAACCCACTCCAGTATTCTTGCCTGGAAAATCCCACAGAAAGTGGAGCCTGGCAGGCTACAGTCTATGGGGTTGCAAAGAGTTGGATACAACTTAGCAGCTAAACAACAACAACAAATACCACCTGCTACTTGTCTTTCCTTTCTTCTTACCACAGAGCATCTGAAGACTGTTAACAGTATTTGCAGTTCCTTTCATTCAGCAAGATATTTCACCTGCAGAATGCACTCTGGCAATGTAAGCTAACTCGCAGCCCTTCACCGAGGTTGCATTTGACTAGGGACCTTCACTATGGACAGTGTGACCTGGCCTGAGACCTTGCCCAGCCAGGGCACTGAGGGACCACGGAAATAGACACATCAATGACCAAGGCTGAGGCCCCTACTCAAGTCTTTTATTTGCAATTTCAGCTCTTTAAAATTGGTAAACTTTGAGAGTATTTAAAGTTTTACAAGACAAGGGGAAAGGGTCGGGGGATAAATTAGGAGTTTGGGATTGACATATATACACTACTATATTTGAAACAGATAACCAACAAGGAGCTACTATAGCGTACAGGGAACTATACTCAATGTTTTGTAATAACCTATAGGGGAAAAGAATCTGAAAAGAATATACACATATATAAAACACGGAATCACTGTACTGTACACCTGAAACTAACACAACATTGTAAATCAAGTATACTTGAATTAATAGCATAAGTTAAAACTATATTTTTAAAAAGTTGTACAAACATGCCAAGGCCTGTCTTTTTTCATTTCAGCAATGGAGTCCTTGAAGCCTCTATCTTCAATTTCTCTTTCTTTCACTGAAGATGTTACTACTGGTGACAACCTGGGCAGTTACTAGAGGAAAACTGTGTGTAGAGGGAAAAACTATGAGGCCAAGGGGAAGTGGGGTAGGGTAGAACACACTCACAAAAACCTGGCCATCATTACAGACGTCTGAAATGTGTACAAAAGCAGCTCGTGCTCTGGAGCCCACATTCTACTGCCTTTCCTTGGTGGCATCCGCAGGAGCTCACTGAAGTCAGGTTGTTAAGAATGACAAACGGAAAGAGAACTATGTCTGCACGGGGCCCCCGGCATTCCTCCCTGCACGGCCCTCACTCAGCCACACATGTTGGCAGCCTGCTACCAGGTAATCCGGTCTGCAGGCATGTCTCTTCTGTGTGATAGAAGACCAGGGCCCTTTGTTGGAGGAAAATCCCACTGGCTTGGCAAAAGCAGCCTGTGTGAAATAACTAGGTCAGACTCTGATATGGTATTATTAGGATGCAAGGCTGGGGGAAAGGTGCCAACTCTGTACTGCTGTGAAATCCAGGTTTCCCATCTCTTGGCAGAAAACAACTGGGAAGAAGGGAGAAACAAAACGCTGGGCTGGAAAGCATTCCTAACAAAGAAGAAAACTGTTCCACATCAAAGAGGCTGACCTATTAACACATCTGTGCTGTTTAAAAAAAAGGCTGGATTGTTTTAAGTTATAAGTTCCACTATAGGCCTGACTCATCCAACAGGTATTAAAATTACAGAAAACTAAAAACCAAAACAACCCTCTTCTAAAGTTTTGAAGTAAAGTTTCAATAGTTTCCTAGGATAAATACTGATCATCTTAAACAACTGATTAATCAGAAATGGATCATTCTAGTCCTGACTCTCGAGGTCAAATCAAAATTTGATCTTTAGTTTTTCTCTACCAAGTCAAATGGCATCAAGGTGAAATACAAAAAAAAAAAAAAAAAAAACAACCCAAAACCCTGAAACAATCTTTCCAGTTCAGCAGCTTCAGTTTAAAAACACTTTAGCAGATGGTTTAAAATTTATCAGGTCAAATTATCTTAGAGATCAGAGCTTATGTATGGGTACTGATTTCTCTACCAGTTCAGTCAGTCACTCAAGTTGTGTCCAATTCTTTGCAACCCTGTGGTCTGCAGCACGCCAAGCTTCTTTTTCCATCACCAACTCCTGGAGCTTTCCCAAACTCATGTGATCGAGTCGGTGATGCCATCCAACCATCTCATCCTTGGTCAGCCCCTTCTCCTCCCACCTTCAATCTTTTCCAGCATCAGGGTCTTTTCTAATGAGTCGGCTCTTCGCATCAGATGGCCAAAGTATTGGAGTTTCAGCTTCAGCATCAAACCTTTCAATGAATATTCAGAGTTGGTTCCTTTAGGATTGGTTGGTTTGATCTCCTTGCAGTTCAAGGGACTCACGTCTTCTCCAACACCACAGTTCAAAAGCATCAATTCTTTGGCACTCAGACATCTTTATGGTCCAATTCTCACATTCAAACATTACTACTGGAAAAACCATAGCCTTGACTAGACAGACTTTGTTGGCAAAGTAACGTCTCTGCTTTTTAATATGCTGTCTTGGTTGGTCATAGCTTTTCTTCCAAGGAGCAAATGTCGTTTAATTTCATGGTGGCAGTCACCACCTGCAGTGATTTTGGAGTCCAAGAAAATAAAGTCTGTCACTGTTTCCCCATCTATTTCCCATGAAGTGATGGTACCAGACGCCATGATCTTCAAGTTTTGAGTGTTGAGCTTCAAGCCAACTTTTTCACTCTCCTCTTTCACTTTCCTCAAGAGGCTCTTTAGTTCTTCACTTTCTGCCATAAGGGTGGTGTCATCTGTATATCTGAGGTTATTGATATTTCTGCCTGTGATCTTGATTCCAGCATGTGCTTCATCCAGCCCCACAGTTTGCATGATGTACTCTGCATATAAGTTAAATAAGCAAGGTAACAATATACAGCCTTCACGTACTCCTTTCTCTATTTTGAACCAGTCTTTTGTATCATGTCTGGTTCCAACTCTTGCTTCTCTACCAGGAAGCTTATTAATTCTTATGTTCATCAGAGTAACTTACTGTTACCCTAAGGGTCTTAGGCAAACGTCTTCAATGTCAAAAGAGTCAAGAGTCTCTAGTTGTTGCCACTTCTTTTGTCCTGGAAAAATAACGAATAAACTTCTGACTACAGTCTGGGGTCTATAATATGCTTTATCTGTTCATAGCCATTGCCTTCTCTGGTCCCAAGGATACTAGATTCCCCCAATTTAGGATTCATTTACTCATGTGCAGCAATCTGGCCCAAAGCTGTAAAGACTGCAATGGTTAAAAATATTAGCCATGTTCATTTGTCATTATACCAAAATAAACAAAAAGCCAACCAGCCAACCATTGCAGAAGAATGCCCCGATCACCTCTGTCTTAGGTTGTTAGCACTCATAATTTATGCTTGGGAAGAAGAAAAGACATGCTTGTTCTGAGCAAGGGGTGAGCTAAGAAATAAGGTCCTGGAAAAGCAATGTAGGAGAGAAGGGATAAGAAAGGTCAGGTATGATGTACCTAAGTGATTCTTTCCAGGTCTCCCTGCTCTCAGCTGGCTTCTTTCCTCCTTTTATTTGTAGGGCATCTGCTAGTGGTTCAGACAGTAAAGAATCTGCCTGCAGTGCAGGAGACCCAGCTTTAATTCCCAGGTTGGGAAGATCCCCTGGAGAAGGGAATGGGAACCCACTACAGTATTCTTGCCTGGGAAATCCCTGGACAGAGGAGCCTGCCAGGCTACAGTCCATGGGGGTCACAAAGAGTCTGACCCAACATAGTGACTAACACTTTCACTACTTTCCCTTTCCTTCAGTGGAAGAGCCTTTGGGCCCTTTAACCAAATCGGGATAAAAATGTAAGCAGCAAAACTACTCTACCAAAATCTGTGGATTCAACCAAACTCAGGCTAAAAAATATTAAAAGCAAATTCCAGAAAGTTCCAAAAAGCAAAGCTTGAATTTGCCATGTGCTAGCAACTGTTCACATGCTATGTAGATTGTATCCACAGCTACTGACAAGGCCTTTACATTGTACTAGTATCATAAATAATCTAGAGATGATAAAAAGACATAGGAGGATGTGCACATGCTATATGCAAATACTATGCCATTATATATGAGGGACTTGAGCATCCAAAGATTTCAGTATCCACAGGGGTCAAACCAGTCCCCTGTGAATACCAAGAAACAACTGAAATTACTTGGTAGGAAAACTTCTCAAGTAATCTCAGAATCCAATAAGGCACTGGACTTCTTGAACAGGACGCTTCCGGTACACGAAGGGTCACATGATGCTTACATGGTGGAAAAGGAAAGGCTGGGGACAGGGAGAACTTTGGGAGACAGCTGCCTGGGTGACACTGCTCCATGGCTTTTATGCCAGTTAGAGATAAGCAGCTGATCTCACAAAGCACCCTCCTGGAACCCTTGGCATCAGCACTTGGTGAGTCCAGGACTTGCTCCTCAACATGTGTCCAACCTCACACTTCTCAAGTGTCTTTAAATAAATAAAGTGAAAGTGTTAGTTGTGTCTCACTCTTTGCGACTCCATGGACTGTAGCCCACCAGACTCCTCCGTCCATGGAATTCTCCAGGCAAGAATACTGGAGCAGGTTGCCATTCCCTTCTCCAGGCAATCTCCCTGACCCAGGGATTGAACCCAGGTCTCCTGCACTACAGGCAGATTCTTCACCATGTGAGCCACTAAATAAGTAAACAAAACGTTTCTGCAAATAAACCCTGCAAAACCCAAATTGGAAGTCCTATTTCACAATAGAGGCATCTACTCCTAGAGTTTAAAATGCAAATATTAAATGATTTGCCCAAGATCTGGATATAAAGCAATCAGATTGTTATCTTTGCTCAAACTCTTGTTTATGTATAATGATGCTAGAAACTTGCCTTATAGCAAGTGATATTATCGACTGTATCGGATTAAAAAATTCTAAAGAATTTCCATACCCTCTATTCCTGCCCTGACAGGGTTGTTTACTATGAGATCAGAGAGTATTCCAGGTTTATTGGCATTAATGGTCTCAACCTTTACAGAAAGCAGGACACAAAAAGCCTTACTGTCTAACAATGATAGTTGAGGAATTACATTATGAAAAATAAACAATATCAAAACACTCATATAATTAAAGAGCAACTGATATGTGAATGTGGAAAACACATGTGGCTCTCTATAGTCCTTAAGACTAGCAAAAGAAAGTAGTTAATTCCAAGAAGAACACAAAAGACAAAACAAACTTAATCATAGCAGAAAACTAAAATGAAAATACAGGATTTTCTATTTTTCAGTAAACCTTGGATCCTTGCCCATAGCAAGTTGTAGGGAAACAAAAATTTAGAAGCAAAAGCCTTTATGTGAATATTTAGATCCCATGAAATCTAGAACATAGTGAAAATTTATTTATATGCCATGTAGTTATAAATGAGGTATCAATATATTCTGGTGTTTTCCCTAACTGTAGCAGAGTCCAGGCAGATTCAAGGCATAAGAATTAGTGGAACATTTTTTTCTCTCTAAACAATTGTGCAAAATTAGTGCAAAGGATAGCAGAGACTTGATTAATTTTTATTCCTTTTATTCAGGCCACCTCCTTGGCCCAAAAGAATACTTGACAGTGAGAAAATGCAAAGTACAAAGAAAACTGCCAAGAACTGCAGGCGTGGAAGGCTGAATGCTGAAGGTGGAAGATTAGTATTATGAGAAGCAGGGATGGGAGTAACACGTTAGTCCCAGGGGTTACTTCCACTTTCACTACCAGGAGTATGGAGAAGTAAACACATGGATGTACAAGGGAGCCAAAAGGAAGTCAGTCAAGTCAATGGCATGTTATGGGGATGAGTGAACATGTTTTTGATGAGACATTCAAGAATGTGTGGGCTTCCCTAGTGACTCAGACGGTAAAGAATTCGCCTGCAAGGCAGGAGCTACTACTGCTAAGTCACTTCAGTCATGTCCGACACTGTGCAACCCCATAGACAGCAGCCCATCAGGCTCCCCCATCCCTGGGATTCTCCAGGCAAGAACTTGTAGTGGGCTGCCATTTCCTTCTCCAAGACTCGGGTTTAATTCCTGGGTTGGGAAGATCCCCTATAGAAGGGAATGCCCACCTCTTCCAGTATTCTTGCCCGGAGAATTCCATGAACAGAGGAGCCTGGCAGGCAAACAGTCTGTGAGTTGCAAATGCAAGTTGGACTTGACTGAGCGACTAACACTTTGACTTCACTTTTCAAGAACGTGTTGAGGGAAAAGAAGTGCAGTGGAAAAGTTACTCATTCAAGGAGGAGGTCTCTGTGACTACAATTCTGTTAGAGTCCAAGAATATCCCTTGTTAGTGACTCCATGACAATCCGGGGAAACTCAACTCAGGAGTGACCCAGAATGACATCTGTACAAATTACACTGTCTCCTTCTCCACTCAAACACACTATCAACTTCTGAAGGCCGGTGGCCAGTTCTTGTTCACCCTGAGTTCTCTGCTGAGTCTTCGCATTTAGCAGGAGCTCAGTTTGCTTTTCTCCTAGGAAAAAATACCTTTCTTTTCTTCCTGATGATAAAAGTAATATATACTCAATAAAAAAAAATTCTGAACATACAGAGAAGTATAAACAAATAAATAAAAGTCATATGTAATCCCATCTCCCAAAGAGGAGCCAAGCTTGTCAATATTTTGGATCTCTCTCTCACACATACACACAAACATACATGCACATTCACTAAGAGAATACCATACTATATACACTGTTCTAAAAACACTCATCACAACCATTTATTTAGCTTGATATAAAGCTCTACACCATCATGTTTAATAGCTGCAATACCATCTAAACAGTTCCTCCACTGATGAACATGGATAAGTTGCTTCCAATTTGTTGCTTTCATAAACTGCTGCAAGGAGCATCTTTGTACATATGTATCTGTGTACATGTTCAATTACTATTTCCTTAGGCTAAATTCTACAATATTTTAAGTTTTGGAAGTTTTCTGATATATATGTTGCCAAACCATCAGCCAAAATATTTATAAAAATGAACACTTCCACCAGCAGAGTATGAAGTGCCTTTCCCTCACTGGATTTCATTCTTTCTCACTTTTCCCATGATAGTAAAAAAAAAAAATTTTTTTCATTTTCACCTTTTAATTAGAGAGCACTAGTACTTTGGCCACCTCATGCGAAGAGTTGACTCACTGGAAAAGACTCTGATGCAGGGAGGGATTGGGGGCAGGAGGAGAAGGGGACGACAGAGGATGAGATGGCTGGATGGCATCACGGACTCCATGGACGTGAGTCTGAGTGAACTCTGGGAGTTGGTGATGGACAGGGAGGCCTGGCGTGCTGCAATTCATGGGGTCACAAAGAGTCGGACACAACTGAGCGACTGAACTGAACTGAACATTTTTATGGGTACTGCCCAGCTGAATTACTGCTTTTCTGAAATGTCAATTACTATTCTCAACTTGGCCTTCCTAGGTGGTGCAGCGGTAAAGAAGCTGCCTGCCAATGCAGAAGACACAAGAAATGTGGGTTTGATCCCTGGGTTGGGAAGATCCCCTGGAGTAGGAAATGGCAACCCACTCCAGTATTCTTGCCTGGAAAATTCCATGGACAGAGGAGCGTGGTGGCCTACAGTCCATGGGGTTGCAAAGAGTCATGACTGAGTGCACACGCACACACACACACACACATACACATATTCTTGACCTAAGTGAACTATCTTATTATTTATTACACATTCTTGACCTAACTATCTTATTATTTAATCCCTTTCCAGTAGGTTCTCTTGGGTTTTACTCATGAGATTCTAAAGACCACGCTGTAAGTAAATGCTAATACAGAAGCAGACCATCCAGTTACTTCCCAAAAGAAAAAGAGAGAAAGACTCTAGGGCACTGTCCAGCAACTCTGTCCTCAACAGTCCTGATGTGTTTTCTGAAATGTAGACATTTAACTGGAATGTGTGAGAGTAGTTTGCGAAGGTCACTGCCTCCTGGATATACTTTCCATTACAGTGTATATGCCTCCTATGCAACTACCAAATATTAGTATATATTTTGATTCATATTTCTTTAGACTGTAGAACTTACTGCTTATTGAGTTTACAAGTGATTTCTCTTGCTGGTTAAAAACTGATGTACAAATTCTTAAAAACAAAAAAAGACTTGTGATTTTATATCTGTAAATGACTATAAATAGTTTCCAAATAGTGCAACTGACTACTTTCAGTCATTTCCCCTCAGAAATATATGTAGTTCATTTATAAATAATATTAGATTGTGCCATGAAAATGCTGCTACTGCTGCTGTTTCTTTTTGTGTTGTTATATTGATAAAGGAACGTTCATATGCCAATGGCTCCCCAGTTTGGTCTATGTATTTTGCCTTTGTTTGCCTGTGTTAAAATAAACTCTGGAGTTCTATTATTAGAACATCACGTTTCAAACACAGGATGAGGGTGGAGGCATAATCCCTCAGGCATAACTGTGGTTCAATATTTCCCTCTAGCCTCTGCCAAGGAAGCAGTAGTTTTAGCAAACAGAGTTCCCTATGTTTTTAAATATTACATTCTTAAAATTTATGAACCAGGCTAGAGGAAATATGAAAATAGAACTATGACATGACATTTACAATAAAGCTTCCTTAAAAGGAGTTAAGCAACCAAAGCAGATAATAAGCTTTCCACAGTGGGAAGATGCTTTTTAGTTTAGGAGCCTTCCCAGAGCGGAGGGACTCTGAGTGAACTTTTCCTTATACCCACAGTTGCAGTTGGGGTTGGGATTTGCATTAGCACAATTTCAAAGTTGTTTTGCTTTCCTGTTTCCCCACAGGCAGTCCACCATTTTTACAACTTTTGCTTAGCCATCCTTAAAAGTGATCTGCAGAAAACAAGAGGAAAAAGTAAAGGAAAAGGAAGAAAAGGAAAAGAAGAGGGAAAATGTGGAAAAGTCTGGAGTGGCTGTTTTCATACTTCCCCTTTTCCAGAAGAAACCATCATCTGCTTGCACTGTTCTCATCCGGTAGTGGTAACATTAGAGAAAGGAATTTGCGTGAGATTAAGCTGTAAGACAGTCCCAAAGGAAATGGCAACCCACTCCAGTACTCTTGCCTGGAGAATCCCATGGAGGGAGGAGCCTGGTAGGCTACAGTCCACGGGGTCACAAAGAGTCGGACACGACTGAGTGACTTCACTTTCATGATGAAACAAGACAAGTGTGCAATAGGACATTTTTAAGAGAATGATTATCTTCCTGGAGGCGGACCTCTAAAGGTTTTGATATCCCCTAAGTTTTACTATTCCATTATAGATTTAACAGCATTCCAATTATCTTAAACTTTTTTGAACCTACTAACATTTTCAGTTTGTGTCACCTCTCAAGGAAAACTATCCAATAGATTTTCCATGCAGGCAAAATGGCTGTCCTAAATGACATTTTTTGATCTTTAAGAAATAGCTCCCAATCTCATATTCTGGAATCAGTTAGAACAAAAATAATATTGCTATAACCAAATCCTTCATGACTTAGTGGACTAGCATACTATCCCATCTATAATTTTAAGATCCTTAGACTTAACAATAATTTTAGCTTGACTTTATTACCATAGGTTTTCCTCCACCTACTCTCTAGCTCCTCCTAATTAATCTGATTTCAATAGCATACTTAGTTTCAGTTTTTGGAAAATTAAGTGGTTATGACTCAGAAATATTAACTGTTAGGCTAATTAATACACCAAATCCACAGTTGTGAACTGCCCCCTCTTTCCTCAGTCACCTGAATTGCATGGTGCCCGGGTTACCACTGATATTTCATGCTTTTGAATGAAAGCCAATCTCATAAAATGTGAATATGATCTGAGAATAAACAGAAAAGGGAGTTTCAAGATACTGCTCTTCAGATTTTTGAGCTGAAGAAGACACATAAGGTATAACTGAGGGCGTAACTAAGGCAACAGGTGTTCACCTCCTCACTAGGTTCCCATGTAATTCTTCTGCAGACTCCCTCAAAATGACAATCCATCATTCCCAGAGAGCTCTTTCTCTTCCACAGGAGATTTCCCTGTGCAGTCTAAGAACGGCCCTGAGTTATTTTTGGCTGCTTAGGGTTTGCAGCACAAGCGTCCTGTCATCCACTGTGACTCTCCTATTGGACTGTTATATCCCCATGTCACAACATGTGCCTTGGGCATAATCTTCTCGGACCATGTCTCTGGGAATTGATGTTTGCAACCTCATTCATAGCAAGAGGAAGAAAAACAAATCAGAGCATCTGGTGCCCAGCAAAGCAAGGATTGTGCCAACTCCTGTCAGTTGGTTAATGCTTTATAAAGATAGTATTTTTCCTGTTGTAACTCAAGACGCAGTTTACAAGAATGGCTGCTCTTTGTGCATCAAAATGAGGATGCAGAGATGTTTCCAAAACAAAGTTAAAAAACCCAAGTGACTCATTTAAAACAATGGCACAAAAATCTATTAATTGACTACAGATAATAAATAACATCTTAAAAAATCCTCCTCCCAATCAATTATTGGGACGTCTTAAGAAATAAAGTATTCTGAGGAAATGAGTACTCAGATGAACTTTACATCAATTCAAAGGTTACTTTAACCCTTTTGTGCTCAAAGTTTCCCCAAATATAGTACATAACATTTCTGATCTTTAGAGAGGATACTGAACACAACTACTATTACTACGACTATATTATTATTAAGGAGGTAAAAATGAAGAGAGAGCTTCAGTTAAAAATAAAAAACATGGGTTGTAGTATCTGGCAAAGCTGGGTTCAAATCGCAGCTCAACTACATACAACTAGCTGTGTGCCTCTGTGTATATATTTTATCTCTTTAAACTGAATTTATTTACCTGTAAAAAGGGGGGAAATCATAGAAAGAAATTCAGGGTTCTTAGGAAGATTAAGTGAGATGTGCATGTAAAGCAACAAAACAGAGCCCAGAACATAGTAAAAGCTCAATAAATGTGAGATCTTGGTGTTCTTTACTTAACATGAAATAGTTCTTTATTGACTACTTATTTGATTATGTTAAGTGCATTCACATACTTCACAGTCATTATGAACTTTCACCTGCACCTTGCTGTTTCTCTCTGCTTCCACTCAGATTACAAAATCTCTGCTTTTGTTATGAACTTACCAGTTTTTAATAGGTATTCCACTACTCTTTTATGATAGTGATATATAGCTATCATAGATACACTGCTTATATCTGCTTTGGGCAACCAGATTAACCAAATTTGTTGACTTTCTTTGAAATGGTCGTGGTGATTTGGTTTTGGATGTCAGAGGCTTTTTAGCTTTCTTCAGATTATGAATAAACTGTGACTGAGGCAAAGGGCTCCATCTCAGAAACGAGTAAAATATGGTAAGAGTTAACATATTAATCCCCTTATCCCAGTCTCTTTCAAAAGAGGTTCTATGATATCTGGCATCAAACAGAATGAAAATAGTAAGATTAATGAATTGTAAATAGAGACAGAGGTGGGAAAAAAAATGAAATTCCACCATTTACAACATGGATGAACTGAAGAGAGCATTATGCTAAGTGAGACAAGTCAGACAGAAAAAGACCAACACTGTACGATATCACTTATATGTGGACTCTAAAAATAAAACAAGACCAAACTGCCAACATTTATTGGATCATAGAAAAGCAAGAGAATTCCAGTAAAATGTCTACTTCTGCTTTATTGACTATGCTAAAGCCTTTGACTGTGGGAATCACAGCAAACTGTGGAAAATTCTTAAAGAGATGAGAATACTAGACCACCTTACTTGTCTACTGAGAAACCTATATGCAGGTCAAAAAACAACAGTTAGAACCAGATATGCAACAACTGACTGGTTCAAAATTGGGATAATGTATAATGTCACCCCTGTATAATGTCACCCCTTTATTTAATTTATGCAGAGTACATTATGCAAAGTGCTGGGCTGGATGAATCACAAGTTGGAATCAAGACTGCTGGGAGAAATATCAGCAACCTCAGATACACAGATGATATCACCATATTGGCAGAAAGCAAAGAGGAACTAAAGAGCCTCTTGATGGGGGTGAAAAGAGGAGTGTGAAAAAGTTGGCTTTAAATTCAACATTCAAAACACTAAGATCATCCCTATCTGGTCCCATCACTTCATGGCAAATAAATGGGGAAACAATGGAAACAGTGGCAGATTGTATTTTCTTGGGGTCCAAAATCACTGCAGACAGTGACTGCAGCCATGAAGTTAAAAGACGTTTGCTCCTTGGAAGAAAAGCGATGACAAACCTAGAGAGCATATTAAAAAGCAAAGACATCACTCTGCCGACAAAAGTTCATATAGTCAAAGAAACAACTGATGCTTTCAAACTGGAGAAGACTGGAGCTGGAGAAAGATACTGGGGCTGGAGAAGACTACTGAAAGTCCCTCAGACAGCAAAGAGATCAAACCAGTCAATCCTAAAGGAAATCAACCCTGAATATTCATTGGAAGGACTGATGCTGAAGCTGTACCTCCAATCCTTTGGCCACCTGACACATAGAGCTGACTCACTGGAAAAAAATCCTGATGCTGGAAAAGATTGAGGGTAGAAAGAGAAACGGGCAACAAGAAGATGAGATAGTTGATGGCAGCACCAACTCAATGGACATGAATTTGAGCAAATTCTGGGAAATAGTAAAGGGGACAGGGATGCCTGGCATGCTGCAGTCCATGGGGTCGCAAAGAGTCAGACACGACTTGACAACTGAACACAACCGTGAATACAACAAAAAAGAAAGTCATTCACAGAGAACAAACTAAATGGCTACCACTGGGGAGAAGGAAGAGAGGGAGGCAAGACAGAGGTAGGGGATTAAGAGGTACAAACCATTATGTATAAAATAAATAAGCTACAAGGAAATACTGTAAACACAGGGAATATAGCCAGTACTGTAAATGGAGTATAACCTTTAAAAATCACGAATCACTGTGTTGCATACCTCTAATATATAGTATTATACATCAACTATATCTTAATAAAAAACAAATAAACACAGATGGAGAATCAGGGCTATCAAACATAGGAGGAAGAAATGTGCTAACCACAGGAACAATTTTAATTGTGATTTTAACAGGACATTGGCACAAGGCCTCCTGGCAGCAGAGCAAGAAGGAAGTATGTTCAGTGATACAGTCCTTGTTATCAGAAAAAAGGAAGCATCTGATTTTTCAGGGAGGAGAAAGCTTCATGTATGATCTTACACAGAAACACCCACTTTTTATCCATTTTCCTAACAATGTCCTTGGCAAGGAACTGGGGTTATAAAACACAATATACTGGTAACCTTTTGACTTTTTTGTCTTTAGTTCTCATACTGCTCCTACTTTTGAAGCCATTAGTCTGCACTTCACTTAGTTTCTTCTATTACCATCACCCTAGCCCATGCTCTGGATCTTTGCCAAGTAGATCACAATTAATATCCCAATTCATCTCCTAGTATCCAGCTGTCTTGTCTGCCAATTCAGTTTATACACTGTCACTATATGGATGTTCCTGAATCAACACATTCAAATCACAGATTCAAAAACCTTGTTACCCACAATGTCCTCTGGAGAAAGTGCGAACTTTTCAGATAGGTATTCAGATCTCTCCTCACCTGCTTCATCTCACACTGTATTCACTGTCACTCTCCATTCCTAACCCTCCACCCAACCATGCTTTCTCATCAGACTTTGACTGTATCATGCTGCTTTCTGTCTCTCCTCCTTTGCTCACATGATTTCCCCTCTGGAATCCCCTTCCGTGCTTCTTTCCACTGATCCAAATCCTAATTTTCCTCGAAGGTCTAGCTCAGTTCCTCTCTCACAAAGCGTTCCTAACAACTGGCTTCATGTTTCTTTCTCCGGCACCAGACTACTCCGTCTGTGCCAATGGATGTGGGTTCTGTGAACCTCTGGGGATTCCTGAGACCCTCTGAGGGGGCCCATGAGGTCACAAGCATTTTTATATAATACTAAAATGTTATTTCTTTTTCTCATTGTGTTAACATCTACAATGACGGTACAGAAACCAGCACCATAGCACAACTCGGCAGCGGCACCAAACTGTGCAAGTCATCATCGTGCTCTTCACCACCACCAACTCACAGTCTGCAGGACAGACTCTACCTCTCACCTCTATATTGGCCATCCTCCCTTCTCTCTCCCCACTGGTACCCACTAGTTTGTTCTCTATATTTGTGAATCACTTCACCCAGGAATGTTCTTCATGAAGCTCAAACAATTACTAACTTTATAAAACCTTGATCCTTGAGTACCTGGGTTTTTAATATTCTGTAAAGAAATGGAGGTACTCATCAAGCACTCCTGCTGTGCATCAAAGGATGACGGTGGTCTTCAGGAAAATCGCCGAGCAATTTTTGAGTTGTCGGGTTTTTCCACAGACCCCACTTGCACTTGACAGACAACTGACACAAAATGCAGTTATCAAGCCTGAGTGTTTGGCAGATATTTTCCCCAAAATGAACAAAGTGAAACTGTCATTTCAAGGAAAACAGCTGACAATATTTGTTGCTAATGATAAAATTCATGCTTTTGAGCAATTAACATATTAGAATTTAAGACAACTTGTATTTGCCACTAGGAACTTGACAGGTTCCCAATATTTAATGGATTTTCTGATGAGATTGATGAAATGGAGATTGGAGATATATATTTTTTAATATTTTATCATGAAATGGATCAAAATTTGTAAAACTTAGTTAATTCAATGAACCAATATTTTCCAACTGCCCTATGCACAATGATAAAATCATGCTTGGATAAAGATTCAATCAAAATGCAAGACATACTTCACCTCCCACCCCTATGTTAGCCATCCTCCCTTCTCTCACCACTGGTAACTACTAGTTTGTACTCTCTATTTATGAATCTGCTTCTTTTTTCTTTTATTCACTAATTTGCTGTATTTTTTAGATTCCACATATAAGCAATATCATACAGTATTTGTCTTTCTCTGTCTGACTTCACTTTAGCAAAATACCATCCAAGTCCATCCCTGTTGCTACTATGCCTTAGCAATTGTAATTAATGTTGCTATAAACATTGGTGTGGATGCATCTTTCCAAATTAGTGTTTTTGTTGCTTTCAGGTATATACCCAGGAATGGAATTGTTGGGTTATATAGTAACTTTACTTTTAGTTTTTTGACAAGCCTGCATACTATTTTCCACAGTGGCTGCTCTCACCAATAAGATAGGAGAGTTCCCTTTCTCATATCCTTCCCCACATTTGTATTCCTTTTTTTTTTTTTTGATGACAGCCATTCTGACAGGTGTGAGGTGATTTCACTGAAGTTTTGATTTGCATTTCCCGGATGAATAGTGATGTTGAGCATCTTTTTCTATGCCTAGACAGCTACTCGTAAACTAATGAAATTAGAACATTCTTCAACCCCATACACAAAAATAACTCAATATGGATTAAAGACCTAAATGTAAGCCTGGATACTATCAAACTCCTAGAGGAAAATACAGTCAGAATACTCTTTGAAATAAGTTGCAGCAGTATCTTTTTGGACCCATATCCTAAAGCAAAGGAAACAAAAGCAAAAATAAACAAATGGGGCCGAGTTACACTTAAAAGGTTTTCCCAAGGACAACCTACTGAACAGGAGAAGATATTTGCAATTGATATGACTGATAAGGCATTAATAATCAATATATATAAATGCTCATACAACTCAACATCAAAAAACAAACAATCCAATTTAAAAAATGGGCAGAAGAAAAGAACAAACATTTTTCCAAACAGGTAATGCGAAGGACAACAGGCACATAAATAAGATGCAAGACAGGCTTTTAACACACAAAAGCTCATTGAAATGGTTTTGCATTCCGTATCACATGCAATGTTTAAGAACTAATACTTGTTGAATTTTAATGTGGCATCAAAGAAGAATATTGACATCGACCTAAAAAGGCTTTAAAATACTCTTTCTGTAAGGCTGCATCTATGTCATATACTTCAATCAAAACAACATACTGCAACTTTTAAATAAAGTTAAAAGACTCAAATAGAAGAAACAGCTGTCTTATCTTAAAGAGATCTGTAAAATATATAAAATAATGCCACTCTTCTTACTAATTTTTGTTTTAGAAAAGTCACATTCATAAAATATTTTCATATGTAAAAAATTTTCATATTGTGAGTTTCTTATGGATTGTTTAATTATTTTTCAGTTCTAATACTATCAATTATTTAATACAGATAGATATGTCCATGTTAAAGATGCTCTTGGGGGTCAATATTTTATTAAGAGCATAAAGTATAAGAATATAAAAAGTTTAGAACTGCTGTTCTATAACATTCATTCTGGCTCTTAATTTTACATTATATAAATTGTAACTGTATGATACCATATAGAGTATGTGAAGTCACTCAGTCATGTCCGACTTGGTGACCCCATGGACTATTCAGTCCATGGAATTCTCCAGGCCAGAGTACTGGAGTGGATAGCCTTTCCTTTCTCCAGGGGATCTTCCCAACCAAGGGACCGAACCCAGGTCTCCCGCATTGCAGGCGGATTCTTTACCAGCTGAGCCACAAGGGAAGCCCACATACTATAATTTTAATTGGATTATAATGTGAAGGAAAAGAACTGTTTTTAACCTATAACAACTAGTAAAGTAGGCCAACAGATACTTGCTGAATTGCCTTGAGATAATATAGTCAAGTCAAAGTGTTTAATAGACAAGGTTCATGCCTTGTCAGTTTCCAAAGGCTGTTCCAGGTGGTCTGGAAAATTTAAGATTATGCTCTATCCCAATGCAGTTGTCAGCTACTATATTCCATTAACATGTTTTCATTTGTTTGTTTTTGGCCTTACCATGTCGCTTGTGCCATCTTAGTTCCCCAACCAGGGACTGAAACTGTGTCCCTGTGGCAATGAAAGTGCAGAGTCCTAACCACTGGATCTCCAGGAAATTCTCACTAACATTAACCCTCACTGACATTTTTTTTTTTAAGTTTGCAAATTCTTTATATTTCCAGCTGTTGAGACAATATTTCTGAGAGCTGAGGTTACCTCTAGTGGCGAAACCAGAGCCAGCTATTAAGCAGACAGAACGCTACAGTAATTGAATACATGACCCGTTCTTTTAGCCCGTTCTTTGTTCTCTTCCAGAAGTTGTAGACGTCTATTTAGTTTGATTATCTGTAGTCTTAATGAAGCTGCATCTGCAACTGTCATGTCTTCTGAAGTTCCTTCAATCACTGCATCTATATTTGAAATGCCATACCTGACGTTGTCAAGATGAGGATTAGAAGCGGCGGCAGCACACCCACCACGCAACACAGGTATGGAGTCAGTTTTGACCAGCTGTGCATTTTGGCGAACAGCATTTTCACTCATAGAGCGTTCTCTTTTTAGCCTGCCAGCTGCACGGATTTCTTCATTTTGAGGGGCTGGAGCAGGTCTTTCTAAATCCAGAAAATCTAGCAGTCTTTCACTCAGAGTAAGCACAGGAGGTGGTGTTTTTAGAGCCAGAGGCTTAAAGGGAGTTGACTGTATAAGGTCAAGATCTGCTGGTCTTGAAAATGGAATGTCTTCATTATTTCCTGCTACCACAATTCTCTCTGGAACCTGCATAATCACACTAGCATTTGAAACTCCTTGAAATCCTTGTTCTAGGTCAGCATTTGGTGGTGCTACCTTTAATTTTTCTGGGACCCTCATTCGCTGACTAATACCTTCGGTGTATTCCATTTCATACTGAATTCGACTAATTTCCGCCATCTCAGCAGCAGTGGGAGAAGAAAAGGCCGCCCCGCTCTCTAAATGTGCACCAGTTACTGCTTGCTCTTTGGCACTATCCGCTTCTGTGCTTCATAGTAAATCCATTAACTTGCCTCAGTATGCACGTGCTGGATTTAGAGCCACTTTTGCCCCCCTGGGCCCGCTGGAGGGTCCCTGGCGAGGTCTGCCGCCCACCGGCTCCTGGGGTACTCCGGTGGGTGGTCTCAGAGGCCGTTGGCCAAGCACACGGAGGCCCCCCGGGCAAATCACCAGCCGGAGTTGCCCACAGCCGGCGGGGAGAGAAAACCCTCACTGACATTTTGAATGACTATGTTGTTCCATCCAAGTATTTTCCCCTATCTCCGCAGCTGTAGTTTCCACCTCCTAAATTTCCTTGACTCCCTCTCCATGATTCCTGACTCTTTATGGATCCCTTTCCTGACCTTCCTTGTAGCTTGAGTCTCTCTCTGACTTTCTCTCAGAGCACCTTATACTCATCTTTAAATGTCATCTCTCACAATTTTAATTGTGTAATTATTTGATTAATGTCTGTCTCTCTCACTGGAATATATGCCCCAAGAGATTTTTCAGTGAAATTTCTCAACTGTATCTATTTTACAGGGTTATGGAAATATTAAATGCATAAATATTATTAAATAAATCAACTACAGTTAATTAACCCTTTATCCTATGGCATTTAATAATATGATAGCTAAAGCATCAGGAGGAAAATTTTATTACACATCACAGAAGAAACAAATTGATGTGTTTTCTCTTTTTAGACAAACTGCTCAGAAAGTAGATCATGGATGGCAGAAGTGTGCACAGGGGACTGTGTGAGTCCCGGAAAGAGAGGTGGCAACGCTTCTGCGGGGGGCAAGAAGACAGGGACAGGCTGAATCCGCATGTCAGACGTAAGCGGCTGGAAAGATTCTGAGGTTTCCAGCCCAAGTGGCTGAAAGGATGGAGATTACTTTTACCAAAATTCAAAAAGCTGGAAGAGAAATACAATTAGAGGGGAAAGATTATGAATCAGTAAGATTTCCAAGTGGAGATGCCAGGGGTCTGGGGTTGAGAGGAGAGAGCTGAGGCTGCAAGTATAAACTTGGGAGGTGTTAACACAGAGCTTTTCATCGAATCTGAGGAAGTCAGTGAGAAGAGTGGGTGAGTCTGGGTGAGCTCTGAGGACATGGGACAGATGGGCGGGGCCTGGGTGAGAGAGGAACAGATAGTGGGAAGGCAGAGAAGTGGTGGGAAAGACGGAGAGAGGGGCAACCACACGGTAAACTGACTCCCTTCTTCCTCTGTCCCCCCACCCACCCCCGCACAGGGACTGCCAGAGGAGGCTGCTCACTGGACAGCTTATGTTCTGTTTCTCCTTCTCACGCCCCCTACATACCCATGCCACACTGATCTCTCTCCAGCTACACTGTTCAATACAGCAGCTACTAGCTGCATGGGGTTGTTTAATTTACCTGTATTAAAATGAGGCGGAATTACATATGCAGTTCCTCTGTCTCACTAGCCACTTCCAAGAGTCTCTCCCACCACGTGTGACTAACTGGACAGCACAGACACAGAACAGATGGGACCGGGTCAGTGCTGCCCCTAGACACAGCTCTGTCTCCTCAGTTCAGAAGTCCAGACCCTTAGCTGGAGACTGCCACAGTCTACCCTAAACTATCTTTTTCATTTTTTTTTAACTTTTGATTTTATACTGGGGTATAGCCGATTAACAACGTTGTGACAGTTTCAGGTGGACAGCAAAGGAACTCGGCCATACGTACACATGTAACCATTCTCCCCCAAACTCTCCTCCCATCCAGGCTGCGGCATGATATTAAGCAGAATTCCCTGTGCTATACAGTAGGTCCTTGTTGGTTATCCATTCTAAATACAGCAGTGTGTACCTATCAATTCCAAACTCCCTAACTATCCTTTCTCCCCACTCTCCCTCCCTGGCAACTATAAGTTCACAGAATTAACTTTTTAACTTCATTTTCTTCCACTTCCCTAGATCAACCTTGTGCTGGATACAAACTGAACATACCTCACTCTCTTCCACTTTCATTTCTTGACTTAGGCCATACTATTTGGATACCCTCCAGTAATATATCTACCCAGATGGTTAGGTTTATGGGTGACCTTGCCTGGGTTCCGTGCTGCTGTGCTTAGTGACCCAGTCGTGTAGGACTCTTTTTGACCCTATGGACTGTTGCCCACCAGTCCTCTGTCCATAGGGATTCTCCAGGCAAGAATATTGGAGAGGGTTGCCGTGCCCTCCTCCAGGGGATCTTCCCAACCCAGGGATCGAACCCAGGTCTACCACATTGCAGGTGGATTCTTTACCATCTTGAGACACCAGGGAACTTAAGCAATCAAACATGAATCTAAGAGTTGCTATGAACTTATTTTGTAGATGTGGTTAACTGATGTGGTAATCAGATTACTTTATGGAATAGAAATTATTCTCAATGATCTAAGTGGGGCTCATGTAGGCAGGCCTGGCTGGCCTTAAGAAAAAAACAGAGGCTTCTCTGAGAAAAAGAAATTCCGTCTCTAGACTGCAGTGTCTGCCCCTACCCAAGGGTTTCCAGCCTGCCCTTCCTGCCTCTGTGCCCCACAGATTAGAAACCACAGTTGTGGAAGCAGGTTCCTTGAGATAAGTCTCTGTAATAAATATTTCTCTGTATGTGTGTATTAATATATATACATACATGTACATTTGTGTATATACATGTATGTGTATGTGTGTGTGCTAAATTGCTTCAATTGTGTCCAACTCTTTGCTACCCTATGGACTGTAGTCCACCCGGCTCCTCTATCTATGGGATTCTCTGGGCAGGAATACTGGAGTGCGTTGCCATTCCTTTCTCCAGGGGATCTTCCCAATCTGGGAATAAACCTGCGTCTCTCATGCCTCCTGCATTGGCAGGCAGGTTCTGTACCACTAGCACTGCCTGGGAAGCCCATACACCCATACAGACATAGCCAAACACATACATACATACGTATGATTACACGTGTGTGTTTGTGTCTAGATATTCTAAGAGTTCTGCGTTATGGTAAAACCTTGACTGGTACAGATTTTAGCACCTGATAAAATGTACTCTTCAAGGTTGCAATACATACCACCTTCTTCAAAAAGACAAACCTGATTTTTCAAAGACAATGATTCTAGACCTGGCTGCACATTTGAGTCAACTTTGTAAACTTTATATAAACATACTCAGGTTCTGTATATAAACATAGACAAGAGCAAGATTAGTACATGAAGGGGGAGCTTGGGCGTTCATGTTTTAAAAGAGTTTCTCTAGCAAGTCTGACGCACAGCCAAGGTTGAGAACTACAGTCCAAGCTGAACTCCTCTGGCACCTTTGCTATAAAGTGCCACTGAAAATCATCAAACACAGCACACCGTCTTACATTCTTTTACCCAGCCAACCAACCAGAATCAGTTACATGATTTAACATCTGTCAGATAATAATACAGTGTGCAGGGCATACAGGCAACAGTATACCCACTCTTGGTCTTGAGGGCAAACACTGAGATATACAGCTTAATATTATTCTTTGAAGCACACTGATTAATGAATTATTATGTGATGGAATAAATAAAAATTTTACTGCAATATTTAGAGAAGCTGATAGTGGTTATTCAAAACAGTGCATAATTTAAGTAGCTCTTATTTCAACTGAAAACTATCAGCAAGTGTTAATAAATGCTCTCTATATGTATTTATTAACAGACTGCACTGTTGGTATTTGTGATACTGCCAGGCATGATTAATTCTCAACCCAGAGATCGTTTGGTAGGCACCAAAGTGTCTGTGACTACTTTCTTAACAGCAAAAGCTACAAATGCTCCTGTGAGCTCGCTCTAAGGAGAGCAAAACCAATTCCTGAGATCAACAAAGTCTGATTTAATCTGCAAGAGCAGAAGGAGGGTTTGGCTGGGCTGAAGAATGTGGGTTGGGGCCCCCGCAAGGCTGGCTAGCCCGGCACCTGCAAGATGCTTTGCCGATTCTAAGTCAATCCATAAATGTTAGATAAGACTTCTCACTGTATTATTATTTTATGAACACACTTTTCAGATAGCTAAAATGCTTTCCAACCCCTGTGCAGTCACTGAACGACACTCTTGTGAGAAAACCTACTGCTGATTTTTCTTTTATACATTCAGAAAACTAAGATCATGGCATCCAGTCCCATCACTTCATGGCAAATGGATGGGGAAACAGTGGAAACAGTGGCTGACTTTATTTTTCCGTGCTCCAAAATCACTGCAGATGGTGACTGCAGCCATGAAATTTAAAGACGCTTACTCCTTGGAAGGAAAGCTATGACCAACCTAGACAGCATATTAAAAAGCACAGATATTACTTTGGCAACAAAGGTCCGTCTAGTCAAGGCTATGGTTTTTCCAGTGGTCATGTATGGATGTGAGAGTTGGACTTTAAAGAAAGCTGAGCACCGAAGAATTGATGCTTTTGAACTATGGTGTTGGAGGACTCTTGAGAGTCCCTTGGACTGCAAAGAAATCCAACCAGTCCCTCCTAAAGGAAATCAGTCCTGGGTGTTCATTGGTAGGACTGATGTTGAAGCTGAAACTCCAATACTTTGGCCACTTGATGCGAAGAGCTGACTCATTTGAAAAGACCCTGATGCTGGGAAAGATTGAGGACAGGAGGAGAAGAGGACGACAGAGGATGAGATAGTTGGATGGCATCACCGATTCAATGGACATGGGTTTGGGTGGACTCTGGGTGTTGGTGATGGACAGAAAGGCTTGGCATGCTGCAGTTCACGGGGTCGCAAAGAACCAGACACGACTGAGCAACTGAACTGAACTGAACTTATACATGAGGAGACTGAGCTTCTAAAAGGAAAATCAACTTTTTCCCCAAGGGCCTGAGAGCAGAGCTGCGAAGGGATGGAGGGCTTCCAATCTCCTGGAATTCCATCATGCTTAGTTTCCTAGGGGTGCTTTTAGGACTTTCTTTTACAAAAAAGAAAAAAAGTTTCAAAAAAATAACACTTTTCAAAGTTACACAAGTGCCTCCTCTCATTCACCTCTCTCAACTTTCTTACTTCCTCTTTCACATGACAGTTTACTTAGTTTACTTGTTAAAAACACTTGAGGCTCATGGAAGTTCATGAAAGGGTGGTGATACCATTAGCATCACTAAAGGATCTGTCAAAACTTTCATCATGTGTTTTTATTCTAATGGATTTGGACTTCACAGTCAAATTTTACTCCGGCTTCAAGTATGGCCTTGACTTGATTTGTTTTAATTCATATTAACATTGTAAAGATCCATATTATTGGTTTGTCCATTATAATCAATGAAAATTCTCTTCAGTAGCCATTTCAATCTGTCAGATCGCATTAATCTACATTTCAAAAAGTGACTTGGGAGAAGGAACTGTAAATACATTTTCCTTTTTTGAAGGAGCCATTAGGGTTTTCAGGGTAAAAGCATATTTATAGTTCATGGTTTTTTTTTTTTTCCTCAAACCAGAGACAGACTTAAGGAATATATTTGAGACTTAAGAGTAAAAATGCACTTTTTATTATTATTGTTGAAATAAGAAAAACTACAGTTACGTATTAAGACTTCAGGAATGAAAGAATTTTAAATCCTCTTTCCAAAGTCCTTAAGCCTTCCAAATTAATGAAGAGTTCAAAATGCAGGAGGGTCAGCTACAGCTGAAATCTCACTGAGCTCCTCTTTTCAATTTTCTAGGAATCCTGTGAATTCATATTGTGTTTACATTTCCACCAAGTTCTGTGTTTCTCTTTAAATTTTTATTACAACTTTTTTACATTAGTGCTGCTTTTTAGGTCATGGCACGGTCAGGTCATTTACTGGCAGACTTTTCAGCTTTAACTCAATTCTTTTGCTTTTGTGGGCTTTTCTGGCCATTACTGCGATCTGCTTCTAGATGACTTATAATCAAATGAGTTCCATGGTAAATACTGCTATCACATCTTTGTTCAGAATGCCCAGGGCTCCCTGCTTTCCTCATGCATGTTTTTGTCAAATTAATTTTGACATTCCCCAGATAACAGATAGCTTGCTGAATTTCAAATGGGATGCACTGTGGGAGAGCAATTCACAAAGCATTTTACAGTCAAGGGCTTTTGAAAATGGGACTAAAACCAGGTAGAATGAACACTGTTCTGTGAAGGAAAGGGTTTTAATTAATTATGTAATTTGGCTGCTGATGACAATAGGTTGAATTAAGGAAATAAAAAAGAAAACAACAGTGACTCAGATGCATCCATGAGCCAAATGTAACTGGCTAAATGGTACGTTCCCAGAAACATCCTCTTTCCCTCCTTCCCCACTTTCCATCAGCTACCAAGTCCTGCAGCACATAAACCATGCATGCCCTTCCTTTCCTTCCCTGCTGGCTTGGCCAAGCATTCATCATCTGGACGAGACCATCATCCAGTCTGTCCGTTTGTGAACAACTCCAAGGTAGCTCAATTACGAGACCGTCTTTCTCCTGAGATGAAATCTGTCTGCCTATGTATATCTTCTATCCCTAGGTTTTCATACCATATTTTACACCATCATCCACCTATTACCACTGTCAAAATAGGTACCTGCTGTCATCTTCTTGCCTGGGTCAGGATCCACCACCAAGCTCATCTTTCTCCTCTCAATACATTTTCCCTTCAAATGGAGCACCCAGATGGGGAGGTGGCTTCACCAATATTGAACAGAAGAAGTCTAGTAATTTCTTGGTTTTGGACAGATAGGTATGAATGCAACCCAGATTCACAGAAAATTTCTGACATCGTTATTACATGCTCAATTCATACTGAGTTTAATTACAGCCTCTTCATGTGATCAGTTATTGGCCTCAGCTCTTGTGATCTTTCCTTAGGCAACTGGTACTTACGAATTAGGAGCTGGAGCTGACTTTAATTCATATTGATTTTTGTCTCCTCTAGAAATTGATTTCCATCCTTATTCCGCAGTCTTGGCAAGATCAATTGCCCAGATAAGCACACTCTCACTAGGCCCACATTTCTTCAATCTGTATTTAAAAATGATTATTTTCCCACACACCTTGCTAAACTCAAGACACAAAATGTCTGCAGCTTTCTCCTATTCTAAAAGCCTAATAATGCCCATGAAAAAAAAGAAAAAAAAGAAAAAGCAAAGAAAAGGAACATGCTGTCAGTTTGACATGATATATTTTTATGACTTATTTTTACTGTTTTACTGAACTCAAGTTGGTTCCTGATGACCTTTTCTTTTAACAGTCACAACCCATCTGCTTAAAAAAAAAAGAAAACCTCAGCTGTAATATGCCTGGAGATAAATGCTCCAGCTTCAGTGTCTCCATTTATCAGAATATAGTCCACCATGCCCAACTTCCACCCAACCCCGTCCCTTTCTGAAGACTGTCACATTTGCCCCTCTTTCTATTCTTCTGGCACCTGTCCTGGTCCCCATATGACCCCAAGATTATCAGCTGTGGTTCCATGAACCAATTTATAAGCTCTTTTAATGCCCTGATAGATACATAATTTTTCTAGTCAGGAAGCTTAAACTGCTCTGGAATAATTGTATTCCTTTCTAAAACTGTCTAGTGCGGTGTGGGCTTCTATAGCTCCATACTAGAACTTGAGCCATTTCAATCAAAAGATGACCTTCATTAGCAGAAAAGACAAAAGTAGTCATTTAGAAGCTGACGAGCTCCTTTCTTCTGTGTCATCATGTACCATTAAATTTTCTTCCTCAGGTGTGGGACTCCTCACTGCTTCTTCAGGGTTTAACATAACTCAAAGTCTGTCCTTCTCTCTTTCATGATGCTAAGCATTTGTTCACAGGCCTCAACTCACTCACTCACTCTGCATCTTAGTTTTATTTGCCCTGCTTTAGCAATAATGGAAAAAAAATAAGGTTGGAGTATTCCAGAGGATCAGTGCTAATGCACAGAATGAACACTTCTTAGCACTCGGTGTTCAGCTGCGTTTATCAAGTCTGACCTGGCTGGGTATAGAAGCCCACTCACAATTGATGACTGTTTCTCTGGGAAAATACACTCTGCATTCCAAAGAAGTGCCCTGGAAAGAAATTTCTCAAATGTTTGTGTCTTGGACTGCCTTTTGCTCCTAGGCCCCAGCTTCTGAATCAATCACATAAAACATATGAGTAGATCCTCTTCCTCCAGATTCAGGAAAAACACCATCACTTTTTTTCTCTTGAATGCACAAAAAGCTTTCAACACCGAAATGCCCTGTGAATTTCTACCACAGCAAATGGACCAATTTAGGAAATCTTACTAGTCTATTTACCGTTGATCTCCTTCTCCATTTTGACCATCCTTATGCCAAATTAACATTCCTTTGTTTGGGTGATATCCCCTCTTTTTAAATGGTTTTTTATTTGAGTAGAGTTGACATACAATGTTGTGTTAGTTTCAGATATATGGCGAAGTGAATTAGTTGTGTGTGTGTGTGTGTGTGTGTGTGTCTGGCCTCCCAGATGGTGCTAGTGGTAAAGAACCTGCCTGCCAATGCAGGAGACACAGGAGACCCAGGCTCAATCCTTGAGTCAGGAAGATCCCTGGGAAGAGGGCATGGCAACCCACTCTAGTATTCTTCCCTGGAGAATGCCAAGATCAGATGAGCCTGGAGGGCTACTGTCCATGGGGTCACAAAGAGTCAGACACGATTGAAGTGACTTAGCAGGCACGTACGCATATATATATATATATATATATATATATATATATATATATACACACACACACATACATATACACATATATACACACCTTCTTTTTCAGCTTCATAAAGGTTATCACAAAATTGTGAGCAGAGTTCCCTGTGCTATACAGTAGGCTCTTGTACTGTGCGCTAAGTCACTTCACTTGTGTCTGACTCTTTGCGACCCTATGCACTGTAGCCCACCAGGCTCCTCTGTCCATGGGATTCTCCAGGGAAGAATACTAGAGTGGGTTGCCATGGCCCCCTCCAGGGGATCTTCCTGACCCAGGGATTGAACCTGTGTCTCTCGCATTTCCTGCATTGGAAAGTGGATTCTTTAACACTAACACCAGTAGGGAAGCCCACAGTAAGTCCTTATTAGTTATCTATTTTATATATATATTAATGAATATATGTTAATCCCAATCTGCTAATTTGTCACTCTCTGCCCCAACCCACCCCAATATCCCCTTTAGTAACCATAAATTTGCTTTCAGTATTTCTATTTCTGTTTTATAAATAAGTCCATTCGTACTATTTTTATTAGATTCCACATATAAGTGATACCATAAGATATTTATCTTTCTCTGACTCACTTCACTTAGCATGATAATCTCTAGGTCCATCCATATTGTTGCAAATGGCATTATTTCATCCCTTCTTTATGGCTGATACACCATTGTATATATGTACCCCATCTTCTTCATTCATTCCTCTGTCAATGGACATTCAAGTTGCTCCCAAGTCCTGGCTATTGTAAACAGTGTTACAACAAACACTGGGGTACATATATCTTTTCAACTTACAGGTTTTTCCTGGATATATGCCCAGGAGTAGGATTCCAGGATCATATGGTAGCTCTATGTTGTTTTTTAAGGAACCCTCCATACTGTTCTTCATAATGGGGATATCAATTTACATTCCCAACAACAGTGTAGGAAGTTTCCTTTTTCTCCATACCCTCTTCAGCATTTATTGTCTGTAGACTTTTCAATGATGGCCATTCTGACCTGCGTGGGGTGATACTTCACTGTAGTTTTGATTTGCATTTCTCTAGGAATTAGTGCTGTTGAACATCTCTTCATGTGATTTTTGGCCATCTGTATGTCTTCTTTGGAGAAATGCTTTTTTAGTTGTGCTTTTTTTTTCTCCTTTAGTTTAGTGAACTTAGTGCCATAAAGCTACAAGGCCAAGCCAGTCTGTTTATTTGCAGAAGGCACAAGAGAATAGAAATACTTGAATGGAAGCTTTATTCCCAGTCTTCTCAATCCTGAAGATCTTGGAGTCTGAGGCAGTCTTTGGGACTTAAGTTGGGTTTCTCGGGATTTCCAAGGAAGACTTTGGATTGACCATAAAATAAACCATATTCTCTCTCAATAGACCCAGCACCAATTCAGTTGCCTCAGGGTCATTTAGACCAGAAAAAAAACCAAAATGAAGTCTGGATTTGGGGGGAGAGTGCAGGAAATAAAGATGAAAATTGATCCTTGAGCCTACTTTGAAACAAAACTTGACCAACCATTTTGAATCAAAACATGGAAACAAAACTCTGTAGACTCAGCTGACTCTGATTTTTCCCCTCACAGCATTCACACCTCAGGGACAGAAACACTGAGTTTCCTGGTTCTCTGTTTCACTTCCAGATCATCACTCTCTAGTGTTCTCGGGGGAAAAAATAGCTCCTTTTAGGTCCATGCAAGTAGAATATACCCCTAGGCTTTCCTAGAGCCTGGCATCCCCTACTTCTTAGCTGCTGCTTCTAGCTCAGAGCAAATCTGGCCCCAGCTCACACTGTCCCTCTCTGTTCCAGGTCGCCCATCAGACCAGAAGCACATCTGCATCCACAGATAAGACCAGCGCACAGCGGCCTCTCAGTAACCAGACTCTTCATCTCCAACGGCCTTCTCCCTTTCATGTATTCACCGCCGAGGTCCCACCCTGGGCCTTGTCATCATTTGAAACATTTTCTGTTCCAAAGTCACCTACTCAAGAGCCCCTCTTTCTGAAGACAACAACATCTTTTCTTTTCACAGTGACCACAGAGGTCCCATGACTTTTTCTAATTAATCTGCTGATCCTCTTTTTCTTCCTTCTCTCTTAAGGTTCCATAACCAGGTCATCCTTTCAGTAATACTCCTTTTACCAGAACTCTTTCCATCAAGGTCACTGAGCAAAGTTCCGACTCTGGCTAAAGCTGGCTATGTGCTTTCTCGGTGTCTGAGTGATGCTGGAGAGAAGCCGCAGCAGGGCAGCTTGGCGTCATCATAAATTGAGGGTCCTCGGCCCCACATGGGCCTTCAGAAAGCCTAGCACTTTTTCCTCAGTTTCTCCAGGTCAGCTTGGTCCCCAGTTCTCCACAAGTACTTCAAAATGCTGACTCCTCACACTTAGTTTTCTCTTCACTCTCAGCAGCTGAGAATTGAAGCAGTCAGATGGGAACTCCCTTAGCTTCTCCCCATCAAAGCCATAAAGCAGCATCAGCCCACCGCCCCTGTGCCTCAGGAGACAATGCCCTTCCTGCGGAAAGCCGACTCCTTTACATCTACAAACCATCCACGGCCATCTTCAAAGTTGTGCTTTCCTCTAGAGTCAACAGTTCCTCACACGTGGATCCTTCCTATCAACATTAAAACCTGTTCAAGTTTCTCCATTTGACAGAAAAAAAACATCCCTGGCCTTCATATTCTCCTCTAGTTCTCTGAGCCCTTCAGAGTCAAACCCCTTCCTTGAAAGAGAGCTCGGTATTTTCTACCTTCTTTTCTCCTCCTTGTTCCATGATCCGCCCTAACATGGATTATAGGAGCATCTCCACACTCCCGAGAAACAGCTCTATCCGAGGACACCAGTGACCTCAATGCCTTTTCAGTATTCATTTCACTCAGTTCAGTTCAGTCACTCAGTTGTGTCTCTTTGTGACCCCATGAACCGCAGCAGACCTCCCTGTCCATCACCAACTCCCAGAGTCCACCCAAACCCATGTCCATTGAGTCAGTGATGCCATCCAACCATCTCATCCTCTGTCGTCCCCTTCTCCTCCTGCCCTCAATCTTTCCCAGCATCAGGGTCTTTTCAAATGAGTCAGCTCTTCGCATCAGGTGGCCGAAGTATTTCAGTTTCAACTTCAACATCAGTCCTACCAATGAACACCCAGGACTGATTTCCTTTAGGAGGGACTGGTTGGATCTCCTTGCAGTCCAAGGGACTCTCAAGAGTCTTCTCCAACACCACAGTTCAAAAGCATCAATTCTTTGGTGCTCAGCTTTCTTTAAAGTCCAACTCTCACATCCATACATGACCACTGGAAAAACCATAGCCTTGACTAGATGGACCTTTGTTGCTAAAGTAATGTCTCTGCTTTTTTTTTTTTTTTCTGCTTTTTAATATGCTGTCTAGGTTGGTCATTTCACTCAGTGGCTCTCAAATGGGGACAGTTTTGTTTCCAGGGGACACTGAGCAATGTCTGGAGCTATCTGGCTGGGGAGAGGGTCCTTTGCATCTTGTGGACAGAGGCCAAGGATGCTGTTAAGCATTCTATAATGCACAGGACAGCCTCCACAACAAAGAGAAATCAAGACCAAAATGTCAGTGGTGTTGAGGTTGAGAAATCCTGAGATGACGACCCCTACACAACACCTTAAACGACTCATCACTTCATCTGTTTCTTAGCTTCCCTCTGGCTACTCTCCAGACTTCCTTTAGCCTCTCCAGTGCTCTCCTTTTGCAGCTGTCTATTGATTGCCCCTTATTCCTTGGAGACTTAAGCCCTGGCTCACTATTACTTCTCCAACACACTACTCCGGACGTAAGTCTTAGGGATTTCTCTCTCCACAAATGTAATCCTTCCCACACCCTTTCCCTGTGGCTCCACCCTTCCTCAGCCATGCATTCCTGAGCTCACAGCCCAGACCTGCTCTGTACCACTTACTGCAACTTCTTCAATTATATACATCTGACTCTCCAACTCCAGCCTCCTATCTTTCCAGTTCACTCTTCAATACCACAAATTCCCAAAATTACCAAAATCCACTACAGACTAAATCTATTGATCCTACTGTCTCTTCTTCCTCATGTGTGGTCCTCTACTGTTACAAAGACCCTGCAACTCTCTCATCCTGGTCTTGCTTTGCAGAACTGACCCCCAAATAAGTTAAATCAAATTCTACCTACTCCACACCTGCTCCCACCAAGCTGGACTTGAATAGGAAAAACAACTGACCTCAAGTGGGCTCTTAGGGCCGCCAGGCAATCATGTTCCATTACCCAGTGCATTCACTCTCGGATGACTGTCTCATAACTTCTCTCTCTTCAGACCTCTTCATCTCTTTTCTTCCTCAACCTTAGCTAGGCTTTGTTTCCCATTTCATTGGTAAATGGGAAGCAATCAAGTAAAAACTTCAACAAGCTCCTACTAGTAAATCTACTGAACTGTTCCACCTGGGCCCCAACAGGCTGGCCTCCCTCCTGTCCCTAAGAATAAACTGTCTCTACAGCTATGGGGGGACACCCACCCCACCACCCCTTCTTGCCCTCTCAAGGTCATCATTCCAGAAATTCTTCCTCCTCACTCCTGTCTGATTCACCAGGGAAGCTCTCCCAAGGGTTACTCCTGAGAACTCAAATGTTGACTGCCATATCAGTAAACAAAGGATGTTCCATCACATGGCAGCCTCCTGGACAGTGAGCCCTGAGGGAACTCGGGATGGAGACAAACTGCCCACTGCCAAGCCCATCAGACAGGCAGCTGCTGCAGATACCCCGATGGTGTACCTGAGGAGACGCAGGATGAAAAAACAGAGGATACAGGCCCCAGGGAGCTAAGGTGCATATCAAAGGGGTAATTTCAGTGAGCCCAGACTCTTACCTTCTCTTACATAAAAAAGCACTAAATTCGTTAATTTGAGATGTCTGGTATTTTCTCATTAAGACTGACCACTTGGTCCTTTGTTGCAAAAACTTCTGTATATCTTTGCTTGCCCCTTTGCCTCTTCAGAGCAATATCTAAGAGTTATTTGAGTTGCTGTCTCCTGGGGTTGAAGTCTTAAGAAAGTCCACTGAATAAAACATAACTCTCAACTGATAGGTTGTGCTTTTTTTTTTTTTTTTTTCCCAGACAACATCCTCAAATAAGTTCCCAACTCAGAGTAAAACCAAAGTGTTTGGAATCACCTGTAAAGTCCCTGCTAGCTACTATTCTCACCACCCCTCCCTCTACTCCGGTCACACTGACCTCCTTCCATTTCCTCAAACATTTCACCAACTCCCACATCAAGACCTTTGTTCATGTACTTCTGTCTGCCTGGGATGCTCTTCATCTAGATTTCCAAAGAGTCTGTTCCAGCACCCCTGCTTCAGGGCTTTCCACTCATCACCTTCTCAGTGAGATATGCTGTACACCTTGCTGAAAACCATAACCAGCTCCCTCCACAACACACACAAATAATCCTTCTTTCTCTGAAGGATTTACTATCATGGGACATGCTATGTATTTTATTTATTTTGTGTTTTATACCTGCACTACCAAAACGCAAGCTCCACACATGCAGGATGCTTTCTGTTTGTCCACCATAGTCCTTAAAATAGTAGATATCAAATATATATTTGTTTAATGAATTAATATCTTAACTCTTCAGGGTCACATCTATCTTCACCTAGTTAAAGACAATCAAATTTGAATTTCAGGAAATCAATTATATTTTCTATTAAGTAGTGGCATGCTCAGTCATGGTCAAATCTTTGCAACTCCATGGACAGTACCCCATCAGGCTCCTCTGTCTGTGGAATTCTCCAGGCAAGAATGCTGGAGTGGGTTGCCATTTCCTTCTCAAGGGAATCTTCCCAACCCAGGGATCGAACCTGTGTCTCCTGCATTGCAGCTGTATTCTTTAACCACTGAGCCTCCAGGGAAGCCCTAGTAGTAGTATCCTCTCTCAAAAAGAGAATGCAGTTAAACAAGACTCCAAATGGCAAAAGTACTCTTCCCACATCCTTCTCTCTGCATAATCATGAGTGCTGAACTAAGGGAACATATCTGCTCCACTTTAATTCTCATCTTCCTGAGACTGTCTTTTCCAAATTCTGTGGTTTCTCATCATCTTCCCTGATTTATCCTGTTATAATCCTATACTCTTTTGCCAGTCTAAACTTTTTTGTATTACTTATGGCAAATCTGACAGAAGCTAAACAAAGGAAACATCATCAACTGACATGAGATAAAGGATAAGAAGAAGCCTGAAAGTGAAAGTCCTTCAGTTGTGTCTGACTTTTTGTGACTCCATGGACTATACAGCCCATGGAATTCTCCAGGCCAGAATACTGGAGTGGGTGACCTTTCCCTTCTCCGAGGGATCTTGCCAACCCAGGGATTGAACCCAGGTCTCCCACATTGCGGGTATATTCTTTACCAGCTGAGCTGTCAGGGAAGTCCTGCCTCTAAAACATCCAGTAAGTCAGACATAAATCTCAGGTTCTGGAAAAACTTGAACTATTTGAAACTCGAAAACTTGAAAAGCTCAAAAAAGAGGCTCTTATTCTCAAGACTTAAATCTTAAAATGTAACTTTTTAGCCCTGTTATTTCTTTCCACGTGCTTCCATACTGACTGCAGCCTGGTTTCTACCCAGCCTGCTGCTGGATAGATCCATGATTGCTAGATGAGAATTCTCCATACCCTATCCCTCACCCTATGTATACTCAAGCAATCAGGCCCATGTGAGTTCCTGGGATAGTGCCAACAGAGGCAGGGTTTCTACAAAGAGCCTGGACCACTACCCAAACTTTCCGCCTATTAGCTCCCAACCCCCAGGTTTTTTCCTACTCCTTGGGGTTTGGAATCAACCTGGGGTCTGCTGGGCAGTCATGCCTGCTGCGTCCCTGCACCGACACGTCATATCACCTTTGCTCTTGACTATATCTGGGACTGGGGACACTAGCAGGAGCCTGGGATGCCCCATGTCTGCGCTGCCATTCTGCAGGGCCACCTTTATCTGCTCCATCACCATGTGAATGGTTCCCCATTCTTGGTTCTAACCAGACTGCCTAGTGCTGTAGTCTCCACTTCTCAGTTTGAACTCTGGGTCTCTGGTACTCAGTTCCCAGCCTCACTTTGGTTGATCCCCTTCTTCAGAGTGTGATACCTGTTATCTTGCACCCCATCTACTTTCAGGGTCTGGGTCCCAAAATGATAGTCACCAATCACATGGTCATAGAGCATCCAACCATGCCACCATTTACTCCATGAGATTCCTCTTGAACTAACTGCTTTGAAAATTCTAATATGATGAATTTCCGTTTTTTGGCACAGGGAACAGAAAATGTCAGCGAAGACATCAATGTCAGAGACAGAAAACCAGCATGGAGCTTACAGCTCAAATGTACACTGTGCTACATGTCGATTACAGCACCATGAAAACTGGGGAAAGAACAGAATGGGAAAATGTTTGGGATAAAATATTAAGTTAACAAAGCAGTCATAAGGCAGATTTTCATTGTGCTTGCACAAAAAATTGCACCACAACTGAGGTGGTTTTCCACCACAGTGAGATCACCAAGGGACTCTCGGAAAGGTCAGTCTTTAGCCAAGGCTCTTTCACTTTGACCCTCACCCACACATGCATCTCCCCTCAGAGCGGCTCGATGTCCAGTTTCAACATGTTCCCAGCTCCTCACAAGTTTGGGGTGGCAACAACTCATGCGCCAGTGTTCCCATCTCCACTTAACCCTTAACATGTCAGCAACACGAGATCACGAGACAACACGTGATCACGAGATCACGGCCCTACAAGGTGGCCGCTGTCTGCAGGCACAGGAGGGGTTTATGAGAGCATTTCCGACCCACGATTTACATACACAATACAATGGTACTTTGTTCTAGTCTAGTCGCAGTACAGACACCTGGGCTGGGAAGGAAACCTTTAATGTACTTATCATGCCCCAAGGAGCACTGTTTTCAGGACTTGTTTCAAATGAAAGAAAGACAACAGCTGAAGCAAACAAAGTAATAATGATAAGAATTCTGTGCTCCCCCCTTGGTCAAACGATATAAACACACTCCATTGTATAAAAACACTGGGCGCTGGAGCCTTCTAAAATCTGAACTATTTGAGGATAAGGCCTGAGTAAACACTGTCTAAGACTTGCTTTATTTCAGTTCAACTCAGCAAACTGCGGCTGGACCTTCCAAAACGCCACCCAGAGAAGAACAGAATAAGGGTTCTTCAGCACCTTTTATTCTGCTCTGTCTTTTCTGTTTTCAGTTTTGCTTTGTCTTTGGGCTCATTTTGCTCCCAGGTTTGCACTGTTCTCACTGGCGTAATTTAAGATTTGGGTTTGGGTCAACTTACCTGACTTTGTCCTGGCGTGTGCCCAATCCGCCTCCCTATCCAACAGGAGCCACCCATTCTTACTGATGCTGTAACTTTCTGTCTACAAAACAGGTTTCCCTTAAATATCACACCAGGT
Organism: Capricornis sumatraensis; assembly: GCF_032405125.1. Lineage (NCBI taxonomy): Eukaryota > Metazoa > Chordata > Mammalia > Artiodactyla > Bovidae > Capricornis > Capricornis sumatraensis. The sequence goes on from NC_091072.1 coordinate 79,603,943, forward strand.
TCCCCTGAGAACCCTATTCTCAAGGTGACTTCTACACCTCCTGTTTGTTTACCATGGAGACTGCAGTTTGGGGAATGGATGTTTACCGTGGAACTGGGAGAACATGGGCTAGACTGATGCTGAGGAGAAAACACAAGCAGCTATACACATGCTACACAAAGACACAGCAGACAATGAGCATCAGACATGTGAAAGGCTATCAGTTCAGTTCAGTTCAGTCGCTCAGTCGTATTGGACTCTTTGTGACCCCATGGACTGCAGCACACCAGGCCTCCCTGTCCATCACCAACTCCTGGAGCTTATTCAAACTCATGTCCATCGAGTCGGTGATGCCATCCAACCATCTCATCCTCTGTCGTCCCCTCCTCCTCTCACCTTCAATTTTTCCCAGCATCAGGGTCTTTGCAAGTAAGTTAGTTCTTCACATTAGGTGGCCAAATTATTGGAGTTTCAGCTTCAGCATCAGTCCTTCCAATGAACATTCAGGACTGATCTCCTTTAGAATGGACTGGTTGGATCTCCTTGCAGTCCAAGGGACTCTCAAGAGTCTTCTCCAACACCACAGTTCAAAAGCATCAATTCTTTGGTGCTCAGCTTTCTTTATAGTCCAGTTCTCACATCCATACATGACTACTGGAAAACCATGGCTTTGACTAGACAGACCTTTGTTGGCAAAGTGATGTCTCTGCTTTTTAATATGCTATCTAGGTTGGTCATAACTTTTCTTTCAAGGAGTAAGCATCTTTTAATCCCATGGCTGCAGTCACCATCTGCAGTGATTTTAAAGCCCAAGAAAATAAAGTCTGTCACTGTTTCCACTGTTTCCCCATCTATTTCCCATGAAGTGATGGGACCGGATGCCATGATCTTCGTTTTCTAAATGTTGAGCTTTAAGCCCATTTTTTCACTCTCCTCTTTCACTTTCATCAAGAGGTTTTTTAGTTCTTCTTCAATTTCTGCCATAAGTGTGATGTCATCTGCATATCTAAGGTTATTGATATTTCTTCCAGCAATCTTGATTCCAGCTTGTGCTTCATCCAGTCCAGCGTTTCTCATGATGTACTCTGCATATCAGTTAAATAAGCAGGGTGACAATATACAGCCTTGACGAACTCCTTTTCCGATGTGGAACCAGTCTGTTGTTCCATGTCCAGTTCTAACTTGCTTCCTGACCTGCATGCAGATTTCTCAAGAGGCAGGTCAAGTGGTCTGGTATTCCCTCTCTTGAAGAATTTTCTACCGTTTGCTGTGATCCACACAGTCAAAGGCTTTGGCACAGTCAATAAAACAGAAGTACATGTGAAAGTCTATAAAATGCAAGAAAATCACAAATTCCTCCCTGAATACAATATGAACACACAATTAGAGAAAAATACTAGCCAGGACATAGAGATCTGATATCAGCCACTCAAATAAGAAAATTCTTGATTAACAATTTCAGCGCCATCATGTGGTCTACAGAAATGACTCTACATATTCTTTAAGGTATGACAGTGGAAAACTGTATGTGTTTACCAGGCATTGTCCCCACCAATCCCTCGTGTGAAAATAAAACAGATTTCAGTATGTAATAATGATGTTTGAAATTGGCATGCCTCAGCAGTGTCTTTGCTACAGTCTACTGGGAATTACACTGGTAATCTTCCACTTCAATGCTAACCCACCACTTTTCCCTTATCAAAGTGTGAAGACTGGTGAGACTAGCCTAGAATGACCAGGGGTGGAACTCGAGGATCATAGGCTACGCTTCCTTTTGGGGACCCTTGTCTTAACAATGAGTCTTAGAAAACCCATGCTGAAAAGAGATTTTTAGGTTGTCTCCATATTTTTGTTTTCCACTGTCATGCCTTAAAGAATATGTAGTCATTACTGCACACAGCTCTTTTTAGAGCTGCACACATGTTGCTTAAAGATTATCCGTAAAAAGCAGTTAAGAAAATAACAAAACAGAAAAAGACCAGCTTCATGAGGCTGTGCCAGTATCATACTCAAACATGAAAAGAAAAATCTGTGTCAGTTCTCCTTTGGGGCTGTAATGGCAGAAATCGGAAAAACCAAAAACTGCTCTGCTACTTTAAGATGTGGGAATATTGGTGAGTAGTCACAATTTTGCCTCGCTGAAAATCTCGCTGAATATAATAGGGAAGTCATTGAATACTATGTCTTTCTATTATATCCAAGTGATTTTCACAGTAGGCAATCTGCGAGTACACCACAGGAGTCCCACACTTTAAAATAAAATGGCACCATGAATAGAGTCTCATATGCGATCCTTTTTCAGTCCAGAGCCCTGGCTGGTTTCCTTACTCTTGGCTGAATGGCAGGGGCGATTCTTAAAGAATCAATGAGAAGAAGGAAACCACATCATGAGGTGGGGTGCGGTTTTTTTTGTTTGTTTGTTTTTTGTCACTATCAATAATAACTGTGCTCTGCCAATTACTGGAGAGGTGATTATATATCGTATTTTGAAAATAAATTTGAAAAACAGATTTTTTCCATTGCTAATGTGGTGGACAAGCCATTTGCAGCAGGGGGGCAAAAAGTAAATCTAGGTGCATCCCGGCATGCTCTCCTCACATATCTGGTGCAATAACATGGTACATGAGTCAGAGAAACACTTCTTCTCATCCCTCTCTTCCAAGAGCCCAACATAAAATCCAGTCAGCAAGGACATTCTGCACCAGGCATCCTATGTGCTTAATTTTCTTTAAACAAGGCATTAATACAATCACAGTAGTATCTAATAAGATTTTTAATTCCTTGAGGGTAGGAACCATGGCTGATTTTTAATGAGTCTAATTTAGTGAGAGCATTTAGTCCCCTTCTTAGCAGAAACAACCAATAGAATAGCCCTACAAGACGTACCCATACAGGTTGTGTGACTGAAAACTCCAGAATGAAACATGAATTGGACTGGTCAATGTCCTGGATGTGCTCAGTAAAGACTGGTTTCCAGGGTTACTGACAGCAGAAAGTGTAGTAAGGGTGCCAATGAATAAAGGGGGAGTTTTAGAAACATGATGCCATTTTACTGCAGAGTTCTCATTCGTCATTAGAAGCAGCATGAAGAGCGAGCTTACAGTGCATGATGCCAAGACACTACCTCCGGAACCTGCTCCCCAGAGGACCAGAGCTTGGCACACACATTCCTACCAGCCAGACCTGTGCCAGACCTAGAGCCCCTGAAAGCAGGAACTCAGTTTAAAACAAACAAACCCTCTTTCTCTAGGTAACTGATACAAATTTAAGATAGAGTAGTAGTACTCACAAACTCCGGGGTTCGGAAGTCCTGCTGACTTTCCAATGATCCAAAACCAGAGACAATTGTCTGTTCAAGGTTTTCCAAGGCTGAAAAGAAACAAACGGAAAAATAAATGAGCATGAACTTTCATTGACTTGCATACATTTTTTTTTTCGCCTTTAAGTCAGCAGCATCAGATTAATTACCGTGCCTGTGGCACACTTACAAACTGACATTATTTAATGCTTTCAGGTACCAGGACACTCAAAATCTTCAGCAGCTGTTTCATCTATTGGACAATGCCATGTTTATAGGATATTAGGTCTTAAAATGCTCTGGGCTAGATCTACCATGGAAAATCATTTAGCTTCTACATGTAAGGACACAGCAACTAAATGTTATACAATTCTAGTTCAGGAACACTTTAGCCTATTGATGTCCTTTTTTCCTCTACTATGTCTCAGGAAACTGATGTGAAATCATTTTAGGGTAGTAATTTCAAAATCTGCTGAAAAGCACTATCTAATAGAAATACACTGGGAGCCAAACGAAATGTTCTAGTAGCTACATTAAGAAAAATAAATAGGTAAAATTATTTTTAGCAATAAGATTTATTTAACCTGATATACCTAGATTATCATTTCAGTGTGTATATTCAATATAAAAATTATTAGTTAAATATTTTACATTTGTGGGTATTAGTCTTTTACTCACAACATCTCAGTGTGAACTAGCCACATTTCAAAACCTCAATAACTTAATGGGACCAGTGGTTACTACATTGGACAGTACAGTGTTAGAGAGATAAAGAAGCCAAATTCAGAGAGTGGGTCATTTTGCAAGACACTAGTCTCCTCTTGTAAACCAGTTCCTGATGTGAATAAAAGGGACTGTTCCAGATTAAGCCACATTAAGAGAACAAAACAATCATCTGAAGAGTGTGGTTCTGGGCTGGATCCTGCTTTAAACGATCCAGATATGAAAGATTTCCAAACAAAATCAGGAAAATTTGATTATTGATTAAGCATTGGATTATATTAATATCAATAAGTGTGATATTGCAATTTTGGCCATATAGGAAAATGTTCTTTGTTAAATAAACTAACATAAATGATCTTAAATATTATTACGTATTTAAATAATCTCATGTATCAACAGATCCAGCCTCTTCAACACATCAATGACATGAAATATGCTGAGTATTAGAGATCTGAAGAACCCTAAGGAGCTTCAGACAGTGTCCCGTGACCACCTAGAGGGGTAGGATGAGCTGGGAGGTGAGACACGGACATATGAATACCTATGGCTGATTCACGTTGATGTATGGCAAAAACCAATACAATATTGTGAAGCAATTATCCTTCAATTAAAAATGAATGAATAAATAAATAAATAAAGAGCCCTAAGGAACAGAACTCCAGTGTGTGTTTTTTCCCATGCCACCAAACAATTAATTCAGTTCTGACACGATCTACCTGAACGTAGCATCAGACTGCACAGCATATGTACGGCCTCAAGACTGCCCCCATTGCAAATGCCAACTGGAAGTCCAGGTTGCCACCTGTGCTTCTGACTAACCAGCTCTATAAATCAGAGGTTCCCACCACCCTCTCCTTAGGTTCAACTAATTTGTTAAGAGTGGCTCACAAAATTCAGAGACACATTTACTCACACTTACCAGTGTGTTACAAAGGATGTTATGAAGGCCAGAGATGCACAGCCAGATGCAGAGGTACAGGGGAAGGGGGTGTGGGGACAGGGGCAGAGCTTCCACACCTTTCCAGGTGCACCGCTCTCCCCGCATCTCCACGTGTTCCCCAACCTGAAGCTCTCCAAATCTGGTCCTTTGAGGTTTTTATACGTGTATACATGGAAGTCACTCAGTTGTTTTTGACTCCGCGAACCTGCGGACTATACAGTCCATGGAATTCTCCAGTCCAGAATACTGGAGTGGGTAACCTTTCCCTTCTCCAGGCGATCTTCCCAACACAGGGATCGAACCTTCCCCCACACTGCAGGCAGATTCTTTACCATCTGAGCAACAAGGCAAGCCCAATGGAGGCTTCATTACAGAAGCATGACTGATTGATGATCAGTGGCCATTGGCAACTGATTCAACTTGTCCTCTCCCCTACCCAGGGGCCAGGGAGGTGGAACTGAAAATTTCTATCGTCAAATCACTTTGTGGGTTCCCCAGGTAGCCAGCCCCCCGCCCCTCCTTTGGTTACCTAGGGGCTATCAGAGCATCTTATTAACATAATAAAAGGCATCTTTATCCCTTTCATCACTTAGGAAATTCCAAGTGTTTTTTAAAAAGGAGCTCCGTGAGAATTCCCCAGAGTCTAGTGGCTTGAGTTCCAGGCTCTCACTGCTTCCATCCCTGGTCAGGGAACTAAAATCCCACAAGCCACAAGGTACGGTCAAAAATAAATAAATGTAAATAAATAAATAAGTCACCCTTGGGACTTCCCTGGTGGTCCAGTGGTTAAGACTCTGTGCTTCTAATGCAGGGGATGAGGGTTCAGTCCCTGATTAGGGAAATAAGATCCTGCATGCTGCACAGCATGACCAAAAAATTAAAAATTAAAAAAAAATGAGCTCTGTGCCAAGAACCAAGGAAGAGTAAATATACACTTATTACAAATCACAATATCTCAACAACCACTAGCTACATGTGGTACTCAACTGGATCCTAACTTCAAGAAACTAGCTGTAAAGGTTTTTGTTTATCAAAACTAGGGAGACTGAGCATGGAATAAGCATTAAGTTATGTTAAATTACTTTTAATGTTATGAAATGCAGTGACTTTTAATTGCATATTAATTTTTAAAAAATCCATTAGAGGATTTTGTGAACAAAAGGCTAGGTTCCTATAGAACCAGAATAATTCCCTTCAATGGCCCAAAGGACAGCTGGATATGTATAGGTGAAGGTCACTAAGAGACCTCTAAGTGACTGTTTAACAAAACCAAACTATCAGTCAACAATTCAGCTACTTAGCTTTGGCACTTCACCACCCCAATATTGGGATTAGATCTTAGGTTCACTCAGAATCTTGCCCACTATAATCCTATGAATTGTAATCCTATGGATTGCAAGAAAATGCCAGTAGAAAAGGACACAAATGATTCTAATGCTTCTGAAAAACTGAGTTCATCACAGTGAACCAAAGCAGAAACAAGAAACAGATGAGGGGAGCCAAGCAAGGCTTACAGAGCTGAGACCTGAGCCAAAAGTAAGGTGCTCCTGAGAACTCTGGTGGACGACAGAAAGTACCGCACAGTCTGTTACACTCAGGTGCCGGGCTCCAGCCCCAGTGGATCCAGGGTGATTCAAAGGTGAGATGGAGTAGGTGAGGAAAAAACTTATTTATTTATTAATATAAGATTAGATTAGGAAGAAACAGTGTAGTAGTAAAATTAAGTGGAGAAAAGAGGCTGAATAACTTGGTTTATGTGGAAAGCCAATAAAGTTCCAGACAAGGAGCTTGCACCATCTACGATAGGCCAAAAGCGTCTGTTTCAATATCGGAGAGTGCCCCGCCTTGAGCTCTCTCTCTTACGGATCTTAGAAGCCAGGACAAGTAAGTAGACACAGCGAGCCTCCACGCCCCAGATGGGAATTCAGCCTGAAATCAGAGTAAAGAGGAGACACGGGGGAAACCGGTCCTTCCAATGACTGGCCCCACCTCCATTGTCCTTCAAGGCCTTTTATACTTTTGATTATACATGGAGATCAGTGAGTAATACAAAGTTATGCAGCGTTAGCAGCCCAGACGCTTATCAAAACCAGGCTTTTCTCTCTCTTAGGTGACTTACATCATCTTCCAGCCAAAAGGGCCAATTAACATTTTACAGCCTTTTTTCTGATAAGGGTTTGTCAACCGTAAGACTTATTTGTGGTGTTCTTCCCAAAGTCTGGTGCCACTCTCAGAAAGCACTAAATAAAGTTACATTCTTACATAGCAAAGATACAGCAATTTATAACAAGTAAAAGGAGTACAGTGATTATAATAAAAGTAATTAACTCAGAGGTCTAGTGTTGTTAACATCAAAACTATTATATATCCTTTTCATATCCCATTTACATTGATTAACATCCTCCCAGGTGCCTAAAAGATAAACAATACGGAGGCCTGGCAGCAATCATTGAGTCAACAGTGAAATCCTGTCACCAATATGATTTTTGGCTCTTTAGAAAGGGCTCTGTATCTTTAACATGTTTTTAAGCTTTGTTCCTCTCGCGGATGGGGGGCTGCAAGCAATTCACAAGCTGTAAGAGGTCCGGGGGAACCTGTTAGGCAAACTAGAGAGTTATCAGAGGGGGTTTTAAGCCGAGACATTCTTTTGCAGGAGACTGAAGCCCTGAATTAACTTTTTCCAGACAGTGTCAGAAAAGTACGATACAATAAGGCAGGCATATTCTTATTTTTGGGGGGTACATGCTCAGGAAATACCAGGGGGAGGCCTGATTCACCTTGCCCATCAAGGCCTCTACCGCATGACCTTGTCACAGGTGGAATTCCTCACGCTGGCTCCCAGCACTCAGGGAACTGGAATAAACTGGTTATTTCAACATCAGACCAAGAGTTGTCCAACATAATTACATGCTTGCAGATCACCTTTAAAAGTTGTCAAAATATATGTTTAGACTAGTGGCTATGAGGATGGGTTATCAACTGGTGTTTTGTAGTTTGGTTTAGAGGAAAAAGAAAAGATCCAACCTTTTCACAGAAGTAACATAGATATTGAATAAATTATACCTGTGGTATTTATGATTCATCTTTTTTTTCTGGCAGAACTACCAAGTCAATGAAACATAATACTGCAGGTATTTTTTTAAATGATTACCATCAATCTGAAGGGATGACTTGATTTTGCATCTTATCTGTATTCTTTTATAAATAGATGCTCAGTTTATCCATTATGTACCTGGGGTCAGCAGACGGGACAGAGCTGCTACCAGTGATTTTTTCTTTTAAATGAAAGGATAAGCTTAAGAAAGTACAAATTTTGCCTATACACAGAGAAGAAAGCAGATGTATTATCCAGATGTTCTATCAAATTAAAGGCATCTATGCAGCTTGACAGTATTTGAGAGAGAAAATATAGAACTGTTTATAGTTTCAGTTATTCTGCTGGTAATGGAAACTAATAGATTCACTAGTTAATGTCAATGCAAAGGAAAAACTGTAAATTTAAGTGAATAAAACAGAAATGGCTTTATTGAAACATCATCTAGGTAGAACAAAGCTGCAGCTGTTGCTCTCATGACCTAATGTAGTACTGAGAAGCAAATGATTTATGATGCTAATATGATAATTATACTTCCCTACTAAGGGGCCCTGTTTACTCTTTGACATTCTCATTTCTGGTAATCTAACATAGTTGAAAAACTTCATTTCTCAGCAAAAATAGTCAAAATCAAGGTGACACTTTGAGGGCTTTTTATCAAAATAGGTGCAGAATCAGAGGGAAAAAATTCTAAAAAGGCAAAAATGTTCATTTTGTTTTCTTCTTGATATAAGTCATTTTAAAATGTAATATTTGGGAATGCATTCTTAGCATTGCCATAATGCTTCACTTTGTACTACAGAAGTACCTCCTTGAATGGCGTCATGATTAGCTCATTTAGTTCTGGCACTTGGAATATAAAAAGCATGTGGGACTTCTATGTTATCTGTTCATCAGAGCTGCTGAGAAAACTGGTTATTCTATGAAAAGTCTTTGCCTTGACATGTCAATAACATTTTGTATGGATGTGAAATTAGAGTTCAATTGGAAATCAGGTTCAACAAACATTCATTGCCCAGTTTATACATATTTTGCACAGTCATTGTCTTCTTAGGCCCTGGGGATACCAAGAAGAACCAAAGTTGCCTCTTCTTGAGTAAAGGAATTTGAAGCATGATAAATGCTATTTTTAGGATAATTAGTTAAGTGCTAGGCTAGACAGACTAGTGGAGTATTGTAGGACTACCAAAGAAAACACAGTATACACAGATATCAACTGATTTATTACTAGCAAAACTCAAATAATTGAGGATTTGGTCAAAAGAAATCCACTATTTAGTTTTCCTAACTTTATGAATCACATAACAATTAGTTTGAAATTAAAAAAAAAAAGTTTTAAAACTTTATCAATGCAGTTACTATAGTAAGATTAAAGGAATAAAGTCATTGGTAGTAATAGTTGCGACATCCATGAAGGGCCCAATAGAAATGTGTAGAAGTCCACTCATAATAATGGGTTAATAAGAAAACAGTAGAAACCTCAGCAGAAAGTTGCAGTTCACCTGATTACTTGTCCATCAATCAGAAATGGAAATCATTCCAATTGCAAAATGAAGAGAAAACTTCTACAGCAAAGATGAGTAAGATTTACTTAAAATGTGTAATAAAAAGATCCCTTATCTATATTTTATAACTTAGATAATCTATCATCCATCAGAAAACACAAAATGACCTCACGAGAACCTCATGGGTAAGACCCAGAGTGCCTGCTAAGCAGTGTCCCCACAATAAAAGTAATCAGAATTAGGCATACACAAAGCATCAGTACAGCAGGCCATTGGGTTCAAATGACATGTTCTTCATGGCGACTGGTTGTGACTGAAATCATCAGAGCAATAGCAAGTATATGAGAGACTGCAGAGAAAAACAGACGATGGCCAGGTGCAAAGGGCATGAATTAAGGAGACTGACTGGGTTGATTTGCAACTTAGCTGCATGATCCTGGGCAATGACTTATTCTCAGTTTATCTGAAACCAGTGATAAAATTACTTCCCCTGGTTATCTCACAGGTTGTGCAAGGAACACGAATGACAATTCAAAAGCATGTTGTAAAAAATAAAACATTATCTAAACATAAATTAAGTTCTTGTACACAGAACCTAATCATATCATGTCATGATTATATTATAAAAAATCATTATATCATATATAATACATAATTATATCTTTATATCATGATATAAAGAAATGTAAACAGAAACTCCCTGGGTGTATTATAAAATGTCTGGCACTTCTAAAGGTTTGATCTTACTTCATCTTCTTTTTATCCTTGTTTTCACAGATGATGAAAAATTGCAGGTTATTAGTTGCCTGAAATCAACCACTAGAAGTGATATAATGGGAACCTAATTCCAAAATTGTACACCTTTTTTAATATACTAATGTCTCCTAAACTGCTCTAAATAATTCCAAGAAGCCCTCTAATGCTAAATATTAGTTGATAAGAAATTAAATTAGCACTATAAGTCAGAAAAGTTTCTTGAAAAGCAAATAATGAAAAAAACGCAGTGAAATTTATTGATATAGCATTCACAATTAGAAAAATTAATAGAAAAGCTCCACAAAATAAACAAATACAATATCCTGACAAGTAATTAAAGATATTCATGTGCCAAGAATGGAGCTAAGCGGTATAAGTACAAATATCAGGATGAAGATGGCATAGAAACTGTCCTCAGGAATCCCATGATTTAGTGAATGTACAATTAAAGAAATGTTAAAAGAATGGCCCATATCACGTTAGGATATGAAGATACATTCAGGTATTCAGATTGGGCAGGATGTCTAGTGATCTGCCAGGTAGTCCTATACCTGAAATTCCCTTTGCCCACTGGACTACAAGTCTATGAAAACTGGATATCACATGTATCTAATATGTGACCTGAATACCAACACCCACCAGCCACTATTTTTAAAGAAACTACACACTTGGACCACCATTTCCTATCACTCCATAATATCCAGATATAATGCAGGCTTGCCCAGTCTCCATCCCCACACCACCTAAGGCTAAGCCTACACCCTACGTCTATCATCCTATGGTATCATACTTGGTCTCCAGGTTCCAGCGTCTCTTCCTCTGGCCTCAGTTTCACAGGATCTACTGAATTTTGATGACAGGTAAGTGAAAATCTCTTTTCCCTATTTCCAGAGGCTGTAAATTTACAGATTATAGGCCTCAAAATATTAACTGCAATTCTAAAATGGGGCCAAAGAGTCATTATCAATGAAAAGAAAGTTAATAATGAAATATAAAAGACAAAGACAGGAGAATTTCTTTCCAGGCTAAGATGGCGGTGTTCTACTACCCAGGGCAATGGGCTTGATTCATAAAACCTCTATGCAGTATAACCCTGTGGCTTCAGGCACATCCATCAACCCATCAACCTTAAGTCTCAGTTTCCTCACCATTAAAATGTAGATTATAATATCTACAGGCTTCTCTGGTGGCTTAGATAGTTAAGAATCTGCGTGCAATGCAGGAGACCCAGGTTCCATCCCTGTGTTGTGAAGACCCCTGGAGAACGGAATGGCTACCTACTCTAGTATTCCTGCCTGGAGAACTCCATGGACAGAGGAGCCTAGCAGGCTACAGTCCATGGGGTCGCAAATAGTTGGACATCACTAAGTGACTAACATTTTCACTTTCTATAAAACCTACATCAGAAAGTGAAAAATAAACTAACTGATACATATATAAAAGTGACTTGAAGACTGTTAAATATTAATACTACGTAACTACTTTTTTTAAACTTCATTCTTTATCTCTACCAATCATTCTCTTTTTTAACATAATAAAAGTTTAAACATAGAAAAAGATAACACTAATTCAGCAAATATTTTTAAATGACCTCAATGTCTTAAAGACTGTTGGTTATTGCTTTCAATGAAAAGAAATGTGAATCAGGAAATGTTTTCCCACTTTCCTGAATCTGGATGGATCAGTCTCTTACCACAGCTTTTACAAGCATATAAACTCAATGACAATACTATTTAAATGAAAAAAAAAAAACTGTGGCATTCTCCTCTAATCATTCCTGGAATGCAAATTCCAAATCGAATTTCATGGATTCACTTAGAGTTCTGTTTTTCCCATCCTCAGAAAGATAAAAGTGTGCACCCCCACCTCTCAGATAATTCTGGAAGTGAAAAAAAATAGCTAAAGTGAGAAGAAGGCAACAAACAAAAAAACCACTAACGGATATGTCAAATTTGTTAGGGCAAGAATTTTCTCTTTTTTTCTAGAGTTTTTTTGGAGTCATGACTGGGACCTAGTACTATTAATACCTACCCATCAAGTAATTTAGAAAATTAATAAATACACTCTCTACATTATGGTAAAAACTGCCTTGTTTCAGAATTCCCCATGTTGTATCTGCCTTCTTGATTAATGTATTATCATCAATTCAACCACTCAAACTAGAGTTGAGCTGTTTTTTACTTTTCTTTTCCCCATTTTTGATATTTAATCAGTCATCAAGTTTTATCCTTTTTATATTCAACCTTATCTTAAGTACATTTGGTCTAGAATGCCTTCCTCTCAACTCCATTTTACCCTTTGTTTAAATTTTTATTTCAATGTCACCATTTATGTTAAGGTTAAATTAGTTGTCTCAACCTCATGGTCTTACAGCACTTTGCAGGTCTCAGTTCAGTTCAGTCACTCAGTCGTGTCTGACTCTTTGCGACCCCATGGACTCCAGCACACCAGGCTTCGCTGTCCATCATCATATTCCGGAGATTGCTCAAACTCATGTCCATCGAGTCGCTGAGGCCATCCAACCATCTCATCCTCTGTCATTCCCTCCTCCTCCAACCTTCAATCTTTCCCAGCATCAGGGTCTTTGCAAATGAGTCAGCTCTTCGCATCAGGTGGCCAAAGTATTGGAGTTTCAGCTTCAGCATCAGTCCTTCCAAAGAATATTCAGGACTGATTTCCTTTAGGATGGACTGGCTGGATATTCTTGCAGTCCAAGGGACTCTCAAGAGTCTTCTTCAACACCACAGTTTAAAAGTATCAATTCTTTGGCACTCAGCTATCTTTATAATCCAACTCTCACATCATTACGTGACTACTGGAAAAACCATAGCTTTGACTAGAAGGACATTTGTCGGCAAAGTAATGTCTCTGCTTCTTAATATACTGACTAGGTTGGTCATAACTTTTCTACCAAGGAGCAAGTATCTTTTAATCTCATCGCTGCAGTCACCATCTGCAGTGATTTTGAAGCCCAAGAAAATAAAGTCTGTCACTGTTTCCACTGTTTCCCCATCTATTTGCCATGAAGTGATGGGATTGGATGCCATGATCTTTGTTTTTCGAATGCTGAGTTTTAAGTCAACTTTTTCACTCTCCTCTTTCACTTTCATCAAGAGGCTCTTTAGTATCTGAGGTTATTGATATTTCTCCCAGCAATCTTGATTCCAGCTTATGCTTCATCCATCCCAGCATTTTGCATAATGTCCTCTGCATATAACTTAAATAAGCAGAGTGACAATATACAGCCTTGATGTATTCCTTTCCTGATTTGGAACCAGTCTTTTGTTCCACATCCAGTTCTAACTGTTGCTTCTTGAACTGCATACAGATTTCTCAGGAGGCAGATCAGGTGGTCTGGTATTCCCATCTCCTTAAGAATTTTCTACAATTTGTTGTGATCCACACAAACGCTTTGGCGTAATCAATAAAGCAGTTGATATTTTTTCTGGAACCCTCTTGCTATTTTGATGATCCAAGGGATGTTGGCAATTTGATCTCTGGTTCCTCTGACTTTTCTAGATCCAGCTTAAAGGTCTGGAATTTCATGACTCATGAACTGTTGAAGGCTGGCTTGGAGAATTTTGAGCATTACTTTACTAGCATGTGAGATGAGTGCAATTGTGTGGTATTTTGAGCATTCTTTGGCATTGCCTTTCTTTGGGATTGGAATGAAAACTGACCTTTTCCAGTCCTGTGGCCATAGCTGAGTTTGCAAATTTGCTGACATATTGAGTGCAATATTTTCACAGCATCTTCTTTTAGGATTTGAAATAGCTCAACTGGAATTCCATCGCCTTCACTGGCTTTGTTCATAGTGATGCTTCTTAAGGCCCACTTGACTTCACATTCCAGGATATCTGGCTCTAGGTGAGTGATCACACCATTGTGGTTATCTAGGTCATGAATATTTTTTTTGTATAGTTCTTCTGTGTAGTCTTGCCACCTCTTCTTAATACCTTCTGCTTCTGTTAGGTCCATATCATTTGTGTCCTTTATTGTGCCTATCTTTGCATGAAATATTCCCTTGGTAACAAAATCACTAAACTTTGCAAGTCTAGTATTAATAAAATCCATTGTGTCGCTATGGAATCAAAAACTGAATTACTGTATTACTAGCTATTAATATTAAAATATGGTATTTTTCAGTTGGTCTTCTCATTTAAGTATAGAAAAGAGATATAAAATTGAGTGATTATTTTAAATAAATTAATTTGCAGCTTATACTGAACAGCATCTCAATCACAGAGTAATGTGTGTGCATGCTAAGTCACTTCAGCTGTGTCTGACTCTTTATGACCCCATGGACTGTAGCCCTCCAGGCTTCTCTGTCCATGGGATTCCCCAAACAAGAGCACTGCAGTAGGTTGCCATGCCTACTTTCTCACAAACTGGCTACCTCCAAGAAGAGAAAATCTGGGTGAGAAACAGAGAGAGAAAGGCTATCCATCTCATTATCACACTGTATGATCATGACTTGATTTTGTTCTCCACTTGGTCTATGAGCTCTTAGAGAGCAAGCCACTGTCTTAAGCTCCTTTACTTCCTTAGAACCTGGAACAATACTTAGCATATTAAGGATGCTCCATTGGGCAATGAACAAATGATGGAATGAATTATAAGCGTTTGTCAGTCTAGAAAAGTTACGAGTGCTCAGTTCCTCAAAATGAACTTAATTATCTATGTAATAATAAATAAAGGTATTTTATATTTCCAGAAATATATTGCATTGATCCACACTGAGATATATCCACATACAAAACAGGCCAACAGGAGAATGTCCCTTCAAGACAGCAGTCTTCTAGTGTTTGGACAATATTCATAAAGAGAAGGGAGTCTGCCTCTCCTCCACCCTACCCACTGATCCAGCAAAATATCAGCCAGAAACATTTCCTACCTGCAGCACAGAAGACACCATGGAAGAAGGAAACGGACAATTCGGTGAGTGCCTTGGGCATCTCATCCTCCCAGCCCTACCCGAAGTGGCAACTCTAAGGATTTCCTCCATCCACAAATAACAATACTGTTCCTGAGAAGAGCTCCAGGAAATGTAATTTCTCCATCTTATTACATTCCCAGTGATGCTTAGTGTTGTTTCAGTTCCTCTCAGTACCCTCTCCCTATTCCCACAACCCTCTCCCAATAAGTCAGCTCCAAAGATATTCCTGGAAGTTAAACATGTCTCTTTTTGAACTCACATTATTCATTCTCACATCCCAACCAGATGAGCTAATGCTTTTCTAGGAAAGGCCAATATATATCACAAACCTATCAGATTCTAATTGAGTTTATCAGTTTCTTCATCATCTAAAAAAGTTTTATTGTAGTAACATAATATACATCACAAAAATTGCCATATAAATCATTCTTAAGTGTACAATTTGGTGGCATTAACTCTGTTCACAATGTTGTGCAATCATAACCACTGTTTCCAAAATTTTTTCTTTTTTAAAAATCACCCCAGAAACTCTGGGAACCATTAAGCAACAACTCCATACTTCCTCCTTCCTCTAGTTCACAGTAACCTCTAATCTCCTTTGTCTCTCCGAATTTGCCTATTCTAGATGTTTCATATAAGTGGAATCATGATATTTGTCCTTTTGTTCACTTAGCATAATCACATCAAGGTTCCTCTATGTTGCATTATGTATCAAAACTTGTTTTTTTTTTTTTGTTGTTGAATAACATTCCATTGTAGGTATATACTGCATTTTGTTTATCCATTCATCTGTTGATGAACACTTGAGTTGTTTCCACCTTTCAGCTATCGTGAATAATACTGCAGTGAAACAATAGTGTATACCTATTTGTTTAGGTCTCCTGTTTTCAATTCTTCTGTGTATATACCTAGTAGTGGAATTGCTGAGTCATGCAGTAATTTTATTTCTAGCTTCCCAAGGAACCACCAAATTGTTTTCTGCGGTGGCTGCACCATTTTACATTCCCATCAGCAATGCAGGAGGGTGTCAACTTCCCCGTATCCTTGTCAATACTTATAATTTTCTTTTTTTAAAAAAATTAGCCATTCTAGCATATGTGAAATGATGTTGTGATTTTGACTTGCATTTCCCTAATGACAAATGATGCTAAGCATCTTTTCATGCACAACTGACCATTTGAAGATCTTTTTTGGAGAAAGATCTACTGAAGTCCTTTGCTCATTTTTTACTTGGATTGTCTTTTTGTAAAGCTGTAAGAGTTTTTTATGTATTCTGGATATTAAAGGCTTATCAGATATATTATTTCCAAATGTTTTTCCCACCATTATTTTTTTTTTATTTTCTTGATAATAATATCCTCTGTTGCACTGAAGTTTTCATTTTCAAAAGTCCAATTTATCTGTTTTGCTGTTGTTGTCCATACTCTTGGTGCTCTATCTAAGAATCCACTACCAAATCCAAGGTCATAAAGGTTTCCCTCTATCTTCTCCTAACAGTTTTATTGTTTTGGCTCTTATATTTAAGTTTTTGATCCATTTTGAATTAACTTATATATGTGATGTGAGGTTGGGGGCCAACTGCATTCTTTTGGCATATGGAATCCAGTTATCACAAAAACATTTGTTTAAAAAAAGACTCTTTTTTCAACACTGAGTGTATTTGGCACCATTTTAAAAAATCAATTGGTCATTTCTGGGCAATTTCTTAACTCTCAATTCTGTGCTGTTGGTCTATATGTTTATTCCATATGCACGTTATCTCACTGTTTTGATTACTGTAGTAGATCTCTAGTAAGTTTTGAAATCAGTAGGTGTGAGTCCTCCAATTTTATTCTTCTTTTTCAAAATCATTTTGGCTATTTGGGGCCCCTTGCAATTCCACATGGCTATGAGTCAGCTTTTTCATTTCTGCATCCTTTATCATTTTAACAAACGTATTTTTAAAATTTTAGATTTAATAACATAAACAACAGTCAATCTTAAAATTGAACTAATTTTTATTTAATTTTTCAATTTGGTATTATTTTTTAAAACACTGGCTAAGATGGTTGATGCTCTGTAAAGGACAAGTGGTATCAATTATAGGGGTATGTTCCAACAACATCTTGGAAAGTTATCACTATCACTCCACAGTCCAACTGCTTCAAGTCTCTTAAGACCCCCAGAGTTCCCAATGGAACACCACCCTGAGTCTGCAGTCGGCTGTGGTTCAGCTGAAACTTGGTTCTAGTCATTGATCTGTCAGTTCCCAGATTACGGTGATTATACATGTCCTGGGGATGAAAGAAGACACCACACATACATTTCTATTGTCTTTAAACTCAAAGCACATGTGAGTCATAACTCCATGCTTAACCTACCACAGTAGGCCTGATTTCAAAATCAGTTTTTAAGCCTAGGAGAGATGAGAACACAAAAAATACAAGGAAAAAAACAAAACACTTTAGGTCCACATTCCCTTATCTAAAACTTTTGATGCCAAAGTTCAGAATTTTTCAGAATTCAGAAAGAAAATAACTCCTCTCTGTATATATTGTATATTACTATGCAACTTCAGCGGGGCCTGGGACAGCATCTCTTACTCAACCACGATCATGTTTTGCAGCCAAAAATGTGAACACTCTAATGGGATGAGTAAAAAACATAAGGAGGCTCATGTTGGCTGTGGTCAGGTTTTTTCCATCAGATCTGACAGGTTTTGTAACATGAATTACCAGAAAAATTTTTTTCTAGCACTTTTTGGATTTTTGAATTGTGAGTAAGGATTTATGCAAGTTTAACTACTAAGAGTATATTTAGAACACAATAACAGAAAAGCTTTATTACAGCAGCTTGTCAGATACACATAGAGCAAAAAACTTGCAACTACCTTACAATGAAAGACTAAAAAGGAAAGATTCCTGGACTTTCATCACTTCTCAGCATCTCACAAACCGGCTGTGGTAGTGGTTTAGTCCCTAGAAGTTGTGTTCAACTCTCTGCGACCCCATGGACTGTAGCCTGCCAGGCTCCCTTCTCCACTGGATTTCCCAGGCAAGAATACAGGAATGGGTTGCCATTTCCTTCTTCAATCTCACAAGCTGAGTGATTAGCAAATCAAAATTTCCCCCAGTAATCAGCTACACATAAACTCTAACCCAAAAAATTGAACCCTAAATTTGCATAAAAGGAAAATCAGAATTGATGTATCATTTCTAATTATGAAATTGACAGAAAATAGGTATTAATACCAAACATTAGCAAAGATGCAAGGACAGATATTGCCACTGATGGATTGTTTAAGTTGCTCGGCAGCAATCTGACAAATGCAGCAACAGTTCCAATACAAGTCATACCCTTTGAATTTATAATTCTATTTCTATGAAACAATATTTGCTTTCTTAAATAGGAGACAGCTCTATGATGATACATAATGCAATTATTTAATTTTGGAGGAAAATACTCATGACATGGAAAATTTTAACAATGTATTTAATGTGAAAAAGATTATAAAATGAGATTTCAGTTCATACCCAAAATAACTGAAAGCAGGAACTCAAATATCTGTACACTAATGTTCATGGCAGTGTTATTCACAGCAGCCAAGAGGTAGAAGCAATATGTGTTCATCCACGGATCAATGGATCAACAAAACATACAATGGAACATTGTTTAGCCTTAAAAGCTAGTTCTGTCACATGTAACAACATGGATGAATCCTAACGATATTCTAAGTGAAATCAACCAAGGATAAAAGGCCAAATACTCTACGATTCCACCTACACGAGGTCCCTGAATAGTCAAATACAGAGGGAAAGAATGTAAATGGTGGATACCAGAGGCTGGTGGGAGGGAAGAACGGGGAGCCATTGTTTCATGGGTGCAGAGTTTCACTTCTGCAAGATGAACAAGCTCTGGAGATGGATGGTGGGGATGGTTACACAACATGAACTGGTTTTATGCCACTGAACCATACACTTCAAAACAGTTACAACGGTAAACTTTACGTTATATATATTTTACTACAATGAGAGAGAAAAAAAAGGGTAGTTTAAGTTTGCCAACAACTGTGGATAAGGTTGTAAGGCAGTAGGGACTGGGAGTTCTTAGATGAGCAGAAATAAGATCTGTGTCACGCTCTACCCTCCTTAGCAGAAACCTCTCTAAAGGGACCTCTCTGGTGGCCCACTGCTTAAGAATTTGCCTTCCAATGCAGGGATGTGGGTTCAATCCTTGTTTGGGGAATCAAGATACCACATGCCATAGGGCAACTAAGCCTACAGACCTCAAGCTCTAGAGCCTGCAAGCTGCAACCACTGAGCCCATGCACTACAACTAAAGAAGCCCATGAGCCCATGTGCCACAACCAAGACCCAGTATAGACAAAAAACTGAAAAAAAACAAAAAACCAAAAACCTCTCCCAAGTTCATAATCTATGTCAGTGGTGGTGGGTATAGAGGGCTCTCACAGTGCTCTTCTCACCTGGCTTGTATTTTAACTCTCCCTTTTGCCATGAATCATTTTCCAATTAACTGAAGAGGGTATTAAGAAAAAAAAAAAAAACTCCTACATACACTATGATATTTAAAATTTATGTGGAGGTAAAAATAAACTTAAGCAAAAGATAATAGGTAGCAGAATATCAGGTGTTTTTTCACTTCAGTTCAGTTCAGTCGCTCAGTCGTGTCCAACCCTTTGTGACCCCATGAATAGCAGCACGCCAGGCCTCCCTGTCCATCACCAACTCCTGGAGTTTACCCAAACTCATGTCTGTTGAGTCGGTGATGCCATCCAGCCATCTAATCCTCTGTTGTTCCCTTCTCCTCCTGCCCCCAAGCCCTCCCAGCATCAGAGTCTTTTCCAATGAGTCAACTCTTCACATGAGGTAGCCAAAGTACTGGAGTTTCAGCTTCAACATCAGTCCTTCCAATGAACACCCAAGTCTGATCTCCTTTAGGATGGACTGGCTGCAGTCCACAACTGCAAGGGCTGAGTCCCTTGCAGTCCAAGGGACTCTCAAGAGTCTTCTCCAACACCACAGTTCAAAAGCATCAATTCTTTGGTGCTCAGCTTTCTTTATAGTCCAACTCTCACATCCATGCATGACCACTGGAAAAACCATAGCCTTGACTAGACGGACCTTTGTTGACAAAGTAATGTCTCAGCTTTTTAATATGCTATCTAGGTCAGGGTCAGTGGCTGAGAGGAGCAACCCCACGCCCGAGGTCGGGGCGGTGGCCGAGAGGAGCTACCCCACGCCCAAGGTCAGGGGCGGTAGCCAAGAGAAGCAACCCCATGCCCGAGGTCAGGGGCGGCGGCCGAGAGGAGAAACTCCATGTTCAAGGAGTGGCAGTTACGCGGGCACAGGAGGGCCAAGAGGAGCTACTCCACATTCAAGGTCAGGCGGGGTGGACGTGAGGAGTACCCCATGTCCAAGGTAAGAGAAACCCAAGTAAGACGACAGGTGTTGTGAGAGGGCATCAGAGGGCAGACACACTGAAACCATAGGAACAGAAAACCAGCCAATCTGATCACACGGACCACAGCCTTGTCTAACTCAATGAAACTAAGCCATGCCGTGTGGGGCCACCCAAGACAGACGGGTCATGGTGGAGAGGTCTGACAGAATGTGGTCCACTGGAGAAGGGAATGCGAGACCACTTCAGTATTCTTGCCTTGAGAACCCCATGAACAGTATGAAAAGGCAAAATGACAGGATACTGAAAGAGGAACTCCCCAGGTTGGTAGGTGCCCAATATGCTACTGGAGATCAGTGGAGAAATAACTCCAGAAAGAATGAAGGGATGGAGCCAAAGCAAAAACAATACCCAGTTGTGGATGTGACTGGTGGTAGAAGCAAGGTCTGATGCTATAAAGAGCAATACTGCATAGGTGTTTTTTACTTGTCTATATTTTTCAAATTTTTCACAGTGAACATCATATAAATGTGAACATGTCAAGAAGCAGCTCAGCCTTAACATGCTCAAACCAAAGTTGTTGATTTCCGCCCTGCACTCTGCCTTCACTCTATAAAAGACTTGTGAACAGTGAATTATCACTAACCACAGAGAACAGTAAACAGCGTTAGTTGCTCAGTCATGTCCGACTCTTTGGGGCCCCATGGATTCAGCTTGCCAGGCTCCTCTGTCTATGAGATTTCCCAGGCAAGAATGTTGGAGTAGGTTGCCATTCATTTCTCCAGGGGATCTTTCCAACCCAAGGCTTGATCCTTGGTCCCAACCTAACAGGCAGATTCTTAACCATCTGAGCCACCAGAAAAGCCCTCTACAAAAGACTTGCTATATCCCAAATCTCCCCCATCTCAGTAATTTCATCAAATTAATCAGACCAAAACTGTTGGAATCATCCCTGACCCCCAACCCTCCTACCCTCACATTTGGCTCCTCAATAAATCACATCAGTTGAATTTTCACAATCTACCCATGTCACCATTCCCACTGGGCCTAGACAACAGAGACTAACACTTGGAAAGTGCTTACTATGCTCCAGCACCTGTTTTATGCTAAGTCCCTTTTATATACGAACCCACTTCCTCCTCACAACTGCCCTAAAAAGGTAAAGATAAGTACTATATAATAGTTTGTTCTATACTGATGAGGGGATTTTTCCCAAGATTACACAGCTCGTAAGCAGGAGAATCCTAATTTGAACCCAGGAACCCACAGGCTGTGCTTGTACTTATTATATTATACTAGCCTTGGATAGCTTGCTTTCCTGCATTATTCAAGTCTCTGTAAAATATCCCTGCCTCCAAGACACTGTCCCTCAAATCCTAAATTACACGGCCCCAGAGCAGAGCCCTTGCTCACCTTAACTTTAGTACTTAATAATCACTTATTACAGATTGTAAGTGAGGGCTTCCCTCATAGCTCAGTTAGTAAAGAATCTGCCTGCAATTCAGGAGACCCCAGTTCAACTCCTGGGTCAGGAAGATCCACTGGAGAAGGGATAAGTTACTCACTCCAGAATGCTTGGGCTTCCCTTGTAGCTCAGCTGGTAAAGAATTTGCCTGCAATGTGGGAGACCTGGGTTCAATCCCTGAGTTGGGAAGATCCCATGGAGAAGGGAAAGGCCACCCACTTCAGTATTCTGGCCTAGAGAATTCCAAGGACTGTATAGTCCATGGGGTCGCAAAGAGTCGGACACAACTGAGCGACTTTCACTTCACTTCATTACAGATTATGTGAGTTCCACGAGGGCAGAGATTGTGCCCTGTTTGTAGTTGAATCCCAAGCACCTAGGATAGTGTCTGGGTCACAGCAGACACTCCACAATTCCCCACTGAATGACTGGCCAAACAGATACCTGACTTCTCCAAGACTAGCTGCCTGCTGGAGTCAGACAGACCCAAATTTAAATCCAGACCCATCACTTCCTAACTCTGTGACTTTCGGCAGCTTAACCAACCTTTCTATGCTTCAGAGTCTACACTGACAAATGGGGCTAATAGTATTGATACTTTTTCTTAAGGCTGTTTGGCAAAAGAAATGAGCTGTAAAATGTTCAGCATGGTGCCTACACAGAATAAACATTAGATAAATATTAGCTACATGTATTATATAATCAGAGAGGGGGAAAATGTTACCTTTGAACCTTCCTGAAGCTCTTTTCAATTTTTAAAAAGGAGTACAGCCTTTGGAATATGTCACGGAATAAGAATGCTGACACCAGTTTATTAAATCTTTCGTTGTATCAAAAACTAAGGAAGGTGTTTGTAAATTCAGTCTAATACTGAAAATGAAGAAATGTAAATCCAATTTTCATGCATTCTCTACTATATTAATATTTAGATATTTCTGTCCATTATTTAAAGTTGAATATATACACACATTGTTCAAGCCACCAGTTGAATAGCAGGCTGAGACAACAAAAATTTCTTCCAAATGAATCAGTTTTTAATAGTTCAGGACATTATTTTAGGCTAAATAGAACTGAAGGTCCATGCCATGAAGGTGACTGAATTCCCATCTAAACAGCGTCTAGTGCTGCCACCGCTCCAGGAAAACGGGATAAGAAAATAAAGGACAGCTGCAACAACACAAGCCTCATCCTCTTCCTCGTTCACCCTTTAACAGCCTCAGGGGACTGCTCAAAGGTGGGACACCTAGACCTGGGCCCTTCTGTTGAAGGAGCGGTGAGGGCCATGACCGTCCTAACTTAGGACCTGGAAACTGTACTATTAATAGGTGGCTGTTTGAAGGAAGCTCCGATTTTGGATGCGAAGGGAGGAATCATAGCAAGAAGTATCTGCCCGAGTCCCAGGGTGCTGAGCTCTTTCTGCAGGACTGCAGCCCTAGCGACAAGGACTGCTCCAGATGGGCCTAGGGACGTGGATGATTCCCAATCCTCACTCTCAGTCTTCTGCGCACAGTGCTTCTTAGCTAGGAATGTAATGCTTTAGAAGGTTTGAACCTGTGCTCTTTGCTCCATAGAAGAATAACCAACTCCTCATGTCTCTTCGTTCATTAAGCTCTGATTGTGTAGCTTGAAATACTAGTTCAGTTGCCAGCTGGTACAGACCTCCTACTTCTCTCCCTGGCAGCTGGGGGTGGGGCATGGTGACAGGGGAGGCAGGCAGATCCAGACAGGAACATTCCACCCCAATTTAGGAGCTCTTTTAATGAGCTGGAAAGCTGTATCTTTTAGAATCCCATTAGGGACTTCAGCTTTGTGATTATCCTCCAGCTGGCCAGAGGCAGCTAAGATGGTCCAGGCGTTTCTACTCTAGAAAATATCACCAAGTAGTTCTTTAATGAGACGTCCAAAATAAAAAGATCACCTGAACCTAGGGAAATCACCTTAGAGAAGAAAATATTTAAATTTTCTCAACCTATGTATTTAATGTGCTAATAACCGAAATCATAATACAAATGACTGCCTCTCCCCAAGCAGTAAGTAATAATCCCAAGACTTGTTCCAGGATCAAATGTCTTATGCTACTGGTGCTCTGTGAGCTTTTCTCACGCCCTTTTTTTTCCTGGTCCTTCCTGTCCCTGTAGCAAGTTTACATAAGCATATTTATTTCACACAAAATAATACCTATCATTTCTTTAGCATGCAATGTGAACTAAGCACTACAGCTTAGTAAAAACAGCCATTAAGACACTGGCATGTGGGCTTTAGGTAAATAAACACACAAGTGACATCCAGAGAGAACAGATGCCTGCACAGGGCTAGGGAACAGAAGAGATTCCTGAGCCAGCCTGGCCGGGCTGGAAGAGGCTGCCTCTAACATGAGCCCGGAGGAAACAGGAGACCATCTAAGAGTCAGCTATGACAACAAAATCCGCACTGAAACTAAACTGGGAAGGTGAAAAAGCTCGATAAGTGGGCGCCTCGTGAGCTGACCACAAATCAAAAAAGTCAATGTTTTTAAGTGTTGTCTTCTCTTATTCTACACAGCAATGAACCATTTCTCAATTGAATTGTGACATGCGATGGAGAGTGAATTTTATATGATGACTGGCGACAACCAGCTCAGTGGCTGGACGGAGAAGAAGCTCCAGAGCACTTCCCAAAGTCAAGCTTACACCAAAAAAAAGGTCATGGTCACTGTTTGATGCCCTGCTGCCCATCTGATCCACTATAGTTTCTGAATCCCAGCAGTGAAACCATTACATCTGAGAAGTATCCTCAGTAAATCGATGAGATACACCGAAAACTGCAATGCCTGCACCTGGCACAGTTCAACAGAAAGGACCCAACGCTTCTCTATGACAACGCCTGACAGCACATCGATACTTCAGAAGTTGAGCAAATTGGACTACAAAGTTTTGCCTTATCACCTGACCTCTCCCCAACCAACTACCACTTCTTCAAGCATCTTGACAATTTTTTTTCAAGGAAAATGCTTCCACAACCAGCAGGAGGCAGAAAATACTTTCCAAGAGTTCATCGAATCCCAAAGTGCAGATTTTTATGTTACAGGAATAAATTAACTTATTTCTTGTTGGCAAACATGTGTTGATTGTAATGGTTCCTATTTTGATTAATAAAGGTGTGTTTCAGTCTAGTTATAATGATTTAAAATTCATGGTCCAAAACTGCAATTACTTTTTCATCAATCTAAATAACATAATGATAGTAGTAGTGGGAATAAACAGAATTAGATGAAGTCCAGTGATATTAAGGCCTTAGAATCAACAGGCTGATTGGAGAGAAAGATAAGAGATGCCTAGACAAGGAGTCCTGACCGACCTGGGCATCTGGGGTTACTAAGCTAGAAGGCCCTTTAAGCTCTTCAGCTCCTTTTTCACCAATTTCAGTAGGAAATCTTAACCTTCTATTTGGGAGAGACAGTGGAAAACTAGATGCTTTCAAATGAAAACATCATTGAGTTCTGTTGCCCCATAAACCAAACTACATTCATTTGTTCATTTAAACAGCAAGTATCTGTTGCCTGTCTGCCACACGCCAGCACAGGGCAAAGCCCTAGGGATGAGAGTGGCTGAAGACCCTGCCCTCTGCCCCTCTTCACTGTGCCCACCCTCCTCAGCCTAGCGCCTCTCTCACGGCTTGGTTTCCATTCCCACTCAGCCGCTCATGAGTGAACATCCAGCCATTCAGCACTTTTGCCTGTGATTTCAATCTACTTGTATTTGCCCCTTATGGACATCTTTCATGCTCAAAATTCTTCCATCTTAAAAAAGAAAAAAACAACCAACCTTTTTTCCTTGGCAATGTAGCAGGATCAAAATGTCAAATGTGCATGCCCTCTGTCTCCACTTTAGGAATTTTTAAAATGGAAATTTGTGTACACATATGAAAAAATACACAAGTAATATGTACAAGTATGTTCTGAGGAGCATTATGTCAGGTAGCAAAAATGTCTAAATAAAACTCAAATATCCAGGGAATGCTACAGCACAACAGAATACTATATATCTGCTGCATGCAGCCAGATGTCTAAAATATACAGACTGTACACCTGAAACTGCGGCCATGAGATTGAAAGACACTTACGCCTTGGAAGGAAAGTCATGGCCAACCTAGACAGTATATTCAAAAGCAGAGACATTACTTTGCTGACTAAGGTCCGTCTAGTCAAGGCTATGGATTTTCCTGTGGTCATGTATGGATGTGAGAGTTGGACTGTGAAGAAGGTTGAGCGCTGAAGAATTGATGCTTTTGAACTGTGGTGTTGGAGAAGACTCTTGAGAGTCCCTTGGACTGCAAGGAGATCCAACCAGTCCATTCTGAAGGAGATCAGCCCTGGGATTTCTTTGGAAGGAATGATGCTAAAGCTGAAGCTCCAGTACTTTGGACACCTCATGCGAAGAGTTGACTCATTGGAAAAGACTCTGATGCTGGAAGAGATTGGGGGCAGGAGGAGAAGGGGACGACAGAGGATGAGATGGCTGGATGGCATCACGGACTCGATGGACGTGAGTCAGAGTGAACTCTGGGAGATGGTGATGGACAGGGAGGCCTGGTGTGCTGCGATTCATGGGGTTGCAAAGAGTCGGACACGACTGAGCGACTGAACTGAACTGAACTGAACACCTGAAACTATCACAACATTGCTAATCAGTTATACTCCAGTATGGCAAAACCAATACAGTATTGTAAAGTAAAATTTTAAAAAAATAAAAAATAAAATAAAAAGTTTAAAAAATAAATAAATAAAAACAGAAAAAGAATATATGGATAAGAATCTAAGAATACAAGCTTCAGCAGACTATATAGCAATAAACCCAATTTTTAAAAAGTGCATGTATGTGGCAGCACATGCACCGAAAATTCTGAAGGATGTGCCTCAAATTATTAACAGTGGTTATAAATGTGATTATGTGAGAGAAATGAGAGAATGTGATTATGGAGGTGAGTCTCAGTCCTATTTTTTTTAATTTAAAACTTTATAGTGAGTGTATACTGTTTTAGTAAGCAGAATAAAACAATAAAGATAAGACGCTACCATAAAAAGGAAACACAAGTTCATCAACCTTTCCCACTGCACCTACTGCATTATAACACAGTCCAAAATCCTTACTTACTCCACCAGGGCACTGGGTGAGTTGGTGGCCCTCCGATGGGGATCAGCCTCTACTACCTGGCACCTGGCTCTAGCTAAAGTCATGTATGAGGTACACACAGATAAACTTAATGTGCTTTTTTCCCCCTGACCTTAGTGACATCTCAACAGTCATTAACATAACTGACCGTGTGACCGTGACCTCTTGTGAAGATTCTCTTCCCTTGCTTTCCTTCGCTTGGAGATTCCTACATCTCACTGGTCTCTTCTGTTGGTGCCTCCTCCCTAACTGAACGTTCACCTCTAAATATATCCAGGGCTCTGTCTGAGGCCCATTCCTCTGTAATGTGCCAGTAGCATCTGTTAACACCTCTAGGCCAAAGCTTCCAAGTGCATCACTCTATTTCCCATGTCTTTTTTGAACACCAGGTTTATACATCCAACTGCCTATGTGATGCCTTGACTGAGAAACCTCCCAGGTGTCTCAGATGCAGTGTTCATACAGAACTTCTGTTTACACTTGCGTGCAAACACACACAGAGCTATTCTTTCTCCATTACTTCTTGTTTCAGTAAATGGCACCACCACCTGTTCAGCTCATCCAGTCAGACGCCTGCATGTTCTCCTGGACTCCCTTCTCCCCCTCATCCCCACAGCCAACATTCACCGGCGTATGGAGCTCTGTGTTTCTTGATCTTGTCTTCCTCTCTCTTCTTCCCCTGCAAGCCTCCAGGAGCCCTTATTTGGACTACAGCACTAATCTCCTGACTTGCCAGCAACTTTTTCCCCTCCCAATCCTTTCTCCCTAGAGCAGCCAGAGACCTTTGAAAATACAATTCTGACCAAGTACTCTTCTACTTTAAACCCTTTAGTGGCTTCCCATTAAGAAGAGATTTTCAAATTTATGACAACAGGCATGTGTTATTTCTGCAAT
Organism: Capricornis sumatraensis; assembly: GCF_032405125.1. Classification (NCBI taxonomy): domain Eukaryota; kingdom Metazoa; phylum Chordata; class Mammalia; order Artiodactyla; family Bovidae; genus Capricornis; species Capricornis sumatraensis. The sequence goes on from NC_091072.1 coordinate 79,632,080, forward strand.
GGAGGAAAATAAGAACAATAATTTTTAAAAGAATTGTAGTTAAAAAGAGACTGTAATGAGAGCAGGGGTCATGTCTGTTTAATCTGATGCAGACCCTCAGTGCCTAGTCAAGGTCTCTGCATACAACTGACCCTAATAAATACTGCCTGACTGAACACGGAATAAATGAGTAAGGTACAGCAGAACTTAGAATGGCCGTAGAGTTGAGGAAGGTATATTTTTGTTTGTTATGCTTTGTTTTGTAAGATGAAATATATATTCACACGGTATATATTATGTATTCATATACACACACATGTTGATAGGCAAGAGTGAAAGAAAAACACATAGAAGGGAGCACTGATGAAGAGAGAGAGGGGTTAACCTCAATCAGAGGAGCAAAGATGAGTGTAAACAAAAATTTACATGTACATTACACACACACACACACATATATATATTTATATATGGAAAAGAAAGAAAGGCAGTTGAGAGCATCTCCTGAAGGTTTCCACTTCCTCTCTGGTTTATGGAGATGCTCTACTCAGCACGAGGGGAAAGGGTGTGAATAAGGACATGAAGAAAGCAGTGAGAAGTAGAAATCATATCTGTGATTGATGAGAGCCATTAGGTGTAAATGGTTCAGTTTCTTTTCTGCTGGCTTTGCCCTGAACTCTTCCAATGCTCAAGATTGTTTTCCTTTTTGACCTTTTGCTCCTGAGAAACAGTTCCCCAGAGTCAGTACTAGAAACAAGTGTTTCATAATAACCTGGAGGACTTTGATGAAATAATTCCTACACCCCACTCCATGAAGATCCTCTCTTAGCTAGTGGGGCAGGGGTGGCTCTCATTGCTCTAAGGAAGTTTGGTCTCTTGACCCACAAGTCACTGGCCTCATGCACCACATTTTTTCCCTAGTCACTGTACTGACCACTGCTGAGCACACTGGGTTAGCGATCACACCCGTCAGTCAAAACCATACTGACGTGAAATGTCCACTCTGTCTTTCCATCTAACTGAGAAACAGCAACATGGAGCAGAGAGGAAATATAGATGGGCTATTATCTACTCACACATGGCTTGGATCGGAAGGGCACATTTCCTGGTGGGTTACAATCAAGACAGTCATCCCTGCCACAAGATAAAAGGGGAAAAATAGACTTCTTTCTTTATTATCTCTCTTGTCCTCCTGGCTCAAAACTAATACTTTATCTACTTATGAGAACTTGAATCCAAGTATGCTTTGGAGTTGAACTGCTATCGCCTGAAAACAGCACAGAGGGAAAAAAAAAATCAGAATTTTTAACCTTTTAATAGTTTGTTGTTCATGAAATATGGGCTGCAATTTTACTTGAGACTTCAAAGATGTCAGAGTTACAGAAACTGACAAATACAAGGAGAAGCTTACATTCTGGATTTTTTCAGCTGGCTGCTGCAATTTTGTTACTAAATCTAGTGCTCAGTTACACATAAGTATCTATTTAGAGATAAAACAAATCTGTGGGTACAAAGAGACCTGACAATTATCTATTTCAATTCCTTGGTCTTCTAGATGAGGAAATAATGATGACAGAGAATGCTCACAGTTAAATGCATGCATGCGTGCTCAGTCGTGTCTGTCTCTGCCAGCCCATGGACCTGCTAAGCTTCTCTGTCCATGGGATTTCCCAGGTAAGAATACTGGAGGGGGTTGCCATTTCCTCCTCCAGGGGATCTTCCCTACCCAAGGACCAAACTCACCTCTCCTGAGTCTCCTGCATTGCAGGAGGATTATTTTATCACTTGAGCCATTGCGGCAGACCCAAAATTAAATGGTTTGCAGCAAATCTGGGGATAGACTCCAAGTCTCCTAAATCCCAGCCCAGAGAACATTCCACCACACACCAGCCCCCAACTCTTGACTGCAAGGAAAGAAGTGAATTTGGTGAAACTGGAGATTCAGAGTATATGTAGAAATCTGTTTCACAAGTATGATCAAATGCCTCATTAACAATTATTTAAAGAAGTACTAAACATATGCATTTAGTTCTGTTCCCTTCTCAAATACAAGAACATAAAAGAGCTAAAGACAGAGAATAGAACTAGAAAGAGTAACACAATTGTGAAAGATGGAGAGCAAACAGACAAATGGCAGCTGGCTGAATAGACTACAGAAAGCTCAGTCAGTCCCAAACTGGGACCAGTTAGAAGCAGCCCCATTTAAGTGATAAATCCCTAAGACTCTGAGGGTGGTGGCACCAGGTTCCTCTGGAAATGGTGGTAGAGGTGGGGCAGGGTAACAGCTGAAAGTCTGCTTAAGAAGTTTAAGGCCCTCAGTACTCTCCCTCAATCCCTGAAGACAAGGGATTGTTCAACCCCCCAGGTGCCACCTAGGAGAAGACTAGAAATGTATCTCCTGAAAACAGCCAATAAAGGGTCTTTGGACTAGAGGAGTCTAGGCATAGCTGGGAAGGGGATTCCATACTGAAGAGATTAAACGAAAAATTACTGCTCAACAGAGAGGCCACCAGCCTTCAGCTTGGCTTTCTGACTAGTCATATTTTCACTGGGAATCTGATTAGGCTCATTTTTAAAAAAAGACATAACTATACTAACAGCAGAATTTCCAAAATAAAACAAACAGCATAGCTTGGTCCCCATAGAATGAAGCTCCAAACTCCCAAACCCCATTCACTTTCAAGGCTAATCTAAAACAGGAGGAAACAGGAAGACTTTCCAGATATTAAGGTAAGCACATAGCAGAGAAACACCAAAGCAACTTAGAGGAAAGAGAAAGTCACAAAAAGATGAAATCTAAAAATAAAATTAAAGACAAGACTCAAGCATCTTCAGAGATCTGAGAAAAGTATATTCATGAAATAAGGACAGGATGCTATTACAGACAGAGAAACAGAGAATGAAAAAGAGCTCACAGACATTAAAATGAAGGCAGATTAAAAATTCAATAGATGGCCTGAAAGAGAATTCAGGAATGTCCAAGAAAGTTGAATAGGATGACAGAGATGAAACACAGGAAAGACAGAGAGTTTAGGGGCCAAATCAGGACAGCTAATATCGAAATAACAGTGTTCATAATCAAAGAAAAGAAAAAGTAATTATGATTTCCAAAATCAAAGGACATTTTCTCACAGAATTAAAGGACATTGTTTTTCCTTTAGAAAGGACAGAAGTAGAATGTGGGAGAATGGGGTTTCCATAGTAAAAAGGCCAACTGAGTTTCCACCATATAAAGTGCAAACAGACCTACACCAAAGTATGTGCCTGAGTGGGTGATTCGTTGTGTCCAACTCTTTGCAACCCCATGGGCTGTAGCCTGCTAGGCTCGTCTGTCCATGGAATTTCCCATGCAAGAATACTGGAGCGGGTTGCTATTTCCTTCTCCAGGGGATCTTTCTGACCCAGGGATTGAATTGGTGTCTTTTGCATTGGCAGGTGGGTGCTTTAACACTGAGCCACCTGTAAGCGCACCCAAGGTACATCATAGTAATTCCCAGAGAAACAGCTTTCATATGAAGGCTTTTAAGTCAGAATGACAGGAATTTCTCAAATGTAACTATGGATGGCAGAAACTTCAAAATTCTGAGAACAGGTGATTTCTACCTTAGAATTATAAACTTAGTCAAGCCATCAATTAAAAGCCAGTGGAGAACAAAGGCAATGTCAGATCTACAGGTCTCAAAAAGTTACCTTTCACATCCACCTTTTCATAAAAACTGGAGAATGTGCTCCACCAAAATGAAGTCATAAACAAACAAAGAATAAGTCATAAGTTCTAGAGACTGACAGCTCCAAAACAGTAGAGGCAAAAGGAGACCTCAGAAGGGCAGCAAAGGGGAAGCCCTAGCTGTTTTATGACTGAGAAAGCAACTAAGACAGATCAGAGGCTCTGGGAGGAATTTTCCCCAAAGAAGAATCTGGTAGATCCTCTATGCTGGCTAATTTGGGGAGAAGATTTACAACTGGGGTAGAGTCTGAGGTTGAATATTCATAAGTCCATAAAAAGTTAAGAGATTGAAAAAGTCAGTATCTGCTGGGCCATCTTGAGAGGAAAAGTAATCAAACGACATTACAGGGCTCTTCTGTAGGAAGTATCATGAGCTATAACAAACACTGCTTATTGATCTCACCAAAATTATAATACAAAATTATACTATAACACAGCTAAGAGGGTGGGGGCTGGAAGAGTGTGTGAGGAAAGGAGGGGGCAAGGCTGGATGAAGGAAGCTAAATACTGACTTTTTCAGCAATTGATAACTCCTCAAAATAAAATAGATAAGTAACAACACAAATATCTTAATTAAAGATACCGAAGTAATTACTAAAATAATCAGCTAAAGTTGAAAACACGTGCCTCTGGGGAACAGAAAATGAAAGAGGAGATGCTGCTATTTCTCATAACAAATCTTGAAGTATTAATTTTCTAATCATGTAAAATGCTATAAACTAATTATACAAAACTTTGACAAAAATAAAAGCTTAATTCTTTTCCTTTAAAAAAAGGAGGGGGGGGGGCAAGAGCTCATGTTAGACATCTCATGACAGACACATATCAACACAAGAATCCATGTTCCAGCACCTACTATGCATCAGTGTTGTGAGAGAGGCAGAAGATGCAACAGCTAATAAAGCAGAAGTCTCTTTTCAGGGAAGTTATATTCCATAATAACAACTAAACATAAATCCTTTAAAAGTAATTGATTCTGCTTCAGTTCAGTTGCTCAGTCATGTCCGACTCTTTGCAACCCCATGGATTGCAGCACGCCAGGCCTCCCTGTCCATCACCTACTCCCGGAGTTCACTCAGACTCACGTCCATCGAGTCCATGATGCCATCCAGCCATCTCATCCTCTGTCGTCCCCTTCTCCTCCTGCCCCCAATCCCTCCCAGCATCAGAGTCTTTTCCAATGAGTCAACTCTTCACATGAGGTGGCCAAAGCACTGGAGTTTCAGCTTTAGCATCATTCCTTCCAAAGAACACCCAGGGCTGATCTCCTTCAGAATGGACTGGTTGGATCTCCTTGCAGTCCAAGGGACTCTCAAGAGTCTTCTCTAACACCACAGCTCAAAACCATCAATTCTTCAGCGCTCAACCTTCTTCACAGTCCAACTCTCACATCCATACATGACCACAGGAAAAACCATAGCCTTGACTAGACGGACCTTAGTCAGCAAAGTAATGTTTCTGCTTTTGAATATGCTATCTAGGTTGGTCATAACTTTTCTTCCAAGCTGCTTAGGGATAAGGAAATACAGTGGTCATTGTAGAGAATAATAGAGAAAATAAGAATTTTTGAGTAGTGCGGTCCGAGGAGGTTCCCTGAGGAGTGATATTTGAGACCTGAGGGATGAGACAGAGTTGGTCATGCAGGACTAAAGAAAGAACACTCAGAAGGAAAGAGCATTCAGGATTGGGGTGGCAGGGGGAGGGGAGGGCGGGCGGGGAAGCAAGCCCAGCGTTCTGAATCGGAAGCCTTGTTGTGTTGAAGGATATGACTAAAAGCAGTCAGTGTGACTGAAGGCTGAAGGAGTCAGAGGCTGAGGAATAAAGTGAGGCTGAAGAGGAGGCGGGGGGAGGGACACACACACTGACAGGTGTGCAGAGAATGGCACCCCAGTGTTTCTGAGTGCGCTGCCGATCTCTGAGCTGGGAACGGTCTCCTGGAGAAGGGAATAGCAACCCGCTCCAGTATTCCTGCCTGGCGAATGCCATGGACAGAGGCGCTTGGTAGGCTACAGTCCATGAAGTCGCAGAGTTGAACATGACTGACGCCACCAAGCATGCACACACACGCCGTGGCAAGAGGAGACACAACAGACCAGGTGCTAGACACTGTCAGCCGTGAGTCAGGCTGTCGCTGGCACCAGCTGCTTCCTGAAGATGCCACTTGCTCCACAGATCAGCAGTAAGCACTGGTCCTGAGAAGGGCTTGTGCCCCAAACAGCTCCCATAGGGCAGCCTGAGACCTCACCTCATTGCCCATGTGGCTCCCTTTCAAGTCACAGCTTGTGGAGGGGCAAGAAGCTTTTCATTAGGCAAATCCAGTGTTGGTGCAAAGACTCATGAAGTAATGCCAGTGAAGGGTCACACTGTGGCAGAGCAGACACAAACCTGTGTGACCTCGGGCACAGGTGCGATTTCTTTGAGCCTCCGTTTCCTCACCATATTGTGACAGTGAAACAGGAGGATAAGTATTTGCTCAAACTATCATACAACTGAACTCATTTCACATGCTAGCAAGATAATGCTCAAAATCCTTTAAGCTAGGCTTCAACAGTATATGAACTGAGAATTTTCAGAAGTACAAGCTGGATTTAGAAAAGGCAGAGGAACTAGAGATCAAATGCCAACATCCATCTATGATCAAATCCCAGATCATAGAAAAAGCAAGGGAATTCCAGAAAAACATCTACTTCTGCTTCATTGACTATATTAGAGTCTTTGGCTGTATAGATCAAAACAAACTGGAAAATTCTTAAAGATGGGAATACCAGACCACCTAACCTGCCTCCTGAGAAACTTGGATGCAGGTCAAGAAGCAACAGTTAGAATTGGACATGGAACAATGGACTGATTCCAAATTGGGAAAGGAGTACATCAAGGCTGTGTACTGTCAGCCTGCTTATTTAACTTCTATGCAGAGTACATAACACAAAATGCTGGGCTGGATGATTCACAAGGTGGACTCAAGACTGCCAGAAGAAACAACAACTGCAGATATGCAGATGATACCATGCTAATGGCAGAAAGTGAAGAGAAACCAAAGAGCCTCTGATGTAGGTAAAAAAAAGAAAGTGAAAAAGCTGGCCTGAACCTCAACAGTCAAAAAATTAAGATCATGGCATTCAGTCCCATCATTCATGTTGCTTGCTAAGTCACTTTAGTTGTGTCTGACCATGGCCTGTAGCCCACCAGTCCATGGGATTGGACTGTGGATGGGATTCTGTCCTCTGTCCATGGGATTCTCCAAGCAAGAATACTGGAGTCGGTTGCCATGACCTCCTCCAGGGTATCTTCCCGACTCAGGGATCGAACTCACATCTCTTATGTCTCCTGCATTGGCAGATAGGTTCTTTACCACTGAGCCACCAGGGGAAGCCCTTTGGTCCCATCACTTCATGGCAAATAGAAGGGGAAAAGTGGAAGCAGTGACAGATTTATTTTCTTGGGCTCCAAAATCACTGCAGTGACTATAGTCACAAAATAAAAAGCGCCTGTTCCTTGGAAGAAAAGCTATGATAAACCCAGAGAGCATATTAAAAAGCACAGACATCACTTGGCTGACAAAGGTACATACAGTCAAAGCGATGGTTTTTCCAGTAGTCATGTACAGATGTGTGAGTTGGACCACAAAGAAGGCTGAGCACTGAAAAATTGATGCTTTCATACTGTGGAGCTGAAGAAGACTCCCGAGAGTTCCTTGGACAGCAAGGAGATTAAACCAATCATTCCTAAAGGTAATCAACCCTGAAAATTCATTGGAAGGACTGATGCTGAAGCTGAAGCTCCAGTACTTTGGCCACCTGATGCCAAGAGCCATCTCACTGGAAAAGACCCTGATGCTGGGAAAGACCGTGAGCAAGAGGAGAAGGGATGGCAGAGGACGAGATGGTTAGATAGCATCACTGACTCAAACTCCAGGAGATAGTGAAGGAGAGGGAAGCCTGGTGTGCTACAGTCAATGCAGTTGCAAAGAGTTGGACATGACTTACCAGCTGAACAACAACAAAGGTATCGGAGCAAAGGAGGACAATGAAGTAGAAACTCAGGATGATACCCAAGTTTCTGACTTTTTGCAAATGGGGAGGATGATGCTATCAAGATGGGATGTGGAAAAGCAGGTTCAGGGAGATAGGCTCTGGAAGTGAATCGAGAGTTCTCCTTGAGCATGAGGCATCCGAAAGTGTCCAGGAAGCAGTCAGATGTGGGGCCTGGAGGTCAGAAGAGGTCAGCACTGGACACATACGTACAATGTGGAGTCATCAGCTAATTGATGGTATGTAAAGCCCTGGGACAGAGAAGGCAACAGCACCCCACTTCAGTACTCTTGCCTGGAAAATCCCATGGATGGAGGAGCCTGGTAGGCTGTGGTCCATGGGGTTGCTGAGAGTTGGACATGACTCAGTGACTTCACTTTCACATTTCACTTTCATGCATTGGAGAAGGAAATGGCAACCCACTCCAGTGTTCTTGCCTGGAGAATCCCAAGGACGGCAGAGCCTGGTGGGCTGCCATCTATGGGGTCGCACAGAGTCGGACACGACGGAAGCAACTTAGCAAAGCCCTGGGAACCAATAAGCGTGCCGAGTGAGAAGCAGGCCTAAGGCACAACTTGAAGAATTCTCCACATTCAGAGGTCCCCAAAAGGAGATGCCAGCAAAGGACCAACAAATGGCTAGTAGGTAGAAGGGAATTTCAAGAACAGAACGGAAAATTGTGCTGAAAGCTACTCAGAGATCTAGTAAGACAGGATGGGAATGTACTTATTGGAGGCAGAGACACACAGAACTTGAATGACCCTGAGAAACCACACAAGAGTGATTAGAAAAGGTATCAGACCATCAAGGGTAAAGGTAATATGAGTAATAAAGAGCCATAGTGTATCTAGACATTTTAGAAATCCTAAAAGGGTACAGAGAAAATGGGGGGAGAGACAGGGATATTAGGGTATAAGAAGATATCTGGCTCTTTAATTTTTAATATAGGGGTACCAAAGAACTAGGGGGCTTCACAGGGGGCTCAGCAGTAAAGAATCCACCTTACAATGCTAGAGATGCCAGAGATGCAAGTTTGATCCCTGGGTCAAGAAGATTTTCTGCAGTAGGAAATGGCAACCCACTCCAGTATTCTTGCCTGGAGAATCCCATGGACAGAGGAACCTGGAGGCTACAGTCCATAGGGTCACAAAGAGTCAGACATGACTGTCATGACTGAGCACACACACCAGAGCATTAATTCCCTATTCCTTCAGTTGTTCAGAAAATGTGTATTAAGCACCGGAACATCATCCTTAGGGAGCTTTCACTATGCCAAAGGACAGAGGCAATAAACAAATACCCATTCGCATATTTCGGGTGGGGAGAAATGCTTTGAAAACAAGTAAAGCATGTGAAGGGGACACAGAGTAACAGTGATATTTCAAATGAGTCAGAGGGCCAGCTCAGAGTGGGTGGCTTTGAGAGAGAACTAAATGAAGTGCAAGAAAAGGAATTCTAGACAGGAGGGGATTGGGAGGTGAGAGGGGATGAGGACAGCGTTCTGGGGTAGGGCTAGGGCATGCAGCTTGCCAGGGAACAGAGAGAGTCTGGTGTGTCTAGGGCACTTAAAAGAGACAGGCCAGGCAGGAAGAGACAGAGTGGGAGCAGGGGCCTTAAGTACAACATGGCTGAGAGTTCGAACTGTACACTATTTGGAGGGAATCCACTGAAGATCTTATAAAAGTCTAACACAGAAGGATCGCTGTGACTGTTGTCTGAATTTGGAGCGAAAGGTACACAGCTGAGGCTCACTTAGGCAGTGGCTGCAGAATTCCCGCAAGATTTGGTGGCAGTCTGCACTTGGATTTAGGAGTGTGGGTGGGAGGTTAGGAGCACTTGCATTCGGAATGGATGCTAATGGCTCACGTACGAGATGGGAGAGAAACGCAGGGATCAAAGACGACTTCAGTTTCGTGGCTAGGCAACTGAGATGAGCAACAACAGGCGTGTGGGGTTAGAAAACAAATCAAGAACTGGGTTTTGGACGTGTCAAAATTGAGATGTCTCTTAGACAAACAAGTAAAGGGGTAAAACAGACAAAGCAAGGGAGAGATAGGAATTGAAGATAACTCTGTGAAGTCATCAACATGTCAATTTAAGGAGTAAGTTTTAAGATGGGGAATAGGACAGAGAACAACGCCCTCGGGGCTGCAAAGTTTAAGGACCAGGAATGGGGAAAGACAGATCCAACAGAGGATACGGAAGAATCGAGGGAGTTGTGAGCACAATCAAGGTGGAGGAGCATCACGGAAGCCAAGGAAAGAAAGAATTTCAGGAAGGAGGGAGTGGTCGGCCAAGCCCAGGGCTGCTGAGATAAGCACAAGCTCCAGAAGAAAGTGCAGGGGCTTCTGTGACTCATGAAGGATGCTCTGAGATAACATTCCTGGAATAGGGACACTTTCTGAGCACTAACTGTATCAAAGTTGTAAGCAGATACATAGCAATCAAGCTGTTACTGTTTTTGTCTTACTGACAAGGAAACTAAGGCATAGAGGTCAGGTCTCTTGCCCACCACCACACAGCACTTAGCAGAGCCAGGCTTCTCCAGCTCAGGAACTGCAGGGCAAAGCATAAACTATCAATCATTTTGCTTTGCTGCCTCCCTCAAATCAAAGGCATGATGTCTGAGCGAGACCACAAAATTCTGACACTGTGTCTTGTGGCTAAAAATAGCCACTGCTGACCATTTCTTTCCTCCCTTTAAAATCATGACAATGAATACACTGCAACTCTTGAGGGTCACTACAATAACAACATGTCATTTTAAAATCAGAACTTTATAAGACATTGTGAGGACGTGCTTTTAACTGTGTCACATAAGTCTGTAAATGTTAACTGACTGGTGTTTAATAACAACTCTAGGGGAAACTAAGGCCAGCCTTTTTCCACCAGCACAGCAAATGCTCAGAGTTAATAACCAGGCTCTTTTGGAGGTATCTTCATTCTCATGAAAGGCCGTGTTAAGGAAGAAGTACTAGGACTCTGGAATCAAGACAGACAGGATTCAGATTCTGGCTCTGCTCCCTAGTGGAGCGGTGAGTACAGACCTCTTCACATGCAAAAATCAATGTGAATAATTCCTAATTTGCTGAGCAGTCATATTTGATGGCACAATATGGGTGAAAATATGGTGTCTTACATATTCAGTAGACTCTTCCTTTCCCTCCTTCCCCTTGGATGCACTCCTGAGCCTTCAAAATTGGAGAGACAGAAGTTGGTTACTTAGCAAAAACCTTTATTGGTTTAATTTTTCATCCAAGTAGCAGCAAAAAAGAGCCTGGAAAAAGTGGTTCTTTAAAATTTCAAAGAAATTTAAAACGCTTCTTTAAAATTTCTTACCTTAAAAAGTTACACAAATGTTGACTTTTATTCCACAATATAATGAAATTATAATATAAAATGTTGTATATTTACCTCCAGCTAAGTAACTTAGCTTTCTCCAGAAAATTTTAAGGACATTAATTTGAGGAAGATTTCCCAATGAACAGTGGCTTCCCTTATACTTTGCTACACTGTCGCTTACGTGGAATATGAAAACTCTGAACCTATGAAATCTTAGTAAGACTTCAGAAAGATTTCATACACATGGGTCATTACTGGCTACTGACTGCAACCTCTTTACATCTATCTTAACATCTACCCAACAATGTAGCCCAGTTGGTGACTCCAAAAGCTTTTAACTTTGAATTCTCCAAATGAGAAAAACAGCAACTTTCTGCTACCCTGTATGGAGCCTCCAGGCCACCTGTAAGGTAAAGAGATACTGACTATATTCTAAGACAGATTTCTGTAATGGCTATAGTAGTAATCATAAATAATGAAAATCTGGAACCAATTTTCAAATAACAAGGTAATAGGATAAACATGACCTTAAGCAACTGAGAGGACAGAAGAGTGATACTTTTTCATTGTTATTTTCATTTTTTATTTTTCAGGTACATATATATATATGTTCAGATTATTTTCACTATGGTTTATTATAAGATATTAAATATAATTCCATTGATTCTTATGTCCATTTCTGTGCCAATACCATTCTGTTTTGATTATTTTAGCTTTGTAGCACTGTCTAACGTCTGGAAGGGTTATGCCTCCAGTTGTGTTTTTCTTCAGTACTGCTTTGGCAACTCTGTTTTTTTTTTGTGGCTCAATATAAGTTTTAGAATTATTCATTCTAGTTCTGTGAAAAATGTCCTGGCAATTTTGACAGAGGTCACATTAAATCTGTCGAGTGCTATAGGTATTAAGAGCATTTTAACAATGTTATATCCTCTTCCAATCCAAGAGCATGGTATTCCCCTCATTTCTTTGAATCACCTTCAGTGTCCTTTATCAATCTTTTGTAGTTTGCAGCATAGAGGTCCTTCGACTGCTTTGTTAAGTTTACACCTAGATTCTTCTCTCTGTGTGAATATGTATGTGTTTGGTGTGATTATAAATGAGATCTTTACTTTTGCTTTCTGATATTTCACTGTAGGGCAAAGAAATGCTACAGGTTTCTATATATTAATTTTGGATCCTGTTACCTTGCTTAATTTATCAGTTCTAATAGTTTCCATGTGGCATATTTCGGTTTCTCTATAAAATACCATGTTATCTGCAAATAATGATACTTTTACCTCTCTGCTTTCAATTTGGATACTTTTATTGCTTTTGCTTGTCTGATTGCTGTGGCTAGGACTTCCAATACTATGTTGAATAGAAATGGTGAGAGTGGGTGTCTTTGCCTTATTCATGAATTTGGTAAAAAAAAAAGCTTTCAGCTTTCACCTTAAGTATTATGTTCGTTGTGGGTTTGTAATAAATGGCTTTTATTATGTTGAGAAATGTTCGCTCTATACCCACTTTGGTGAGGGATTTTTATCATGAATGGATGTTGAATTTTACAAAAAAATTTTTGGCCTCTACTGAGATGATGATATGATTTTTGTCTTTTCTTTTGTTAATGTGATATATCACATTGGTTTGTGTATGCTGAACCATCCTTGCTACCTTGGAATGAATCCAACTTGATTATGGTGTATGATCGTTTTTTTTGTTGTTGTTGTTGTTGGATTTGGTTTGGTAATATTTTGTTGAGAATTTTCTCATCTATATTCAAGGGTATTTACCTGTCATCATTTTCTTTTTTCATGGAATCTTTGTATGGTTTTGGTATAAGGGTGATGGTGGCTTCACAGATGAATTTGGGAGTATTCCCTTCTCCTTAATCTTCTGGAATAGTTTAAGAAGGACTTCTTTATATGTTTGGTAGAATTCCCCAGTGAATCATTCTGGTCTTGACTTTTGTTTGTACGGAGCCTTATTATTACTATTATTATTATAGATTCTATTTCACTTTTAGTGATTTGTCTGTTCAAAATATCTTTTTTCTTGATTCAGTTTTGACAGGGTATATATTTTTAGAAACTCATTCACTTCTTATAGGTTGCCAAATTGTTCGCAGAATTTTCTTTGGATTTTTTGTATTTCGGTGGTATCAGCTGTCTTTCCCAGTGAGTCAGTTCTTCACATGAGGTGGCCAAAGCATTGGAGCTTCAGTTTTAGCATCAGTCCTTTCAAAGAATACTCAAGATTGATTCCCTTTCAGATTGACTGGTTTCATCTCTGTGTAGTCCAATGGACTCTCAAGAGCCTTCTCCAACACCATAGCTCAAAAGCATCAATTCTTTGGCACTCAGACTTCTTTATGGTCAAACTCTCACATCCATACATTACTGGAAAAACCATAAATTTGACTATACAGACCTTGTCAGTAAAGTAATGTCTCTGCTTTTTAATATACTGTCTAGGTTGGTCATAGCTTTTCTTCCATGGAGCAAGCGTCTTTCAATTCATGGCTGCAGTCACCATGTGCAGTGATTTTGGAGCCCAAGAAAATAAAGTGTCGCTGTTTCCATTGTTTCCTCATCTATTTGCCATGAAGTGATGGGACTGGATGCCATGATCTTCATTTTTTGAAAGCTGAATATCAAGCCAGCTTTTTCACTCTCCTCTTTCACTTTCATCAAGAGACTCTTTAGTTCCTCTCTGCTTTCTGCCATAAGGGTGGTGTCATCTGCATATCTGAGGTTATTGATATTTCTCCTGGAAATCTTGACTCCAGCTTGGGCTTCATCCAGCCTGGCATTTTGCATGATGTACTCTGCATATAAGTTAAATAAGCAGAGTGACAATATACAGCCTTGACGTACTCCTTTCCCAGTTTGGAACCAGTCTGTTGTTCCATGTCCAGTTCTAACTCTTGAACTGCTTCTGCTACACCCTACAGATTTTTGTAAGGTTGTGTTTTCACTGTCACTGAACTTGAAGAATTTTCTGATGTTTTCTTTAACTTCACCATTGATCCACTGGTTTTACTGAAAAATGTTGGTCTCGATGCCTTTTGTTTTTCCTGTTTTTCTTTCTGTAGTTGATTTCTAGTTCCATTCCGTTGTGCTCAAAAATGTTTGAAATAATTTCTATCCCCTTAAATTTGTTGAGGCTTGTTTTGTGTTCTAATTTGTGGTCAATCATAGAGAATGTTTCAGGCGCACTTGAAAAGAATGTGTATTCAGTATTTTTTGGATGTAGTGTCCTGTATATTAAGTTAAATTGTGTCATTTGATATCTCCGTTGACTTATTAATTTTGTCTGGTTGATCTGTCCAGTGATGTCAGAGGGGTATTAAAGTCTCCAACTCTAACTGTATTTCTGTCAATTTCTCCCTCTATGTCTGTTAGTATTTGTTTTACATATTTAGGTGCTTCTATGTGCTCTGCTAAGTCACTCAGTTGTATCCGACTCTTTGTGACCCCATGGACTATATAGCCCATGAGGCTCCTCTGTCCATGGGGATTCTCCAGGCAAGAATCCTGGAGTGGACTGCCATCACTCTTCCAGGGGATCTGCCCAACCCAGGGATCGAATCTACATCTCCTGCACTACAGGCAGATTCTTTACCATCTGAGCCACCAGGGAAGCCCAAGAATACTGGTGTGGGTAATCTATGCCTTCTCCAGGGGAATGTCCCAACCCAGGAATTGAACCAGGGTCTCCTGCAATGGAGGCAGATTCTGTACCACCTGAGCTACCAGGGAAGCCCAGGTGTTTCTAAACTGGGTGTACATATGTTAATGAGTGTAAAATTCTCTTCTTGTATTAATCCTTATCATTATGTAGTGTCTTTTTTTGGTCTTTCTTTTTAAATTATTTATTTTAATTAGAGGCTAATTACTTTACAATATTGTGCTGGTTTTTGCCATACATTGACATGAATCAGTCACAGGTATAAATGTGTCCCCCTCATCCCATTTTTGTCTTTCTTTATGGACTTTGCTTTGAAGCCTACTTTGTCTGATATGAGTATTGCTAACCCTATTTTCCTGCAGATTCTATTTGCATGAAATATCTTTTTCCATCCCCCCCCTTTGAATCTATGTGTGTCTTTCAGCCTAAAATGAGTCCCTCATAGGCAGTATATTGTAGGTTCTTGTTTGTTTGTTTTTTTAATCCAATATGTAACTCTATGTCTTTTGTTCAGAGCATTTCGTCCAAAAACATTTGAAGTAATTCTTGATAAATATATATTAATTGCCATTTTAAACCTTATTTTCTAGTTAACTTTGTAATTCTTCTTGTTCATTTCATCTTTTTGTTTGTCCTTTTGTGATTTGATGGTTTCCTCCTGAATTATTCTTGAGTTCGTTATTTATTTTTGTGAATCTACTATATAATTTTGATTCATGGTTACCCTGGTTTTTAAGTGTGGTGATCTGTAACTATAATGACTGTCTTTAGACTATTAGTCATACAAGTTCAAACACATTCTAAAAGATATTTTTTTACCCCCCTCCCTCCACATTTTGTGATTTTGAGGTCCTATTTGACATCTTGTTTATCTTTTCTATTAATTGTAGTTATAACTACTTTCACATACACACAAAAAAAATTCTGATTTTTCTTTTTAATCTATGTCCTGGCTTAGCTAAATGATCTTCAATCATTTTATATATTTGCCTTTCCTATTATGATTTTTCCCTTTCCTATAGATTCTTGCCTCTTTTCTATGCAAGAGATGCTGGAGAATTGGGTTTGATCCCTGGATCAGGAAGATCCCCTGGAGGAGAAAACGGCAACCAGCTCCAGTATTCTTGCCAGGAAAATCCCATGGACAGAGGAGCCTGGCAGGCTATAGTCCATGGGGTTGCAAAGAATCAGACATGACTGAGGGACTGAGTACATCCATTCCTGCGTAGGGTGTCCAATATTTTTGGTGCTGGGGCTATTTCTGGTAGAAATGCCCGCCACATCTTTCCTCAGAGTGTGCTGGGCATCATCCCCTTGATAGGGGGTGCGACTGACATTCTGGTGTCCAGTTCCTGCACTGGGTGTGGGGCAGTGCCTCCTCTTTGCTCCACGGCTGTCACAGCCCTCTCAGTTGTGAGGTCTGCTCCACAGCTGTTGGAGCAGAAATCCTGAGGGTCAGGTTCAATAAAGCTCCATTGTCCTTAAATATATAAAGACAATATATAAGTCTCACTCTGAAGTAAGTGAGACTAATGTGGTCACAGTGAAGCACACTATGTGCTTCCCATGCAGGTATCCAAGATTTTGCCCAAATTAGCCCAAGGTCACATTCCATTCTCTGGTATATTCATCTCAGACCTAGTGCTAAGCCGGTGGAGGGTCCGGAGCACTGTGGCTCCAAAAACTAAGGTGGCCTACCTACGTTGCCTCTGTGTCAGGTCTCTTCCTAGACCTATCCACCCCAGATCTAGCTCCAAGCTTTGGTGTGAGGTGGGTGAAACACCCTACTGAGGAGGAAACTGCTACACACTCCTGCCTGGGGCTGTCCACTGAGGACATGGGATTCCGTGATGCCATCAGCCATGTCACATGCACTTGAACAAAGTCCACTGCTGTTCCAACCTGCCCCCACTCTCGGACGGCTAATATGCTCAGATGTCAGCCCTAACCCCACCCTGTACATGCTTACAAAAGCATAAATCATCAGAGCCGAGCCCTGCTATGATGTAGCTATCAATAACAATGGAGCTCCCCTGGAGGACCCATATCCTGCCCTACTCACACGAACAATGGACCGACCACACTTCAAGTCCTCCAGGCTGTCACCATGAAGCTAGACCAAGTCTTCTCCCAGGGTGCCTTCGCTGGAGTTTTCGGACTTTCACTTTTCACTTTCATTCACTGGAAAAGGAAATGGCAACCCACTCCAGTGTTCTTGCCCAGGGACTGGGGAGCCTGGTGGGTTGCCGTCTATGGGGTTGGACAGAGTCAGACACGACTGAAGTGACTTAGCAGCAGCAGCAGCAGCACATACTAGCTGCCCCACCTAGCATGCATTTCAGGCTTGGAAATGCACCGAGGTGGCAGTCCTCAGTGTCAGTGCTGGACTCACTCTGTCCTGACTGCTAGCAAGCCAGCATGTGCATGTTCCTCAAGAGCAGAGTCCAGGCCCCTCCAGCTCCCTATCCGTCCTGGCAGGCGTCCCAGCAGACACAGGAGTTTTACAAAGCAACCTGCCTGTGCAGACACTCTCTCCTTTATAGATCCCGGCCAGGGGAGCTGGTCTCATTATTTTCAGTCCTACTCAGTTCCACGGGGATCTTTCTTGAGCAGCTCTGTCCATTTAAGAGATCTTCCCCAAGTGTCTGGTTGGCTTTTTTGTGAGAATTATTCTATTTGTAGATATAATTTTTTTCTATGCCTATGTGAGGAGTGAGTTTTGTATCCTTCTATGCTGCCATCTTGATCTCCCCAGTAGTCTTTTAATCAGTTGAACAGACTTTAAAATACTAACCCAGAGAAGCCAAAGGATTTAATTCAGCTATGCTAGTGGATGTGGTTAATCAGTTACATACACAACATGATAAAGGAAATTTTTAAAAAAAAACATTTTTATCAGAGTATTATTTTCAATTTGTCTTACGGTAACGCTAGGTGCTTCCCTTCTACACACACTTGTGTGTAGGGCTTCCCTTGTAGCTCACTCAGTAAAGAATCTGCCTGCAGTGCAGGAGACCCGGGTTCGATTCCTGGGTTGAGAAGATCCCCTGGAGAAGGAAATGGCAACCCACTCCAGTATTCTTGCCTGGAGAATCCCATGGACAGAGGAGCCTGGTAGGTTCCTAGTCCATGGGGGTCGCAAGAGTCAGACATGACTTAGCAACTACACCACCACCACCACCACACACACTTATGTTATTTGGAAGTCCCTAGGTGTTATACACACGCTTTACCCTGAGCAACAGGTAAAGTCATAGAAATCTTGCTTTCATTACTTTGTCATCAAAATCTCCTTGATAAAGTCTCCCCCTCCCAACTCTCTCTCTTGCAAGGCAAAGGTGGGCAGTCTTTGTGTTTGAGATCCTGACCCACAGCACAGTGGGCGGTTGGAGAGGAAACAATAACATTTGCTCTAACAACTCATGAGGGCTAACTGGCAAATAAAGAGTTAGGGAATTTCAATTCACCAAATACTGCCCTCAGACTGTCAGCTCTAGAAGGACAAGGCCGCTGTCTTTCTTGTCCTTTCGTCAACTTGCTAGCGTGTAAAGACACTACTGAGCATGCACTTCTTCATCCTATGCCAGCAAATTATCAAAAGGACAAGAAAGACATGGATCTTGTCCTTCTAGAGCTGACAGTCTGAGGGGAATGGTAAGGAGAGTGCTGTTAAATATAACGGATGGACATCTTACCCAGGCTGGATGGGAGAGTGGGAGGAGCCATTAAAGGCCTCTTGGAGGCAGGAACATTACCTAAAGAATGAGGAGGCATCAATAAATACAACAAACAAATATACCTGGGCCAGGCTAGGCAGCAGACAAACCAGTCAAAGGCATCAGACCTGAATTCCAGACCTGCCTGCACAACAACCAGGATCCGACCTTGAGCAAGCCATCTGACCTTTCCAGCTCTCCTTTTCCTCTTCTAGGATATGGAACGGTTAGATTGTGTCAGTTGACTTTAACCCTTGCAGTGCATCAGAAATCATCTGGGAGCTTTCTAAAATTCCTGGATCCTGGATCCCCCACAAAATGTGGTTTTAACTGGTGGGGCAGTAGTTTTTTTTTTTGCAACAGCTTTCCAGGTGATCCTTACCTGCAGTCTGGGCTGAGAACCCCTGGGTGAGATGAGCCCTCAAGCCTGTGGTTCTCAACTCTTAGTGCGCCATCACATCCTCCCAGTGCAGCCTGCATTCCCAGAAATTAAGCAAGACTCTCTGGGGTGGGACCCTGGCATCAGTATTTTTGAAGATTCCCAGGCTGATTCCCTGGTGCAGCTCAGGCTGAGAACCACTGTTCTAGGCCCTCTCACAACTTCAGTTTCCGATATGGCCAATGAAAGATGGGAAAGGGAAGGACAGAAAAGCCCATTTCTCCCATAAGAATGAGAATTTTTGTGTCAAATTAAAAAAAGAACTGAGTGGCAAAAGCTACCCATAGATTTTACACAGAGTTGTACCCCACAGTAAGGTTGATTTTTGGATATGTGTATAATTCATGTTGATGCATGACAGGTAGAAAACATCCATCCCAAAATGCTCTCAGTTCAAAATTCAAAATTCCATGAACTGCATCTATAAAATGACTCCATGGTGTGTTCTCCAAAATACTCTGAATCTGATTTGCATGGTTGACTGTAATATGAACATTACATTCCCTACCCCCAAGGTTACTTAAATCCACTTATTAGGCAATGCTGAACTAAACAAACAGTAATTAGAAACACTCCAGACTACCTTTTAAATCTGTTGCTAAATTATATTTTGCCTGCACCAAGCTCATACACACAGCATGTCTACAAGCGTCATGAAACCAAAGTCTCAGAAATATTTACATTAATAAGAGCATAAGCTACCTCTGGGACCTCACATGAAATTCTTCAGGGATGTAAGAGCTGCTTCAGATGAAGGCTGTTTATTACTGTTATTTCCCACATCTGGGTAAATAAAGCACTGCCCACATGTGGTTAGAAATCCCAGGAGAAAATGAACTCTCTGGAGGTCTGGAAATGAAGAACACCTCTGACAGACTGCCTCATTTCCTGAAATGAGTTAGAAATGAAAGTAATTCTTCAGAAAAGAACATCTGCATGGTGGCACAGCTTATAAAATAACACCAGATGATACCTGTGGCTAAGAGGCTGGGTCTGGGGACAGAGAGAGGGCCTAGAGAACAGGGCTGGGGCCCCTGCTCTGTACTTAATCTTGGAGCTGCTGCTGTTAGCTTGGAGGGTCTGCAAATCCAATGAGCGGCTGGGCATCCTGGTCTCAGCTCTAAATCTTGATTAGCAGTAAGACTGTTCACATTCCATTAGAAAGCTGGCCCCTCTCCAAAGGGTAGGAGCAGCCAGAAAGGATTCATCTGTCATTGTGGACACGGAAACAGCAATTCTTGCAAGAAAAATGGTTTTGCTTAACTAGAAATAGCCTATGGCTGTTGAGTTGGGAGAGCCTTTTCCCCTGAGGAGGAAGGACCACTGGACAAAGATGACCTAAGGCTGCCCAGGGAAGGTCCTCCCCTCACATTATGCAGGAAGAAGAGGTCCTAGCATAGGGTCAGGGGCTGGAGGGGGAGAAAGACACGCACCTTTCACAACAACAATCCCAATAAGAACCAAGAAACAGGAAGGTGATAAACACTGGCTGTTGTCACCAAAATCAGGTGCCAGTTATTTTTATTAGGTGACCTGTTACTATACTTTCCAAGATGGGTATTTAAAAGAACTCCATTGTTTATAAAGGCAGGGGGGCGTGGTGGCTGGGGAGGTTGGAAACAACCTGAGTGACTATTAATAAATGACTAAATTAAAATCTGGTACGCACACAACGAAATATTGGATAGCCATTTAAAAGAAGGTGAATTCAGAGGATGTGCAGACATAATATGTGCTTTGGATGATACATTAGGGCCCAAGAAAAAAATGCTCCTGGACTCCGTACAGTAAACACGTCTTGGCGTAAATGTTTTTAAAGAAGCTGCCTTATAGTAGGAGGAGGGGGCAAGGAGGGTGTCATTCTTCCTTTTACAACCTCAATACAGTCTGAGTTATCTTTTCATGTACCTACCACCTCACTGCTTTTAAATAACAGGCATTAACAAGGAAGGCTATTTTTGGTTTTCTATTTGTACTAGTCTCTAAGTAATTTAAAACAAATGAATGGTATTTTAAATAGATATCATGGGCTGAACTGTGTCTCCTCAAAATTCATCTGTAGAAGCTCTAATTCCTGATACCTCAGAATGTGACTCTATTTGGAGACAGGCCTCTAAAGAGATGATAAAGTTAAAACGACATTGTTAGAGTGGGCCCTAGTCCAATCTGATCGGTGTCCTTAAAAAAAGAGGAAATATGGATATGGAAAGACCCTGGGGGTGTTCACACAGAGAGGAAGGACCATGTGAGGACACAGTGACAAGGTGAGGTCTGCAGGCCAAGGAGAGAGGCCTCAGAAGAAACCAAATCTGCTGACACCCTGACGTTGGACTTCACAGGCTACAGAACTGTGAGAAAATAAATGCTAGTGCTCAGCCCTCCCAGTCTGGCATTTTGTAGGGAGGTCCTAGTACACTAACACAGTACAAACAGACCTTATTTTATTGCACTTCATTTACTGCACTTTGCAGATACTGCCTTTTTTTTTTTTTTTTTAAACAAATTGAAGGTCTGGAGGAATCCTGTATCAAGCAAGTTTATTGGTACCATTTTTCCAAAACACCATTTGGTACTTCATGTCTCTGGGTCACGTTTTGCTAATTCTCACAACATTTGAGACTTTTTCACTGTTGTTGTATTTGTTACAGCAATCTGGGATCAGCGATCTTTGACATTATTATTGTAATTGTTTTGGGGTGCCATGAACTGCACCTACATAAGACAACAAATAATACATATTGTGTATGTTCTGCTCCATTGACCAGCTGTTCCCCATCCTGCTCCTTTGCCCTGGGTCTCCCTATTCCCTGAGATACTTACCAGAATGTTGAAACTAGGCTAATTAATAACCCTACAAGGGCCTCGTAAGTATTCAAGTGAAAGGAAGAGTCAAGAAATGTGGCAAACTCCATTGTTGGGTTATTTTAAGAAACTGCCACAGAAACCACCACCCTGATCAAAAGCAACCACCTTCCATCAGCAAAAAGATGCTAACTTTCTGATAATGAAAGTCAGATGACTTTCTGACTTTCAGGTAATGGTTAGTATTTTTTAGCAATAAAATAGTTTTAAATGAAGTTATACACATTGTTTACATGAAATAATGCTATTATATACTTAATAGACTACAGAATAGTGTTAACTTTTATATGCAGTGGGAAATAAAAATTTTGACTTGCTTTATCACAGTATTCACTTTACTGTGACGCTTGCTTTGCTGCAGTCTTTGCTTCATCATGGTGGTCTGGAATCGAGCCCACAATATCTCCCAGGAACACTTGTACATACACAAATAGATGGATGCAATTCAAGCTAACATAACATGGAGAGAGGTACCCACAAGTCTTCGGTGGTCAAAACCCCACCATGTCTGCAATGATGTAGATGGCCTCATCTGACATGTGAAGAAATTGAGGCTCATTGTGCTTCTGACTAAATCAGGGTGACCCCAGTTAGTGACTTGAGCCAGGACTAGAACAGGGTTCCCACCTCAGTCAGGACTCAGTCCATTCATGTCATTTATCTTTTATGATATTTTTAACAACTCTCATAACTCAAAGTTCAAGATATTTTATTAGTGTCTTTTAAAGGCTTCGCTTATATTCAAAAGGCTTTCTTCTTGCACTGATAACTAATGGAGAAGAAAGTGTAACCATAATACTATTAACCAATTTAAAAAATAAAAGATTTGGTATCTGGGTTTCTTAAAAAATAGTCCAGAGAAACAGCCATATGATATATTTATGCACCCATCTGATTTTTTATACTTTAATACATCTGGTCTCAGGTCACAATGCAATATATTTTACTAAAAGTATGATAGTCCAAGGCTAAAATTTATGAAATTTTATATATTTTTATAGATTAATCAATCTTTCCTTTAAAAAGTACAGTTTAGTAATCAAAGGTAAACTGAAACAGACTTTACTTATAGATTCCATAACCTAGAAGTAGGCTGAGATTCAGGCACATGAGAAGATGAAATCTTGAAGACAGATACCTGGTACAGGCAGTGTAGGTCCCCTTCAGAGGAAGCCAGACTCACTGCTGCTTTGACTGGTTAGGGAAAGCTTCACCAAGGGCAAGAGTTGGAAACCAATTTGGGATTAGACATGTAGAGGCTAAGGAGAGGTAATGTGTCCAGGTCTGCCTGGGCACTGAGTATAAAATTTTGAACCAAGAACTGTGTACCTAAGATCCTAACCGAGTGCTTGGCACACAGGTGTTTGCCTGTGCTGGGGCAGTGGGGAAAAGACACAGTATGCTCACCCCGGGGCCTGCGGGGCACGTCCTGTATAAGGAGGTTGTGGGATATAAAGGAAAAGAAGTTGGGGCCAACCTGTAGACTGATTAAAGTCTGGGGAGGCTTTAAAGGTGTTTCTAAAAGAGAATATTAAAGAACACAGATGGGACCGGCACTGACGTGCAGACTGGACCAGAGGCGGTAGGGTGCCGGAGTCCAGCTCCAGCAGCCAGGGATTCAGCCTGAAGGGGTGGGCGGTATCGGCGAGAGAAAGTGAGGCAGCCTCTCAGTTTTCTTGGACTGCCTGTTTATTTCAAGCTTATGATTCTCTTTTATACCTTTACAAAATCATTAGGTCAGAGGTTTATCTTTAGTTCCCACTGACCCAGATTTATTTTTCTCCAAAAATCACTGTTGCCCCTCAAAAGGAGTTCCTTCCTCAGCGATTCTCTTATCTACTTCTTCTCATGTGTCCTTGTGAATACACTGTAACTCATGCTAATGTCTGGGCTGCATACCACATTCCTCAGTTTATTTCTTATCTTTCTAAGTCCTGTTTGCCCCTAGTATCCTAAGTTCACTATTTCTTAGAAAGGGCTTCTAGCTAATAATATCTCTAAAGTCCCTAATTTTTATAAGCTATAGTAGAATATTGTAACATTACAGCAATCCTTAAATCTTTAGATTCTAACTATTTTAATTATTCCTAAGCCCTAAATTCAGCAAACTCCTTTGCCATAAACACTTTTCCCATGAATAGGCTTCAGATAGGAATCCCTCCCACGGTCTCAAGCTGCGGCCTCTGTGCTCACCCTGGAACACTTTTTTGTAAAGGTCCCTGAACAAATGTCAGTGATTAACTTTATGAATTATTCTTTGAGCACAGCTGCAGAAGGCTTTATGCCTTCTCCTGCTCCTCTCAAAAACAATAAGCACCTTAATAGTCTCTTCAGTCAGCTCAGCCAAGGAAAGGAAAAAACAACTCAGAATCACAAAACCTAACTCCTTCATTCAGGGTCCGTGCCTACGGAACAAAGGGAGGGGGTTTAGGGCTGTGCCTCTATTTTGTCAGTAATCCCTAACTCGGCTCCTGACAGTAGGGAAATGACAAGAATCAATCAATCAATGGGTCACTCAAAGGAGATAATCAGGTGACCTACTGGACAAAGTCTGCTTCCTAATCCATAAAATGGGCATCACACTACCCTATCTCCATACCTATGCCTGTGAACACTAACGTGGGCAGAACATGGCCTGACAATAAGCACTTAAGAAAATGTAATTGCTATTATCATCATGAGTATTCCATGCTGGAAGCTATACAAAGAAATGAGTGAGAGAAAAGTGTGAGGTGCAGAAGCAAGGTGCGTCTCCTTGGATTCTCAAGTCCCTTAAACAGAGGATGGATATGGCTGTTTTGGAAGTACATTCATTCCTTATCTCCAGAAATTAATATATCAAATACAGGAGACCTAACACAGGAAAATCAGATGTCTGAAATGATCTTTAAAAGTCAAGATACTCCAAAATCAATTTTTAAGTTGATTTTGTATAAAAGCAACTATACAGGTTAAAGGCTAATCAGTTTTAAAACACTAAATTAACAGTTCAGTTCACTTGCTCAGTTGTGTCCAACTCTTTGTGACCCCATGAATGGCAGCACGCCAGGCCTCTCTGTCCATCATCAACTCCTGGAGTCCACCCAAACTCATGTCCATTGAGTCAGTGATGCCAACCAACCATCTCATCCTGTGTCATCCCTTTCTCCTCCTGCCTTCAATCTTTCCCAACAACAGGTTCTTTTCAAATAAGTCAGCTCTTCACATCAGGTGGCCAAAATATTGGAGTTTCAGCTTCAACATCGGTCCTTCCAATGAACACTCAGGACTGATCTACTTTAGGATGGACTGGTTGGATCTTGCAGTCCAAGGGACTCTCAAGAGTCTTCTCCAACACCACAGTTCAAAAACATCAATTCTTCTGCACTCAGCTTTCTTTATAGTCCAACTCTCACATCCATACATGACTACTGGAAAAACCATAGCCTTGACTAGACGGACCTTTGTTGACAAACTAATGTCTCTGCTTTTTAATATGCTGTCTAAGTTGGTCATAGCTTTCCTTCTAAGGAGTAAGTGTCTTTTAATTTCATGGCTGCAGTCACCATCTGCAGTGATTTTCAAGCCTCCCAAAATAAAGTCAGCCACTGTTTCCACTGTTTCCCCATCTATTTGCCATGAAATGATGGGATCGGATGCTATGATCTTTGTTTTCTGAATGTTGAGCTCTAAGCCAACTTTTTCACTCTCCTCTTTCACTTTTCTCAAGAGGCTCTTTCACTTTCATCAAGAGGCTCTTTAGTTCTTCTTTGCTTTCTGACATAACGGTGGTGTCATCTGCATATCTGAGGTTATTGATATTTCTCCTGGCAATCTTGACTCCAGCTTGTGCTTCATCCAGCCCAGCGTTTCTCATGATGTACTCTGCATATAAGTTAAATAAGCAGGGTGACAATATACAGCCTTGACGTACTCCTTTTCCTATTTGGAACCAGTCTGTTGTTCCATGTCCAGTTCTAACTGCTGCTTCCTGACCTGCATACAGGTTTCTCAAGAGGCAGGTCAGGTGGTCTGGTATTACTACCTCTTTCAGAATTTTCCACAGTTATTGTGATCCACACAGTCAAAGGCTTTGGCATAGTCAATAAAGCAGAAATAGATATTTTTCTGGAACTCTTGCTTTTTCAATGATCCAGCAAACGTTGGCAATTTGATCTCTGGTTCCTCTGCCTTCCCTAAAACCAGCTTGAACATCTGGAAGTTCACGGTTCACATATTGTTGAAGCCTGGCTTGGAGAATTTTGAGCAGTACTTTACCAGCATGTGAGATAAGTACAATTGTGCAGCAGTTTGAGCATTCTTTGGCATTGCCTTTCTTTGGGATTGGAATGAAAAATTAACAGACTTAGCTATAAATCCAGAATAACTATTTTCATAATAAAAATGCCAATGCCTTTTTAATTAAGGATGGAATAGACAACATAAAGACTTTAGATAAATGAGGAATTGTTCCTTTCTCTCATAAATGAAAAGACCTGATAACTAAATTATTTTGAGATACTGATTACCAGAAATTGTTTAGAATCTAAACTACAGAATTTTCCAACTGCATAATAATTTTCACCTCATATTGGGGCTGACAGCCTCAGACCAAATTTGGTGCTCTGGCTTTTTAAGATCGTTTTCTGGACCACAGCCCTATAGTCCATGGAGTAGCAAAGAGTCGGACATGACAGCGACCTTCACTTTCACAGCTCTATATTTAGAGTCAATAGGTAGATGAAGTTCTACTGAAGATAGTAGCACGTAGTCCAACACAACACGTTAACTTTTTTTGTTTTTGGTCAAGTTGACCTTAGAAGGAAGAGTTACTACACATAAAAAAAGGAGACCCACATTTACATAAATTTGCTTCCCTGGTGGCTCAGGCAACGGTAAAGAATCTGCCTGCAATGCAGGAGACCCAGGTTCTATCCCTTAGCTGGGAAGATCCCCTGAAGAAGGGCATGGTAATCCACAGAAGTATTCTTGTCTGCAGAATTTCATGGACAGAGGAGTCTGGTGGGCTACAGTCCATGGGGTGGCAAAGAATCTGACACAACTGAGCAACTGACACACACACAAATACATGTGTATTCACAGTAAAAGGTTTACCAACTAACCTTTATGTATCAGATGAAATTAATACATCAGAGAATGTATTAATCTGTGCTAATCTTACTATTATCAACATACATGATCTATTTAAAAACTGCTTACTCTTTGGCCCTGAACCAGGTTTCCACATTCACTATCTCATTGGAAT
The DNA here is from genome assembly GCF_032405125.1 of Capricornis sumatraensis. Classification (NCBI taxonomy): domain Eukaryota; kingdom Metazoa; phylum Chordata; class Mammalia; order Artiodactyla; family Bovidae; genus Capricornis; species Capricornis sumatraensis. Next base: position 79,659,084 of record NC_091072.1, read on the forward strand.
ATATGTTACTTCTTAAAATTAATTTAAAAAAGAGAACTAACAAAAAACCCCCCCACAAAACCCAACAAAATTACCAAAGGGACTAACACAAAGGGAGTAAGGAAAAAAATAAAGAATAACTGATTAGCTTTGCCAGAGCCAAGAGAAACTTTCCAATAAACAACAAGGCCAAAATGAAGAGAGAGTTAGCAGCCAAAGAAATCAGTCAACCAAAGGAATGCAAACACACCAGCATCATGTGATGACTCAAGATAGGTATTAGCCAGCCCATATATACATTCAATGAGCTTCCCTGGGGACTCAGAGTTAAAGAATCCACCTGCCAAGCAGGAGAAATGGGTTCCACCCCAGAGTCAGGAAGATCCCCTGGAGTAGGAAATAGTTACCACTCCAGTATTCTTGCCTGGGAAATCCCATGGACAGAGGAACCTGGTGGGCTACAGCCATAGGGTTGCAAAAAAGTTGGACACAACTTAGCAACTAAATAACAACATACATATTCAATACTAAAAATGAGTAAAATCTTGGAAGAAAACAGCAGAGAACAAAATCAGGAATTTAGGAGGGGAAGAAGAAAGGGTTCTTAGAAAAACAAAAGCTTAGACAAGATGGTCAGGTAATGGGGTGACCACCAGATAAATCAAGAGAAACGAGTTGAATTTCTCTTCTTTGTCCACCCAACCGATCTCCTTTAGAATGTGAAACTTCTCTAAGCCCTTGACTCTTCATCTGTGTCTGAACAGGGCAATACTGCTCCATATCCAAAAGTCTCTTGTAGCTTGGATAACAGACCAGAAGTTTTCTGTCCAGATGATAAACAGATGCTTTTTTTTTAATAGGCTGTTTTTATTGCACAGTGGGTTTCAAGTGCACTCGTCTAGAGTTTCACATAAGAGAGTCAAGCTTGTCAGCATATACACAGAGCACAGCCCTGAAGCCTGATCCAAACCAAAGCCTATGAAATGAGTACAAACAACCAGACAGTCCAAATGTTCCCTGTGCGATGTCCACCTCGGCCATGATCCCTCTGCCTCTGCGCTCCCACGCTCCTCCCAGTGAGGTAACACTCTTCACTCAACCCCAATGCCTCACACAATCCTGCCGAGTGCAATAGGACATGAATTCATTAAAAAGCTGGTAGAGTTCATCAGGTGCAATAGGCAGTGAAAATGTTAGGTCACCATTCTCTACCTTGAGAATGGCACAGTGATTGACAACAACCAGAGATCGAACAGAACACGCTTATGGCCCTGTCACAAGCAGTAGTCCAGGAATTCTCCTCTTCAGAATTTTCATAAGGTAATCTGAAATGCGAACAAACATTTATACCTACAATTATCTCACAGTATTACTCATAACAGTAAAACAATCTGCCACACCTCAGAGATACAATAATCAAGGGATGACTGTGTAAATGGTACCTCAACTTACCACTGAAAGAGGAGAGTGAAAAAGTTAAAGCTCAACATTCAGAAAACAAAGATCATGGCATCCGGTCCCATCACTTCATGGCAAATAGATGGAGAAAACAGTGGAAACAAGGGCTGACTTTATTTTGGGGGGCTCCAAAATCACTGCAGATGGTGACTGCAGCCAGGAAATTAAAAGACACTTGCTCCTTGGAGGGAAACCTATGACCAACCTAGACAGCATATTTGTCAACAAAGGTCCATCTAGTCAAGGCTATGGCTTTTCCAGTAGTCATGTATGGATGTGAGAGTTGAACTATAAAGAAAGCTGAGTGCAGAAGAATTGATGCTTTTTAACTGTGGTGTTGGAGAAGACTCTTGAGAGTCCCTTGGACAGCAAGGAGATCCAACCAGTCCATCCTAAAGGAAATCAGGAGTGTTCATTGGAAGGACTGATGTTGAAGCTGAAACTCCAATACTTTGGCCACTTGATGAGAAGAGCTGACTCATTTGAAAAGATCCTGATGCTGGGAAAGATTGAAGGCGGAAGGAGAAGGGAATGACAGAGGATGAGATGGTTGGTGGCATCACCAACTCAATAGGCATGAGTCAGTAAACTCTGGGAGTTGGTGATGGACAGGAAGGCCTGGCATGCTGTAGTCCATGGGGTCACAAAGAGTCGGACACAACTGAGCGACTGAACTGAACTGAACCTCAACTTAAACTCTCCTTCACAGACCCGTGCTTACCCTCTACAATAATCAAACTGCTGGCTGGTAGACAACCTCTTCAGTAGACTTAAGATCCAGGAGGCAAAAATTGTTTTGTTCACAGCTTCACCCATAAAGTCTACCTGACAGTGAGCACAGTAACTACTTGAGACATGTTTGCTAGCAAAGGTTTCCACAGCAATTCTGCCTTGTGGAGTATCATGCAGCTATTAAATGTGGTTAGGGAAGCATTTTTTAATATAAGGAATGCTGCTGATGAAAAGATCCTAAACACAAGAGCAGTGAATGTATACAGTGCCACTGAATCACACATCTGAAATTGGATATGCGTGCTCAGTCGCTAAGTCTTGTCCGACTCTTTGCGACCCCATGGACTGTAGCCCACCAGGCTCCTTTGTTCATCGGATTTTCCAGGCAAGAATACTGGAGTGGGTAGCCCATTCCCTCATCCAGGGGATCTTCCTGACCCAGAGACTGAACCTGCGTCTCCTCCATTGGCAGGCGGGTTCTTTACGAGCCTGAAATTGGATTAAAATGTCAATTTTATGTATTGTATACTTTGCCACAGTGAAAAATAAAAATTAGGAAATGCTTATGAGGCAAGTTAAGTGAAAAGATAGGATACTGTGTGTCTAAACTCTATATAAAATTCTGTGTTTTAAAAAAACTGGAGAGAAGTACACTAAGGTGCTCATGTTTGGTTTATCTTTGAGCAGTAGCAGTATGGGTGATTTTTGTTTTATTTACAATTTTCTGTTTTTTTCCCCAAAGTATCTACAATGGCCCACTTACAGTTGCCCCCTGATCTCTGTGGGTGACTGGTTCCAGAATCCCCTGAAGTTACCCAAATCCAGGATTCCCAAGTCCCTCATATAAAATGGTGAAGTATTTGCATATAACCTCCACATATCCTTCTAAATGCTTTAAGTCATCTCTAGACTACTTATAATACCTAATGCAGTGTAGATACTAAGTAAATAGTTGTTGGCTTGTGGCAAATTCAAGTTCTGCTTTCTGGAACTTTCTAGAAATGTTTTTTGGTATATTTTTGATCCACGGTTGATTGAATTTGTGGATGCAGAGCCTGTGGATACAGAGGGCTGACTGTATAACACTCACAGTCAGAAAAATAGGTGGTATGGCAGCTGTTGGGGATAGGAAGGTTTGGCTATCAACAGGTTTAATCTGGATGGGAATCATTCACTTTGCTATGATCCTTGATGTGCTTGTATACTGCATACCATCTGTGCTTGCCTACACTGTGAAGACAACCCAAAAGGCACGCAAACAGGATTAAAATTTTTAACTTTATTATACTGAAATGTCTTTTTCTTCTTGCTATGCTAGAAAGCACATATTACAAATTTTCTTCTCCCTAAGTATGTTTTGTCCTGGCTGAGAAATAGCAACAGATGACTGTTTTTGGACATTCAAGTGCCAAACTGGATCAAATGCACGGTTGTTCTCAGAGGTGAAAGCTTTCCGGACCTGGGATGGGCCCGTCTGGAATGCCTCATAGAGAATGAGGCATCCAGAAGACCTCAGTAAACATGAGATTCATCACATTTACGGATAAATGAGAAGCAAGGCCTCTAGAGTTGCACAAACTCAGGACTGAAGTTAACATATAACAAAGACCTAGGACTGCCACCTATGATTGTCATCTTGAGTGTTCCTGGCCTCAAATAAATAGCCATAATAATACCTGCCCCTTGAGTATTAAATGGGATGATATCAGCAAATCCAAGACATAGGAAACCCAGAGCAGAGCCTGCGGTCAGTAGGTCTCAATCCGTATCATTGGTTTTCTCTGTTTCCTTCTTTCAATCAAGAGTCTAATCTGGCAAAGGAACAGTATAAATGAAATAATCAACTGTCTATAACTCATCGAGTTAACATGACTGGAGTACAGAAAGATAGTTTCAACAATCTTTTAGTTTGTCCCATTAATTCAGAAGCCCTCATGATATAGTTCAAAACAATTTTCTATTCTCTGTTCCTTAGTAATGTGTGCTGCTGCTGCTAAGTCGCTTCAGTCGTGTCCGACTCTGTGCGACCCCACAGACGGCAGCCCATCAGGCTCCCCCATCCCTGGGATTCTCCAGGCAAGAACACTGGAGTGGGTTGCCATTTCCTTCTCCAATGCATGAAAGTGAAGAGTGAAAGTGAAGTCGCTCAGTCGTGTCTGACTCTTAGTGACCCCATGGACTGCAGCCCACCAGGCTCCTCTGTCCATGGGATTTTCCAGGCAAGAGTGCTGGAGTGGGGTGCCATTGCCTTCTCAAGTCGTTTCAATTGTGTCCAACTCTGTGTGACTCTATGGACTATAGCCTGCCAGGTTCCTCTGCCCATGGAATTTTCTAGGCAAGAATATTGGAATGGGGTTGCCATTTTCTACTCCAGAGGATCTTCCCAACCCAGGCATCAGACCCACATCTCTTGCAGTGGCAGTCAGGGGAGGCAGGGGTGGGAGGAGTTCCTTTACCACTAGTGCCACCTGGGAAGCCTTCTTTAGTAACAGGAAAATACTAATCACTATACTCTGTGTACTTCATTCACCTGAGATCATGAAGCCACCCTTCAATTCCTTCTTCAGTGTTCCCATCTTAAAACTTTTCATTGCTTTAAACATGCTGTGGCTCCTCTGAGCCCTCTGCGAATTCTTCCCACACTGTAAGGAATCCTATGAATTCTTTCACACAAGGCAGTCACCTGTTCTATGCATCCCAGTGTTGCCCTTGGAAAATACAACTAATCATTATGTTTCTGAAGGTCATTTGACTTGGGGTAACTGATGGGGGCGTGTGGGTACACCCGAGACAGAGCCAAGTGTGACCAAGAGTGCCCTCCACGTCTGCTTCCATTGTAACCTTTGTCCCTTTCTTTGCGTCATCATTAGCAACAGTGTTCAGCAAGCTGATAGCTTCTGAGATTGCATCAGATTCAACAATGCATCAAATCCCTTCCTTCAAAAGAGCAGTCTTATCTATGCAGAAGATCTGCTCTCTTTCTTATTAGCTCTTTCTCTTCAGTGCCTCACAGGGCAAAGGAGGAAAGGAATCAAGCAAAGATAATGGAAATCTTCAGTTGTTCAGGCTGCCCTTTGTGCAGGCCAAACTCTGAAGCCCACAACCTTCAGGCTAGAAAGCTCAAGTGCATTCTTTCAATAAACATGTCCTGGGCCTAGCACTAAAACCTGGACATTCAAAAAGAAGCTAGTCTTGACTTGTGGAAGAAAAGAGTACTACCAAGTTCACAGTGCAACATGCTCTACAACAGAGGTATGCCCAGGTGTTACTATAGCTGAAAGGAGCAGGAGCAGAGGACACTGGGCCTGCCCGGACAGGATTCTAGGAGTCAGGCAATTCACACGCCTCTTTACTGGCTGCTGAGCAATGAACGAGCTGACCCTACAGTGTCTCTGGGGGGTTAATGATGTTGTAATCTGTTAATGCAGTCTGTTTAATACCACTGTCACTGAATTGCTATGGTTACTGTATATACATTCATATTCTCCTCACATATTCACCTCTCTATTTTCAGAATAAAACATATGGTGCTTCCATTCCCTTCCGAGGCTTTCAACCTCATCGTGCTTCCTGCCCTGGAGAGTTGCTTTGACTATCAGGAAAAGAACACTGTTATGACTTGGATGGAGCAAACAAAAAGGCAGGAATGGCCTGCTTGCTGAAAGGAACTAGAAAAGCAGGTATGGAGCCACTACCAGAAGTTCCAATGGTGACCAGGCCCTCGGTGGTCCCAGCCGGTGAGTGACTGCCCTGTGGGTGCCCACATGCATCCCCTTCAGCTGCAGCTAAGTACAGTTTATCTTCTGATCATTTTTTATCCCCCATCCCTGGCCTCACCCATTTCTAGTGGTAGAATATCCATCAAGAATGGTTTTTAACCTTTCACAGGCCATGCAACTCTTTGGGAAAATGGTGAATTTCAAGGATCCCGTCTCCAGAAAATTTCTCAGAAGCACATAAACATAAAACATTATACACACCTTTTGGAGAGTCACCAACTCCTGAAGCCCATACATGGATTACGAGGAGGGGCATACTGTTCAGTTTGAAAGTTTTTGAATTTCTATCTTGTTCCAAGCACCTTGGAGAACCCACCTCAGACTCAACTTGTCCCCATTCTCAGTGTCGAACTCTTTTCCATGCCCAGCTACGTTACAGCAACCAGAGGGTACGTACGGGTTGTAACTGAAATCATCTTTTATTTCCAGCTTCTAGTAAGGTCCTTATTCTGGAGAAAAAGAGTCCACTGAGTGAAACAGACACAAATTCAGATAATTTTATCACTGATATCCTAATGGTCAACCTTATGGGATGAGCGACTTTAAGATAAATCCCAGAGGAGGGACAGCAGTAAATGAGAAAAGTTAGAGGTGGACATTACAGGCAGAGGGGCACACAGACAGCACATAGCATGTACAAGGAATGAAGTAATTCAGTATTCACGGTGACTAAAAAGACAGGCAGGAGGAACCTGTAAGAGTAAAGTAAAGAAAGCTGAGGTTATGGAAGGTACTGGAGGAGGTGTAAGGGAGCCCAGATTTATTTTGTAAAGGTAGGAAGTCACTGAAAGACATTTTTTTCTTTTCCACTTGAAAGTAATAGATGATAGTTGTAGAAAATGGGGAAAAGTCATAAACATTTAGAACCCTACCATGCTGAGAAAACCACTAATACTATTCTTTCATCATATATACGTATGGTTGCCTAGTGGTTAGATCACTGGCTTTCACTACCATGGTGGTAGGTTTAGTCCCTAAGTCATGTCCAACTCTTGCGACCCCATGGACTGCAGCCTGCAAGGCTCCTCCAGAGATGGAATTCTCCAGGCAAGAATACTGGAGTGGGTTGCTATTTCCTTCTTCAGGGGATCTTCCTGACCCAGAGATTGAACCTGGTCTCCTGCATTGCAGAAAGATTCTTTACCAACTGAGCTACCAGAGAAGCCAGTGACCCAGATTAAATCCCTGGTTGGGGAACTGAGATCCAGCAAGTTGTGCAACCAGAGGGGAAAAAAGAAAGAAAAAATATATATACAGAGAGTAAGAACAAAAGTGAACCCAGATTGATACTTTAAGGAACACCAGGATTTCAAGTTAAGCCGAAGAAGCAGGAGACCAAGAAGGAAGAAACAGGCAGACACAGAGCAGAAAGAATACCGAGACCATCCTGCCCTGGAACTTCTTAGGAAGAATTTTTTTTTTCAATTTGAAGGTCGTTCAGTCGACTTCAATGATTAAACAAAATCAGATTAAAAAGTCCATGATGAGGATAAGAATTTACATCTCCTGGCTGCCTCTCCGAGCTTTATCCACCAGCCATATGGAGTTGACAATTAATATTCAGTAGGAAGTAGATTTATAATCATGTGCCTGCCATTCAAACGTGAGAAGAAATGTTTTCTTCTCAGTACACCCAATAATACATTAATACATCTCCAGTTTAAAATACATTTATGAATAACATTATACATTTTATAAGTTTCCTGGCAAGAATGATAATAGAACAATCTATTTTCACTGCTATGTGAAACAAAAAAAGAGGAATGAAAGGTTCAGTTAATCAAGGAATTTAATATGCTTTATAATAAATATCAAACAGTCATTACTTGGCCTATACAAAAGGTGGTGGAGGTCAAAAGATGATTATAACAGTAAGAGTTTGTGTCCATATTTATTCTCTGTCAGTTGCTTACATTTGCATAAAAGTCTCTTCTACTCATGAATTTTTTACCACATTAGAATGCTAGAAATCAAATTTGTTTTTTCTGATTTATATATGGGCAATAATAACAAGATTTTATAATGATTAACAGTAGGAACAATCAAATAAATGGAAAACACCAGCCCTTCCAAGGTACCAACACAACGACCAAAAGACAGATATGAACATAAATTACCTTCACTGCCTTAGGTAAAGACTGGAAGGCTTAGAAAGCCAGGAAAGGGACAGAATTTGAGAGGATTACTGTGTCAGTTTTTTGATACAGCCAGGAAAGGCCAAATACTGTGAATTCTTAATCTTCTGTCATTTTTGTCAATAGTATGTATGTATACACAACATATGCACACTCAACTTGATGGCAGTGTAATTATAAAAAGAGAGGCAACAACTTCAAGATTATAGTGGCAAGATGTGGGCTAGAAGGAGATGCAAGCACTATCTATCCAGGAACTGATGGAGTCATAATTTCCTCTCTTGATAATCACCCGAACTGGGGTCACATCTAGTAGATACCAAAATTTAATAAAATAACTTGTACAAGTGAGCTTATTTACAAAGCAGAAATAGAGCCACAGATGCAAAAAATAAACTTATGGTTACCAAGGGGGATACTAAAGAGTCAGGCAGGACTGAATGACTAACACACAACGGGGGTAGGCGGAGGGATAAATTGGGAGATTGGGCTTGATATATGGACACTACCATATTTAAAATGCTGTCGTGTTGTTATTTAGTTGCTAAGTTGTGTCTGACTCTTCGCAACTTCACTGACTAGAGCCCACCAGGCTCTTCTGTCCATGGGGTTTCTTTCCCAGGTGAGAATACTGGAGTGGGTACCCTTTCCTTCTTCAGAGGATCTTCCAAATCCAGGGATCAAACCCGTGTCTCCTGCATTGGCAGGCAGATTCTTTACCACTGAGCCACCAGGGAAGTGCCCCCATATATAAAATAGATAACTAATAAGAACCTACTATATAGCACAAGGAACTCTACTCAATACTCTTTAATGACCTATAAGAAACAGAATGTAGAAAAGAGTGGATATATGTGTATGTATAACTGATTCACTTTGCTGAACAAACTAACATCTTAAATCAACTACACTCCAATAAAAATTAACTTTAAAATAAATAACTTTAGGATGATCTTCCTAAATTGAGAATCCTATGATTTCATGATGATTCCTTTAGGAATAACATCTGTCACAATTACCTCCAGCAACATTTCTGCTTTTAATGAAGGAGAGAATTCCAAGAAGAGAGAAAATATGGTAATGATGGCTAATCATCTCTAAGTGTTCAAAGGTGAGCAAGATTAAGGGCTTGCAATATATCAAATTCTCAAAAAATACCAGAATAATAAAATCAGGGAAGGAAGGAGAGAGGAAAGAATAAACAACTAAATGATCGGGGGGAAAGAAAAGGTGCTATAAAATTAAGAACACTCTAGTAAACAGGAATAAAGTTTTATTGAGTTTGATGATCTGAACAGGCAACTTAATTTTTACTGTCTACAATGTAAGAAACATTTATCATGGCAAGTTTAAGTAAAAAACGAGCTTACTCTAAACTATAAAATATGTAAAGGAGTTACTAGTTTGATAACAAATCTTGACAGGGTTATAAAATATCATTATCTCATGGCATAAAAATATAAAAATATACACTAGATAAAAATATACACTAAAATCACAAAACTAGGAAACTTTATGCATTCAAATATATTGAGTTTATCTGTTTATAGAAGAACTTGGTCATAGTGGAATCTCAACTTCATTTTCAACTGATAACTGGGTTTCATTGTTTATATTTATAATTTTGAGAAATATCCACAATTCATTTAATCATAAGTATAGCTACTGAAGGAAGGAAGGAGATGGAAATGGCAACCCACTCTAGTATTCTTGCCTGCAGAATCCCAGGAACGGGGGAGCCTGGTGAGCTGCTCTCTACGGGGTTGCACAGAGTCAGACACAACTGAAGCGACTTAGCAGCAGCAGCAGCAGCATAGTTACTGAAAAGAGTTAAATGTCACCATTTTATGTTCACTCCAAAGTGTGATAAACACTTGATTAGTCAAACTAAAAAAAAAAAAAAACACACAAATTACTGATACTAAACTACACATATTTTCAAAATAAAAAAACTTAAAATGTGACAATAAAGAGTTGGTTCTTTAAGTACAAGTAGTTTTAGCATTTTCATGCCTTCAACAATCCTGCCCAGTCTTGTGCAGCCCAGTCTTCTGGGAAAGAGGCTGCAACCATGGTCAAAGAAATGGCCTCTGGAGCTAGGTGGCCTGGGTTCAATACCCAGCTCAACCACTCACTGATATTATGACCTTGACAAGTTACCTCATCCTTCTGTGTCTCAGTTTCTTCACCTATAAAAATGGAATCATAAGAGCACCTAACCAACCAAAGCTGTTGTGAGGAGTAAATGCCTTAATATGAAGGACATAAAAGAGCTCCTGCCACACAGCTGTTGTTCAGTCGCTCAGTCGGGTCTGACTCTCTTTGTGACTCCATGGACTGCAGCACGCCAGGCTTCCCTGTCCTTCACTGTTGCCCAGAGTTTGCTCAAACTCATGTCCACTGAGTCGGTGACTCACCTTATCTAACCACCTTATCCTCTGTCACCCCTTCTCCTCTTGCCCTCAATCTTTCCCAGGCATCAAGGTCTCTTCAAATGAGTCAGCTCTTTGTATCAGGTGGCCAAAGGATTGGAGCTTCAGCTTCAGCACCAGTCCCTACAACGAATATTCAGGGTTGATTTCTTTTATGACTGGTTGGATCTCCTTGCTCTCCAAGGAACTCTCAAGTCTTCTCCAAAACCACAGTTCAAAAATATCAATTCTTCGGCATTCAACTTTACGGTCTAATTCTCACATCAGGACATGACTACTGGAAAAACTATACCTTTGACTTATATGGACCTTTGTCACCAAAGTGATGTCTCTGCTTCTTATCATGCTGTCTAGGTCTGTCATAGCTTTTCTTCCAAGAAGCAAGCATCTTTTAATTTCATGGCTGCAATCACTATCCACAGTGATTTTAGAGCCCAAGAAAATAAAACTCTGTCACTGTTTTCATTGTTTCCCCATCTATTTGCCACGAAGTGATGGAACCGGATGCTATGATTTTCGTTTTTTGTATATTGAGTTTTAAGCCAGCTTTTTCACCTTTATCAGGAGGCTCACAGTATATACTCAATAAAGATTGGCTTATCATTATAGTTTATTATAATTATTGTTATCATCATCATTATTAAAACTATTACCTATTTTGTGGGCTTTCATGAAACAAAAATCAACTCAGGTTTGAGTACTCTGGTCTAACTAATAAGCAGTTCTCACAGAATACCATATGTCCACCATAGCGTAATTAGTGTCCAGGATCTGTGCATGCTTTGGTGAACTGTAAGACACTTATTAGTCAAAGGCTAGTGAGGGGTAGATACAGGTCTGGACCGGGTATTCTGACTCTTGATGATGCTCCTATTTCTCATGGTGGTTTCTAATCTTGGCAGGCTTTCAGTAAACCACAGCAATAGGCTCAAAAATAAAGCTGTAAGTAAATAAATAACCCACCAACATATATATTTCCCCACAGACCACAATAAAAGCAAGGGAGATATACTGAAAATATCCAATTGCAAGTTTTATGGCCTCAATTCTTTGGCCATGTGTGTTCTCTATGTGAAAGTAAAACAGGAAAAGTAGTCATCACTCAGGCAAAGCCACGTTCTAGCAAGTACTGCCTGCAGGCAATCACCAGTAACACCCCATGCTTTCACTCCTACTTGGCCTACTTCCAAGAGGTGTGGACAACTGTGTTACAAATCTTAGTTTCCAGAATCTTGGAGTAACCTTCCCCAACTCTTCAACTATAACTCATAAGTCTTTCCCTACTCACTTCTTTCTGTACCATCCAGCATGCATCAACCCCCTCATTCATAAGACAGGTGAGTGTTCTGGAATAATAACATGCAGAGTTCTGAAGCGCTTTTGAAAATCGAAAGTGTAAACCAAATATGACTAGCCTCATTATAGGAGTTATTAATGTACAATTATGCAATCAGCAAGCTGGGGAGGGGTGGGGGGGGAGGTCAGGTATTATCTAAACTCCTTATTGTATAGGTAAAGAAACTATGATACTGCTCACCTACAGCCAAAATAACAACTCATTCAAAGCAACTTAATGTGTTCATATAACTTTAAAGGCACTCATTAAGGAAAAACTTATTTACACATTTTGACATTTTAATGTTGTGAGAGGCTAATCATCTAAATCTAAGTTGTTAATAATACTGTATACCTTCTAACTTGTAATCACGTACAAATTTAGAATAATACTTACACTTTCTAAATCCTGGGCTTCTTCCATGGACCCACATTTCACATTTTGTCATTACTAATGGCATCAATGTACTTCTCAAAAATTATTTTCAAACAATGAATAACTGTGTGTTTAAGCTTTCTGAATTCTATCTTCTCTTCTCTGCAACTGGATCAGGGCAGGATTTTGGACAGACGTGAGATGCACAGTCTGGACTCCTGACTTCAACCAAGAAAGCCCAGCGGGGACACAGCAGGGTGAGGACATTCTACAAGATGGTAAAAGAATCTGCCTGCAATGCAGGAGACCTGGGTTTGGTCCATGGCTTGGGAAGATCCCCTGGAGAAGGGGACGGCTACCCACTCCAGTATTTTTGCCTGGAGAATTTCATGGACAGATGAGCCTGGAAGGCTACAGTCCATGGTGTGGCAAAGAGTTGGACATGACTGAGTGATTTTCACTTTCACACATCTTTTCCTAAGATGTTCTCTGCCTTTAACAAGATGTACATATCCTCTTACATTTACTAAAGGGAGCTCTTTCATTATTATGTTTGGCAACCTAAACGCACATGCTAAGTCACTTCAGTCATGTCCCACTCTTTTCAACCCTATGGACTGTAGCCCTCCAGGCTTCTCCATCCATGGGATTCTCCAAGGCAAGACTACTGGAGTGGACTGCCATGCCCTCCTCCAGGGGATCTTTCTGACCCAGGGATCGAACCTGTGTCTCTTATGTCTTCTGCACTGGTAGGTGGGTTCTTTAGTGCCACTTGAGAACCCCAAGGTAAGTCAAAAGTAAATTCATAGACAAATAAACAAGGAAAAAATTTATTTTTCAATTCTGTATTTCTTACGCACAAATTGAAGTTGGTAGAATCAGACTATGAAAACATTCAAACACTTTTAAGGGGCAGAAGTAAGAAAGCTAATTGTTTAAAATATACAGCATGCCTACATATACATGGGGAAATATCCAGACAGACATAACTCAAGACCAATTTTAACCAGACAATATAGATCATGAAAGATCAATCCACTCTGATTAGCTGGGGCCTGTGCCATACTGGCTCTTATGTATTTTTTATTTAATTTATATTTTATTAAACATAAATGTTTAACTCCTGATATAAAGAAAATGTTGGTAAACATTCTTAGCTGCTATCATTTTGTGTTTTCCTCTGTGTTTTCTCATCTTCTTCCAGTGACAATGTAATTTTTCTGCCATTAAACAAATGTGATGTTAAATAACCCACACTACAGAATGTTCTCTACTCTCTGAAAGGATCTTAATTTATGTTATGCTCATCTATAGACCATCTCACTATAATAAAGCAAAGAAATTTTTTTGACAGAACAAGGAAGGGTGGCCACTTTTAAAAACAGGCACAAAGAGCTTTTCATAAAAAGCTAATTACTAAAAGACAATAAGTGTTAATAAAAGGTTAATCAATAAAAGGCTAATAAAGGTGTTGATATCTTCAATATCTGCAGAGAATAAAGCAAGTACAATACAATGGTAACTTTTTTCCCTGAGCAAGTCTCAAGAGAAAGACATCAGCATCTGAATGAGCCAGAAATCCCGTTATGTGAAGTTTCCACAAATCCCCAAAGCTAACTTAGAGAAAGAGATTATAAAGACCAGGTCCTTACTGTAATTTGTCCCCTCAGGGACAAAATTTTTATTTATATTTAGGTGCATCAATGAACAAACCATTATCTATAAAGTGTAATGAAATAAGACAACATAACATTTTTAAAAAATAAAGTAAATGTTTCCCCCACTATTTCCTTGGACAGAAGAGCTGGCAGCCTACAAGTTTATAGGGTTGGCAGAGTCGGACGTGATTTACCAACCACCACCATCACCACCACCATCTCCTAGCTCACTTTGAGCCTCAGTAAAAATGTGAGAGTTCTTTGGGCTCACAGTGGGTGAATGAACGCCCTGCTGTGGTGGTTGGTGCAAGTGCCCTGCTCTCAGGTTTTGGGGCCTGGGTAACAAAATCCCTTCACAGCAGCAAAATGAGTATCTAATGAGGACACCTGTCAGCCAAATTTCAGCATGTGCCTCTGTCCAGGAAGCAAAGAAGAGATGTAATTTCTTATACATTAAAAAAAAAAAAATTTCTTATACATTATAGCTAATAAAAACAATAGCTTAAAAAAATAACCAAAATATAAGATTAAAATTTAAAAAATCACCTTGACTTCTAAAAAAATGATTAAGCATCTTTGGAGATACAGATAGGTTTGTGTTTAGAAATTTCTGACCACTTTCCTATAATATCTAGCTATTAATTTCTTTAAACCCTTTACGTCACCTGTTATGTTCAGAATAGATACAGGTCTCCAGGAAAGATGAGTTCAAAGTGTTTCAGTTAACTTCAATATTACAGAAACATGATGCATCAGATCAGGCAGTTTGGCTGTTGAATGACAAATTACCCTCAGTTTTCCAATTGCTGAAATAATCTCTTCATGGTTATTTGTGTGCTTAGCCAGATAAAGCCAGCACCTCCCCCAGGTTCTCCACTTCAATTAACCACACAGAAATAAGAAGGCTGGATCCTTAACTATTAGAGAAATGCAAATCGAAACTACAATGAGGCACCACATCACACAGGTGAGAATGACCTGCATTAAACACTCTAAATAACAAATGCTGGAAAGTGGAGAAAAAGGAGCAAACCCTCCTACACTGTTGACAGGAATGTAAACTGGTGCAGCCACTATGGAAAACAACAGTATGGAGGTTCCTCAAAAAACTAAAATGATTTACCATACGCTCCATCAATCCCATTCCTGGGCATATATTCAGACAAAGGTATAATTCTGAAAGACAGACGCAGCCCGATGTTCACAGCAGCACTACTCGCAATAGCCAAGACATGGAAACGACCTGCATGTTCATCAACAGATGAATGGATAAAGATGTGGGACATATAGACGACAGACTAGTACTTAGCCATAAAGAGAATGAAATAACGCATTTTCAGCCACATGGTTGGACACAGAGATTATTATCCTAAGAGAAGTAAGTCAGAAAAGAAAGACAATACCATAGGATACCACCTACATATGGAATCTTATTGTGATACAAATGAACTTATCTATGAAAGAGAAACAGACTCACAGACATAGAGAACAGACTTACCAAGGCAGAGGGGGCAGGAGAGAGATGGATTCACAGTTTGGGATTGGCAGACACAAGTTACATACAGGATGGATAACAATAAGCTCTTAGTGCATAGCACAGGGAAGTATATTTAATATCCTGTTAATAAGCCATACTGAAAAATATGGAAAAGAAGTATATATGTATAACTGAATCACTTTGCTGTACAGCAGAAATTAACACAACATTGTAAATCAAACACACATCAATAAATTTTTTAAAAAAAGACTAAGTTTGGGAAACACCTTGTTCATTTCACCCCATTTCAAACCTTTGGAAATACGCTCTCAAGCTCCACTTTTCAAGATCTTAGTACTCTTTATATTGTATAATAATAATAGTAAAGCTTAAACAGTGGTTGAGGGACCTTGAGATGTAAACTGAACAAATAAAAGTTTATAAAAATTAAACGAACAACATTTCCAGAGAATGGTCAAGAAAAAATGAATGGAGAACAGGGTATTAATTTTGGTCATCAGCATTCTCTCCTAGGGCATAAGGATGATTTTTCTATCCTGCCAAGATTTTGAGAAGGCTAAATTTAAAACAGCAAGTTTTACCACAGGTGAACAAACTTTACCACCCATGGTGAATGGGACTATAGCAACTTTAAAATATGGCCATTAATTCTCTGAAACTTGTCTCATTAGGTGATGGAGGCTGTGTCCCCTCCCCTTGAATCTGGGTAGAATGGTGACTACCTCCAAATCGAGTATGATGGAAATTGTGCTTGTGAATTCAAAGGTCACGCAGGTCCCTTCTCATCCACGGGAACATGGGGCTCTGAGCCTTGAGTACCCTATCATAAACCCCACCACCCTGAGGCTGCCAAGCTGATGGACAGCTCCAGCTGAGCTCAGCCTTCTAGACTCGCTGCCAAGGTTAGACAAACATGAATGAAGCCGTCTGGGACATGACTATCTGCCAGCTGGGCACTACTCACCGAGCCGTGGCTGAATGTCTGTGTAAAGTCACATGGCTATTGTTCTAAGTCACTAAGCTTTAGGAGAGTTTGTTATGTAACAACTATGCAGAGAATCACAGAATTTGGAAGGTGCTTTGATGATCTCCAGGTGAAACACTCTGTTTGCTATTTGCTTTTGAGGAAACAGATCCAGATTAGTTAAGTGTCCAAGGTCTCTTGTTAGCAATTGGGTTAAAACTAAAAAACAGGTTTTGGGGCTCCCAGGTCTGTTCTTTCAAAGAGCCCACCTTGGTTTCAACACATCCCATCTCCACATTTTTATTCTGTTATTGTGGGAACTCAAAGAGTAGTATTAGGGCATGTCCTTAGAAGTTGTATCTTCCATCAAAAATTAAGGACAATCTGACATATTTTCTTTCTCATGCCTTTATCTTAAACATTTTCCTTGGGTGAAACTGGGAAGAATTACTATTTGGAGAGTCTGAAATAAAATTTCTAACCAGAATTTGCTTCAGTAATGTGGATAGTAGTGTTAGCTTCAAAAGGTATGCCTAACGTTTCACCTCTATTCTAATTTCATGTGAAGTATCTTCAGGGTAAAACTTGGTGGCGCTTTTGATAAAAGAAATGTTCACATATTGTGATACAGGGAAGACATTCTTGCTTCTTCATGAGTTAACTTGAATTTGATACTAATTAGAACAGCCTGTTTGTGGCCTATCAAACACACATTGTACATCTGGTTTAATTATTAAAGAAAAGGCACAATGACCAGAAGTA
Organism: Capricornis sumatraensis; assembly: GCF_032405125.1. NCBI lineage: Eukaryota > Metazoa > Chordata > Mammalia > Artiodactyla > Bovidae > Capricornis > Capricornis sumatraensis. Next base: position 79,676,192 of record NC_091072.1, read on the forward strand.
AACCAACAAAGGTCTGTCTAGTCAAGGCTATGGTTTTTCCAGTAGTCATGTATGGATGTGAAAGTTGGACTGTGAAGAAAGCTGAGCACCGAAGAATTGATGCTTTTGAACTGTGGTGTTGGAGAAGACTCTTGACAGTCCCTTGGACTGCAAGGAGATCCAACCAGTCCATTCTAAAGGAGATCAGTCCTGGGTGTTCTTTGGAAGGAATGATGCTGAAGCTGAAACTCCAGTACTTTGGCCAACTCATGCGAAGAGTGTGACTCGTTGGAAAAGACTGATGCTGGGAGGGATTCGGGGCAGGAGGAGAAGAGGACAACAGAGGATGAGATGGCTGGATGGCATCACCGACTCGATGGACGTGAGTTTGAGTGAACTCCGGGAGTTGGTAATGGACAGGGAGGCCTGGCGTGCTGCAATTCATGGGGTCACAAAGATTCGGACACGACTGAGCAACTGAACTGAAATGAACTGAACTGAAAGAATGTCCATGTCAAAAATAAAGACTAAATGCCTCCCTTCCTGGGATGCAATGTTGGTCCACCTTTGATGATAAGACTCCCTTCCCAGGTGCCAAAGCCATACTGATCCACTGTGTATATGATAATCTCTTTTTTTGTTGAAACCTTAAGGAAGGTATCATGCACTTGTTTAATGTTCTTTGCTCTGACAAGATACAAAGCAGGGCTGAAAGCCATGCATCTTCAGAGCAGTCTCTCATAGTTATCTGAGAAGCTGTCTTCTAGGCTGTAGTCCTCAGTTTGGCCCCAGTAAAAATCTTTCCTACTTCTATTATAGATAGATCATCTTCACTGGCATTTTCTTCTAGTATTTATATAGTCAATGTTTTGCTCCAACTTGTTAAGATAATCAATGACCTGTGATTAGCACTAGTAACCCAGTTCCTGAGCTTTATTTATATCTTTTCAGTTAGCAGAACGAGATGTTAAAAGTCAACACTAAGCTTCACAAGGTTGGCCTTTTGTGTGGCATTTTCACAAGTTTCTTCAGGCTCCATATGAACCTGAAGGTACAGGTCAACAATCTGCTCAATCAGAAGATTTCTCATTAAGTACTTCAGTCTTTTGGATGCTACGGTTCATTAAACTGTTAATTAGCAGGAAAAGAAGACAACACAAAGATAAAGAAACAGGTGCTGGCAGCCATTTAAAAGGGAAAGCAGACAAGATACTGGCGTGTAGGTAACCGGCACTCTGTACGTATCTAAAGGTCATTGCAAGTATCAAAAGGTCAGAGGGTCAAAAACAACTGAATCATCTGGAGGATCCTCAGTATCATTTTCCTCCAGAAGAAATTTACTCTAAAATTCCATGAAATATCATCCAAGTTTTTGAAAATCAAGTTTAATATCTGACAGAGTGTCTCTTCTTTCCTTAACAAACCTATATCCTCCATGCCCTATCCCAAACACACAAAAAAGAGATCCCTAAAATGCTTCAAAACGGGAATATCTTGCCCTGCCAATGCATTTGCCCTGAGGTGGCGGGGGGGGGGGGGGGGATGGAGGGGTGGAAACTTCTGATTTTGCAAACCTTTATAAACTGGCAGAATACTTAATAAATCAAATTCAAATTGTCAGACTGTTACAGTTACTTACTCTTGGCCCAGGATATTATAACAGTTGGGATAATGCTCTGTATTAGCTTCAAATTCAGTATTTTTTGAAGCAGTTTCACACCTGCTCTATCAATTCATTCCTACAAAAAGTCCTATGTGGTACCACCAGTAAGTATTATTAGAGTTTTAAGACAGCCTAAAGCTCAGTGAGGCTGAGCTCCGTTACCAGACTAACAATCCTGACCTCAGAGTACCAGCTTCCATCTCCACAACAGACTCATTCTCAAGAAAGCAAGTGTTATAAATGGCAGGTCTTACTTTTGGCTTAAGGCTAGCCCAATGAGCCCAGACTGGGTATCCTTGGAGTAGCATCAGTCAACGAAAAAATATTGCCTGCCATATCAGTAAACAAAGAGTGTTGCAGCCATCAAGCCATCACATTATCGCTGCCCTATGATGAGCCCTGAGGAGCCTCAGGATAGAAACCGGATGTCCATCATCAAGCCATCAGTCAGTGATGTACCCCAAGGAGATTCAAGATGAGAAACCACAGGATGCTGGCCACAGATAGGTGAGGTACATATCAAAGGAGAGATTTCAGTAAGCCCAGACTCTTGCATCTTCCATACATAACTAGTAGAAGTGATGGAATTCCCATTAAGCTATTTCAAATTCTAAAAGATGATGTCATGAAAGTGCTGCACTCAATATGCCAGCAAATTTGGAAAACTCAGCAGTGGCCACAGGACTGGAAAAGGTCCGTTTTCATTCCAATCCCAAAGAAAGGCAACGTCAAAGAATGCTCAAACTCCTGCACAATTGCACTCATCTCACACGCTAGCAAAGTAATGCTCAAAATTCTCCAAGCCAGGCTTCAGCAATACGTGAACCGTGAACTTCCAGAGGTTCAAGCTGGATTTAGAAAAGGCAGAGGAACCAGAGATCAAACTGCTGACATCTGCTGGATCATCAAAAAAGCAACAGAATTCCAGAAAAACATCTATTTCTGCTTTACTGACTATGCCAAAGCCTTTGACTGTGTGGATCACAATAAACTGTGGAAAATTCTGAAAGAGATGGGAATACCAGACCACCTCACCTGCCTCTTGAGAAATCTGTGTGCAGGTCAGGAAGCAACAGTTAGAACTGGACATGGAACAACAGACTGGTTCCAAATAGGAAAAGGAGTACGTCAAGGCTGTACATTGTCACCCTGCTTATTTAACTTCTATGCAGAGTACATCATGAGAAACGCTGGGCTGGATGAAGCACAAGCTGGAATCAAGATTGCCGGGAGAAATATCAATAACCTCAGATATACAGATGATACCACCCTTATGGCAGAAAGTGAAGAAGAACTAAAGAGCCTCTTGATGAAAGTGAAAGAGGAGAGTGAAAAGGTTGGCTTAAAGCTCAATATTCAGAAAACAAAGATCATGGCACCTGGTCCCATGACTTCACGGCAAATAGATGGAGAAACAGTGGAAACAGTGGCTGACTTTATTTTTGGGGCTCCAAAATCACTGCCCATGGTGACTACAGCCATGAAATTAAAAGACGCTTACTCCTTGGAAGAATAGTTATGCCCAACCTAGACAGCATATTAAAAAGCAGAGATTACTTTGCCAACAAATGGCTATCTAGTCAAGGCTATGGTTTTTCCAGTGGTCATGTATGGATGTGAGAGTTGAACTGTAAAGAAAGCTGAGCACCAAAGAATTGATGCTTTTGAACTGTGGTGTTGGAGAAGACTCTTGAGAGTCCCTTGGACTGTAAGGAGATCCAACCAGTCCATCCTAATGGAGATGAGTCCTGGGTGTTCACTGGAAGGACTGATGTTGAAGCTAAAACTCCAATACTTTGGCCACCTGATGCAAAGAACTGACTCATTGTAAAAGACCCTGATGCTGGGAAAGATTGAGGGCAGGAGAAGAAGGGGATGACACAGGATGAGATGGTTGGATGGCATCACTGACTCAATGGACATGAGTTTGGCTAAAATCCAGGAGTTGGTGATGTACAAGGATGCCTGGCATGCTGCAGTTCATGGGGTCGCAAAGAGCTGGACATGACTAAGTGACTGAACTGAACTGATACATAGAAAAATATTAAATTCCTCAACTTGAGATATCTGGCTTTCTTTTTTTTTTTATTAGAGGATAGTTGATTTACAATGTCAAGTCAGTTTCAGGTGTACAGCAAAATGAATCAGTCATACATATACATATGTCTACTCTTTTTTAGATTCTCTTCCCATATAGGCCATTACAGAATATTGAGTGGAGTCCCCTGTGCTATACAGTAGGTTTTTGTCAAGTATCTATTTTATACATGGTAGTATGTATATGTCAATCCCAATCTCTCCATTTATTCCTCCCTACCCATCTTAACCCCTGGTAACCATAAGTTGTTTTCCACATCTGTAACTCTATTTCTGTTTTTTAGATAAGTTCACCTGTTCCCTTTTATTAGACTCCACAAATAAGCTATATAGATTGTCATACTGAGCGAAGTAAATCAGACAGGGAATAACACACAACTTTAAATGCTGAGATTAACTAACTATAGCAGTCAATGCTGGAATCATCAAAATCCTCCAAGATAACGTTACAGGCCATGACTAACACATTTTTTTTTTTAATTGGAGCATAATTGCTTTACAATGTTGTATGGGTTTTCTCTAACAGTAATCTTTTGATGTTTCAACTACCTGGTCTTTTTTGCAAAAACTCCCATAAACACTGGCTCCTGCCTTACCTCTTTGGAGCAGTCTCTCAGAGTGACCTGAGGGGTTATCTTCTGGGCCTATGTCCTCAGTTTTGTCCACCAAGTAAATTATAATTCTCAACTTTCAGGGTGTGCTTTTTTTTTTCTTTCCAGTTGACACATTCTAAGACTGACTCAGTGGGGACCCATAATACCAGCTATTGGTATAACCGTTTGCTTAAATGCCTTTTGCCAGTGTCTTCTTCCATATTGCTTCAGGTCAGTTCAGTTCAGTTCAGTCACTCAGTTGTGTCCGACTCTTTGCGACCCCATAAATCGCAGCACGCCAGGCCTCCCTGTCCATCACCAACTCCTGGAGTTCACTCAGATTCCCGTTCATCGAGGCATCTTGACTCCAAATTCTTATTTTTCTTTCCTAAAAAGTTTACTTACATGAAACACATTTTCCTTACTATCTCATGTATATTCCCTATAAACACACACACACAAAAATGCAGCCACACTATTTGGCAAAAGGTTTCTAAACTGAGCAACACAATAGTGTAGTGACAAGTTCAGCATAACATGGCAGATGGGTTTCATCATCCATAAAACAGATGTCCTGCCAACACTACAGGATTGTTGTAAGAATCAAGTGAGACTCAAGAGCTGTGTTAACTGTAAGTTACACAAAGGGAAGTTATAACCATTACATGTGCTTGCCAAGGGAGGGAAAAGGTAACTTCTTACCAGTATTTATCAAACTCTTTCCTTCATTAACTCCAAGGACTCACTATTATATCCAGATCAGCCTTCTACCTAGGGAAAAATCAGCAGGGTTTTCAAGCAGAAGAAACAAAATTAATGGCAATGAGATTCCTTATGAAATAAGATCCACAGTCCTCCAGTACATTAGCAAATCAAACATGCATACTGTTCTTATTTCATTTCCATTTTGGTATCCATAACTAGACTGTCTAGGAATCAGCATAATGATTGAGCCCAAGTTCCAATTCTGCTGTCCTCATTTACTTGCTGTGTCACTTTAGTGAATTACTTAACTTTCCTGACCCTCTTTTATCATCCATAAAAAGCGTATTATAATAACAGCACTTATCTAACAGTGGAACAAAGCAGAACTCTGTGGGCCCTCCACCCCCAAGTACAAAGGCCCATCCATGTCTCCTGCCCCTTGTTTGTAGAGAATCTGAAGTCTCCCAGGCCTCCCTGAGTCACAAAGGACCAGGCTCAAGCAACTAATGATTAGGTCAATAGAATCACAGTATCTGATGCACATACTTGAGTTGTTTTACAAGTACTTTAACTGACATCAGAGGAAAAGAGCTGACTGCGTGATGACCAGACCACAGCCATAACATAAGCTTCCCCATCTTGAGCAATACTGTCAGTGGCTAGCACAATTCCTAGAACTGGCCTTAAGAGAATGGGATTAACACTATTGCCCATAATAATCTATATTTTTGTGGACATCAAAATAATCATAGCTTGTCCTGCCTGTATATGGTACAGCCCTATGTCAATATTTCCCACTGAAAGAATATGGTGTCCTATGTCAGCAGGAAGAAGTTACTGAAGACAGACCTCTGTCCATTATCCCATGGAAATGGAATGATATTCTGACAAGTGGGGGTTTGTAAGCAACTTCAGGCAGGAAAGAGCTTTTTGCAGAAAAGAGCTTCTCTGCAGGAGGCTTCTTTGTCTTGTCACTAAACCTTAAACCAGACACTGCCAGGCTCTACTCATGGCTCAGGTCCAAGCACAACTTTCAAATCTTTCAGTCACACAATACTTTGCCTAACTTGTTAGGTCTTTTCACAGACCAAAGAAGTAGAAATGAAAAATAAGTAATTAACAGGTAACCAGATCTCTTCCCCAGTTCCCCCTTCAGTAGTCTTGAGAACAAACTGTGAATAAGATAGAATCTAAAGAAAAATCACAAGCCTCCACACAGTGGGGAATGGAGATGACTCTGACCCCCTATTCAACAATTAACTGAGATTACTTTCCTTTTTCTTTTAAAAACCTTTTATAGCTGAGGGACTTTACTGGTGGTCCAGTGGCTAAGACTCTGTGTTCCCAACGCAGGAAGCCTGATTTGACCCCTGGTCAGGGAACTAGGTCCTGCACGCCGCAACTAAAGATTCCTCATGCCACAACTAAGACCTGGCAGAGTCAAATTAATAAATAGATAAATATTTTTCTTAAAAAAGCTTTCATGGACTAGCAGAATCTTTGAAGGTGGTTTTAAGGGAACATTGAGTCCACTATCTCCCCAGATGGTCAGCATTTTGATTAAAAGCAACTTTCCTTTCTATCAACATTTCTTTCTCCCTCCCTCTCCCTCTCCCCTATTGATTTTCAAGCAGCTAGCAGCCACACTTGATTTGGTAACAGTAGCATTATTATAACCAGTAAGTGTATTAATACATATAAAATATGTGTAATTATACATGGTGCTTAATATATGTTCCTCTTTTTATACAACTGCTTAGTGTTTAACACTGATTGATAGGCATACAGCAGACAATTAAATTCTGTTTATGGATTTCACTAGAAAGTGGGATGGAACAAACCCACATGGAATCATCTGGTATACCATCACAGGCAGCAAGGCTGTAACAATCACACCAACCCAACCCCTGCTTGGTCTACTTTTAAACATTCTTAGGGAAAAATCTATATTTGGAACACGTTAAGTGTTTAACAATCTATACCACTATCTTAATTATAGGAATGAATTCCCTGAATCTGCTAGGATTCCCTCTATATGCATTTTCCATAGCTGGCCTCTCTACATTATTACAGGCTACTGGTCAGCTTTCTTTTTTAAAGTCCAACAACCTCAGCCCCATTACTCTGGCCTCAGGGTTAGCAATGTTTATTTTGTTTGAATTCCCAAGTGTAGAAATGTTTCAGGCACTATACTGACCCAGGTTAAAAAAATCCTGAAAAACTCAAAGAGGATTACACTGGAAAGTGCAAGAAACCCAAAAGCCACAAAGTAAACTTCCAATAGGTTTCAGTCTTGTACTCATTGGCACCACAGAATGTCGCTGATACAACAATTCTGATCAAAACTATTTACTGCAGAAGGTAAATGAATATATTCATTTTTATTCATCCCTATTACAATATTATGAAAAGTGAGCCCTAGTACAAACTGAATAAAGTCCCCCAAGGAATAAAATCAATTATAGACGTACTGTGTACTTACACTCAGACTTGGAAATTCAGCACTTTAAGCTAATTTCCCTCTTGATATTTTCAGAATTAATTCAATAACCAAGTACTGCTTATTAGTAATATTAATGTACCATATGCTATCTCTGTCATCTTAACAATCTTCTTGGTTTTTTTTTTTTTTACTAAAATGTCAATCTAACATTTGGAATCCTACCCAAGAGAATCTATGCAAAATTACAATGAACATATTCATTCTATAGACATAATAATTAGCCATGAACCCATGCATGAATGCCTATAATTAATTTCTAGTATACATTATAATAATTTCACTTGAAATTATAAAATTTGCATAATTTGGCTAATATAAACAGCTACTAGTCCGGGGCACTGTACAAAGTCCTTTAAGTACATTTTCTCATTTTATCTTTACAAATAGAGAAAATAGCTCAGGGAATCACCAACTTACTTAAGTTTGCACAACCAGTAAGCATCAGAGTAAAGATTTTAATTCAGTCATCCTAATATCAGAAAACCTTCCCAACAAGACTTTTCTGCTGCTTTACACTAGAGAGGTATTTGAAAAACATTTGTGGCACCACAGTAAAAAAATCTCATTAACCCAGGGAAATATCTTTTCTATAAAGAGCTGTCAACACCACCAACACAAGGAAAGAGAGGAGGGCTCTAATGAGCCTCCTCCCTCAAAGAAAAATCAGTTTTAATGTTTTGTTCGTTTTTAAGACAGAACAATAGAAAAGATATTATGACTCCAATTTTTATATTAAGAAAAAGCAAACATAAAACTATTAAGTTACTGTGACTATTAAAAACTACACTTCAGTACTGTGAACTAACTGATTATTTCACCACAGTTTTAGTTTCAGAATTTAATGATACAAAAGTTCAAAAGAAAATGTGCTTTATGTGGTGTAAATAACTCCACTCTTGGGGGCTCACCAAGAGACCCTGTGACTCATGACCACAATGGTGGTTACAGAGGTGCTTACATAATCTTATCAGTGTTATCTGGTGGGATTTCTAGGGCTAAGAAGTTACCCGAATGCTTTCTTTCTGTGGATGATGTAGTAAAAGGTGGGAAACCATCCCTGTCCTCAGCTACAATGAGAGCTGGTGCAGCTGAGAGTTCCTTCCATAAGACCCGAGGGCAAGGCTGGCTCCTGGAACTAAAACCACCCCTGAGCCTTTCACTTCTTGTACGAATAAATTCCCTTGATTATTCAGGCCATTTGATTAGCCTTTCTGTCCCCTGTGACCAAAGATTCCTAATTAAAACAGAAGGTCAAAAGTCAAGAAACATAAAGAACACACATATAATAAGAACATTCTCTGTTCCTTCCCTAGTCTTCCCCCAGTACAGACACACAAGGGAAGCCACTGTCATGAACACATTTTAAACCAGGTGGACCTTCGGACTGCCAGTGTGGGAGCAGATGATGACAAAAGGCAGCGCTGTTAGTGAGCTTACAGCCTGTGCAGCTGACAAACCTTAACGCAGGAGTTCTCTGTCATAGCCCTGCCAGTCTCACTGAATTGGCAATTCAGTCCTTTTGGATCAACAAGTCCCTTAAGAGTCTGATGAAACCACAATGAGGCACCATCTCACGCCGGTCAGATGGCTGCCACCAAAAAGTCTACCAACAATAAATGCTGGAGAGGGTGTGGAGAAAAGGGAACCCTCTTACACTGCTGGTGGAAACGCAAGCTAGTACAGCCACTATGAACAGTGTGGAGATTCCTTAAAAAACTGGAAATAGAACTGCAATACGACCCAGCAATCCCACTGCTTGGCATACACACAAAGGAAACCAGAATTGAAAGTCACACATGTACCCCAATATTCATCGCGGCACTGTTTACATTAGCTAGGACATGGAAGCAACCTAGATGTCCATTGGCAGACAAATGGGTAAGGAAGCTGTGGTACATATACACAACGGAATATTACTCAATTGTAAAAAAAACACATTTGAGTCAGTTCTAATGAAGTGGATGAAACTGGAGCCTATTATACAGAGTGAAGTAAGCCAGAAAGAGAAACACCAATACAGTGTATTAACAAATATATATGAAATTTAGAAAGACGGTAATGACAATCCTATACGCAAGGCAGCAAAAGAGACACAGATGTAAAGAACAGACTTTTGGACTCTGTGGGCGAAGGCAAGGGTGGGGTGATTTGAGAGAACAGCACTGAAACGTGTAATACCATATGTAAAATAGATGACCAGTGCAAGTTCGATGCATGAAATGGCACTCAAAGTCTGTGCTCTGGGACAACCCAGAGGGATGGGGTAGGGAGGGAGGTGGGAGTGGTTTCAGGTTGGCGGGATTCATGTTGATGTATGGCAAAAACCATCACAATATTGTACAGTAATTAGCCTCCAATTAAAATAAAACAATAAATTTTAAAAAAGAGTCTGATGAAACATGGATTCCTTTCACCAGAGACCTGTAAATATGCAAATAAACCCTCTTCTCATACAGTTTAGGGGATCCAAGAGTCTTCCTACTCCCAAGCCCACCCATGTCAATCTACTGACCCAAGTCAAGAACCTAATTAGTAGCTCGAGCAATATGAACAGAAATAGGGCAGCAGCAAGCATCTTTCTGCTCAGTTTCTCAAAAAGTTCATCCTCAGAAATTCCCTGGTGACCCAGTGGTTAAGAATCTGCACTTCCATTGCAGAGGGTACAGGTTTGATCCCTGGTCAGAAAACTAAGATCTCACGTGTCACAGAGCATGGCCAAAAAAGAAGAAAAGAGAGGCCACCCTCCATGCCAGAGACTCCCACAAGCCTCTCCAAAGATGCCTCACAGACACTGTCCTTTCAAGAGCCTTCTGCAAACCCATCCACTCGCAGTCTTTCACTCACTCATCCTCTAATGACTACAAAAAAAATACGGCAGGAGTCATGAAGAACATGAACAGAAGCTTTTCTATTGTCTTAAAAAATCAAGTATGATCTTATACGGTTACTGGATTTCCCTGACCAACCAATTTTTAAGTTATAGGAAAAGCTTTGTATAGCACTTATACTGGATTCAAGTATTTTGTGATTATTTCTATAAAACACAGGACAAAAAAAAAAAAAAAACACAAACCCTCGGTATAATCTTCCTTTATATACTATTCCTACAAGAAAATAAGCTTCCAATTTAAGTTATTTAAAGATTTCTTTACAACACACTCTTCCAAGAGATTAAATGAAAGTGTACTATGTCTAAATCACTCTTATTTAACTGCAGTAATGAATTATACCAAAAAGTGCATCTATAATCACTCTAATAAAAACAGAAAGCAGGTAGATTCAATCACTCTTTTATATTTGAGGAGAAAGATTCACAGAAAAATAAAATGCTTTATTCCAGGTTGTCATGAGCAGATAACATTAAGAAAGTCGTGCTTTTAAAAGTTCAGAATGTGGGACTTTCCTGATGGTCCAGTGGTTAAGAGTCCACACTTCCACTATAAGGGCACAGGTTTGATTCCTGGTCGGGGAACTAGATCCCACATGCTATATGTCCTGGCCAAAGTAAAAAAAAGACAAAAACAAAAAATGAATGCATGGATGGACAAGGTGACTCCAATGTGCAATAAATTCACTTAGACTTCAAAAAGTTACAAAGCAATTTGTCACCATATTTTATTATCCAAATAATCTCTTACTGCTTGTGGGCAAATAAAGTCACGGATTATGGATTTTCTACGTGTTTACAAAATATTAATACATACATTTCTATTCCAGTAGCAGATTAAAACTCAGCAGTCACATCAGCTTTTTTCAAAGGCATGTGAAACACTGTAACCTTAGATACTGTATAAAATCTTAAATTCTGAAGGGAATCTTTCTCAATCTCTCTTCAGCGTCACACGTAAAAGCTTAATGAAATGAATGACAAGCACACACACTAGTGTCATCCAAAGTCTGATAATAAACCTTCAATAGTCTGCCTATTCACAGCATTTATCACTTTTCTAAAATAATTAAAATGTGACCTGATGTCTTCTAGCCTCTGTCCCAACAGGGTCAGGGCTGTCTTGCCTGTGTGTTCACCTTAGCTAATTTCCCTCACCAAACGCAGGTTAGGAACCCTCTTTCCATCATATATAGGGTTCCCTGGTGGCTCAGAGGATAAAGCGTCTGCCTGCAATGCAGGAGACCCAGGGATAGCCTCTGCCATTTCCAAAGACAGTCAGCCTGGCCCAGGGAGATTCAGGATGAGGCTGTGGAGGCGGCCTGGGAGGAAGGAGGCCTGAGAGCAAGTGCCTGGCTAAGCCCAGTGCAGGAACCAGGAGGCAGGCCACCTGCCAGAGGGTGTGATGACCAGGGAATGTGAAGGCAGAGGCACACTGGCTCAGAAATGCCATCAGCATCAGCAAGGGAAGGGGAAAGCTCAGAGTGCTTCTCTACTTTTTAGATTTTCAGCACATTTTCAAATATTGGAAATTTTGACCAGGGACTCTTCTTAAAAGTGTACATGCACAAGACAGAAAATATCCACTTTCCATATCGAAGAACAGGGAAAGAAGGTTTCTAGCCCCAGCTATCACACCCTCAGCTGAGTACCAGCTCAGCTCAGGTACCCCGATGCTCAACCTGGTCCCTCCTCAGCTGTGGGAACTGTTTTTGAATGGCTCTGTTTACTGCCAGGCACAGACTTCTACCAGACCCAGAAGGTGGTATGCCCACATTCCAGTAAACACTTGATTTCTTTCTTAGGTGCTGGGCTGAAGTTACATCTCCTATCTCTTATTGCAGCAAACTGTATCCCACTCTTACTCACAGTCAGCATGCATGACTAATGAAATGGAGGGAAAAGAAATACATTTTGATGTAAAATTGCCAAGATTCAAGGTACCACTGGTAAAACAGCTCAAGAAAGGGACAGAGATACAGCTCATGTTATCAAATCTGGGGACACAGGCCGGCCTATGGGGGCCTGGCAAGGGGCAGGGGGTACCACACAGGAACAGGAAGGCCTTCACTTCCCACGAATGGGAGAAACGAGGAGACGCTGATGAGACTAAGACAGGACCGGAACAGCTAGAGAGACTGGCGTTCTAGGCACGCTTCTGAGAAGAGTTTAGGCAACTAGGGTTAAAAGATTGAACCGAAACACAAGCACAAGTTGACGCTGCACTGATACTAAAAGTTCAGTTATAAAATCCTGCTTGCCTGGAGTCAGAATTGGTTCCAGACTGCTGAGTGGCTGAGCCAGGAGGTGGGAATCAAGGGCGTGGGAGCAGGGGCGGGTTGGGGGGAGGGGGGATTGGTATACTGTGAAGGTTGGAATCCAGCGGAATCTAACAGCCTGCTTTAATCCAAGCAGTGCAGATGACTAACAGTGGAAACCAGACTCAAGAAATCATGAGTCACCCTTAAGAGGAACCAACGTCAGTGTCAATAACTTCTCTGGGAACTTGGAACACATGTGCTAGAACAAATATTTTGGAACTGAATATCTTGCACCAACATTGAACCACTCCTTCATTTTGGACAGATCACTATAAATGTCCTTGCTTTCAGAGCTCTTCAATTACCAAATGAAGCTAATAATATCTGTTTAGATATTTTTACCAGTCAAAAAAAAGTCAATAACAACTGACCTTTTAGAAAAATGAATTATTGTTACACTTGAACTTCTTACCCTGGAAAAAAGTGCCCACAAACAGTCCACTCTGGACTGTAAAATTGTTAGTGGGCTAATGCTCAGAATGAACATGCTGTTTATTTTCAACCACAGCAGGGCAATTAAAATCTGAATTTCTATAAAATGAGATATGAGTTCATTTTCCTCACACATTCTCTCCCAACTTAAAGAAAACATTCGCTAATTTCCTATTACAGGCAAGGCATTGTATGAGCTAAAAAGATTACAAAAGTACAAAAATAACTAAGATCAAAAAACACTTGACCTTAAAGACAGAATCAAATGGTTAAGTATTGTTAGTTTGCTGTTTATCAGAGATGTAATATGTTAAGACTTAAATCAAAATATTTTTCCAGATATTCTTACAGTTAAAATATGCTAGACATTCATCCCAGAGAAGGCAATGGCACCCCACTCCAGTACTCTTGCCTGGAATAGTACCATGGATGGAGGAGCCTGGTGGGCTGCAGTCCATGTGGTCGCTAAGAGTCGGACATGACTGAGTGACTTCACTTTCATTTTTCACTGTCATGCACTGGAGAAGGAAATGGCAGCCCACTCCAGTGTTCTTGCCTGGAGAATCCCAGGACGGGGGAGCCTGGTGGGCTGCCGTCTCTGGGGTCGCACAGAGTCGGACACGACTGAAGTGACAGCAGCAGCAGCAGCCATTCATCCACAACATGGATGGACTTCGAAAAGTACTACGCTAAGTGAAAGAAGTCAGCTACACAAAAGACTAAATTCTCTATGATTCCATTTAGATGGAGTTTAAGAACAGGTGAAACCAATTTATGTTGTAGATATCCTTGAGTGTTTGCCTGGATTGTGGGAGGGGGTGGTGACAGCTTGAATTGAAAGGGTGATGAAAATGTCCTCTGTCTTATTTTGGGTGGCTGGTTATGCAATGGTCAAAACTTACCAAACTGAGCATTTAACTACATCTTACAGGATGTGAAATATGTCTTTTACATGTTAAAAAAAAAAAAATACTACTGAACTAAGTAAACATGACCAGGAGTGGAGCGTTCAGATAAAAAGCATGGCAAAAGGTTAATGGCATCTCCAGATCTCTAGATCTCAATGGCATTTATAAGAAAACAGTCTCCATCTGAAAGGAACTAGTTGTAATGGATATAACAATAAGTTTAACAATACAACCATAACTGCCTATTAGATTTCAGTCATGTATGAAAGATTCTAACACAGAAAAACAACAGGATGTTTTAAGAGCAAATGGAAACAATTTGCATCTGTTTCTTTCTGCCCTATCAACTGAAAACACAAAAGTAGTTTTAATTTGCATCTTCCATATTACTCCAGTAACTCAGCTGGTAAAGAATCTGCCTGCAATGCAGGAGACCCGGGTTTGATTCCTGGATCAGGAAGATACCCTGGGGAAGGAAATGGCAACCCACTTCAGTATTCTTGCCTGGAGAATTCTAAGGACATTCCTGGCAGGCTACAGCCCATGGGGTAGCAAGAGTCAGACATGACTTAGCAACTAAACCACCACCACATAATACTCTAATACCAGGGTGCTATTCACAGGGAAGGAATTCTAGGGAATGTTTCTTTTTTATATTTATTTTAGGTTCAATTTTTTTTTTTTGATGCGTAGTTGATTTACAATGTTGCATTAATTTCTGCTGTACAGCAAGGTGATTTTTTTATATTCCTTTCTATGGTTTAACATAGGATATTGAATGTAGTTCTCTGTGTTATACAGTAGGACCCTATTTATTAGAAAGTATTATAGGAGACCTCCTGCAGTGCAGGAAATCCAGGTTCAATTCCTGGTTTGGGAAGATTCCTTGGAGAAGGAAATGGCAACCTACTCCAGTATTCTTGCCTGGAAAATTCCATGGACAGAGGAGCCTGGCGGGCTGCAGTTCATGGGGTCACAAGTGTTGGACACAACTTAGTGACTAAACTGCCACCACCAACCACACTAGGCATAGGATTTGTCAAGGGGAGAAATTCTTGAATATGTACCTCAGAGTCTCTGTGGGGCTTTTCCACCATCATACAAATTCTGATTCATGCCTCAGGGGCTTGGTTATGACTCCCAGCTAACATTGGTCACTTCCAAACAGGAATGAGTCACACCCCTCAGCTGGTGGGGCAGGAAGACAAGAGAACCAGTTTCTGGCTGGGAATCTAGAAAAGGAATTCTTGCTAGCTCCCCGCCCCTCCAAGTCAGGAGAGGAAAGGGTGGGGCACAGGGAACAAGAGGTATGTGCCCCACCTCCCCATCCATCCTCCTCCTCTGGAAGCACAAGGGAAATACACAGAACTGCTTGGGCCATACCTCACCTTCTCCTTCAACTTCCATCAGAACACTATGCTAAACTGAGCTACAAAGAAAGAGAAATAAGTTTTGCTCCTTTCCAATCCAGTGCTTGGGCTTCCCTTGTGGCTCAGCTGGTAAAGAATCTGCCTGCAATGTAGGAGACCTGGATTTGATCCCTGGGTTGGGAAGATCCCCTGGAGAAGGGAAAGGCTACCCACTCCAGTTTTCTGGCCTGGAGAATTCCATGCACTGTGTAGTCCATGTGGTCACAAAGAGTCAACACAACTGAGCGACTTTCACTTGACTTTTCTGGTGGCTCAGATGGTAAAGAGTCTGCCTGCAATGCAATGTAGGAGACCCAGGTTCGATCCCTGAATTGGGAAGATCCCCTAGGGAGGAAATGGCAACGTCCTCTAGTATTCTTGCCTGGAAAATCCCATGGATGGAGAAGCCTGGAGCCCTACAGTTCATGGGGGTCGCAAAGAGTCGGAGATGACTCAGTGACTAACACTTCCACTTTCAATCCAGTGGTAACATTGTAGCCAATCTACCCAGGGGTACACAGACACAGGCCCACTGGCACAGCAGCAATGCTACTTGCTCACTTTTGCAAGGTGCATTAACAGTTACTGAAAGCAATACCAACAAAGCTCCCATATGGAGGATCCCCCCCGTACAACTGGAGTTGTGAGCCTGAAACCACGTGTGGTGTTGTACACATTAATCTAGTGTACATCTTGAACCTTCTCGAAGACGACGTGTCTTTTAAAGACTGTAGTCTAAGGTCGTGCTATTTTTAGAATTATGAGAACAACAGCTGCACTTGTCAGCCATCCCCCAGGGAGGGCCCAGTCCTCTGACCGGGCTTCGGATATGCCCCACTTCTGTTCTTGGCTGTGCTGCCCTGGTTCTGCCTCTTTTTTCACAATCTTTAAATATAAATTTGCTGGTGACTGGTTGGCATGTTTGTCTTCCCTGCCAGTGGGCCTACTCATTGAGGGCAGAGGCTGTTTCTTCTGTCTTGTGTATTGAATTCCTAGTGCCCAGCACAACACCTGGCAGAGAGAGCGTGCTGAATAGACATCAGGTAAATAAATGGATTTCCATGTGCGTGTGTGTGTGGGGGGGGGTGCTATTTGATTATTTATTAGACTATAAGCTCCACCAGAGATGGGGTCTTCTGGTGCCCTCAGACCTTAAGCAGCACATGACCTGTAGGAGGTCTTCAGAAGATATTTACCGAATTAATAAAACTTGTGAGGTGAGATCAAGCCAGCTCGGAGCTAAACGAAATCTCTGCACATGACTTTTTAAAAAAGCAACAAACCAGATCTGATCTATGAAGGCCACTGCTAGCAATACTATGATCAGCTTTCAAAGGGATTTTTGTGTATGTGCCAAATAAGTTAGTCAAGATTGTGATTGAACTCTTCAAAATAAGCGTTTTGAAGTACAAAACAAGCCACTCGCCACAGCTGAGGCAACTGTAAGCCTCAAGAAAACCATGATTACCCCATTGCTCAAAAGCCATCTGCTGTGTTGCTCACCATTAACAGTGAATGGCAAGGCCTGTTAGAAATGTTCCCGTCTCCTCTGTGACTTGGAAGCTGCAATATGCCTGTTATAGAAGCATGTACCCTGTGAGCACCAAACATTATCTAAATTTAAATGGAGGCAGGAAATACGAGCCAGTGAGGCATCTTGTGGATGGAGCATAGGCTGAAACCCAGGGGACAAGAAACGCAGTTCTAAGTGCAGTAACTGAAGGATGGAACTCTGGGTTTTATTGAAAAGTCACTTCTGGGAAGACTTACATATAACGCAAACAACAGTAAACTCTGTTTGGGGATCAAAGCAGCCTTCCCCCTTTTCCTTTGCTCTCGCCTACCCAAAAGGAATGGAATGTCTAACTTTTCTTAGGTCTGGTGCTGCTGGAGGGGGACCTGGCAGTGTTCCATTTCTAACAAACCGATATGGGCTGACTCATTCCCAAACGTCAAGCTTATAAAATGAGAAACCTTATTTCATATACCTATTTTGCAAATTATGTATGGTCTATTTCCGTATTTTATATCACTAAATGTAAAGCAATTCACCCCATAAGGGTAACAATTTCTTTACGTGTTCACATTTTGAGCTGTGCCACATCCATCTCTTTTAACAGGTTTTTTTATGTGACTTCAAACTTTTCAATAAAACTCAACCAACAGAAATTTTAGTCTTGTGGGAAAATTAAACATTTTAGAATTTTCCCATTAAAAATAACTGATCATTCACATGATAAGTAAAATTACATATTTATTTAAAACTCCTATCTTATTAAATGTTTATTTTATTAAAAGTTCATATGATCAATATCAACAATCACCTTTTAGGCCTTGATGAAAGAAAATCTTAAATTTTAGATTAAGAGACATTCCTATTTGTTACACATTTTTTTTAGTGTAAAGCTTATCAAAGTATCACTTAAATTTCATTATGAATTTTTATCCTATATTCTCTTACCTTTCTTACTAAAATTATATATATCCATGATATAATTCTACTGTGAAATGCATCTACTGGAAAATCCAACTTAAGTTATGCTAGTCACTTATATTTCTTCCAGTGGCTCAGTAGTAAAGAATCAGCCTGCAATGTGGGAGACCCAGGATTGATGCCTAGGTTGGGAAGATCTCCTGAAGAAGGGAACGGCAACCCACTCCAGTCTTCTTGCCTGGGCAATTTCATGGACAGAGGAACCTGGAGAGCTACGTACAGTCCAGAGGGTCACAAAGAGTCAGACACAACTGAGAGACTAACACACTTTTCATATTTCTCCCTTTTTAATTGTTTTATAATGAACGCCACTATTATTTATTGGCCTATTATGTGCCTGGAACTGTCCCTCATCCTTTTATATGTTTTAAACTTTATAAAAATCTTATAAAGTATATATCATTACCCCTTCTGTATTATTATTATCTCTACTCATTTTTCTGATCTGGAAACCAAGGCTCCAACGTTACATGAACCTATCCAAGGGTAGATCTGTATCCAACATTCCACCTTTCCAATTATACCATACCACTCTTCAATAATCAATATCTTTCATTCATTGCCTAACTCATTCACCAAGATTGTATTGATCATAATGCCTGTGCCAGGCATTATGCTGCTCACTGAGATAATAGCTCTCAAGATGCCCTTAGTTTAATGAAAAAGACAAAAAAGAACAATGAGCTGTATAAGTGAAAGAGTAGTAAAATCTCTAATGAAAAGAAAGAGAGATATACCTGAGTTAAAATACAGGAAAAAACATCTATCCACAATACTAACATTATCTCCTAATTATGGAGGGCTTTATTCTATTAGACACCACAATCCTGCAAAGTAAGCTTTTTAAAATTATGTCATTTTTTACATAATCACCCTGGAATAGGTTCTAATATTAACTCCATTTTACAGGTGAGGAGAAAGTTACATTAATCACTCAAGGTCACTCAGCTAGTGAATTTATAGGTTAGAATTTGAACTTCTATCTGCATAAAACTTTAGTAGTGGTGGCCTCCATCTCTGCAGACCCAGGCTAAGGGCCTGATTAAAATACTGGGACAAGGGCAAGACAACAGACCCTGAGGAGATTAGAATGACAGCAGGAGAAGCTGGTGTGGGATAAATTAAAAGGACCACAAACCAACAGAGTGGCCCTTTTCTCCTTCATTACAGACATTCACAGTCCAATAGGAAGCAGGTCCATAGCCTTGGCCAAGGTCAGGCTATCTGTAAAAGATGGTGGAAATAACCTTTCAACACAGGGAAGAGTCATCCTCTTTTACCGCCAACAGAAGTACCTCTAACGAAAGTGAAGTTTTCATCTGCAAATCCAAGCCTCAAGTAAAGACCACTTTTACCTGATCCCTAATATCTACACTTATCCAGGGCTTTGTTGGTGGTTAGGGATCCTGGGGCCTCGTCTCTCCTCCCCTCTGGATCACAGTAGATGTCGATTCCCAAGGCATCCCCCAACCCTGTGAGAGTGGGTTTAAGTATGCCGGGCCAACAAAGGCCGAGAAGGTCCTCTCTCAGAGACCCAGGGATAATCTCTGAAGATATGAAGAGAATGTGGGGCCAAGACTGACAGTGCCTGCAAACACAATGGTCAGAAATTGGGAGAGGGCTGGTGGGAAGAATGTCAAAGGGGTTATTTATTTTTTTAAGTTGCGCTAGGCCTTCTTTGTTGCACTCAGGCTCTCTCTAGTTGCCATGAACAGGGACTACTCTTCATTGTGGTGCAGGGGCTTCCCACTGTGGTGCCTTCTCTTGTTGCCGAACACAGGCTCAAATGCATTCAGGCTTCAGTATTTGCAGCACATGGGTTCAGCAGTTGTGGCACACGGGCTAAGTTGCTCCGCGGCATGTGAAGTCTTCCCAGGCCAGGGACTGAACCCGTGTTCCTTGCGTTGCAAGGAAAATTCTTAACCACTGGACCATCAGGGAAGCCCTCACAGAAGTTGTTAACATCAGGTCAATAATCGTTCCTTCACTGCCTTGTGACTGCCCTTTCTCCATGGAATGCTGAACTCTCTGAAATGATCCAGTATCCACCATTCAGTACAGACAAAGGAATCACGGAGAACACTGAGCACCGATAATCTCACCATCAATCATTACCTCCTCAGTCCTCCTGTGATCTTCTAAAAGCTCAATTTGTAATAAAAGCTATTCACCTCTTACTTAAAAGTCTTCTTCCTTTCTTCTTATGCATACAATTACATGGTGACACACGGGGGCTGACAGCAATTGGGAGAACGGGAAAAGCCACAGGTGCTACCGATGAAAATACCATCTTACATTTATGAGTCATTTATCGGGAGCCCACAAAGTGTCAGCTGTTGGAATCTTTTGCTAAGATTCCCTGAAAGAGATTCCCCCTGAAATAGGTTTCTTGGAACCTGAAGAACATTATCATCCCGTCTGAAGATCAGTAAGAATATAGGAAAACACACAGTAATTATCTCTTTGCAGAAACCACATGCTATTCTTCAACTCTTTTATCTCTAAGTACATGTGTCTGCAGCACAGCCACGGTCACGATCTCCCTCAACCTGACACTTAGTGGGCAGTTCCTGTGCGCATAATGTGACACAGAGCAGCACAAGACAGACAGCGGGGAAGGACTTAGGGCTCTCTGAGGTTAAGAGCAGCCGTTCCTATGACTGCTGTTAAGTAAAAGAATTCGTTATGATGGTGATATTGTAACTGCCACTCAGGTAGTATGAGTGAAAAATGCCCCATACCCAGCACTGCTGGGGCTTCCCAGGTGGCACCAGTGGTAAAGAACCCGCATGCCAATGCAGGAGACATAAGAGACGTGGGGTAGACCCCCGGGAGGAGGGGCTGGCAATCCACTCCAGTATTCTTGCCTGGAGAATCCCATGGACAGAGGGCCTGGCTGGCTGCAATCCATAGAGTCGCAAATAGTCGGACACAACTGAAGCAACTCAGCACACCAGCACTATACCAGCCTCCTTGCCTCTTCTTAGCAATCCCCCAAAGGCCGAAAACACAGGCTGTGAAGTCAAGAAACTTGCTCCAGTTGATAGATTCTAAGGGCCCAAAGCCAACCGCTAATTCTTCCGACTACAGGCCTGTCTTCCCTCCTCACAACTCCGTATTAGCACAGGCTTCATAGGCTCTTTCTTCCTTTTGCTTTAAACTGTCCTCTTTAGGGAATAACTCACCGCAGTGAATGCAAGAGGCTCTGTCTTTAAAATCTTCTACTTTCCCTGCTGCTGCTGCTAAGTCGCTTCAGTTGTGTCCGACTCTGTGATCAGTGAGCTCACACTCTTTCTTCACTATCTGTATTACTTAGAAACAAAGGTGGGTTTGATTTGTTGGTTTTTCTTTTTTTGCTTGTTGGCTTTAGAAAAATAAAAGTATCTTATGTTTTACACAGATTGAGCATTCAGGCCTTGTTTAATAAGTAACAGTAGAAAGAGATAATACAACAAATGAATGCAATTGTTTAAAATCATAATATAAATTATAACAAAACATTTAAAATAATGTTAAGGGTTTATATGTGGGGAGGTTGTATTATTTTTGTTTTAAATTTAGTGGGGAATAACTTATTAGAAACTTTGCACAAATCAGAAAAAAGTAAAAATAAACAGTGATGCCAGAAGAAAAATTTCACCATCATCTTGTCTGTGCCAAGCCAAAGATTATTTTTCAAACATCTAGATAGAATGTCTGAAGAAATCATAAAAAAATAAATTATGTAAACACAATGTTAGTTTATATAAAACAAGCTTTATAAACAAACCTATAATTTGCATAATTGCACTCTGTGAAAGAACATCTATTTACATGACTTTGACCTCTGGCTCAAGTTCTGCCAAAGTTAAAATAAAAATTATAGAAAAGAGAATTTTAATGACTAATATCCTTTTTCCCCCCAATTTCAAGTATTTGTATTTTCAAATAATGTGGGAAACAGTAGAGTTTCAACGCTCTAGATTGAAAGCATTAAATATAAAAGCAACATCTGGACTTCACAAAAGAATACATTTTCTTCCATTTGTATTTTTGGCTGCTGAACAACTTACTGTATCAAGTTCTTTCAATTAATATTCAGACATGTAGCCAGGGCAGTAATAAGTACCATGGCAGAGAAAGTTCCCTATTAACCCTTCAACTTGTCTTCTGTGCAAACATTCCATCTGATTTGGTGCTGAATAGTATTTGAATTGCTCTTTGGCACATGTCCAAAATATTCTATTGTTGACATTTTCATCAAGCAGTCTTTAAACTGGCTACTTCTTTTAAGATGGGTGCTAAATAATTTTAGTTGCATTTTAAAAGGCAAGACAAAACTAAAGGAAAAGCAATATTAACATAAAACAATGACTACCCTGTATTAAATTCTCACAATCTCTACATTTACATATGAGTTACCAATCAGTCAAGAAGTACATTTCCTTGGTTGAAGGTGACTGGAAATATATTTTTCTGTTCTAAAACTAGTGATTTTTGCATAGATCCAAACCCTGAATGATTTGTATCAAAAGCAGATCAACCAGCTTATAACTTGTAACAAAAAAAGCTTCGCATTACAATCTAAAATACCATCTCTTAAATACTTGGACTCTGGGAAAAGCATTATAATACTTAGGTTGTAGGGTACAAAGGAAATAAGATAGCACTTCTCCTTCTAAGGCTATAGAGTTTGCTAAAATGTGCTGAAGTAACTGGAATGCAGACCACAAAGTGATGTGTATGATAAAAGAAGAAAACCTAAAGAATTAGCTAGAGTGGAAACTTCTATAAAATACAATGATTTTAATCTAACTTGCTACAAATAACACTGAGAGTGCAAGATCATCCTTTAACTAAACATTAGACTGGGACTTCCCTGGTGGTCCAGTGGTCAAGACTCCATGCTTTCACTGCAGAAGGAATGGGTTGGATCCCTGGTCAAATAACTAAGATCTCACATGCTGCTTAGCATGGCCAAAAAATATAAATAAAGCTAGTCTGTGGAGATCTTAACAACATACTATAATCTTCCTCCAAAGAATGTCAGAATTTAAATAGCATCTCTGAGGGTAATCTTTACAGGAGTCTAAATTTCTTGGTTTCTAAAAGAAAGAAAAAAAAAAAAGAAACACATGGCAATCAACATATGTGATTGTTGCAACCTCTTGAGAAAAAAATAGGGGTAGGGTATGTGTGTAGAACTCTTCCCTTTTTTAGAGTTGCTTGTGTCAGATCCAAAGAACAAGGAGACAGCTAAGAGAAGACTGGGGAATCTTTTGGAAAGTAATTATTAGACTTGAGAGTTAGAACATGGAAGATACATTGTGGATTTGAAATTGAAAATAACAAAAGGTTTACGCAACAGGGTAAGACTGACTATGCTCAAACAGAAGGACTTTAAGAATAGTTTGCTTTTTAGTCATCATACCCTGGTAGAGAATACACACATATACACGCACACCATATACATAAGAGCTGCTTGTCAGAGCAAATAGGGCAAGGACAGCATCGAGGATGACTTGCTGAGAAATCAGGCAACATTTAGGAACGCTCAGAACACTCCACATCCCCTCACCTATCTGGCCATTCCTGGAGGGCCAGCACTGCCTCTGTAAAGCCATCCTGGATTCTCCTAAGCAAGGTCACATATTTTGTCCTTGGTGCCACCATGACACTGGTACACACCTTGATCACAGTCTAGCATTAATCACAGATGACTGCGATTATCTATTCACATATCTGCCTCCTTCCCAGATAGTGAGGAACTGGAAGGTCAGGGACCACAGAACCCAGCAGAGAGCCTGGACGAACATGTACAATCCGCACTTTTATAATAGATGACTGTGCACATGTCCAAGTGCCAGAGGAAAGAACTCCCCAGGGCCATAAAAACCACTAACCATTATGCTTATTATTTACTTAATTAAATTTACTTAACTTACATCAATTTATTTAATTAATTATTTTAATTGTTCAGAGTAATTCATTTCTTCTTCCTTTCAACAATGATTTACTTGGTTTCCACTGAAGATATCAAGCATCATTCTAGGCACTGAAAGTAACCCAGTCGTGTCCAACTCTTAAGAGACCCCATGAACCATACAGTCCATGGAATTCTCCAGGCCAGAATACTGGAGTAGGTAGCCATTCCCTTCTCCAGGAGATCTTTCCAACCCAAGGATTGAACCCAGGTCTCCTGCATTGCAGGAGGATTCTTTACCAGCTGAGCCACCAGGGAAGCCCAAGAATACTGGAGTGGGTAGCCTATCCATTCTCCAGAGGATCTTCCTGACCCGGGGTCTCCTGCATTGCAGGCAAATTCTTTACCAGCAGAGCTACCAGGGGACTAACTTAGAACAGAAAACACACAAAACATCGCAGAAAGTTTATTACATTTTAGAGGAAGGTGAGGAAGAGAGAATTTTCTTAAATTACAGGAGTGGAATGTCTATAATATTTGGGATATTTTACATGACCTAGTCTCAGCCCTCAAGAAATTTACATTATAGTTTGTGGAATTAATGCAAAGATAATGAATAACAAAAATACAAGGTGAATGCTAATTGTGTGGAATAGAAAAGTTAGGAGTGTGAACATCCACTGGTGGCTACTTTGGGCTTAGAGAGATCAACAATAGCTTTCTGGGATTGTGATGGGTTTGGAATGGGAGGGAGTTGCTGAGAAAGAGAAGGAGAGTCTAGTATCGCTGGGAAGGGAAATGTTCTGAGCAACAGCAGAAGAGAAAAGTGTAAGGCTTGCAGAACAATGCAAAATTCTCCCCTCCTGCACATCTGTTCTCCTCCTCCTGCTATTACTTTCCACCTAATCTCTCAGCTCCCACCTTGGGCTCCTCTGTTTGCTGGAAGCCTTCAGTCTCCAAGACTTTAAAGGTGCTGCCCCGCTCACAAGCTCTCAGTTCCATTTCTCTCTATTCCCATGACCACCACTGGCCATTTCTGAACCTGACTACCAGAAAGGCTTACAGACCATCTCCCCTCTCCAACCCATTTCCCAGTGCACTGACAGGGAGACCTTTCCAAAAGCAAATTTGATTCTATCACTTCTTTCCTAATCATCTTTCATGAGCTCCAGATCACCTACAGCTGGGGACCCCAACCCCCGGGCTACAGACCTTCCCTTGCATTCCTGCCTGAGTTCTGCGGCCTGTCAGATCAGTAGCAACATTAGATTCTCAAAGGAGCATGAACCCTATTATGGTGAACTGCGCAGGCTTCATTCATCCAGGCTTCATTCTTCTTATGAGAATCATCCTATCATCCCCCACCCCATCCATGGAAAACCTGTCTTCCATGAAACCAGTCCCTGATGCCAGCTGGGGACCACTGACCTACAGGGTAAAATCCAAAACCCTTAAAATGTTTGGAGGATTCTTCATGATGCTACACTTTCCTGGCTTCCCAGACTCGCCATTGCTCTCCTCCACCACAGGCAATATTTGGAACTCCAAACTTTCTGCCTGCCTGCTTCTTCAACAGCTGGCCCAGCAATCTCCTCTGCGCAGCCGTCTCCTGTCCTCCTCCATGGTTGTGGACATACTTCAATAACAGCACTTACTGCAAATGGCTGGTTCCGTGGAAACTACTCTCTACGGTCAGGACATGCATCTTACTCTCCCCACAACAAGCTCAGCACTTAATCCTACAACTAGCACAGGTTTGCTCAACTAATGGTTACAAAGAAAAACTGGTACAAGAACCAGATTTGCAAGTGATTAAAGGTAAAGTTTGTAGTGAGGGGACAGAGATAGTGCAGAAGATATGTCTATATAAAAATGCAACAGTAAAAAGAAAGCTAACAAAGATACTTGGGAGGTATAGCTGGACTATCGCCTCTCAAAGCTAATAGGCCTCTTCCCACCCATCCCCCACTCCAGTGAAGGACTATTAACTGTGGGCTCAGAGAGTAAACTCTACCATAGGTAGTCTGGAATCCAAAGCAGTCAAAAAATGTCACCAGCCCTTTCAGTAAATGAAGATGTTACTGCCATAAACTCATCAACCACTGCAGCCACCCCATGATGAACTCTGAAGGGAACTCAGGACGGAGGGAAAATAGGATACTAGGTCCTAGATAATAGTTAAGATGAGTGTCAAAGGAATGATTTCAATAAGCCCAGATTCTGGCATTCTCCCATACAAAGAAAAGCACTTAAACCTCTAACTTGAGAAGTCTGGTTTTGTGATTAGCAGGAATCTTTTGATGTTCAACTACATGTTTCTTGTTCTTCATGCTTTTAAAGCAAAAAAACTCCTATGTATCCTGGGTCCTTCCTTGCCTCTTTGAAACAGTCCCTCAAAGCTACCTGAGAGGCTGTCATCCCAGGCTATGATCCTCAATAAGATCCCGAACAAAACATAATTCTCAACTTCCAGGTCATGCTTTTTTTCTAGTTGACACAACCAACCATCTAAACAAAAACCTTTTGCCTGAACTATCTGAAGTGATCCTGATAAGCCTTCTTTTTTGGAGAACAATTTTCTTCCCTCAGCTAAGTTTGAACAATGGAAACACAAGAAACAAAACAGCATACTAAATATCTACATTCTGATTATAAAAGATATTTCTATCACTTTCTACACCAACAGGAAGAGATGTTCATTTAATTCAGTGATAAGTGAGTGCAGGATGTGGGGGTAGTGTTTCTGGAGGCAAGGCAGCTAAGGACCTTCTGCACACCAGGCACACAGAACCTACCTCAACTGTGATCTCTATCATGGGAATAAAGGCCATGAGCCAAATACCTCCTGCCATCACTGCCCGGATGTAACATCTGTGGTTCGTTGTTAGAAATGATTTAGAAAATAAGTGGCATTTTGCAAAAATGCTCCCATGCCATTAGGCTCTTTCACAGACCTCTGGCGATTATTTCATGCTAAACAAGGAAGCAAGCCTTATACTTACAGCACTCAACAATGCTTTGAAAGTAAGCAGAAACCCACACATCTAAAAAAGGGCGGGGGGCAGTGCAAATCCCAGTCTACTAGAAGGCACACTTCTAGTAGAAGTATCTAGTTTAAACAGTTTTTCTTTCTGTCTCTTGCCAATTAATTGATGATAGAGGTTTTACCCAGGAAATTGCATCAAAATAACTCTTATGCTCTGAAGTACAAAGTTAATAGCTATAGACAAGTTTCATAGAAACCTTCAGTAACTGCGTGAGTTTTAAATTATTACACAACTCTCAGTAGTGACAAGCGCTGGGAGAAATATGTTAGTCAACAGGTTTAGCAGAGCCCTGCATTGCAAAACTAGAGGTAGAAGTTAAAATTATAATCTTCATATCACCAGAGTCTTCTCTCCCATAGTTGGCAATTATAATTATTTCATAAAAGGTTATATACCATTAGCGTACTTCTGGTAAGCTCTAAAAAAGCTTATTTTACAATGACAAACTTTCCACTGGTATGGTAAACATCTCCTGATATAAAATCACTGCAACCCACATTAAATTTGTATAACAACTCCAAATTGTTGAAATCTGGTATTTGTTGACTGACACAAAATATGTTGACTTGACCCCTATATACAATAAAGTATTAATATCAGTAGACTCTGAAGGGTGGGATGAAAGAAGAATAGAGATATTTATTTTCTTAAATACACCTACACTGCTTGACTTGATACAGCCATCAGGTAAATACAGACTAGCCCAAGTTAGGTTTTTTCCCCCTAAAGTGAACTCTCTTGATGGCATGGTTAACAAAGCTCAGTCTTGCTTACTTTTTATTTGGGTTTTCACCCTTCTTTATTTACAACTGTCAATGTAAACAGTGACACCTCACCATAACAGGCAAAACTGTTTTCCTATGAAACAGATTGTGCTAATTTTATTACAACTTTTTAAAGTTTTCTCCTATGATTTATATTTGTATGTAATAAGAATTTGGGCTTCCCTGGCGGCTCAATGGTAAAGAATCCACCTGCCAATGCAGGAGATCCAAGCTCAGTCCCTGGTTCTGGTAGATCCCCTGGCAAAGGAAATGCCAATCCACTCGAGTATTCTTGCCTGGAGAATCCCATGGACAGAGAAGCCTGGTGGGCTACAGCTCACAGAGTCGCAAGAGTCAGACACGACTTGGTGACTAAACAATCAGTATTCGTATCCTGAGGAAACTGGGTCAGGCTGGAGGAGTAGAGGGATATGTGCTCATCCTCTCCTGCCTGAGCACCAAATCACAACTAGCTGGTGAACAACCACTGACAGGAAGACACTGGAACCCACCAAAAAAAAAAGATACCCCACATCCAAGGACAAAGGAGAAGACACAACTAAATGGCAGGCGAGGCACAACCATGATAAAATCAAGCCCTATATCTGCAGGTGGGCAACCCACAAGCTGGAGAACAATAATACCAAGGAAGATTTCACACTGCTGTAAAGGTTCTAGGCCCCACATCAGGCTCTCCAGCCTGGGGATCCAGCCAAGAGACTGGGAATCCCCAGGGAATCTGACTTTGAAGGCCTGCAGGATTTGATTACAGGACCTCCACAGGACTGCAGGAAACAGGATTTACAGGTTACAGCCTGCTAAACAGTAGTATAATACCCTGACAGCTGGAGCGACAAGGTGGAAGGGCATCAATCTGCACAGGTCTTGCAAGTCAGAAAACCTGGGTTTGAATCTTGATAAGCTGTGTGAGAAGTTTGGCAAATCAACCTGTGAGCTTCAGTTTTCTCTCCCATAAAAATGAACACTACTATTTGCTCCCTCCATATGGATGAATACCTAATTAATTATTCTCAAGTAAATCAAAGTATGGAGTATATAATACCTTCTATTCAATTTGGCTTTGGATTTAAATGAGCAGTGCCTACAATAGCTAAGATATGGAAAGATAATAATTATCTGTCCACAGGTGAATGAACAGAGATGATGTGATGTGTATAAGTATACGTACATGCATATAACATGGGATATTAGAGCCATGAGAAACAAGGAAATCCTGTCATTTTGCAACAACACAGATGGAACTTGAAGGCATTATGCTAAGTGAAATAAGACAGAAAGAGAAATACTGTGTAACTTACATGTGAAATATTTTTAAAAGGTGAACTCACAGAAACACTAAAATGAGGGGGCGAGTGGGGAGATATTAGTCAAGGGTACACTTCCAATTATAAAATGAGTAAGTTCCAGGTATCTAAGCATAGTGCTTAGAGTTAATAACACTGTATCTTTTGAGGTTAGATCTTAAATGTTCTCACCACACACAAAAAAAGACATGGTAATTAAGTGACATGCTGGAGGGGTTAGCTGTCTGGTGGTGATCATTTTGCAATATATAAATTGTCAAACATGTTTTACGTTAAACTTACACTGTTAAATGTCAATTATATCTCAAGAGAGTTGAAAACAACAGAAAAATAAATACATGAGCAGTACCCAAATGTGAACGAAAAACCACACCTAACTCCTAAAGTTACTACTAAAGTTGTTACAGAAGAATATATTAGAATATGTTAGAGAAGAGTGTTAGTACGTAAGCAGGAACTGTTACGTTATTGAAACTGATTTGGCGTCCAGGAAACTGAGTCGGAGTCGGCCTGGTAATTTAATTGCCAGTCTTCCGGATGCGCTCTATCTGTCATCATTAGCTGACAGTGTTCTCTTTAGGGACCTTTCTCTCCACTCCTCCAACTGCTATCCCCTTCCTCACTTCCTCCCACCCCTTTCGGTTAACAAACAGCTCTCCCTCTCCGTGCACCACTTCTACAGAATTTTTAACCAGAAATAGGGCACGCAGGGCTTCCCCTTGAGCTCCGGGGACCCCTGGACGAGTAGGAAATGCCCAGCGGTCCACCCTGCCTCAGGGCTTCCTCGACTGCATCACTTCCCCCGCCCACGCCCAGCGGACTCAAATCAGAACCGGGCCGCCCCACCCAGCCCCACCCAGCCCCACCCAGCCCCAGCCCACCGTACCAGGGCCGCGCGTCTGCTTTCACCTAGAGGCGGCTTCAGGCGAGTCACACCCCTTCTCTCCTTACAGGGCGCGCTCCTTGAACCCCGCCCTCGGGCTCGCAGCCGGCGCTGGCTCCCCGGAATCCCCCGCTCCAATTCGAGCCGGAGAAAATAACCCAAAGTTGTTGTCCAAAGTCAAGACTTCCTGCGAGCGGGGGCTTCCCCGTATCTACGATGCCCGATTAGGGCCCTCGTCCCTCGCCCGTCCCGAAACTGACCCGCGCCTCCCCGGCCTTCCCCGAGGCCGCCCGCTCGCCCGCCCGCCGCGAGCTGAGCCGGGAGGCGGCAGGTCAGCGGCTGGAAGCGACCGCATTGCGGCCGCAGGCGGGCGCCGCAGGCTTCCTTCTCCCGGTTCCTCTGCCCCCGACCTGCCGCGGGTCCCAACAACCTCCCTCGCCGAGAAGGGTGCGGCGCCCACGCGCAGTCCCCGAGTCCTTCCTGCGTGGGCGGAGGATTTCGGGGCCGGGCGCCCCCCGGAAACCCCTCGCTCACCGATATCCCCGTCTTCTTCGTCGTCCTCCTCCAGCTCCATTTCTAGCAGAACGTCCCTGGTCATCATGGGCATGTCTCCCCCCGCAGCTCGGAACTTGGCGCAAAGTTGGGGGCTCCTTGGAGTCCGGAACTTCGGCTCTCTGACGGGGCGGGCGCCCGGGCAGGGACGGCAAGGCGCGTCTCACTCGCGGCTCAGGGGCCGCGGTGCTCAGCCCGCGCTCGGTGAATCAGGACCCGAGCGGTGCGTCCAAGACAACCTCTGGCCGCCGGAGCCGGGCCGCGCCACTGAGCATGCCCAGTGAGCGCCGGGGCTCGCTGCGGAGTGATTGAACTGCCGCGGGTTTATGAGCTCCCAGAAGGAAGTCAGGCGAGGAGAGAAGGGAGTCGCTGGTATTCGCGCTGTGCCCGCCAGTGAACTCGCCGAAGGGGGGAGGCGAGAGCGTCAACTCCGAACGAGGCAGCTCTCTGTTTCAGGTTCATATGTGGGCACGTCCTGGGCTCGCTTTCTTTGATATCTGCTACGCGAGAAGGGAGAGACGCTGCTGCAGCCCCCAGGAAAGACCCTTTAGGCGAGCAAGTCTGGATGGTGTTTAAAAGGGAAGTGGAGCCCATGGCGGATCTTAAAGTATCAATTACTCTGACTCCAAGTGGGGAAACATGTATTCTGTTGGAGAATGGGGAGGTGGCAATTACAGAGAAGAGGCCAAACTCGTAGATGAGAAACAACAGAAGAAAACAAGACCAAGAAAGCGAGATCCAAAGACACGTTCACAAGAGGCAGGATTTCCGCATCTAGTGAGGTTAGGTTAGGGAAGGGAGAAGCGCCCCCTACTCCCGCCCATAGGGGCGCATGCAGGGAGTGGGCGGAAGATGATTGCCAAGAGATCGTCTTGAAAGCTTCATCCTCCGTGTCACAAGGGCAAAGGAAGCGAAGACCTCCATTATGGTTAGGTGTGAATTCTACTCTGGAGCAATGGTTAGGTGTGAATTGAACTCTTGAGCAATGTGAAAAACCATCATAACCAGAGGAAACAAGGTACTGAAATAAAGTTGAGGCAGAGAGTATAAGAATGCATTCCTGGTGACCAGAGGGAGCAGTAAGACAAATACAAAGGGATTTCTGCTTTCAGACAGATGGGGTAACTTGAACTGCGGGTTCCTGGGGTTGTACATCAGCAGAACTTTTTTCCAGAGAAGCTGGTGTGTTCCCATGGGTCCATTGTGATGTCTCCAAAGGGCTAGAAGGTACATTTGAAACCCTTGTTATATTCATTGTTTCCCTAAAACTTATTGAAACTTTTTGTATTTTTCCAATCAAGTCCAAAAGTGTTATGATAATGAGAATGAAAGTTCAGATGACAGAAGTGCATTTTATTTTCCTATATACTTATTTCTCATGTTTTCTTAAGAAAGAAATAAAGCATTGAAATCAACTGT
This sequence comes from Capricornis sumatraensis, assembly GCF_032405125.1. Lineage (NCBI taxonomy): Eukaryota > Metazoa > Chordata > Mammalia > Artiodactyla > Bovidae > Capricornis > Capricornis sumatraensis. Next base: position 79,708,075 of record NC_091072.1, read on the forward strand.
CAGTGGGAGTGGGAAAACAGCTATGAATATGCATTATAAGACAACAGGAAGTTACTTTTAAGGAAATATCCAGGAAACATATTTGCTTCTTAAGGAAACTTTTGGTGGAAAATTAGTTTTAATATAAAGAGAAACCAATACAGCATTTTAAAGATAGGAGGCTGAAGAAAAAAAATGAGGAGAAAAGATTATTTTCTTTTAGTAAACTTTGCCCCTAATGCTTATAATATGGTTCCTACTAAAATAGAAATTCCAGAAGTATTTTGGTTACATGTGAATGTGATTAACATTCACAATTTTCATTTAAAAAATGCATATGGTAGCTTTTATGTGCTAGGCACAGTTCTCAATGTTCTGTTGTGCTTGCTTGCTTGCTCAGTTGTATCTGACTCTGCGATCAGATGGACTGTAGACCCCTGGCCTCTTCTGTCCATGGAATTCTCTAGGCAAGAATACTAGGGTGAGTTGCCATTTTCTACTCCAAAGGATCTTCCTCACCTAGGAATCAAACCCAGTCTCTTGCATCTCCTGTATTGGGAGGCAGATTCGTTACTCCTGTGGCACCTAGGAATCGCTCTAAATGTTTTACATTCAGTCATTTACTCTTCATAATAACCCTAGGATTCACCACTCCTTCACTCAAGCACAGAGCCATTAGCTTGTCCAAAATCACACAGGGATTAAGTGGTTGAGCTGGGAGTCAACAAGCAGCTTATTCCAGAATCTGTGTTCTTAAGTCACTTTGTAAACCCCTACAGAGATATTTTTAAGCCATTTTTTAAAATCACTTTTTTTCCCACCAATTTTTAAAAAAATATTTATCTATTTATTTCTTTGGATGCATCAGGTCTTAGTTGCAACATGCAGTATCTTTAGCTGCTCCATGTGAACTCTTAGTTATGGCATGTGATATCTAGTTCCTTGACCATGAATCAAACCTAGGCCCCCAGCACTGGCAACATGGACCATGAATCAAACCTGGGCCCCTTGCATTGGGAGCATGGAGTCTTAGCCACTGGACTACCAGGGAAGTCCCTCCCCACCAATTCTAAAGCTTTAAAATTCTCATCAACTCCCTGCTATCATTCTTTCACCAAATAGTCTAGTTCTTTGGGCCTAGGATTTTGTTCAGTATTAATCAGTAGTTAGAAAACTCTTGTGATTGATTTTCCATTAGGTTTCACTGAGTCATTTGAAACTCTCCACAGATTTAAAGTTTACACTTTTCTTGCCTGATAAATGTTGCAGAGACATTGCTAGACTTATATGTAAAGGTGATTATTGCTAGAAGGGAAATGAATTATTTACTTTGGTTAGCTGTAAATTTATTATTAGTAGTCAGTTATTTCATTTAATCCATTTTATTTCCTACAGCTTCTTTCATGCATTGTTTTTTCAACTGAGTAATATATGTTTCAAAAATAATCAAGGTAACGGGCCTGGATAAGAACCACACCTTTGACTCTGAAAAATTATCATCTATATCATGAATACTTTATGAAATAAAATGTGCCTAACAGTCCGTGGCCAAGTGATAGGACTGGCAAAGCTTTTCCAAGTCAGAGATCATAGACCAAGTATCCTCCCCTTCATTGGTCTTCTGATTAATTGTAAGCTTTGTCTGGCCACAGAATGACCCATCTTTCTCTGCCCATGCCTTAAATGTTGGTACTTTTCTGGCTCCCATCCTCAGACCTCTTTTCTTCTCATCTTTCCCTACTGAACTCATTCAGTCTTGTAACTGTATTATCTTTTCCGAGCAGGGCTAGTTTCATGGCCATACCAACAGTTCATTCACACAGGGCCCTGCACTCAGAAGGGCTTAATATACTTGAAGTCTTGAGGTCTTAATGCTCTGTGGTTGCCAGCTTGAAGATCTTACTAACAGTATCTTTGGGTTTTTGTTTTGTAAGTGAAGTCCATTGACAGAGTGGAGCATGCCTCCTGCCACCTCTTTGCCTCCCTGGGATAGGTTCAGCTGCCAGCTCCTCTCATTTTCTGGCATTTCACTCCTATACACTCTCCCCGTCACCTCATCCAGGACCAGGGAGAGACTTGGGCACAGGTGCAGGGAAGGTCAGGTTCATTTGTGTGCAGGGCATTGTGGCAGCTATCCTGGCTGTCAGTGCCACAGTGTACCTAGGGGTGACTTGTTAGGAATGAACCTCTGACCCTTGTGCAAGTGCATCCTAGCCTGGAAATTGTAGTCTCTTGGAGGTGTGCGTCTGATGTGGTTTAGAGATTAGGGGCCGTAGGAAGGGGCTCAACTTCTCCACCCCCATCCAAAGCATTCAGTTCTACAGATTTTTGGGAGGAGGACCAAGCAGCTCATGGATCTCAAAGGCTCTTTGAACAAGGGACCCTGAATTTGCATTTTGCATTGGGCCCTCCAAATTGTAGAGTTGGCCTTGATTTCAGGATATTTATTTCTAGCTCAGCTTTCTGTGTTGCACATGGTGTATCTGCCTACTTGCTTGAACATCTTCACTTGGATATTTGCTAAGACATTTCAGATTCAGCAGGTTTAAAACTAAATTTATAACCTCTGCCCCATATCTGTTTCCCTAAACTAAGAATGGCACCACTAGTTACACAAGCCAATGATTTGAGCCTCACTTTGACTCCTTCCTCTCTCTCTTTTCCCTCCTGTTCAATCAGTTGCTAAATCCCATGGCATCCACCCTATTTTCAGAATATCTCAAGTACATCTGTTTGTTGCCTATTGTTACATTGTTGCATAACCACACAGCTTGACATTTTAGCAGAGACTTGAAGGAAGTAAGAGATCAAGACATAAAACTGTCTGAGGGAATAGAGTTTTAGGCAGAAGAGAAACCAAATATAAAAGTTCCATGTCAGTTCAGTTCAGTCACTCAGTCGTGTCCAACACTTTGCAACTCCATGGACTGAAGCACGCCAGGCCTACCTGTCCATCACCAACTCCCAGCGCTTACTCAAACTCATGTCCATCGAGTTGGTGATGCCATCCAACCACCTCATCCTCTGTCATCCCCTTCTCCTCCTGCCTTCAATCTTTTCCGGCATCAGGGTCTTTTCCAATGAGTCAGTTTTTCACATCAGGTGGCCAAAGTTATGGAGTTTCAGCTTCAGCATCAGTCCTTCCAATGAATATTCAGGACTGATTTCCTTTAGGATGAACTGACTGGATCTCCTTGCAGTCCAAGGGACTCTCAAGAGTCTTCTCCAACACCACAGTTCAAAAGCATCAATTCTTTGGTGCTCAGCTTTCTTTATAGTCCAACTCTCACATCCCTACATGACTACTGGAAAAACCATAGCTTTGACTAAACGGACCTTTGTTGGCAAAGTAATGGCTCTGCTTTTTAATATGCTGCCTAGGTTGGTCATAGCTTTTCTTCCAAGGAGCAAGCGTCTTTTAATTTAATGGCTGCAAGTCACCATCTGCAGTGATTTTAGAGCCCAAGAAAATAAAGTCTGTTACTGTTTCCATTGTTTTCCCATCTATTTGCCATGAAGTGATGGGATTGGATGCCATGACCTTCGTTTTTTGAGTGTTGAGTTTTAAACCAGCTTTTTCACTCTCTTCTTTCACTTTCATCAAGAGGCTCTTTAGCTCTTCTTCACCTTCTACCATAAGGGTGGTGTCATCTGCATATTTGAGGTTATTGATTTTTATCCTGGCAATCTTGATTCCGGCTTGTAAAATTCCATGGAGAAGCACAAAGAGGTCATAGCAATGGTGGCATAAAAGATTAGCCTCAAATGTAGTGACTTAGAGTGAGGTAGAAGCTACAACATCTTTTGTAAATCATTCATTATCATTTCTGCTGTTGGTCATACAGATCAGTCAGCTCTAATCATTGAGGGAGCTTATACAGAGAATGAAGACCAGAGGTGGAGATCTTCAGGAGCCATCTTGGAAGCTGGTTGCCACCCGTCTCTCTTGTCACTGTTCTGATATATACCACCATTCTCCATTCTTAGTTCCTGAGAACTAACTATTTGCTGGCCACTTTCCTGGATTTTGGGGATTTAATAGAAAAACAAAACAAAACAAAACAAAAAACAAAGACAGGTGACATCACTGCCCTCATGACCTTCTGTTCCGGTGGATGAAAACAAATAAGACAAATGTACTTATTTATTTGTCTGTTTCAGGAAGCAGCAGTTATAACCCTGTGTGGAACAACTAATAGTTCAGGTCTGAGAAAGAATATGACAAGGCTGTCTGCTGTCACCCTGTTTATTTAACCTATACTCCAAGCATGTCATGAGAAATCCCGAGCTGGATGAGTTACAAGCTGGAATTGAGATAGGCTGGAACTATTTACAACTGCTAGACATGGAAGCAACCTAGATGGCCATTGGCAGATGAATGGATAAGGAAGTTGTGGTAGGTATATATACACAATGGAAGATTCCTCAGCTATGAAAAGGAAACGCATTTGAGTCAATTCTAATGAGGTAGATTAAACTGGAGCCTATTATACGGAATGAAGTAAGTCAGAAAGAGAAAGATAAATACTGTATATTAACACATATATATGGAATTTAGAAAGAAGGTAACGATGATCCTACATGCAGGTCAGCAAAAGAGACACAGATGTAAAGAACAGACTTTTGGAGTCAGTGGGAGAAGGCGAGAGTGGGATGATTTGAAAGAATAACACTGAAACGTGTATTACCATATGTGAAATAGATGACCAAGGCAAGTTTGATGCATGAAGCAGGGCACCCAAAGCCAGGGCTCTGGAAGAACCCAGAAGGATGGGGTGGGGAAGGAGGTATGAGGGGAGTTCAGGATGGGGGGACACATGTATACCTGTGGCTGATTCATGTTGATGTATGGCAAAAACCATCACAATATTGTAAAGTAATTATCCTCCAGTTAAATTACTTAATTTCAAAAATAGATAGGCTGGAGAAACAGCCTCAGATATGAGGATTATACTACTCTAATGGCAGAAAGCGAGGAGGAACTAGAGAACTCTTGGTGAGGGTGAAGAAGGAGAGTGAAAGAGCTGGCCTAAAACTAAATATTATTAAAAAAAAAAAAACTCTAAGATATGGCATCCAGCTCCATTACTTCTTGGAAAATAGGAGGGGAAAATGTGGAAGTAGTGACAGATTTCCTCTTCTTGGGCTCTGAAATCACTTTGGATGGTGACTGCCACCACGAAACTGGAAGATGGTTGCTTCTTGTCAGGAAGGCTATGAAAAACCTAAACAGTGTGTTGAAAAGCAGAGACATTACTCTGCTGACAAAGGTCCATATAATCAAGGCTGTGGTCTTCCCAGTGGTAACATACAGTTATGAGACCTGGACCATAAAGAAGGCAGAGTGCCAAGAATTAATGCCTTCAAACTGTGGTGCTGGAGAAGACTCCTGAGAGTCCCTTGGACAGTCAGGAGATCAAACCAGTATCTTAGGGAAATCAATCCTGAATACTCATTGGAAGGCCTGATGCTGAAGCTGAAGCTCCAGTATTTTGGTCACCTGATACAAACACCTGACTTATTGGAAAAGTCCTTCATGCTGGGAAAGATTGAGGGCAGAAGAAGAAGAAGGTGTCAGAGGAAGAGATGGGTAGATGGCATCACCAATGCAATAAACATGAACTTGAGCAAACTTCGGGAGATTGTGAGGGATAGGGAGGTCTGGTGTCCTACAGACCACGTGGTCACAAAGAATCGGACACAACTGAGCGACTGAACAGCATCCACTGGAATTCCCAAAAAAGTACATTTGTCTTATTTGCCTGGGCAAGAGTAATAGGGAATGATGGTTAGGGGATGGATTTACAGAGTGGTTAAGGAAAACCTCTGCTAAAGGTGACATTTTTAGCAGAGATCTGAAGAAAGTGAGGGAGTAAGACATGCACGTATCTGAAAGAACTGTTTTAAGGAGAGGTGAATGCAAGTGCAAAAGCCTTGATGACAAGTATGTTTAGTGTCTTCAAGAAAAACGGAGAGGCCATGGTGACTGTAGTGTCAGTGATGGAGGAGGAGAGAGGTAGGAGGTCAAGCTTGGTGGGGAAGGGGTGTTTCAAATCACTTTTGCCATCAGAAGACTTGGGCATTTACTATGAATAATGTGGAAAAACTTTGGAAAGTTTTGAACAAGTGGATGGCATAATTGGACTTATATTTAAAAGGATCCTTCTGACTTTATCAAACTATGCAAGAGGAAGTGTAAAAGAAAGAAGACAGTTAAGAGACAAAGTTCTTTAATTTTGACAAGGGGTAATAGTCTTGAACCAGAGTGGTAGTGGTAGATGTGGAATATAGATATTTAAGGTCTATCTTAAAAGAGTTTCTGATATAGTGAATATGAATATTGGAACAAAAGGGAGTTAAGAATGACTCCAAAGTTTTGATGTGAGTAACTAGGGGAATGGAGTTGTTGTTTTGAGATGTGGAAGGACTAGAGGGCAGTAAGGGATAAGGGAGTTTGAGTTTGGATCCATAAATCTGAAATCAATATTAGATATCCATGTGGAGATGTTCAGTAATCATGGGTCTGGAGCTTGGAGGAGAAATCTGCACTGGAGATATAAACTTAGGTCTGGAAAAGACTGCTTGGAAAATTAATCTATATAAAGAGATAAGTCCATGGGATTGAGCTCTAGGACTCTCCACTCCAACACTTGCATTGTGAAAATGAGGAAAAACCAGCAAAGGAAACGGAGGAAATGAGAGTCCAGTGAGAAATGAGGAACAACAGAAAAGGGTGAGGTTCACTTAAAACTTTTTTTCAAAAAAAAAGACATGGAGAACCTGATGCTAAACCATTCATAGACAATCTGCTTCTGGATAGGGGTTTCGTATGTAGCAGAGCAGCTCCCTTGATGCAGTCTATTGAAAGTCAGCTCTTGACACAAGAGTTTGAAGAAAAAAATTTTTTTAATAAAATAAAAATGAGAAAAAAATTTTAAAGTAGAAAAAATATTTTTAAATGAGATAATAAAATTAGAAAAAAAATTTGTTTAAAGGATAAAATGACCTCCTGTGTCAAATAAACCTGATAAGGTGACTTTGTAAAGACTTCCAACTTTTCTGTAGCTGGAATAGTTTTCTTTGGGTATGAAGAGAATTGATCATTGGATTTAACAATGGGAGGTCAGCAGTGACCTCAGTTGCAAATAAGTGGTAGGGGACAAAAGTCTGAAACTAGTTTTCCAATATGCTTTGTCCAAACCACAAGTAAGTCTGAAGTTCTCAACAGTCACTTGACTATGTGTCCTACAATTTACTCAGTTTGACTGTGTGGATCACAATAAACTGTGGAAAATTCTGAAAGAGATGGGAATACCAGACCACCTCACCTGCCTCTTGAGAAATCTGTATGCAGGTCAGAAAGCAACAGTTAGAACTGGACATGAAACAACAGACTGGTTCCAAATAGGAAAAGGAGTACATCAAAGCTGTATATTGTCACCCTGCTTATTTAACTTATATGCAGAGTACATCATGAGAAACGCTGGACTAGAAGAAACACAAGCTGGAATCAAGATTGTCGGGAGAAATATCAATAACCTCAGATATGCAGATAACACCACCTTTATGGCAGAAAGTGAGGAGGAGCTAAAAAGCCTCTTGATTAAAGTGAAAGAGGAGAGCGAAAAAGTTGGCTTAAAGCTTAACATTCAGAAAACGAAGATCATGGCATCTGGTCCCATCACTTCATGGGAAATAGATGGGCAAACAGTGGAAACAGTGTCAGACTTTATTTTTCTGGGCTCCAAAATCACTGCAGATGGTGATTGCAGCCATGAAATTAAAAGATGCTTACTCCTTGGAAGAAAAGTTATGACCAACCTAGATAGTATATTCAAAAGCAGAGACATTACTCTGCCGACTAAGGTCCGTCTAGCCAAGGCTATGGTTTTTCCTTTGGTCATGTATGGATGTGAGAGTTGGACTGTGAAGAAGGCTGAGTGCTGAAGAATTGATGCTTTTCAACTGTGGTGTTGGAGAAGACTCTTGAGAGTCCCTTGGACTGCAAGGAGATCCAACCAGTCCATTCTGAAGGAGATCAGCCCTGGGATTTCTTTAGAAGGAATGATGTTAAAAGCTGAAACTCCAGTACTTTGGCCACCTCATGAGAAGAGTTGACTCATTGGAAAAGACCCTGATGCTGGGAAGGATTGGGGGCAGGAGGAGAAGGGGACAACAGAGGATGAGATGGCTGGATGGCATCATGGACTCAATGGATGTGAGTCTGAGTGAACTCCGGGAGATGGTGATGAACAGGGAGGCCTGGCGTGCTGCGATTCATGGGGTTGCAAAGAGTCGGACATGGCTGAGCGACTGAACTGAACTGAACTGACACTATTTACCTAGAGAGAACATCAGGTCACATAAGTTAAGTGTTTAGTCCCACAAAATCACATCCCCTCCTCCATGTCAGATGTCAATCACAGCTCCAGGTTGTCACCTAAGCTTCTGGCCAACCTGCTATGGACTGGAGGTCCCCACGCCCCCAACTTGGATTTGATTAATTTGCTAGAACTGCTCACAGAACCCAGAGAAACATTTATTTACATTTACCAGTTTATCAAAAGAATTTCTAGAGGAAACAGATAAACAATCAGATGAATAGGTGCACAAGGCAAGATCCAGAAGGATCCCAAGTGCAGGAGTTTTTGTCCCCATAGAACCCAGAAACTCATCAAATCTTGTTTTCAAGGGTTTTTATAGAGCTTAATCTGCAGCACTTTCCTTCACCTCCTCAAAGGTTGGTTGTTGGGGATGGAAGTTCTAACTCTGATCACGTGGGTGACTAGCCCCATCATAAAACTACCCAGGAGTATCACCCTAAGTCACCTCATTAGCATAAGCTCAAAAGGGGATCCTCAGGAAGTACAAAAGACACTCTTATCTCTCAGAAAATTCCAAAAGGGACTTCCTGGTCATCCAGTGGCTAAGATTCCACATTCCCAAGGCAGAGGGCCCAGGTTCAATCCCTGGTCAGGGAACTAATCTCACAACTAAGACCTCAGTTCAGTTTAGTCGCTCAGTCGTGTCCGACTCTTTGTGACCCCATGAATTCCAGCCCACCAGGCGTCCCTGTCCATCACCACCTCCCACAGTTCACTCAGACTCATGTCCATCGAGTCAGTGATGCCATTGAGTCAGTGATGCCATCCAGCCATCTCATACTCTGTCGTCCCCTTCTCCTCCTGCCCCCAATCCCTCCCAGCATCAGAGTCTTTTCCAATGAGTCAACTCTTCTCATGAGGTGGCCAAAGTACTGGTGCTTCAGCTTTAGCATCATTCCTTCCAAAGAAATCCCAGGGCTGATCTTCAGAATGGACTGGTTGGATCTCCTTGCAGTCCAAGGGACTCTTAAGAGTCTTCTCCAACACCACGGTTCAAAAGCATCAATTCTTCAGCACTCAGCCTTCTTCACAGTCCAACTCTCACATCCATACATGACCAAAGGAAAAACCATAGCCTTGACTAGATGGACCTTAGTTGGCAGGGTAATGTCTCTGCTTTTGAATATGCTATCTAGGTTGGTCATAACTTTTCTTCCAAGGAGTAAGCATCTTTTAATTTCATGGCTGCAATCACCATCTGCAGTGATTTTGGAGCCCAGAAAAATAAAGTCTGACACTGTTTCCACTGTTTCCCCATCTATTTCCCATGAAGTGATGGGACCAGATCCCATGATCTTACTTTTCTGAATGTTGAGCTTTAAGCCAATTTTTTCGCTCTCCTCTTTCACTTTCATCAAGAGGCTTTTAAACTCCTCTTCACTTTCTGCCATAAGGGTGGTGTCATCTGCATATCTGAGGTTATTGATATTTCTCCCGACAATCTTGATTCCAGCTTGTGTTTCTTCCAGTCCAGCGTTTCTCATGATGTACTCTGCATATAAGTTAAATAAGCAGGGTGACAATATACAGCCTTGACACACTCCTTTTCCTGTTTGGAACCAGTCTGTTGTTTCATGTCCGGTTCTAACTGTTGCTTCCTGACCTGCATACAGATTTCTCAAGAGGCAGGTTAGGTGGTCTGGTATTCCCATCTCTTTCAGAATTTTCCACAGTTTATTGTGATCCACACAATCAAAGGCTTTGGCATAGTCAATAAAGCAGAAATAGATGTTTTTCTGCAACTCTCCTGCTTTTTCCATGATCCAGCAGATGTTGGCAATTTGATCTCTGGTTCCTCTGCCTTTTCTAAAACCAGCTTGAACATCAGGAAGTTCACGGTTCATGTATTGTTGAAGCCTGGCTTGGAGAATTTTGAGCATTACTTTACTAGCATGTGAGATGAGTGCAATTGTGTGGTAGTTTGAGCATTCATTGGCATTGCCTTTCTTTGGAATTGGAATGAAAACTGACCTTTTCCAGTCCTTTAGCCACTGCTGAGTTTTCCAAATTTGCTGGCATATTGAGTGCAGCACTTTCACAGCATCATCTTTCAGGATTTGGAACAGCTCAACTGGAATTCCATCACCTCCACTAGATTTGTTCGTAGTGATGCTTTCTAAGGCCCACTTGACTTCACATTCCAGGATGTCTGGTTCTAGATTAGTGGTCACACATCATGATTATCTGGGTTGTGAAGATCTTTTTTGTACAGTTCTTCTGTATATTCTTGCCACCTCTTCTTAATATCTTCTGCTTCTGTTAAGTCCAGACCATTTCTGTCCTTTATCGAGCCCATCTTTGCATGAAATGTTCCCTTGGTATCTCTAATTTTCTTGAAGAGATCTCTAGTCTTTCCCATTCTGTTCTTTTCCTCTATTTCTTTGCATTGATCGCTGAAGAAGGCTTTCTTATCTCCTTGCTATTCTTTGGAACTCTGCATTCAGATGCTTATATCTTTCCTTTTCTCCTTTGCTTTTCGCCTCTCTTCTTTTCACAGCTATTTGGAAGGCCTCCCCAGACAGCCATTTTGCTTTTTTGCATTGCTTTTCCATGAGACCTAGTGCAGCCAAATAAAGAAAAAAAATTTTTTTAAAAAAGGAAAGTTCCAAGCATTTGAGGTTTGTCCTAGAAACTAGGGACAAAAACAAAGTGCATTTCTTAACATACCACAAGTGCACAGGGGAAGGAAGAAAGAGGAAGTGATAATGATGACTGCAGATAACCCTCTTGAGGAGACATGAAACTTTCTGAGACACATGAACTCTAGACTTCTATATCCACCTCCACTTGGATTCTAACAAGCAGCGAAAATTTCGTATCCAGTGTGAAACTTCTGATCTTCTTCCAAACTCTGGTCTATACGTAATCTCCATCTCAAATAATCAATTCATCCTCTGATTGCTCAGGCCCCAAACCCTGGAGTCATTTTCAGTTCCTCTCTTTCTGGTATACCACACATCCATGCCATCACATTCTTTTAAGTCTAATAAAATATACATCTAGAATTGAACCACTAAGCACCACCTTTACCACAAACATCTCCTCTGACATCATCCTCTCTTCCTTGAATTATTTTTCTACCTGGTTTCCCTGCTTCCACCTTTGTCTCCCTGAAGTCTATTCTCAACACAGTAGGTAAAGTGATGCTGGAAGCATCACCAGAGTCAGATCATATTGCTCTCTGGTCAACAACAGCTCTTCATTCCACCACTAGGAAAATCGAAGGTATTTACAAAGCCACTGTATTTAAATTGCAAAAGCTCCAGAGTCACTCCACAACGTTGTGCAGGATGTTTATTCTATACAGGTGTCTTGTCAAGGGAAATAAAGTGAAGCCTGAATTCTAGCTGAGGCTCTGCTTGGCAAGTCATGTGCCTTGGTATAAGGTTCTGTCTGTACAATGTTTCATACAGGTTGTTAGCACACCTGGATACATCTACACATGTACACCCTCTTTCTTACTTTGCTATATTTTCTCTTTATTCCCTCTCATACATCATTTGTTTACTTATTTTGTTTATTATCTGTGTTCACCAACTAAAAGACGAGTTCACGAGAGTGGTGGTTTTGTCTTTTGTTCATTACTATATCCTCAGCACATAGTAGGTATTCAGTAAATATTTATGAAATTGAATTGGGTTTCTTTGTAAAAGGTAGTGGGAAAATGCATCAGTAGATAGAAAGGTATGTGGGCCAAAGAGGGAAAATTTTTCATGTGGGAGAGAAAAGGAAAAATTGCTGACATAATGTCCTCAGGTAAGTGAAAGTGATAAGCTCTGCGAAATCATGAAGACAATGACTGTACAAAGCAAAATAAAACTTCCATCACAAAAACCACAGGAAAGACATAGTATATGAATGCTGATGCAGGTGTGTTGGTAAATGTTTAGGTAGGAGCTGTAGAAGCTATCATTTTCCCCTCAAATGTTTATTTGGAAAGCTTTCAGACATACAGAAAAGTTGAAAGAATAACGTAACAGACATCTATACATTCATTACCAAGTCTCAGCAATTGCAAATATTCTGTTTTATATGTTTTATCTGTTTGTCTCTTTGCATATATTTCACTGAATCATGTTATTCCTGGAGACCTCATAACATACCTTCCCTACAGAAATAATATATTCACAAAGAAGATACTTCTCTCATACCAACTAATACCTAATCCATATTTAAACCTCAGAGATTTTAATAGTCAAGGCTTTTATACATCTTATACATTTCACACATGCAACTGATTATATTCCTTGATGTTTTCAAGAGAAGAGAATGTGAATGATTTTTTTCCCCTAATGCTGTTCAATGTCTAGCATTTGTTGTAAACTGGACATTAAGTGAGAGGTTATTAGATTCAAGCAAAATATTTTTGGCAAGAATCTGTCATAAGAGATGCTGTTGTTTCCGTGTGGCATTACAATAGGAGATATACACTTGCAGATTATTCTACCATTATTGGTGCTAAGTTAGAGCACCAAGCTACATAACAAATGATGGATCTTTCCATTAGATCAAGGTTTGAACCCAAACAGTGTGACTCCAGAGTCTTTGCCTCTAACCACCCTACTATAGGGCCTCTCGAGGTAAGATCACATTCACAAGTAGCAAGGCTAGGGTGCAAAATTGATGGCTCCACCCACTCTATGTGGAAATGACCTGTCAGTTTATAATCTTAAAAAAGGGCCCTGGGAACTTGTACCTCCTGGTAAAAGTAAACTCCTTCTTCACGTGTTCTCTATTTATTGAAGAAAAGACAAATGAATGTGTCAGTTTCCGAGCTAGTACCAAGGATTGGGTTGATTTGCTCCAGGGAAGAGAAAACTCAGATTGTAACTGATTTTCTAGATTCTATATTGATTTATTATCATTCCCCAAGATCCATCTTATGTACAGAAAAATGAGTCAATGAAGTGGGAAAGTGGTCTTTGATAAGGGTATTAATCTCTTTGATTATGTGATAACCTGAGTTCTGAGGAAAGAGTGTTCTAATATTGGCAAAGCAGAAATTTGGGATTAGAATTGTTTTCTTTAGGGCAATTTAGGCCAGATTACCTGTAGCCCTGCTTAAAAGCAATGAATTAATCCAAATAATTTTTTAAAATATTTATTTATTTGAGCTTCCCTTGTGGCTCAGTGGTAAAGAACTTGCCTGCCAATGCAGAAGATGAGGGTTTGATCTCTGGGTCAGGAAGATCCCCTGAGAAGAAAATGGCAACCCACTCCAGGATTTTTGCCTGGGAATCCCATGGACAGAGGAGCCTGGCAGGTGGACTACAGTCCGTGGAGTCACAAAGAGTCAAACACAACTTAGTGACTAAGCAACAACAATAAATTTATTTATTTATTTATTTATTTATTTACTGTTCTGGGGTGTATGGACTTCTCATTGTGGGGCTTCTCTTATTGCAGAGCATGGACTCTAGGCACATGGGGTTCAGTAGTTGTTGACTGTGGGCTCAGTAGTTGTGGCACACAGGCTTAGTTGTCCTGGGGCATGTGGGATCTTCCCAGACCAGCGGTCAAACACATGTCCCCTGCATTGAGAAATGAATTCTTAACCACTGTTCAGTTCAGCCACCAGGAAAGTCTCAGATAGCTCTTTGGTTACTAAATTTTCAGAGGTAGATATTTTAGGTTTTATTTTGCTAGGGAAGATTGACAAACAGACTTCACTTAAAGAGGTTGGAACAAAGTCAAGTGCCTCCCCTCTGGCAGTCTCCAAAGCCCCAACTCAGGGCTGCTTCACTTTCCTGCAGTGGCAGAAGGATTACAGCAACAATTAGAATAAGGATTACCTACAATACTGGCTTAGATTGGAATCACAGTGTCAGGACAGGTAGATTAGAAGTGGGCAGGACGCTTTCTTAAAAAAGAAACTTTCCGACTTGGCTTTTGTTCTGTTTGTTTTGTTTATGTTCTTTGCTATGAAACTGAGTGGAGGCTTCAGTTGGCCTATAGCTAGTCCTCAGCTGTGGTACAGGATAGAAAATATCAAATATCCCTAAATGTTCACACAGCCAGTTTGATACTACAGAATCTAAGTCATTGCTGGTGAGGAGGGGGATTTCTATAACAAAACTTCAAAGTTATTTTGATTTTAATCCCATTTTTCATGTTTGTTTATTTGTTTGGGGCTGTGCTGGGTCTTCGTTGCTGCACACTGGCTTCCTTAGTTGTAGCAAGTGAGGGCTACTCTTCAGTTGCGGGGCACTGGCTACTCATTGTGGTGGTTTCTCCTGTTGCGGAGCCTGGGTTCTAGGGCTGGAGGGCTTCAGTAGTTGCAGCTCACAGGCTCTAGCACATGGACTTAGCAGTGTGGTACATGGGCTTAGTTGCCCCATGGCATGTGGAATTTTCCCAGACCAGGGATCCAAACTGTGTCCCCTGCATTGGCAAACAGGTTCTTAACCACTGGACTACCAGAGAAGTCCTTAACTCCATTTAAAAATATATAATACTCTGCTAAGCTAGGTGTGTGCTAAGTCACTTCAGTTGTGTCTGACTTTTTGTGACCTTATGGGCTTTACCTGCCAGGCTCTTCTGTCGATGGGATTCTCCAGGCAAGAATACTGGAGTGGGTTGCCATGCCCTTCTCCAGGAGATCTTCCCCACTCAGGGATGGAACCTGAGTCTCCTGCATTGGCAGGTGGGTTCTTTACTACTAGAGCCACCTGGGACCCAAGCTAGGTTAGGCATTAGGAAAAAATGATACGAGGGTCTCACACTTCCAAAAATTAGAAATAACTTTCTATAAAAACTAGAGTAATGGTTTAGGGAAGTGGACAAACCACACGAAGGCATGATTCCCCACAGCCCATTGACCTGCCTTATAATCATCATTTTCACTAGCATTTAATTCACAAATCACTTTGTGAGTGAATGTGAGGTAAAATTCCTTTTTCTAGAACTTTTCTAGATATTTTTGCAATTCACAAGAAGGAACCTGTTGTATGAGTATAGTCAACTCTCAGAATTATTTAAGCCTTCTTGGAATCATTTACTGAGCCAAATGGCCTGCACATCTGAAAATATTCGCCTTTACAGAAAGTTTGCCCACCCTGGTTTATATTCTCCTGTCTCTTGACTCAACATTTGGAAGGGTCTGAGACAGCTCTGAGACAAGGCTGTTTCAGCAGGTAAACAATCTGCACTAATGGCTATCTATAAAGAAACACTTATTTATGTGTTGATTTTCATGTGTTATTTTCAGCAATTACACATTTTTGCCCTGTAGATTATCATGGGAGAAATCACAAAAGATGTCCTAGAATTAGCAGCCAAGTTAAATAAGTGCTCCACTGGGACGTTTTTGACAAGCGCTAAATGTCATTCTGGTTGCATAGTACAGGCAACAAATACCCGCCCAAGAATGGAGTGGCGAGCCCAGCTCAACATTAAATTTCCCCCCAAAGCTAGACTTGAAGCTCCTCAAAATTCTTGAATTAAAGGAGAATGGCATTCTATCATGTATACTATCATGTAAGAATTGAATCGCCAGTCTATGTCTGACGCAGGATACAGCATGCTTGGGGTTGGTGCATGGGGATGACCCACTGAGATGTTATGGGGAGGGAGGTGGGAGGGGGGTTCATGTTTGGGAACACATGTAAGAATTAAAGATTTTAAAATTAAAAAAAAACAAAAACAATTAACAGGAGAAAAAAAAAAAAAATGGAAAGAGCCAGATACTTGGGTCTTGGCTCTATCCTCCAGGCATTGGGGGAAGTCAGTTCTCACCCACCCCAAGCAGCACACACGTCCCCTTTCCTCCACTTCCTGAGTTCCTTGGCATAGTAATTGTTGGTAATGCTAAAATTTGTTACTCGCTGTGCTGTCCTGGCCAGTCCTCCTTCACCTACATTCCGTTCTTAGTATCTTCCTCAGACTTCTTCAGGGGTCCCAACACCTTCTTCTTTCTGACAGGCTTATAGGGCGACTTCCTCTGTAGTCTGGGCTGCAGCCTGAAAGTTCTGAGACTTTCCGCTAGACACCTTCGCGTTTCTTTCTGTATTGGCAGGGTTTTCTTGTGGCAGTAGCTCTGCACAGATATCTCTGTTTTGTTTGCATTGGCACTTCTGCTTGAATGTGGAAGTGCCTGAGACCAGATGGTAGGGAAGGCAGTAGCCAGGGACAGGAAACCTGGGGTGAACACCATGCACCGGACTGAGAGTGGATTGCATTGCAGACTGAAAGATTTTTTTTCCCCCTTTAATTGTGATAAAGACCATGTAAGGTCAAATTTATCATCCTAAGCATTTCTCGGAGAAGGCAATGGCAACCCAGTCCAGTACTCTTGCCTAGAAAATCCCATGGATGGAGGAGCCTGGTAGGCTGCAGTCCATGGGGTCACTAGGAGTTGGACACGACTGAGCGACTTCACTTTCACTTTTCATTTTCATGCATTGGAGAAGGAAATGGCAACCCATTCCAATGTTCTTGCCTGGAGAATTCCAGGGACGGGGGAGCCTGATGGGCTGCCGTCTATGGGGTTGCACAGAGTCGGACACGACTGAAGCGACTTAGCAGCAGCAGCAGCAAGCATTTCTAAGTGTAGGATCCTTAGGGTTACATATATTCACGTTGTACAACAGATCTCTAGAATGTCTTCTTGCAAAACTGAAACTCTATGCTCATTGAAAAACTCCCATTTCCCCTCCCCCCAGCCCTGCAAGCACCATAGAACAGAAAGTTTTATGAGTTGAGTTACTTTACACACCTCATGTACATAGGATTATATAGTGTTTGTCTTTTTGTGATTGATGTAATACAATGTGCTCAAGATCTGAAAACTATCAAATAATTTCTATTTACTTGTGGATGCTGCATGCTAGCATGCTCAGTTGCTTCAGTAGTGTCCTGTTCTCTGCTACCCTATGGACTGTAGCCCACCAGGCTCCTCAGTGCATGGGATTCTCCAGGTAAGACTACTGGAGTGGGTTGCCATGCTCTCCTCCAGGGGAGCTTCCTGACCCAGGGATTGAACCCTCATCTCTTGCATTGCAGGTGGATTCCTTACCCACTGAGTAACATGGAAACATCTAAAATAGAAAACACAGGTCAGTAGCAAGCATGAGAATGTGGAAGGATGTTTAAGCAAGGAGAAGGTTTGGAATACTATCTAAGAGAGCTGGAAAGTAAATGTACTAGTGAAACGGCATAGGATCATACTAGAGACACATATGAGGTCAACAATATAAAATAAAACCTGTTAGCATGCTCATATTTTTTTTCCAGGCACATTCTGACACTCAGGTCCATGTATCAAATAGGTGGACAGTTTGATATAACTAGGATGGGGTTTTGGAAGATAAGTTCAACAGAGGGAAAGAAGGGGTGGAAATTGATGGTATAATCAAAGGAATGCTTCTTCATTCCTCTATTTTTCTCCCATCCATATCCTATGTATTCAACAGATCTGATTCATTCTACTTCCAAAATGCATTAAGCATTTTGTTATCTCCCATGATGCACCCTGATCCAAGTAACCATCATAGCTGACTAAAGCAGTCAGCAAAATTTTATCTGATCTTCTTAATTTCCCTCTTTGCTACCCTACAACCCATTCTTCATTCAGTGACTAAAGAGATTCTTTGAAAATCTCTAGATGAATATATTCTGTTCCTGCTTAAAACCCTCCACAACTGAGGAAACTGGAACACTCCCTAGATATTTAATGATATTAAGACATAATTATAGAGGTAACACCTATCCTACTCAAACTCTTCCAGAAAATTGCAGAGGAAGGTAAACTTCCAAACTCATTCTATGAGGCCACCATCACCCTAATACCAAAACCTGACAAAGATGCCACAAAAAAAGAAAACTACAGGCCAATATCACTGATGAACATAGATGCAAAAAACCTTAACAAAATTCTAGCAATCAGAATCTAACAACACATTAAAAAGATCATACACCATGACCAAGTGGGCTTTATCCCAGGGATGCAAGGATTCTTCAGTATCCACAAATCAATCAATGTAATGCACCACATTAACAAACTGAAAAATGAAAGCCAATAGATGGAGAGAAGGCCTTTGACAAAATTCAACATCCATTTATGATAAAAAAAACTCTCCAGAAAGCAGGAATAGAAGGGACATACCTCAACATAATAAAAGCTATATATGACAAACCCATAGCAAACATTATCCTCAATGGTGAAAAATTAAAAGCATTTCCCCTAAAGTCAGGAACAAACAAGGGTGCTCACTTTCACCACTACTATTGAACATAGTTCTGGAAGTTTTGGCCACAGCAATCAGAGCAGAAAAAGAAATAAAAGCAGTCCAAATTGGAAAAGAAGTAAAACTCTCACTGTTTGCAGATGACATGATCCTCTACATCAGTTCAGTTTAGTCGCTCAGTCGTGTCCGACTCTTTGCCACCCCATGAATCGCAGCACGCCAGGCCTTTCTGTCCATCACCATCTCCCGGAGTTCACTCAGACTCACGTCCATCGAGTCCGTGATGCCATCCAGCCATCTCATCCTCTGTCGTCCCCTTCTCCTCCTGCCCCCAATCTCTCCCAGCATCCAAGTCTTTTCCAATGAGTCAACTCTTCGCATGAGGTGGCCAAAGTACTGGAGTTTCAGCTTTAGCATCATTCCTTCCAAAGAAATCCCAGGGCTGATCTCCTTCAGAATGGACTGGTTGGATCTCCTTGCAGTCCAAAGGGACTATCAGGAGTCTTCTCCAACACCACATTTCAAAAGCATCGATTCTTCAGCGCTCAGCCTTCTTCACAGTCCAACTCTCACATCCATACATGACTACTGGAAAAACAATAGCCTTCACTAGATGGACCTTAGCTGGCAAAGTAATGTCTCTGCTTTTGAATATGCTATCTAGGTTGATCATAGCTTTTCTTCCAAGAAGTAAGTGTCTTTTAATTTCATGGCTGCAATTACCATCTGCAGTGATTTTGGATCTGCTACATAGAAAACCCTAAAGACTCCACCAGAAAATTACTAGAGCCAATCAATGAATATAGTAAAGTTGCAGGATATAAAATCAACACACAGAAATCCCTTACATTCCTGTACACTAATAATGAGAAAGTAGAAAAAGAAAGTAAGGAAACAATTCCATTCACCATTGCAACGAAAAGAATAAAATACTTAGGAATATATCTACCTAAATAAACTAAAGACCTATATACAGAAAACTATAAAACACTGGTGAAAGAAATCAAAAGAGGACACTAATAGATGGAGAAATATACCATGTTCATGGATCAGAAGAATCAGTATAGTGAAAATGAGTATACTACCCAAAGCAATCGACAGATTCAATGCAATCCCTATCAAGCTACCAGTGGTATTTTTTATAGAGCTAGAACAAATAATTTCACAATTTGTATGGAAATACAAAAAACCTCGAATAGCTAAAGTAATCTTGAGAAAGAAGAATGGAATTGGAAGAATCAACCTGCCTGACTTCAGGCTCTACTACAAAGCCACAGTCATCAAGACAGTATAGTACTGGCTCAAAGACAGAAATATAGATCAATGGAACAAAATAGAAAGCCCAGAGATAAACCCACACACCTATGGACACCTTATCTTTGACAAAGGAGGCAAGAATATACAATGGATTAAAGACAATTTCTTTAAGTGGTGCTGGGAAAACTGGTCAACCACTTGTAAAAGAATGAAACTAGAACACTTTCTAACACTATACACAAAAGTAAACTCAAAATGGATTAAAGATCTAAACGTAAGACCAGAAACTATAAAACTCCTAGAGGAGAACATAGGCAAAACCCTCTCTGACATAAATCACAGCAGGATCCTCTATGACCCACCTCCAAGAATACTGGAAATAAAAGCAAAAATAAACAAATGGGATCTAGTTAAAATTAAAAGCTTCTGCACAACAAAGGGAACTATAAACAAGGTGAAAAGACAGCCTTCAGAATGGGGGAAAATAATAGCAAACGAAGCAGCTGACAGACAACTAATCTCAAAAATATACAAGCAACTCCTGCAGCTCAGTTCCCACCATTACCAACTCCATTAGTGGTGGATACTCCTTTAGAGCATGGAATTGTCATAGTATATTCAAAAGCAGAGACATTACTTTGCCGACTAAGGTCTGTCTAGTCAAGGCTATGGTTTTTCCTGTGGTCATGTATGGATGTGAGAGTTGGACTGTGAAGAAGGCTGTGCGCCGAAGAATTGATGCTTTTGAACTGTGGTGTTGGAGAAGACTCTTGAGAGTCCCTTGGACTGCAAGGAAATCCAACCAGTCCATTCTGAAGGAGATCAACCCTGGGATTTCTTTGGAAGGAATGATGCTAAAGCTGAAACTCCAGAACTTTGGCCACCTCATGCGAAGAGTTGACTCATTGGAAAAGACTCTGATGCTGGGAGGGATTGGTGGCAAGAGGAGAAGGGGACGCCAGAAGATGAGATGCCTGGATGGCATCATCATTGACTCGATGGACGTGAGTCTGAGTGAACTCCGGGAGATGGTGATGGACAGGGAGGCCTGGCGTGCTGCGATTCTTGGGGTCACAAAGAGTCGGACACGACTGAGCGACTGAACTGAACTGAATCAAAATCAGTGTTATAGGAATGAGACAAGTTAATGTCATGCACTCTCTTACATGTTGGCTGAGAAGAATACAGCACAACTTGTGTGAATTTCCTACCAAAAAAGCGTAATGTGAATCTAATTTTGAAGAAACCTCAGAGAAACCCAAACTGAGGGGCATTCTGCAGAATAGTTGGCCTGCATCCTTTCAAAATGTCTAGGTCTTAGAAGACAAGGAAAGACAGAGGAACTATTCCAGGTTGAAGTAGATTAGAGAGATATGACAATTAAACTCAACCCATGGTTTTAGATTGAATCTTCTACCTAAAGATGACAATTTTCTATAAAGTATATTATTAGGAATATTATAGAAATTAAATGGGGTCTCTTAGCTTATAGGTTTGTATCAATTTCTTAATTTCAATAGTTATGCTATGGTTTTGAGGGGCACATAGGTGGAAGGTATATGGGAGTTCTTGTATATTCCTGCATCTTCTCTGAATTTTGAAAGTAGTTCAAGATAAAAAATGAAAAAATGATAACAAATTAACAAATCCCAGGCAAGAGGATCCAGTGTCTTATTGCTACATTTAGCTGGACAAATATATGCCCTTACTTGGCCCTGCTGGTCACTGCCTTTATCTCCCTTCACTTTACTCTTGTTGGAACCAGTCCAGCCACTTTTTCATCTTTCACTTCTACAAACATCAGTCAAATGGGTTTCCATGTCAAGGTTTTTATACTTGTTGCTCTTCCTTCCTCAAAGTATTCCTTCCAGTCTTCACATGGAAGACTTCTTTTTCATTCAGCTCTCAGTTCAAATGGATCCCATAAAGCCCTTTTATCTTCTGCACAGCACTTGTGAAGCTTCCTTGTTTATTTGTTTGTTACCTATCTCTGTTCAGTAAATGTAAGTTCTCTGAGGGCAAATACTTTGTCTATTTTAATCCCCTGGGCTTCTCGGATGGCGCTAGTGGTAAAGAGCCTGCCTGCCAATGCAGGAGATGTAACAGATGCAGGTTCAATCCTTGGGTCAGGAAGATCCCCTGGAGGTAGGCTTGGCAACCCATTCCCGTATTCTTGCCTGCAGAACCCATGAACAGAGGAGCCTGGCTGGCTATGGCCCATAGAGTCACAAAGAATCAGACATAACAGAAGTGAGTTAGCACGCACGAATCCACCCACCCAACAGCTAGGATAATGCCTGATGAATAATAGCTGCTTATTCTTCATCATTGTGTCTGACTGATTCTGAAAGATCTGTTGAATCATTGACATACAGAGACTTTAAAACAGTCTTTCAGTTTAGTATTCCAGTCCTTTGACATGTCCTGGTTAAAAGAGAAAAAAATTAAAAGCTGAAAAGAAGAAAAGAGACTTTGGTGGTTAAAGACATGATGGAAATGCCACACTCTGTGCCTCCCTTAGAAACTCACAGAAGCCCTACTGGAATGAATTATGCTTCCCTTTATTTACCAAAACATGTCTTAATTGTATTTGAGCATCAGATCCTTTTTTTCAATTTGGTATGAGAATATAAAACACTGTGCTGGAATCTTTCTGTACTCCATTTAATATGCTCCAGTATTGGAGGTAAAACCTATGGTGTATACATATGTGAAGTGAGGTGTTAATCTCTCAGTCGAGTCCAACTCTTTGTGATACCATGGACTGTAGCCTGCCAAGCTCCTCTGTCCACGGGATTTTTCAGGCAAGAATACTGGAGTGGGTAGACATTCCATTTACCAGAGGATCTTCGTGACCCAGGGGTTGAACCTGGTTCTCCTGCATTGCAGGCAGATTCTTTACTGTCTGAACCATCAGGGAAGCCCATGGTGAAAAAAATGAAAAAATAAAACTGAATATATTAGAAGATGTCTCCTGTTTGACCTTAGAGTGAAGCCATGGATGCCACACTGAGTTCACTGCAAACTGGGGCTGCCTCTTTGACAATCAGATGTACTATGTCCCTCCCTCCTCCAGCAGCTCTCCCCAGTAAAGCTGTCACGAGACGCTGTGCCAAAAGGTCATGAGAGCAAGCTGGGGATCCCAACCCAACTGCCGACACCAGTGGAAGAAGTGTGCAGGCAATAAGGAATTATTGTTTATCTCCTGGATTCCAGAAAAAAGAACTCAAAAAAGCAACATAATTGAAATGAATTTTGTAACCAATAATAAAGTTTTTTCTTAGTAATTTATGAAAGGTGTAGTGTTCCTAAACAATCATAACTGTATTACATATTTTATACTTTTTTTGGAATGAATTTTGAGAGTATTCATTCTCTTCCTACATGCAGATTGTAAGTGTGGATTACTAAGGAAGTTTATTGTATATCCAACTAGTACCACATTTGGCATGGTTTGGTTTTACTAGCTGTTTGGTACTTTCATATCTCCTCCAAGTAGAAAACTGACTACATTTTAGAAACGAGGTGTTAAAAGAAGGCATTACATAGCTTCTTCTTCACGAGGAATTTTTCTGATCTAAATCTGCTTCCCTTTTCTCTTCTGTCCTTGGGCTATACCCAAGCTGTCCTATCCACTCTTCCCCTGCCCGACTCCTGTCTCCCATAACTGAGATGTTATGGGGAGGGAGGTGGGAGGGGGGTTCATGTTTGGGAACACATGTAAGAATTAAAGATTTAAAAAAAAAAAAAAAGAAACAAGTGATAGCAGATGTAACTAGAATCCACCTTATAAAACAAAGAGTACCATTAAAGGTAATTATATAGACAAAAATAAATAAATAAATAAAATAGAAAAGAGGTTTAGTGTTTGCTACCAAATGCCTACAAGTTGCAAGATCATTGTTTTCATAAAAAAATTTTCCCCCTTTTCACTAAGTCAATAATTTAAAGTCCCTCCTCCCCAAGGTCTCCCCTCCCCAAATACATTTCTGTTCCCTTATTATCTTTCCATATATGTTCTAATTTGAGAAAAACATTTTTTCTATCAAGATATAATAAACATCTTAAAAGACCCAAAGTTCAGGAGAGGGAAGGTTGTGTAGGGTAGGAGCTTCCTTGCCCATGTATTTCATTACCACTGGGGTAGCTGTGGGGTAGACTTGATTTCTATGTGGGTGCAAAACTATACAGGTACAATCATTGCTCCAGAAAAGCAAATGAGATTGAAGGCAAATTCTACCACTGTTCTTTGCAGCTACAATTTCTCACAAAAGAGTGTTCACCAGTTAAGACTCATGATGGCAAAATCTAAGAATATTTTTCTATCCCCACATCCAGAGGCAAAATTGGAAGGGAACTGAGATGGTTTCCAAACACTCACCCTGAACAGAGTCCACCTTTGTGATTCAGGTTAGAGAAAAAAAGGAGTAAGTGGAAAGAGAAGGAAGGGGTTAAAATGAAAGAATGAAGACAGAAAGAAAAAAGTATTAAGCCCTTATCATCATGAATATCTGAGGCCCAGTACAATATTTACAGATAATACTTGAGGAACCTTGTGAACCTGGGCATACATACAATATTAAATACAAATAAATATTAATTTAGTTTATTTGAGTTGAGTGGATCCTAAGAAGAGATACAGAAGGATGCTCAATAAGTTAGTATTTCAGAGAGAGCGTGGAGAAAGCACTTCTGAATCGAAACAGAGAAAAAAAATTTGATCTGGAATTTTTCATTCTCACCTGATTTTTTAATATGTAAATATCACTGCATAAGCATCCAACTATAATGTACTTAAGCCCATATCTTTCATATCAGTTGCAAAAAACAACATGCCTCTAAAAATATCAATGGCTTATAAAAGTAGAGACGTTGGGAGGGAAAGTATGTTGGGAAGAAAAACTCTGTCCCCTTCTGAATTCTGAGTCTTGAGTCAGTTATAACCAGCTCTTTATAATCAAAACCTCAGCAGCTATCAGCTCAGAGAAACAAATTCCGCTTATCCCCTCACTGAAGAGCAGCAACTCTTGTCGAGGATTGGTGACTCTTCTGTTGCTCTGATACTCATGATGACAGTATAAGGGGTGTTGCAAATGAACTCCAGTTAGAATATGATAGCTCTGCTGGTGGTTTCTCTCTTTTTTCTTTCCTCTCTCGTGTAAATACCACCCAGGGTTGAAGGCTGGAGATTTGCTAGTCTGGCTATTTAACAAAGATCTTTTTGGAGAAAATTCTATAAACTTTTTTTCCATAGGGATCCCCAAAGTTCAAGTTATACTATAAGATCATTGGAATAAGATGGGAGGGGTACTTTAGAAGAGTTTATAATCTCTAAAAGTAATGAGTAGGAAAAATGACCACTGCTGTAGGGTTATATAGTACCTAGACAAGTTTGTAAAATGTACAAAAATGCTTGAAATGCTTTCTCCTTAAGGTTGTTTTTCTTCATCTATTAGTGCTCAAATATATTTCTTGTCTCAAAGTCTGCTCTCAAAAAAAGTATTAATCTAGATTGAAAGTGGAAAGATCTTAAAATGTGGAGCCACTAAAGTCCAGGTTTGGGGCAAATATTGACTCTGCTACTTAAAAACCGAGCCAGCTTGGAAAAGTTGCTTAACTTCGCATGTCATTTTGTTCCTTCCTTGGGTTGTGGGGAGTGGAGAGAAGTGATGAAGATAAAAATTGCTAACTCATTTTATAATGTTTCAATGTTCTCTACACTCAAGAAATATTGAGTCTTACTGTGTGCTATGCACTTGGGATTCACTGGAAAAAAGACACAGTACTGGCCCTCAAGAAGCATATGGTCTTGCTCCTTAACAACCAAGGTTTGAGATATCTGGACTTGAAAAATAATGACATCAGGCTCAATGGCATACTGCTCTTGCCATTAAGCCATTAAGAAACAGAAGTGGAAAGCCAAGGTCATGCTGGAAAAGAAACACAGCAATGGTGTGGATATGATGAAAAGGCTGGAGGGCTGGTGGTGAAAAATGAAATCTTGAAGACAGTTTGGGACATCATGGATGAATTGACCTGGTGACCCCCTAGATCATTTTTTTCCTGATGAAAAATTAGGAGATGGTTGCCTATTCCGTGGACCATTCTGAGTCTAGAATGGCTCAGTTAGTTCTGGGAAATTGTGGAGGGCATGACATCCAAACAGCTACCTTGGAGATATTAAGGGTCACATGTTATACATAGATTAGTCACTGAATTGTAAGCACCACAGTAAGGAGAATTCCAGCTCAGCTGTACACTTAGCTTCTAGATGTCTTTGAATATGCCATGTTAATGTTGTCTCTGGAATATATCTTACCTACCTACTGGGGTACTGGGAAAATTTAATTTAAAATGTGCATGAATGCAAAAAAAAAAGTTGGGGGCGGGGAGCTTACAGTGTGATGAAAACTTCTGAGTGCTTTTTAAAAGTTTTTTTGATTTGCTAGGGACTTTCACACATACGGAGAAGGCGATGGCACCCCACTCCAGTACTCTTGCCTGGAAAATCCCATGGATGGAGGAGCCTGGTGGGCTGCAGCCCACGGGGTCACGAAGAGTCAGACACGACTGAGCGACTTCACTTTCACTTTCACAACATCAACCCACCCTCACAACTGTAGAGCTATCACTAGAGATTCCTGAGCACTCACAGCTTGGAATTTATCTAGGGCCTATCAGGGGCCAGTGTTGTGCTAAACATTGGAGATTTAACAGGGAACCTTGTTGCTGGACCAACTGGACTTCATCTGATTAACTCAATGATTTCCTGAGTTTATTCAAACAACACTCGGAGTGTCTTAGACTGGAGTGTATTTTGTACTGTGCAAAATATACAGCTGTATGATTCACCTGTATCATTAACCCTGACATTCAGTCTCTATACTTTAGATTCATTGAAAAAGTACAAAAAACATGTGTTCCTAAGTTGTTGAACGGAAGACAACAAATATTTGTCATGCTCCTTTCATTTGCCAGGCTCCAGTCCTCCTGTGTATTTCTCACTTAGGCTTCACAACAAAGATGAGATGTAGGCATTATCCTGTTTACACAAGAATTGTTGAAGTTACAGTCTGAACTGCTGTAATGAAGAAACCAGAAAATATAGTGGCCTAGTTAATTAGTGAAGTGAGTCAAATTTGCTCAGTCATGTCTGACTCTTTGCAATAATATGGATTGTAGCCCACCAGGCTCCTTTGTCCATGAAATTTTCCAGGCAAGAATACTGGAGTGGTTTGTCATTCCCTTCTCCAGGGAATCTTCCTGACCCAGGGATTGAACCCAGGTCTTCTGCATTACAGGCAGATTCTTTATCATCTGAGCCACCAGGGAAGCCCTTATTTCTGTTTATTTCTTAACAACCCCAGTGTGAGCATTCCAGGTTGCTGCAGCAACTCTATCCTATAGAGTTATTCTGGGGCCCAGATTCCCTTTCTATTGCTACTGCCATCTCCTGCATGGCCAAAACTCAGTCACCAATATACACATGTTCCAGGTTATGGGAAAGGAAAGAAAATAATGTGTTGGCTAATGAGTTTGTTAGTTTTTTTCTTAAAATGGCTCTAGGAGCACTTAGTTTTCTTTAACTTCATTCAAAACAATTGTTAGATTGTATTGTGACAGCTGCCATATCAGCATACATTTTAAAAATTATCAAAATTGGTGAATTTTTGTGTAGCCATTTTAATATTGGTGATGGAAGAAAAAAACATTTAAAGCATATTATGTCTTACTATTTCAAGAAAGATAAAAATGCAACTGAAATGCAGAAAAGGTTTGTGCTGTTTGTGGAAAATGTTCTGTGACTGATCAAATGTGTCAAAAGTGGTTTGCAAAGTTCTGTGCTGTAGATTTCTCACTGGACCAATCTCTACCATCAGGTAGACCAGTTGGAAGTTGATAGCTCTCAAATTAAGACATTAACTGAGAGCAATCAACATTATACCATGTGGGAAATAGCCAACATACTCAAAATATCCAGATCAAGTATTGAAAATCTTTTATACCAGCTTGGTTATGTTAATCACTTTGATGTTTGGGTTCCACATAAGTTAAGCAAGAAAAACCTTTTGACTGTATTAAACCTTCTTGACTGTATTTCTGCATGTGACTCTCTACCTAAAGATAACAACAATGTACCATTTTTAAAGCAAATTGTGACAGATAATGAAAAGTGGATACTGTACAATAATGTTGGATGGAAAAGATCATGGGGCAAGCAAAATGAATGACCACACCAAAAGTCGGTCTTCATCCAAAAAAGGTGATGTTGTGTATATGATGGGGGTGGCAGGGAGTCCTTTATCATGTGAGTCTTCTGGAAAACCAAAGGATTAACTCCAATAAGTACTGTTTCCAATTAGACCAACTGAAAGCAGCATTTGCCAAAAAGTATCTGGAATTAGTCAACAGAAAACACATAATCTTCCATCAGGATAACATAAGACCACATGTTTCTTTGATGACCAGGCAAAAACTGTTACAGCTTGGCTGGGAAGTTCTGATTCATCCACCATATTCACCAGACATGGTACTTTAGGGTTTCCATTTATTTCTGTCTTTACAAAATTCTCATAGTGGAAAAAATTTTCAATTCCCTGGGAGACTGTAAAAGGCACCTGGGACAGTTGTTTGCTCAAAAAGATGAAAAGTTCCAGGAAGATGAAACTGTGAAGTTGCCTGAAAAATGACAGAAGGTCGTGAAACAAAATGGTGAATACATTGTTCAATAAAGTTCTAGGGGAAAATGAAAAATGTGTCTGTTATTTTTACTTTAAAACTGAAGGAAACTTTGCCCAACCCAATATATTGCACAAGTGGCTTTGTCCTGAAGGAGATAACCCAGAAACTGGAGCTATCTTTTCTGCTCATATCCTTCCAATCTGAATTTAGATGCATGGCCACATCTAGTTGCAAAGGAGGCTGAGAAATGTAATCTATAGATGCGTAGCCCTGGACTCTGCTAAAACACAGTGTGTTCTACTTTATATAAGATAGTTAGTGGGAAGTTGCTTTATAACACAGAGAGCCCAACCTGCAGCTCTGTGATGACCTAGAGCAGGGTGATGGGAGACGAGAGAGGCTCAGGAGCAGGAGAATAAATAAATAATTATGACTGATTCACGTTGTTGTATGGCAGAAACTAACACAATGTTATAAAGCAATTTTCCATCAATTAAAAAAATTTTAAAAATAAAGTGTTTTATGTTCAATTAAAACAAATTGGCAATGAACATTTAGAGTAGTTAGTAGACTTTGGCATAGGTAGTAGGTAATGAAACAGGAATTCAAGCTTAGATTTACTTGAATCCAGTACCTTGCCACTCTCTCTTAAACACAAGAGCTAAAGAAGTCTGCCTCACCATCCATTTATTTGCAGAGGAGAATAATAATAATGTTTTACTATTATAGTTCATGAATGAGCAATTAAAATTAGGTGTCAACTCTTCAGAAACATAGGAGCATTTTTCTATAATATTAATTTGTCTTCCTATAGATGCCAATATCACCCTCTCCCACCCCTTCAGTTTTCTTGGAAATATCTCAAATTTTAAGCAACCTGGCCTTGTGACTCATGTGAACTACTTGTTGAATAAGTTACAGAAGAAAGAAAGAAAAATGCAGTAACTTCAAAAAACTTCCATTTCTTTGCCAAATCTATCAGAGGAGATACTTTAAAGATTGTCCAGTGTAGCAAAGTATCGGTTTGGTCAAAACTGGATAATGTGTAAAACGTCAATAAGTGAACTGCCTTTCTTTAAAAAATGGTTTCTTTGCTCCCATCACACTTACAAAGAGAGATCCCTGAAACTACTTCTGAGGATAAAAAAGGAATAAACCATGTTTTCATATTCTTGGCAAAGAAAGAAACAGTGTTTTTTTTTTTTTAAAGGGAAGAAAAACTGTCTGTAGCTCAGAATGAAAAAAGGATGCCATGTTCATTGTAAAGTATTGTTTCTATAATTGAGAAACCATTGTTTGTTTTTACTTATTTTTTTTATCTTTATAAGTAAATTCAATTCTCATATAGAATGTATAGGGTGAACAAATAGCAACCTTTAATGCTGGCCTTCTCATTGTAAAACACGTACTTTTTTGTTTCCCTTTCCCTCTGCACTTGATGGGTAATCACTAAGTATAAGGTTGTTGTCTGGATCACAGTCACCACAAATCCTTTTTCCTTCTTTTACTTGTTTATAGTCCCTGAAATTTTGGACCTCTGTCTTTGATCCAATCATTCTAGAGTGCTTTCTATAATCTTGTGAAAGAGCTTCTAATTGGCAAATGTAACATTTATACAATCCTACTACACTTTGTTTCCTTGGTGGCTTAGATGCTAAAGCATCTGCCCACAATGTGGAAGACCTGGGTTCGGGTTCGATCCCTAGGTAGGAAAGATCCCCTGGAGAAGGAAATGGCAGCCCACTCCAGTATTCTTGCCTGGAAAATCCCATGGACAGAAGAGCCTGGTAGGCCACAGTCCATGGGATCGTAGAATTGGACATGACTGAATGACTTCACTACACTTTGCAGCTTTGATTCTACAGACCACACTTTTTCTTTTTGCAACTTTCATTTTTTCAGACTTTGAATTCTAAAATATTTTGCCCTTGACCTTCAGTTCTCTCTTTCTTTCCAACAGCCCATTACCATCTGATCTCGCCTCTCTTATTGCTTCAACCTGCAGCTTTATGTTGTGGTTTAGGATTCAACATCTAGTTCCTGGACCACAGAAATAATGAATTTGCTAACACATTTCCTGTGTCAGATCTCTTTCCTTTTCCTGCACTTTGCTTCTACCTGAATCTATTCTGCACTGCATTCCCACTTGAATCTTCTTAAAGCACTACCTTCATTCAATCAATTACCCTCAAGAAATCTTCAGTAACTCCCTGATGACTAAAGTCCCAATACCTTACTTTACTTTTAATTTCAGCATATGCCAGACATGCTTTTAACCATTAGGTGAAGGTATCTTTCTCATCCCATACCAAAGTTCATGAACTTCTTTTTACATTCACAGTTACCACCATAGTCAAGCAAGCATCAGCCCTTACCAGGATATTTCTAGTAACTCCTGTTTCTATTTTTGTCTTACTGTACTGCACTCTTCACAGTCAGAAGGGTCTTTTAAAAAGTGAATGGCTTGTGCAATAACTGGCCTATGTGCTGACAGTTTTGTTTTGTTTTGTTTTTAATTACTGATTCAACCTCCTTACTGGTAATTGGTTTATTCATGTCCTTTCTCCTTCAGTATTGGAGCTTGTAATTTGTATAAATTTGCCCATTTCTTGAACGTTGTCCATTTTATTGGTATATAATTGTTGTAGTAATCTCATGATCTTTCCTATTTCTGTGGTGTTGGTAGTAACTGCTCCTTTTTTATTTCTGGTTTTACTGATTTGGGCCTTCTCTCTTTTTTTCTTCGTGACTCTGGCTAAAGAGTTATCAATTTTGCTCATCTTTTCAAATAACAGCTCTTAATTTCACCAATCTTTTCTATTTTTAAGTTCCCTTTTTTTTTCAGTTCTGATCTTTATGAATTCTCTCCTACTTACTTGGGTTTTATTTGTTCTTCTTCTAGTTCCTTTAGGTGTAAGTTTAGGTTGTTTGAGATTTTTTTTTCTCCTGATGTAGCCTTGTATCATTATAAATTTCCCTTTTAGAACCAGTTTTGCTGAGTTCCAAAGATTTTGGATCATTATATTTTCATTTTTACTTACCTCTAGTTATTTTAAAAATTTTTTCATTTGATTTTTTTTAGTGATTCACTGACTGTCTAGTAGCATATTGTTTAGCCTCCATGTGTTTGTGTGTTTTGAAGTGGTTTTTTTCTTGTAGTTGGTTTTTAGTCTTGCAGTATATGGTTGGAAAAGATGCCTGATATAATTTCAATCTTCTTAAATTTACTGAGATTTATTTTATGGCCTAGCATGTGATCTCTCCTGGAGAATGTTCCATGTGCACTTGAAAAGAATGTGTATTCTGCTTTTGTTTGGGATGTTCTACATATACCTATTAAGTACATCTGATATAATGTATCACTTAAAGTCAGTGTTTTGTTATTGATTTTCTGAGTGGGTTTGTCCATGATGTCAGTTGGGTGTTAAAGTCTCCTACTATTACTGTGTTATCTTCAGTTTCTCCCTTTTTGTTTGTTAATATTTGCTTTATGAATTTAGTTGCTCCTATGTTGGGTGCATATATATTTACAGTTGTTTTATTTTCTTCTTGTATTTACCCTTTGGACATTATGTAATGTCTTTTTCTCTCTTATTACAGTCTTTGTTTTAAAGCCTATTTTGTCTGATATAAGTATTACTGCCCTGGCTTTCTTTTAATTTCCCTTTACATGGAATACCTTTTCCCATCCCCTTACTTTCCGTCTATATGTGTCTTTACATCTGGAGGTGGTGTGTAAGCCTGCTGGGGTAGGGTCAGGGATTCCTGGGGCTGATGCCTGCCCACTGGCAGGTGAGGCTGGTTCGAGTGCTAGTGCTTGTGCACTGGTGGGTGGATATAGTTCCAGATCTCTGGCTGCAGGGTCCTGCAGTTCCTAGAATAGGTTATCAGGGCCAGGTCCTGGTCCCTCTGCCAGGTATAGTTAGGTCCTGGGGCAGCTGTGGTCTCAGGTGGTCTTAAGGCATCAGGCCTGTTGGTAGGTGGGGCTGTGCCCCTGCCTGGCTAGCAATTTGGCCTGAAGTGTCCCAGGATTGGTGTCAACAAACTGGTAGGTAAGGCTAGGTTCTGGAGCTAATAAAGTTAGAGGGAGCAATCCAAACTGGCCATTACCAGCACCAGTGTCCTTGTGGTGGAATGAGCTCCCCAAATTGGCTGCCACTCATGTCTATGTCCCCAGGGTAAGCTTCAGCTGCCTCCTGTCTCTCTGGGAGCCTCCTCAAGATGAACACGTGGGTCTGATCCAGGTTCCCTTCAAATTATTGTGTCTACCCTGGGTCCCAAAGCATGAGATTTTGTTTGTGCTATTCAAGAGTGTAGTCTGTATTTTCCACAGCACTCTGAGTCTCCTGAAAGTAATTTCTGTTGGAATTTAAGCCAAATGTTTTAGGGGCTTATCTTCCCAATGCGAGACCCTTAGTCTTGGGAGCTCAAAGTGACACTTGGACCCCTTACTCTTTGGGAAGAATCTTTGCCAATGTAATTATCCTCCCATTTGTGGCTCACCTGACCAGGAGCATGGGTCTTGGATATAATGTGTCTTAGCCCTCCTATCTGTCCTGTTATGGTTGGTTCCTCCTTTACGTCTTTTGTTGTTGAAGATATTTTCTGCTAGTTCTCTGGTCTTTCTCGTCAGTAATTGCTCCACAATGCCTATAATTTTGTTGTGCCTATGAGAGGAGGTGAGCTCAGGGTCTTCCAGCTTGGCCGTTTTGGCCACTCTCTCCTTAAATTTAATTGGGTATTTGTTATTTTGTACTCTTTCTCTTAAAGAAGGATCTTCAAATTGTTTGAACTTCAAGCCCCATACAATCTAGCTCCACCTTTGTTAACTACTGTTTTTTTGGGACCTGGAATTGTTTTCATCTTATAATAAACACTCAGTAAATGAAAGAAAGATGCCTCGCATTTTATAGGAATAACTAATGTGTCTTCCCATTCCAGGGAGGTGATTTCCATTCCTCTCACATCTATTCTGTACTTTGCTTCTGCATTAAACATCTTAAAATACCACCTTCATCCTGCCACTTTCCTATTCTAAACATCTCCAATAACTCCAACATCAATGGAGAACAAAATTTAAATCTCTTAGCCTGCCATTCAAGACTTGAGACAACCTGAGTTACCTCCTACTTCTTGTCTTCATGAATACCACATTATAGGCAGACAGATCTATTTAACACTTCAGGAACATCTTTACTCCTTCTATTTCCAAGCCTTCATATTAGCCATTTATGTTATCTGGAGGAACTTTCCTCTAATCTTAGTGATCTGGAAACCTTATTCCTGTGCAAGACCCTTTTCCATGAAGTCTGCCCAGCTGCCAGCAGATCCAGTGTTCTCTCCCTTTCCTGAACTCTGGCCAAACATGCTATTCTGTTACTCAGAATTGTCTTTTATTACTAGTTATCATGTCTTGTCTCTGGTTCTATCTACACATTTGGATTATTCAAGCACTTTTCTCAGGGACCATAATCTCACTGGATCTGTCCCCATCTTAGAAGCCTCAGTGGAGACTGAAGAGGTCATAGGGAGGCTTGTTGGGTTGTGCATTTGCAGCCAGGGCTACCCAGATGGTGCTAGTGGTAAAGAACCTGCCTGCTAGTGCAGGAGACACAAAATATGCAGGTTCAGTCCCTGGGTTGGGAAGATCCCCTGGAGAAGGAAATGGCAACCCACTCCAATGTTCTTGCGGAGAATCCCATGGACAGAGGAGCCTACTGGGCTATAGTCCATGGAGTCGCAAGGAGTCGGACACAACTGAAGTGAGTTAGCACACAGCACAGCACTGGAAGAAATAATAGAATTTTACAGCTTCCTTAGAACCAAATAAAATCACCAAAAATATAAACAGAAAAGAAATAAAGTCTTATAAGAATGGCAATATAATACTTTAAGTTCCTAAATCATAAACTCTTCATGGGCAGCTATAAACCGGAAAAGTAACTGGAGCAGCCTGCAAAATTACACTTCCAAAGATATTACAGTATAGCAGTTGGTAATGTGATGATCATGGTGGTGGTGATGATAATAGCAATGTGAAGAAAGCTCTTGTTCTTTAAGCTGTATGAGGCATTGGCATTGCTTAATGGGGTCCTGCATGAGAAGAATTTACTCTTTTATTGCTTTCTATGTTAGACACCAAAGGAAGCAAAATTTTTCCAAAAGAAAGAGCACTTTATATGTCATTTTTAAGAAAATGGCTAAATTTTCCCTGAGGCATAATGGAAGACTCTTCTCCAAACAATACACTTCTAGAAAAGAAAGTACTTTCAGGAAATGAAGAGCTTTTGTTTCCTGTTAACATCAGGCTTCTTTGTATTCTTTTATGTGTGTTTCAATGATAGGCAAAACAACGGCACCTTAGTAGAAATTAAAATTATAACTTAAAAAAATCTACTCAAACATTATACATTATTTCAGTTTAGACTCATTTCCAATTGTGCTTAATCTTTTCCAGCTTTGTCATTGCTTTCTCTTAGAGTTTCCACTGTGAAATGACATTTTTGGTCTCTTTTGCCCTCTACTGAATTGCCCTGGTAATAACAGTAACTAGCAAAATGCTAGTTCTGTAGCACGCGGGGGAAGACATAAATATTTGATCTCAGATCAGTGGTGTGTGTAATCGTTACTATAGAGAAAATTTTTGATTGCTGTCCAAAACTGGAATCCTATTAAAATTTGATTTCTGGGTCTTCTTCATATATATAAAGTACAGAACATTTCATAGCATATAAGTTAACCCTTGGCTGGTCCTGTGACAAACTATTTTCTATTTCTACAGGGATGGAACAAGAAGAAACACAACTCATGTGCAGGAATACTATTTAGATATTAGAGAGTAATATTATCTTTAATTTTTTTAGGGTTCCTTCAATGAATCCTAAAAGTCAAGATTTAAACATCAAAGGAAACTGTAGATTGTCTACTCTAGATATAATTATAGACTCTCAATTTTTTGCATATCTTTCTGTTACTAATATTGCTATTTTCTACAAAATCAAAGAAAAGCAAGATAATAGAAAAAATAGATATTTTAAAGCAATTGTGTATTAGCTTGGGTTTATAATTACTTTATAAAAAATTGAATCAATACTACAAAACTAGGAAAGCTATCATTTGACAGCAATTTAATCATAATTCATAAATCATATTTACAGAATTTCGTTCTTAAAAAAGAAACATAAAGTGAATGTTCTTAGGGCAAAATGGCAGAAATATATGAAGTTTTACCCCCAATACTTAACATCACAGTTGTAAGTGGGATTTGGCTAATGGCTAAGTCATCTCATTAGATTCAGATGAATGAAGGACTAAAGAATTAGATAATCCTGAAGCTTAATTTTGTACTTTAGTTCCTAAGTCTCTCAGCTGTATCCAAAGCTGTTATGATAACACAATTAAGTGATCTATTTTCCACCTCTTCTAGGTCCCCTTCTTTGATAGCTGTGCTGAGTCATTCAGTCATGTCTGACTCTTTGCGACCCCATGAACTGCAGCCTGCCAGGCTCCTCTGTCCGTGGGGACTCTCCAGGCAAGAATACCAGAGTGGGTTACCATGTCCTCCTCCAAGGGATCTTCCCAGCCCAGGGACTGAACCCAGGTCTCCTGCATGGCAGACAGATTCTTCACCAGCTTAGCTACCAGGGAAGCCCCTTCTCTGATAGAGTGGGATATAAATCCTAAAGGAATAAAAAGGTTAGCAGAGCATAAAGATTGGTGAGCTAGGAATACATATATACTTATGACTATACACACATATCTGCCTAAGATAAGTCAAGATTGACCAAAGGGGATGGATATCTAAGAAGAAATCTAATGAGATTTTTAGAAATCTAAGCTTCCCTTGTGGCTCAGACAGTACAGACTCTGCCTGCAATGTGGGAGACCTGGGTTTGATCCTTGGGTCAGGAAGATTCCCTGGAAAAAGGAATGGCTAATCCACTTCAGTATTCTTGCCTGGAGAATTCCATGGACAGAAGGGCCTGGTGGAATACAGTCCATGGAGTTGCAAAAGATTGGACATAACTGGAATGGCTTAACACACACACAAGATTCTCTAGTTGGCATGTATCATGCAACTAATTTTCCTACTGAGATTTAAGATAAGAAAGCCCTAAACTACTAGTTTAAGAAGCCAAGCTCTGGAGTCAATCCAAAATTCCAATGCTGATTATGCACCTTAATTGCTGTATGATTGTAAGCAAGTTATGTTTTTTCTTTTTTATCTTCCAGGTCTCAATTTTCTCATCTATATAATGAGAAGGATAAGACTTCACAAAATTGGGGGGTGGTCCTAAGATGGTGGAGGAGACCACTTTCTCCCCCACAAATTCATCAAAAGAACATTTGAATGCTGAGTAAATTCCTCAAAACAACTTCTGAATGCTGGCAGAGGACATCAGGCACCCAGAAAAGCAGCCCATTGTCTTCAAAAGGAGGTCGGAAAAACTATAAAAGATAAAAGGAGAGACAAAAGAGGTAGGGATGGGGATCCAAATGGGGAAGGGAGTCTTAAAAAAGAGAGACGTTTCCGAACACCAGGAAACACTCTCACTGGTGAGTCTGCGGCGAGCCTTGGAACCTCAGAGGGCAACATAACCAGGAGGCAAAATAAATAAATAAAACCCACAGATTATGTGCCCAACAGTAACTCACAGTGGAGAAGCAGCACAGACTCCCGCATCCACCACTAGCAAGCGGGGTCTGGGCAGGGAGGTGTTGGGCTGCATTGCTTAGGGTAAGGACCAGGCCTGAATGCCCCGAGGGCAATCTGATGGGACTAACTTGAGATAGCAACCCATACTGTGGGATAGCTATCCCACAGAAAGCCCTAATCTAAGACACTGCCAGGCTTGCTCACAGAACAAAGGAGCGAGCAGAGCTAGCCGGCTGCAGACCGGCCCATCCCCTGCTGAAGACAGGCAGGCGAGGGCAGCAAGAGCTGAAAGGGGGCAATTGCAGCCCCAGAGAGGCATCATCTACCAAACTGCAAGCAGACTTTGTTGCTAACCAAGACTTCTTAGGATTCTGGATGATCAACATCCGTCAGGAGTGTTGTAGCCAGAGATCAGCTCCCCAGAAGAGACACACGGCACATCTGAGAAGGTGCACTGGTTGTACACCCAGAAAACCAAGCGGCAGGGATGGGGGAGGTGATAAGTCGCAGCAACCGCAATCGCCAAGCACCTGGTCACCTGAGCTGCTCGAACCGGGGAAGGGCACAAAATGCAGGCCCATTCAAGTGTGCCTTTGTGGAGTACCTGGGAACCTGAACCTGAACAGCTTAGAACTGGGAAATGCACTCAACCTAGGGCCCACCTCAGACAGTTCCCAGCAAAGCAACCTAGAGCCTGAGCAGTGTAGACTGGGAAAGCACACATGCTGTGAGCAGGGGAGGGGTATGGGGTGAGGTGGTGCAAACCCAGTGTGGCTGAGACAGTGGGAGCACACGCCAGTGTTATTTGTTTGCAGTGTTCCTCCCTCCCCACAGCACAACTGAGCCTAAAAATGTGTCCACCACCACCCCCTTGTATCAGGGCAGAAATTACACGCTGAAGAGACCAGCAAACAGAAGAAGCTAAAACAAACAGAGGGAACCACCTTGGAAGTGACAGGTGCAATAGATTAAAACCCTGCAGTTAGCACCAAGTACATAGGAAGGGGCCTATAGATCTTGAGAAGTATAAGCAGGATCAAGGAACTATCTGAAAATGAACTGATTCCACACTGTCCACATCAGAGAAAGTCCTAGATATATTTTCACTATTATCATTTTTTAAATTAAATTTTTTTTAAATTTTTAAGTCCTCTATTACTCCTTTAATTTTCATTTTTATAACCTATTACTTTGCAAAAAAAAAGACCCTATTTTTTAAAGCAAACTTCATATATATATTTTATAATTTTTGTGACTTTGTTTGTTTCTTTAATATTGTATTTTTGAGACTCCAACCTCTACTCTAGATTTTTAATCTTTGCTTTTTGGTATTTGTTATCAATTTTGTACCTTTAGGAACCCAATCTTCAGAACCCATTTTTACTTGGGAGTGAGATTACTGGTTTGACTGCTCTCTCCCCCTTTGGACTCTCCTTTTTCTCCACCAGGTCACCGCTATCTCCTCCTTCCTCCTTCTCTTCTCTACCCAACTCTGTGAATTTCTTTGTGTGTTCCGGACAGTGGAGAACACCTAAGGAACTGATTACTGGCTGGATCTGTCTCTCTCCTTTTGATTCCCCCCTTTATCCTCCTGGCCACCTCTGTCTCCTTTCTCCCTCTTCTCTTCTCTGTATAACTCTGTGAACATCTCTGAGTGGACCAGACTGTGGAGAGCACATAAGGAAGTGATTACTGGCTAGCTTGCTCTCACCTCTTTTGATTCTCCCTCTTCTCCTCCTGGTCACCTCTATCTCCCTCCTCCCTCTTCTCTTCTCCGTGTAACTCTGTGAACCTCTCTGAGCATCCCTCACTGTGGAGAAACTTTTCACCTTTAACCTAGATGTTTTATCATAGGTACTGTATAGATGGAGAAGTGTTGAGGTTACTGTAAGAATAAGACTGAAAACCAGAGGCAGGCGGCTTAAGTCCAAATTCTGAGAATACCAGAGAACTCCTAACTCCAGGGAACATTAATTGATAGGAGCTCATCAAACACCTCCATACCTACACTGAAACCAAACACCACCCAAGGGCCAACAAGCTCCAGAGCAAGACAAAATATGCAAATTCTCCAGCAACACAGGAACACAGCCCTGAGCGTCAATGTACAGGCTGCCCAAAGTCACTCCAAACCCAGGACATCTCATAACTCTTTACTGGACACTTCATTGCACTCCAGAGAGAAGAAATCCAGCTCCACCCACCAGAACACTGACACAAGCCTCCCTAACCAGGAAACCTTGACAAGCTGCCTGTCCAACTCCACCCACAGTGAGGAATCTCCACAATAAAGAGAACTCCACAGACTGCCAGAATACAGAAAGGCCACCCCAAACACAGCAATATAAACAAGATGAAAAGGCAGAGGAATACCCAGCAGGTAAAGGAACAGGATAAATGCCCACCAAACCAAACAAAAGAGGAAGAGATAGGGAATCTACCTGACAAAGAATTCCAAATAATGATAGTGAAAATGATCCAAAATCTTGAAAACAAAATGGAGTTACAGATAAATAACCTGAGGACAAGGAGTGAGAAGATGCAAGAAAGGTTTAATAAGGACCTAGAAGAAATAAAAAGAGTCAATATATAATGAATAATGCAATAAATGAGATAAAAAACACTCTGGAGGGAACCAACAGTAGAATAATGGAGGCAGAAGATAGGATTATTGAGGTAGAAGAACGCTGGAAATAAATGAAACAGAGAGGAAAAAGGAAAAAAGAATTAAAAGAAATGAGGGCAATCTCAGAGACATCTGGGACAATGTTAAACACCCCAACATTCAAATCATAGGAGTCCCAGAAGAAGAAGACAAAAAGAAAGACCATGAGAAAATACTTAAGGATATAATAGTTGAAAACTTCCCTAAAATGGGGAAGGAAATAATCACCCAAGTCCAAGAAACCCAGAGAGTCCCAAACAGGATAAACCCAAGGCAAAATACCCCAAGACACATATTAATCAAGTTAACAAAGGTCAAACACAAAGAACAAATATTAAAAGCAGCAAGGGAAAAACAACAAATAACACACAAGGGGATACCCATAAGAATAACAGCTGATCTTTCAATAGAAACTCTTCAGGCCAGGAGAGAATGGCAGGAGATACTTAAAGTGATGAAAGAAAATACCATACAGCCCAGATTACTGTACCCAGCAAGGATCTCATTCAAATATGAAGGAGAAATCAAAAGCTTTATAGACAAGCAAAAGCTGAGAGAATTCAGCACCACCAAACCAGCTCTCCAACAAATGCTAAAGGATCTTCTCTAGACAGGAAACACAGAAAGGGTGTATAAACCAGAACCCAAAACAACAAAGTAAATGGCAACGGGATCATACTTATCAATAATTACCTTAAATGTAAATGGATTGAATGCCCCAACCAAAAGACAAAGACTAGCTGAATGGATACAAAAACAAGACCCCTATATATATTGTCTACAAGAGACCTACCTCGAAACAAGGGACACATACAGACTGAAAGTGAAGGGCTGGAAAAAGATATTCCATGCAAATAGAGACCAAAAGAAAGCAGGAGTGGCTATACTCATATCAGATAAAATAGACTTTTAAACAAAGGCTGTGAAAAGAGACAAAGAAGGACACTACATAATGATCAAAAAGATCAAGAAGAAGCTACAACAATTATAAATATATATGCACCCAACATAGGAGCACTGCAATATGTAAGACAAATGATAACAAGTATGAAAGGGGAAATTAACAATAACACAATAATAGTGGGAGACTTTAATATCCCACTCACACATATGGATAGATCAACTAAACAGAAAATTAACAAGATTACACAAACTTTAAATGATTCAATAGACTAGTTAGACCTAATTGATATCTATAGGACATTTCATCCCGAAACAACGAATTTCAACTTTTCCTCAACCGCACACAGAACTTTCTCCAGGAGAGATCACATCCTGGGCCATAAATCTAGCATTGGTAAATTCAAAAAAACTGAAATCATTCCAACCATCTTTTCTGACCAGAATGCAGTAAGATTAGATCTCAATTAGATGAGAAAAACGATTAAAAATTCCAACATATGGAGGCTGAACAACACGCTGCTGAATAACCAACAAATCACAGAAGTAATCAAAATATGCATAGTAATGAATGAAAATGAAAACACAACAACCCAAAACCTGTGGGACACTATAAAAGCAGTGCTAAGGTTCATAGCAATACAGGCATACCTCAAGAAACAAGAAAAAAGTCAAATCAATAACCTAACTGTACACCTAAAGCAACTAGAAAAGGAAGAAATGAAGAACCCCAGGGTTAGTAGAAGGAAAGAAATCTTAAAAATTAGGGCAGAAATAAATGCAAAAGAAACAAAAGAGACCATAG
This sequence comes from Capricornis sumatraensis, assembly GCF_032405125.1. Taxonomy (NCBI): domain Eukaryota; kingdom Metazoa; phylum Chordata; class Mammalia; order Artiodactyla; family Bovidae; genus Capricornis; species Capricornis sumatraensis. The sequence continues at coordinate 79,749,587 of NC_091072.1, forward strand.
CAAAAATCAACAAAGCCAAAAGCTGGTTCTTTGAGGAGATAAATAAAATTGACAAACCATTAGCCAGACTCATCAAGAAACAAAGGGAGAAAAATCAAATCAATGAAATTAGAGAGATCACAACAGACAACACAGAAATACAAAGGATCATAAGAGACTACTATCAGCAAATATATGTCAATAAAACGGACAACTTGGAAGAAATGGACAAATTCTTAGAAAAGTACAACTTTCCAAAACTGAACCAGGAAGAAATAGAAAATCTTAACAGACCCATCACAAGCACGGAAATTGAAACTGTAATCAGAAATCTTCCAGCAAACAAAAGCCCAGGTCCAGACGGCTTCACAGCTGAATTCTACCAAAAATTTAGAGAAGAGCTAACACCTATCCTACTCAAACTCTTTTGGAAAATTGCAGAGGAAGGTAAACTTCCAAACTCATTCTATGAGGCCACCATCATCCTAATATCGAAACCTGACAAAGATGCCACAAAAAAAGGCCAATATCACTGATGAACATGGATGCAAAAATCCTTAACAAAATTCTGGCAAACAGAATCCAACAACACATTAAAAAGATCATACATCATGACCAAGTGGGCTTTATCCCAGGGATGCAAGGATTCTTCAATATCTGCGAATCAATCAATGTAATACACCACATTCACAAATTGAAAAATAAAGGCCATATGATTATCTCAACGGATGCCAAGAAAGCCTTTGACAAAATTCAACATTCATTTATGATAAAAACTCTCCAGAAAGCAGGAATAGAAGAAACATACCTCAACATAATAAAAGCTATATATGACAAACCCACAGCAAACATTATCCTCAATGGTGAAAAACTGAAAGTATTTTCCCTAAAGTCAGGAACAAGACAAGGGTGCCCACTCTCATCACTACTATTCAACATAGCTTTGGAAGTTTTGGCCACAGCAATCAGAGCAGAAAAAGAAATAAAAGGAATCCAAAGTGGAAAAGAAGAAACAAAACTCTCACTGTTTGCAGATGACATGATCCTCTACATAGAAAACCCTAAAGACTCCACCAGAAAATTACTAGAGCTAATCAATGAATATAGCAAAGTTGCAGGATATAAAATCAACACACAGAAATCCCTTGCATTCCTATACACTAATAATGAGAAAATAGAGAAATTAAGGAAACAATTCCATTCACCATTGTAATGAAAAGAATAAAATACTTAGTAATAATCTACCTAAAGAAACAAAAGACCTATCTATAGAAAACTATAAAACACTGGTGAAAGAAATCAAAGAGGACACTGATAGATGGAGAAATATACCGTGTTCATGGGTCAGAAGAATCAATATCGTGAAAATGAGCATACTACCCAAGGCAATCTATAGATTCAATGCAATTCTTATCAAGCTACCAACGGTATTTTTCACAGAGCTAGAACAAATAATTTCACAATTTGTATGGAAATACAAAAACCTCGAATAGCCAAAGCAATCTTGAGAAAGAAGAATGGAACTGGAGGAATCAACCTGCCTGACTTCAGGCTCTACTACAGAGCCACAGTCATCAAGACAGCATGGTACTGGCACAAAGACAGAAATATAGATCAATGGAACAAAATAGAAAGCCCAGAGATAAATCCACACACCTGTGGACACCTTATCTTTGACAAAGGAGGCAAGAATATACAATGGATTAGAGACAATCTCTTTAACAAATGATGCTGGGAAAACTGGTCAACCACTTGTAAAAGAATGAAACTAGAACACTTTCTAACACCATACACAAAAATAAACTCAAAATGGATTAAAGATCTAAACGTAAGACCAGAAACTATAAAACTCCTAGAGGAGAACATAGGCAAAACCCTCTCTGACATAAATCACAGCAGGATCCTCTATGACCCGTCTCCCAGAATATTGGAAATAAAAGCAAAAATAAAAAAATGGGACCCAATTAAAATTAAAAGCCATTAAAAAGAATACATTTGAATCAGTTCTAATGAGGTGGATGAAACTAGAGCTTTTATACAGAGTGAAGTAGGCCAGAAAGAAAAACACCAATACAGTATACTAATGCATATATATGGAATTTAGAAAGATGGTAACGATAACCCTGTATGAGAGACAGCAAAAAAGATGCAGATGTATAGAATAGTCTTTTGGACTCTGTGGGAGAGGCCGAGGGTTGGATGATTTGGGAGAATGGCATTGAAACATGTATATTATCATATGTGAAATGAATCACCAGTCTAGGTTTGATGCATGATACAGGATGCTCAGGGCTGGTGCAATGGGATGACCCAGAGAGATGGGGTGGGGAGGGAGGTGGGAGGGTGGTTCAGGATAGGAAACACATGTACACCCATGGCGGATTCATGTCAATGTATGGCAAAACCAATACAATATTGTAAAGTAATTAGCCTCCGATTAAAATAAATAAATTTATATTTTAAAAAAAGACTTCACAGAGTTGTTCTGAAAGTTAAATGTAACAATATCTATAAAATATTAGGGAAGATTTGGCCAGAAGGGACTTTTGATTAGTGTTAGTCATTATTAGTATCATCACAATGATTATAATTCTCAACATTGTCATTATTATTTTTAGCATTAATAACAAAAATAATAGTGATAGCCTTAACAGGGAAAATTGCCCTGGACATTTGCTGGAAAAGAAAGCTGAAAGGAAGTTTGACTTATTTGCATGCTTCTTCCCAACTCAATATTGTGTTTGAGGCTGTGACCCAGAATAGGATCTACAGGATTCCTTGGCATCACTCAGGGGACACCATCTGGTCCTATGGACTCTGTACATTTTCTAAGCAGGACTTAGAGCTATTTAGGTATTGATCAGTCAGGAGCCACAGAGGCCTTGGGCTGTCAGTTAAGCAATTCTTTATTTCTGAAATGCACAGTCCTGGTTTGGGCCAAGAAGTAGAATAAGAGAAATATTTGACCTAAAAAATTTTTTCACATGGAAAAATATTGCACAACCCTAGGCCCCAAAAGTCAAACAGGATGAGATTTGCACTGTCAACACGCATGCATAATTCTGCAGTAACAAGCAGCATTTTACTTCAAATATAAAAATTTATAAATTGGAAATGAAGGATTTTTTTCCCTTTTCTTTTTTTTTTTTTTTTCTTTTCTTGTTGAAGATACCAGCCATCCACAATTACTTACCATTGCCTTTTATCTTTTGGGGGGTCAGGAGAGGGAGATGTGTGGAAATGTATTGTCTTCTCCATGGAGCATTAGCTGTTCTTTCAGATGCTCTTTGTGGATGATATATTCAAGTAAAGAGGAAGACTCTGAATTTGGAAGGGATTTTCTCCGAGAACAAAGAAACTGTTATTAATATGTACCTGGAGACACCTGGGGAGTCTGAGCAAGGTGACTAGGGTTGAGTCTCTAATGCCAGTTATTATGTAATCTCTCTAAAGAAAGACTAACTTATAAAGGGAAATGAAGGCTGAAAACCAAGGAGGCTAAAATAATCAATGCATTTTCTTTTTCTCAAGAGACAAAATGGAATCTGAAATACTAGTATGACTAGTATTAACTAGGATATAAAAGGAATGTTTTTCTAAGGAGGTGGGATGGAATACCAAGTTTTTATAATTTGAAATAATCTCTTCCTTAGTCTTACTCCCTTACTCTCTTTCCTTCTTTTTTTTCCCCTTGTTTTCAAAAATTTAGTTAATACCTATTGAATGGCTGCTACGTGCAAAAGAGCACATAGGCACCTTGGTCACACAATGTGACACCATCCCTGGTCAGCTTGGATATTATGGTAACAGGAAAGAATACATGTTTTTTTTCACAGCAATCTAATTAATTAGGATTCTGATTTATGCATCAATCATGGATGATTTGGTTAATGTGAGTGCCAAAGAGGCTGATTATCTAAACACATTGACCAAATTGAGCTTCTGAACCTACAGAGCAGAAGCTCAAAGCAGAGAACCAACAAAGTAGAGAACCAAACCTGGTCCCTGCAGACCCACTGAGGCACTGTGACCCATGGCGCTGCCTCTGGTTGTGCAATGGGCATCCTTCTCTCTGAAAACTCTAGCTTGTTCTCATTAATTTCTCCATGAGGGAGTTCCTATGCCAATTCACACATATCACCATTCAGATACCCTTGTTGAAAAAGAGGGAAAATGGACTTGATTTTTGTTTTAGTTTTTAGTGGCAGTATATGTTGACCTGCCCCTCATGGTATGTATGTACAATTCTAGAAGGATAAAATAATGGCTAGAATGTACTAGAAACAAAGGAAAGTGAGGGGAATTTTTCAAATTATAAAAATTGGCATTGAGGCACTGGATATAATCCAACAACCAAAGAAAGTATTATTAAAACAATGATTTCACAGCATCAATCAAGCTCTTTAGAGTCCACATTTTCAATAATTTGTTCTATAATATTTTTATTATTTTATATCCTGAAATTACCCAAGTCATGGGTCTAAATCTAACCATGTGATTATAAATTTCTTGAAAAGTCAGGAAGTTCTTCACAAATTATTCATTTATTCAAGATTAAGTGTTACATTGGCTATTATATTCTGAAATAAATCCTAATATTGATTATTTGTACAAATGATTTACACATTTAACTACAGTTTAGCTTGCTGTTTGTTAAGTCTTAAACCCTTAAAAGGAGAGAAAAAAATTGCTTAGGAAAAGAAGTAAAGCCAATTGTATCTACTAAGAATAGCAAAGTAATGCTCACAGTTCTCCAAGCCAGGCTTCAACAGTACGTGAACCATGAACTTCAAGATGTTCAAGCTGGATTTAGAAAAGGCAGAGGAACCAGAGATCAAGTTGCCAATATCCGTTGGATCATCAAAAAAGGAAAAGAATTCCGGAAAAACATCTACTTCTGCTTTATTAGCTATGGCAAAGCCTTTGACTGTGTGAACCACAACAAACTCTGGAAAATTCTTCAAGAGATGGGAATATCAGACCTTCTGAACTGCCTCTTGAGAAATCTGTATGCAGGTCAGGAAGCAACAGTTGACTGGTTCCAAATAAAGAAAGGAGTATGTCAAGGCTGTATATAGTCACCGTGGTTCTTTAACTTATATGCAGAGTAAAGCATGACAAATGCTGGAATGGATGAAGCACAAGCTGGAATCAAGATTGCTGGGAGAAATATCAATAACCTCAGATATGCAGATGACACCACCCTTATGGCAGAAAGCAAAGAAGAACTAAAGGGCCTCTTGATGAAAGTGAAAGAGGAGAGTGAAAAGGTTGGCTTAAAGCTCAACATTCATAAAACAAAGATCATGGCATCTGGTCCCATCACTTCTTGGCAAATAGATGAGGAAACAATGGAAACAGTGAGAGACTTTAGTTTTGGTGGGCTCCAAAATCACTGCAGATGGTGACTGCAGCCATGAAATTAAAAGACGCTTACTCCTTGGAAGAAAAGCTATGACCAACCCAGACAGCACATTAAAAAGCAGAGACATTACTTGGCCATCAAAGGTCCGCTTAATCAGTTCGGTTCGGTTGCTCAGTGGTGTCTGACTCTTTGCGACCCCATGGGCTGCAGCATGACAGGCCTCCCTGTCCATCACCAACTCCCGCAGTTTACTGAAACTCATGTCCACTGAGTCGGTGATCTCATACAATGATCTCATCCTCTGTCGTACACTTCTCCTGCCTTCAATCTTTCCCAGCATCAGGGTCTTTTCAAATGAGACAGTTTTTCATATCAGGTGGCCAAGGTATTGGAGTTTCAGTTTCAGCATCAGTCCTTCCAATGAGTATTCAGGAGTGATTTCCTTTAGGATTGACTTATTGGATCTCCTGGCAGTCCAAAGGACTCTCAAGAGTCTTCCCCAACACCATAGTTCAAAAGCATCAATTCTTTGGTGCTTGGCATTCTTTATAGTCCAACTCTCCATGTATAGTCATCCATACATGACTACTGGATAAACAATCGTCTTGACTAGCTGGATCTTTGTTGGCAAAGTAATGTCTCTGTTTTTTAATATGCTGTCTAGGTTGATCTTAACTTTTCTCCCAAGGACTAAGCATCTTTTATTTGGTGGCTGCAGTCACCATCTGCAGTGATTTTGGAGTCCCCCAAAATAAAGTCTGATAAATAAAACTGTTTCCACTGTTTCCCCATCTATTTCCCATGAAGTGATGGGACCAGATGCCATGATCTTTCCTTTATGAATGTTGAGCTTTAAGCCAACCTTTTCACTCTCCTGTTTCACTTTCATCAAGAGGCCCTTTAGTTCTTCTTCACTTTCTGCCATAAGGGTGGTGTCATCTGCTTATCTGAGGTTATTGATACTTCTTCTGGCAATCTTGATTCCAGCTTGTGCTTCATCCAGCCCAGTGTTTCTCATGATGTACTCTGCATATAAGTTAAATAAGCGGGTGACAATATACAGCCTTGATATACTCCTTTCTTTATTTGGAACCAGTCTGTTGTTTCATGTCCAGTTCTAACTGTTGCTTCCTGACCTGCATATAGGTTTCTCAAGAGGCAGGTCAGGTGGTCTGGTATTCCCACCTCTTTCAGAATTTTCCACAGTTTATTGTGATGCACACAGTCAAATGATTTGGCATAGTCAATAAAGCAGAGATAGATGTTTTTCTGGAACTCCCTTGCTCTTTCGATGATCCAGCAGATGTTGGCAATTTGATCTCTGGTTCCTCTGCCTGTTCTAAATCCAGCTTGACCATCTGAAAGTTCATGGTTCACATATTGTTAAATCCTGGCTTGGAGAATTTTGAGCATTACTTTACTATTGTGTGAGATGAATGCATTGTGCAGCAGTTTGAGCATTCTTTGACATTGCCTTTCTTTGGGATTGGAATGAAAACTGAACTTTTCCAGTCCTGTGGCCACTGCTGAGTTTTCCAAATTTGCTGGCATATTGAGTGCAGCACTTTCACAGCATCATGCTTTAGGATTTGAAATAGCTTAACTGGAATTCTATCACCTCTCCTAGCTTTGTTCATAGTGATGCTTCTTAAGACCCACTTGACTTCACATTCCAGGATGTGTGGCTCTAGGTGAGTGATCACACCATCGTGATTATCTGGGTCATGAAGATCTTTTTTGTACAGTTCTTCTGTGTATTCTTGCCACCTCTTCTTAATATCTTCTGCTTCTGTTAGGTCCATACCATTTCTGTCCTTTATTGAGCCCATTTTTGCATGAAATGTTCCCTTGGTATCTCTAATGTTCTTGAAGAGATCTCTAGTCTTTCCCATTCTATTGTTTTCATCTATTTCTTTGCATTGATCACTGAGAAAGGCTTTCTTATGTCTCCTTGCTATTCTTTGGAACTCTGCATTCAAATGGGTATATCTTTCCTTTTCTCCTTTGCTTTTTGCTTCTCTTCTTTTCACAGTTATTTGTAAGCCCTCCTGAGACAGCTGTTTTGCTTTTTTGAATTTCTTTTTCTTGCAGATGGTCTTGCTCCCTGTCTCCTGTACAATGTCACGAACCTCCATCCATAGTTCATCAGTATTCTATCTATCAGATCTAGTCCCTTAAATCTATTTTGCACTTCCACTGTATAATTGTTAGGGATTTGATTTAGGTCATACTTGAATGGTCTAGTGGTTTCCCCTACTTTCTTCATTTTAAGTCTTAATTTGGCAATAAGGAGTTCATGATCTGAGCAGCAGTCAGCTCCCGGTCTTGTTTTTGCTGACTGTATAGAGCTTCTCCATCTTTGGCTGCAAGGAATATAATCAATCTGACTTCAGTGTTGACTATCTGGTGATGTCCATGTGTAGAGTCTTCTCTTGTGTTGTTGGAGGAGGATGTTTGCTATGACCAGTGCATTCTCTTGGCAAAACTCTATTAGCCTTTGTCCTGCTTCATTCCGTATTCCAAGGCCAAATTTGCCTGTTACTCCAGGTGTTTCTTGACTTCCTACTTTGCATTCTAGTCCCCTATAGTGAAAAGGACATCTTTTTTGGGTGTTAGTTCTAAAAGGTCTTGTAAGTTCTAGAAGGTCTTCATAGAACCGTTCAACTTCAGCTTCTTCAGCATTACTGGTAGGGGCATAGACTTGGATTACTGTAATATTGAATGGTTTGCCTTGGAAATGAACAGACGTCATTCTATCATTTTTGAGATTGCATCCAACTATTGCATTTTGGACTCTTGTTGACCATGATGGCTACTCCATTTCTTCTAAGGGATTCTTGCCCACAGTAGTAGACATAATGGTCATCTGAGTTAAATTCACCCATTCCAGTCCATTTTAGATCTCTGATTCCTAAAATGTCGATGTTCACTCTTGCCATCTCCTGTTTGACCACTTCCAATTTGCCTTGATTCATTGACCTAACATTCCAGGTTCCTATGTAATGTTGCTCTTTACAGCATCGGACCTTGCTTCAGTCACCAGTCACATCCACAACTGGATGTTGTTTTTGCTTTGGCTCCGTCTCTTCATTCTTTCTGGAGTTATCTTTCCACTGATCTCCAGTAGCATATTGGGCACCTACTGACCTGGGGAGTTCATCTTTCAGTGTTCTATCTTTTTGCCTTTTCATGGGGTTCTCGGGATAATAATACTGAAGTGGTTTGCCATTCCCTTCTGCTATGGACCATATTTTGTCAGAACTCTCCACCACGACCCGTCCATCTTGGGTGGCCCTACACAGCATGGCTCATAGTTCCATTGAGTTAGACAAGGCTGTGGTCCATGTAATTAGATTGATTAGTTTAGTCAAGGCTATGGTTTTTTCAGTACTCATGTATGGATATGAGAGTTGAACTATAAAGAAAGCTGAGCACCAAAGAATTGATGCTTTTGAACTGTGGTGTTAGAGAAAACTCTTAAGAGTCCCTTGGACCACAAGGAGATCCAACCAGTCCAATCCTAAAGGAAATCAGTCCTGAATATTCATTGGAAGGACTGATACTGAAGCTGAAACTCCAATACTTTGGCCACCTGATGTGAAGAACTGACCATTTGAAAAGACCCTGATGCTGAGTAAGATTGAAGGCAGGAGGAGAAGGGCATGACAGAGGATGAGATCGTTGGATGGCACCAATGACCCAATGGACATGAGTCTGAGTATCTGTGGGAGTTGGTGATGGACAGGGAGGCCTCAAGTGCAGCAGTCCATGGGATTGCAAAGAGTCAGATGAAACTGAGTGACTGAACTGAAGAATTGCAAAATGAGTTCCATCTATGTGGTTTAAAGCTCTTCTCTTCTTATTTGACGACTTTTATCCAGTACTTAGGAATGATTAGTTTTCCTTAATTACTCTGACCCTACAGTGGGAATAGGAATAAGATGGCACAGACAAACCCTGACATATTTCTGCAGAAAGCTCACCTTGGACTTGGTTAATGCATGCAAAAGAGACTTCAAGGGCTTTCTTTTTTCTGGTCCCTTTTTCTCTCTGGCACAATTCTGGAAGTGATCAATAGACTGTCTCCCTTTGAAGGCCATGGCTCTAGTTGAAAAAGACTTCAGCCAGGAGTAGCTATCTATTTTCTTTGTGCCTAAGGAATACATGCTTTTTAATTTAAAAAGAAGTTTTATTTTAGTGCTGCTAAGCTGCTTCAGTCATGCCCAATTCTTTGTGACTTTATGAACTATAGCCTGCCAGGCTTCTCTGTCCAAGGGATTCTCCAAGCAAGAATATTGGAATGGGTTACCATGCCCTCCTCCAGGGGATCTTGCCCACCCAGGGATCAAACTCATGTTGCTTTATATCTCCTTTCATTTGCCACTAGCACCACTTGGGAAGTGCACAGTGCTAATAGTAATATAAATATTACTGTTAAAAAATTAACTATGTCAACCAGGTAATCAGCTTGAAAGTGAAAGTCACTCAGTCGTGTCCCACTCTTTGCAACCCCTTGGACTACACAGTCTACGGATTTCTCTAGGCCAGAATACTGGAGTGGGTAGCCTTTCCCTTCTCCAGGGGATCTTCCCAATCCAAGGATCAAACCCAGGTCCCCCACATTGCAGGGGGATTATTTACCAGCTGAGCCACAAGGGAAGCCTAATAGATATAAAATACTTCCTACTAAAAAACTGGCTATGTCAACTGATTAATCAGCATGTGAATATTAAGACTAGATTGTGTTATAGCACACCTTGTTTTGAAATACAGTCTAAATTTTAGACTCATTAAGTCCACAAAAAAAATTACAAAGAAAACAGGTAAGTGCAATCTCAAAAGAGTTAAAATTGAGGGACACGCTATGTGGCTGGCACCATGTCAAATGCTTCATGTGTTAACTCATCTAATCTTGATGACAATTTTGGAACATAGATACTATTATTCTTCCCATTTTAGAGATGAAGAAGGTGGAGTCACAGAGATATTAAGTAATTTAACCAGCCAGTATAGCAAGCCACAGCAGCAAGATCTGACACCAGGCAGTCTGGCCAGAACTTGTTCACCACTCAGCTGTGCTAAGTCTTGGTGATATCACAAACTCACAAATACTAATTCAGAAGGGAAGTCAGGGATCATTAATTCAGATTCTTTTTAAGACACGTAATTACTGTTTTCCAAGGCCTGTGGGAAAAAGTAATGTCAAAAAACAGCACTTGTGGGCAGTGTGTACGCCATACCAAGAGCAGAAATTGGGCTTTAGCTATCAGACGTCAAATGTACTGGTCCCACCAAGTCTGTTTGTGGAAGACAGATGCATCATACCCAGATGCTATGGAACAGTTGTCACCTTATGATCTTCTGGTTGCTGCTTGCTTTTCCTGTCAGCCTGCCTAAAGGGAGAGAGTGCTTTGACCACAGAGATATGAGTGTTTTGATCCCTGAGATGTCCAAGTCTTCTTGTAAATTATCAGATTGATAGTTATTTGCACATGCCCTGCAGATAAAATTGGCCACATATCCCGGTTTAGATGTAAGGGAAAGTAGCACACCCTTGGCTGTACTCAAAGTCATTCTCTTTGACCGTCTTCCCAATGTCCTTGGACCCAGACACTGAGCCTCGGAATGGAGCCTCCTCAGGAGCTTCCATCTTTCCTCAAATATACACTGGTGTATATCCCAGCCCATGTCCCTCAGCATGTCAGGCTCTCCAAGTGGATCACTGTCTCAACAACATCCTAAAACAACAGTGCTTCTGCTGCTAAGTCGCTTCAATCGTGTCCGACTCTGTGCGACCCCATGGACTGCAGCCTACCAGGCACCTCCGTCCATGGGATTTTGCAGGCAAGAGGACTGGGGTGGGATGCCATTGCCTTTTCCGAAAACAACAATCAATAAAGAAAAATTCTGGCATGGCTCTGATAAGGAAAGGGGAGCTCCTTGTTTAGATGACGATTAAGGAGCAGTGATGAGTTAATGAAGAGCAGGACCAAACCCAGGGGTCCTGATTCCCAGTTACGTGCTGCCTCCTAGTGGTCTAATGTTCAGTTCAGTTCAGTCGCTTGGTCGTGCCCGACTCTTTGCGACCCCATGAATCGCAGCACGCCAGGCCTCCCTGTCCATCACCAACTCCCGGAGTTCACTCAGACTCACGTCCATCGAGTCAGTGATGCCATCCAGCCATCTCAACCTCTGTCGTCCCCTTCTCCTCCTGCCCTCAATCCCTCCCAGCATCAGAGTCTTTTCCAATGAGTCAACTCTTCGCATGAGGTGGCCAAAGTACTGGAGTTTCAGCTTCAGCATCATTCCCTCCAAAGAAATCCCAGGGCTGATCTCTTTCAGAATGGACTGGTTGGATCTCCTTGCAGTCCAAGGGATTCTCAAGAGTTTTCTCCAACACCACAGTTCAAATGTTAATAGCCCTCTTACCCAAGGTAGAGAACAGCAGTGTTCTTCCCTTCTGCTTTTCCTTTCCCTCAGAACTAGAATAAACCAACCGATTCACAGAACAGTACAGAAGTTGAATCAGAAAGAAATGTTCTAATTTTAATAGGAATGACGACCCTATCAAAAATACTTCTGATTTAACTAAAATGGCACGATTGCTTTACAAATAAATTTAAAAGGCTCATTTGAGGATTATTTGGTGCTTTAAAAGGTTAGAACAGTTAGGATAGTAGCTTTTGAAATACATTGTGGTGTGTGCCCCCTACAAATTATTTTTAAGGGATAGGCTAGAATCTTAGAATTCTGCCTTTCTAGACTATATTGTTTGTGAATTTTTATCTACCTTCAAGTTTGTGAGAAGGAAGCAAATATTGATACATAAAACACCAAATAAAAATATTGTTTTTCTTTTAACTATTTCAAAGGAACGGACTGCATTTGGTAGTTGTTCTTTTCATTCTCTCCTCATATGTTCCTAATAATGTATGTACTTGCAAATACCATGTGACAGTATGTTCAGTGGAATTGCCACTTTCAACCTGAAGTTTCAGTAATGCGTCCAAAATCTTACATATATCTATATATATATATACACATACTCACACGTATCTGTGTATGATTTATATCTGATTATGTATTAATTACTGTATTCTACAAAACATTACACAGGTATGTGAGGGGAAAAATATTCTGCTCAAAAGCAAATCCACATATTGTGATTTGAGTTAAAAACTTGAGTATAACCTTTCCAACGTCACAAGCCAAGAACAAATTATCAATGCCCTGTTTCTTCAGTTTATCCTAAGAGACAGAGGGTTCTGATCACTTAAAAGTTGGCAAAACTGAGGTTTAAATCAAGTTTCACAAAACACTTGCTACAGCAATAAATTTGAACCCATGAGGAGACAGTAATTCTGTAAATGCCAACTCTTGATTGCAATCTACAATATGGTCTGGGATCAACTGTTGTTCACAACAGGTGCAACAGATGGTGTCACCCTCCGGCACGCCCCAAGATGCCTTTGTTCTGCCCTTTTACTGTTGTTACTGTTTGGTCACTAGGTAATGTCCGCCTCTTTTGTGACCCCCCACCCCAGGCTCCTCTGTCCATGGGATTTCCCAGGCAAGTATCTGGGTGTGGGTTGCCATTTCCTTCCCCCTTTTAATCAGTGGGCAAAAAAGCCACCACTTAGTTTGGTAAATTGTGTTCATCTTGGAGGGCAGAAGACTTTACTTTTGTCTCCATTTTCAATGGCTTGGTGGTCCACAGTGAAGCAGCCAGGAACTGTTTAGGTCATGCTGCTGTCTCTAGGCTAAGAGAAAAAAGAATACAGCAGTCTCTGCAGTGTCGATTTGGATCTGTTGAGATATGCTGGGGTGTTTTTTTTTTTTTTTATAAACTCGTTGGAATGTAATTTCCTCTGCTTTGGAAATATTGATGTCTGTCATATGGGATGAGAAACTTTCTACCTATTCAGTCATGGTGATGTTTGCAGAATGCTCTGGGCAAAAGCTGCTAAAAGGAGGAGTGCTGAAAATATATGATAAAGAAGCTCCAATTTAACATGATAGAAAAATCGAGGTCATTTGTCTAAATGGTCAAAATAATCTTGAGGAAAGTGAGTGGAGGCTTAAAAACAGGATTTATTTTAAAAGTGAGAATTTAGAATCCCTGATTTGAAGTCTGAATCACCACTCAAATGATTTTAAATACATGAATTGTTTTAGTAATTTCAAGATGTAGACAATCACCTATTTTGCATACCCATTACTTACAGATTATAGCAGGGAGGCTTCAGGATATGAACTACACAAAGAAAATTATTCTTAACCATAAGCAGTACTATACTTCATTGATTTCCTAAAGAACAGGCAGTGCAGGGACACAGCACAGAATTTTCACATAGTTAAAATGCCTAGTGAGTTTGCAGGAATCCCTTATACAACTTGCTTCATGGACGTCAAATAGCTTTTCCTTAAATGCTTTCAGTAATAAGAAAATCACTGTCTCAAAGGGCAAGTCATTCTGTTTTCAAATAACTTGAATCATTAGGCTATTCTCTCTCATTGTAAGGTGAAATCTATCCCTGGAAACTTCCATTCCTTGGTATTCTCCCTGGAGCTATAAGAATAAGATTTGTTTCTCTCCTGTAAAATAATCCACTAGATACTCAAAGTTCACTATTATCAATATATTTAACCCAACTTTCTCCTCCTTCCTGGATAAATACCCTATTTTCTCAAAGCACCCATGATTTAATCAATAATTTTAGTTTCTTACCCATCCTCTCCTGATTGCGCTCAAACTTAATGTTTTGAAATCTCTAATGTATTTGCCTTTCCATACTGTTCATAGGGTTCTCAAGGCAAGAATACTGAAGTGTTTTGCCATTCCCTTCCCCAGTGGACCACATTGTGTCAGACCTCTTCACCATGACCCGCCCATCTTGGGTGGCCCCACACGGCATGGCTTAGTTTCATTGAGTTAGACAAGGCTGTGATCCATGTGATCATATTGGCTAGTTTTCTGTGATTATGGTTTCAGTGTGTCTGCCCTCTGATGCTTTCTCGCAACACCTACCATCTCACTTGGGTTTCTCTTACCTTGGACATGGGTTATCTCTTCATGGCTACTTCAGTATTCTTGCCTTGAGAACCCCATGAACAGTAAGAAAAGGCAAAATGATAGGATACTGAAAGAGGAACTCCCCAGGTAGGTAGGTGCCCAATATGCTACAGGAGATCAGTGGAGAAATAACTCCAGAAAGAATGAAGGGAAGGAGCCAAAGAAAAAACAATACCCAGTTGTGGATGTGACTGGTGACTGAAGCAAGGTCCAATGCTGTAAAGAGCAATATTGCATAGGAACCTGGAATGTTAGGTCCATGAATGAAGGCAAATTGGAAGTGGTCAAACAGGAGATGGCAAGAGTGAACATCGACATTTTAGGAATCAGAGATCTAAAATGGACTGGAATGGGGGAATTTAACTCAGATGACCATTATATCTACTACTGTGGGCAGGAATCCCTTAGAAGAAATGGAGTAGCCATCATGGTCAACAAAAGAGTCTGAAGTGCAGTAGTTGGATGCAATCTCAAAAATGACAGAATGATCTCTGTTCCAAGGCAAACCATTCAATATCACGGTGATCCAAGCCTATGCCCCAACCAGTAATGCTGAAGAAGCTGAAGTTGAATGGTTCTATGAAGACCTACAACACCTTTTAGAACTAACACCCAAAAAAGATGTCCTTTTCATTATACGGGACTAGAATGCAAAAGTAGGAAGTCAAGAAACATCTGGAGTAACAGGCAAATTTGGCCTTGGAATACGGAATGAAGCAGGACAAAGGCTAATAAAGTTTTGCCAAAAGAATGCACTGGTCATAGCAAACACCCTCTTCCAACAACACAAGAGAAGACTCTACACATGGACATCACCAGATAGTCAACACTGAAATCAGATTGATTATATTCCTTGCAGCCAAAGATGGAGAAGCTCTATACAGTCAGCAAAAACAAGACCGGGAGCTGACTGTGGCTCAGATCATGAACTCTTTACTGCCAAATTCAGACTTAAATTGAACAAAGTAGGGAAAACCACTAGACCATTCAGGTATGACCTAAATCAAATCCCTAACAATTATACAGTGGAAGTGCAAAATAGATTTAAGGGACTAGATCTGATAGATAGAATACTGATGAACTATGGATGGAGGTTCGTGACATTGTACAGGAGACAGGGATCAAGACCATCCCCACGGACAAGAAATGCAAAAAAGGCAAAATGGCTGTCTAAGGAGGCCTTACAAATAGCTGTGGAAAGAAGAGAAGCAAAAAGCAAAGGAGAAAAGGAAAGATATAACCATTTGAATGCAGAGTTCCAAAGAACAGCAAGGAGAGATAAGTAAGCCTTCCTCAGCAATCAATGCAAAGAAATAGAGGAAAACAATAGAATGGAAAAGACTGGAGAGCTCTTCAAGAAAATTAGAGATATCAAGGAAACATTTCATACAAAGATGGGCTCAATAAAGGACAGAAATGGTAGGGACTTAACAGAAGCAGAAGATATTAAGAAGAGGTGGCAAGAATACACAGAAGAACTGTACAAAAAAAGATCTTCATGACCCAGATAATCATGATGGTGTGATCACTCACCTAGAGCCAGACATCCTGGTATATGAAGTCAAGTGGGCCTTAGAAAGCATCAGTATGAACAAAGCTAGTGGAGGTGATGGAATTCCAGTTGAGCTCTTTCAAGATGATGCTGTGAAAGTGCTGCACTCCATATGACAGCAAATCTGGAAAACTCAGCAGTGGCCACAGGACTGGAAAAGGTCAGTTTTCATTCTAATCCCAAAGAAAGACAATGACAAAGAATGCTCAAACTACTGCACAATTGCAGCCATCTCACACGCTAGCTAGTAAAGTAATGCTCAAAATTCTCCAAGCCAGGCTTCAGCAATACGTGAACTGTGAACTTCCAGATATTCAAGCTGGTTTTAGAAAAGGCAGAGGAACCAGAGATCAAATTGCCAACATCTGCTGGATCATGGAAAAAGCAAGGGAGTTCCAGAAAAACATCTATTTCTGCTTTATTGACTATGCCAGATCATTTGACTGTGTGGATCACAATAAACTGTGGAAAATTCTGAAAGAGATGGGAATACCAGACCACCTGACCTGCCTCTTGAGAAACCTATATGCAGTTCAGGAAGCAGCAGTTAGAACTGGACATGGAGCAACAGACTGGTTCCAAATCAGGAAAGGGGTACATCAAGGCTGTATATTGTCACCCGCTTATTTAACTTATATGCAGAGTGCATCATGAGAAACACTGGGCTGGATGAAGCACAAGCTGGAATCAAGATTGCCAGGAGAAATATCAATACCATCAGATATGCAGATGACACCATCCTTATGGCAAAAAGCGAAGAACTGAAGAGCGTCTTGATGAAATTGAAAGAGGAGAGTGAAAAAGTAAGCTTAAAGCTCACTCAGTTCAGTTCAGTCAGTTCAGTTCAGTCAGCTCAGTCGCTCAGTCATGTCCGACTCTTTGCAACCCCATGAATAACCACACGCCAGGCCTCCCTGTCCATCACCAACTCCCGGAGTTCACTCAGACTCACGTCCATCGAGTCCGTGATGCCATCCAGCCATCTCATCCTCTGTCGTACCCTTCTCCTCCTGCCCCAAATCCCTCCCAGCATCAGAGTCTTTTCCAATGAGTCAACTCTTCACATGAGGGGGGCAGAGTACTGGAGTTTCAGCTTCAGCATCATTCTCTCCAAAGAAATCCCAGGGCTGATCTCCTTCAGAATGGACTGGTTGGATCTCCTTGGAGTCCAGGGGACTCTCAAGAGTCTTCTCCAACACTACAGTTCAAAATCATCAATTCTTTGGTGCTCAGCTTTCTTCACAGTCCAACTCTCACATCCATACATGACCACTGGAAAAACCATAGCCTTGACTAGATGGACCTTTGTTGGCAAAGTAATGTCTCTGCTTTTGAATATACTATCTAGGTTGGTCATAACTTTTCTTCCAAGGAGTAAGCATCTTTTAATTTCATGGCTATATTCAGGCAACTAAGATCATGGCATCTTGTCCCATCATTTCATGGCAAATAGATGAGGAAACAATGGAAATAGTGAGAGACTTTATTTTGAGGGGGCTCCAAAATCCCTGCAGATGGTGACTGCAGCCGTGCAAAGACACTTGCTCCTTGGAAGAAAAGCTATGACCAACCTAGATGACATATTAAAAAGCAGAGACATTACTTTGCCAACTAAGATCCATCTAGTTAAAGCTATGGTTTTTCCAGTAGTCATGTATGGATGTGAGAGTTGGACTATAAAGAAAGCTGAGCACTGAAGAATTGATGCTTTCGAACTGTGGTGTTGGAGAAGACTCTTGAGAGTCCCTTGGACTGCAAGGAGATCCAACCAGTCCATCCTAAAGGAGATCAGTCCTGAGTGTTCATTGGAAGGACTGAAGCTTAAGCTGAAGCTCCAATACTCTGGCCACCTGATGCGAAGAACTGACTCATTTGAAAATCCCCTGTTGCTGGGAAAGATTGAAGGCAGGAGCAGAAGGGGATGACAGAGGATGAGATGGTTGGATGGCATCACTGACTGAATGGATGAGTTTGAGTAAGCACTGGGAGTTGATGATGGACAGGGAGGTCTGGTGTGCTGTAGTCCTTGGAGTCTCAAAGAGTTGGATATGACTGAGCAACTGAA
Organism: Capricornis sumatraensis; assembly: GCF_032405125.1. Lineage (NCBI taxonomy): Eukaryota > Metazoa > Chordata > Mammalia > Artiodactyla > Bovidae > Capricornis > Capricornis sumatraensis. The sequence continues at coordinate 79,767,621 of NC_091072.1, forward strand.
CTGAACTGAATCCTTTCGATATCTTGAAGCTCTCATTTTGTTTTCTCTGTTTTTTTCTTTTAAAAATAAGCAAGCCCATGCTCAGTCTCCATTACCTTCTAGCTTTCTATTTCTCTTCTTTATTCAAGTTTTTGAAAAAACATTTGCACTCATTTTCCCTACTTTCTCACTTCCAAAGCCCCTGCCGGCTGGCTTCTGTCTTGATATCCTGCTGAAATTGTTTGATTATATCACTGATGACCCTTGAAGTGAGTTGATAAAGTGGTCTGAGACTGGGCTATGGTGTCAGACAGATGTGGTTTCTCAGATCTACCACTTGCTGGTTGTGTGACCTTGGCTATGTATTTAACGTCTCTCAGTCCCAGTTTCTTCACTGATAAAATGGATTGTTGTGAGGACCAAATGAAATGATGTAAGAAAAGTGTCCAGTGGCACAGCCCACGGTTGGTGATCAGCTTCTGTGGTCGCCATCATGAGGTTCCTATAATTGCTCACATCAGTGGGTGTCAGATTGCAGTGCATATCAGAATCTCAGGATAGCTTTCTTTTTATTTTTATTTGCATGGAATACCTTTTTCCATTCCCTCACTTTCAGTCTGTATGTGTCCCTAGGTCTGAGGTCGGTCCGTTGTAGACAGCATATATATGGATCTTGTTTCTGTATCTGTTCAGCTAATCCATGTCTTTTATTTGGAGCATTTAATCCATTTACATTTATGGTGGTTATTGATATGTCTTTTCCTATTGCCATTTTCTTAATTATTTTGGATTTATGTAGGTCTTTTTTCTTCCATTCCACATTTGTTCTCTTCTCTTGTGGTTTGATGACCATCTTTAGAATTGAGTTTGGGTTGCTTTTCTTTTGTGTGTGTATCTACTGTGGTTTTTTGGTTTGCATTTCCCTTGATGCTTATATGTGGCATCTAAAAGATATGGTACAAATGAACCTATTTACAAAACAGAAATAGAGTCTCAGATGTAGAAAACTAACTTCTGGTTACCAGAGGGGAAAGAGGGAGGGGAGGGATAAATTGGGAGATTGGGACTGACATATACACACGACTATAAATGAAATAGACAACCAATAAGGACCTACTATAGCACAGGTGAGTCCACTCAATATTCTAATGACTTATATGGGGAAAGAATCTAAAAAAGAGTGGATATGTGTGTATATAAATATATAACTAATTCAGTTAGCTCTGCAGCTGAAACTAATACATCATTGTAAATCCACTACATAATCCAATAAAAGATTAAAAAAAAAATTGCATGGTAGGTTTGTTAAAACAGATGTCTGTGTCCCACCTATAGGGTTTCTGATTCAGGAGGTCTGGGGCGTGGGGTAAGAAAGTGCATTTTAAACAAGTTACCTGGTAATGAAGATGCTTCTGTTTCAAGAAACACACTTTGAGAAGCATTCTGGCCTCAATCTTTGCCTTTCAAGTGTACCATCAGCATTGACACTACCCAGTGGCTTTTTAGAAGTGCCCCACCCCAATCAGATTCTGCATGTTAACAAGACACTAAGTGATTCCTTCACATGTTAAAATTGGAGAAGCACAGACCTACCATGTGATATTTCTTGGTTCTTACAACAGTTGATCAGGTAATACCTAGTGCATTGTTTCTCCCTTCTTTTAGTTATTTCTTTAGCTTTTCAGATAAAATTTTCTCCTGGTTTTCTTCCTATCTCTTTGATTATTCATTCTCAGTCTGATTCCCCCACCTCTGTAGCCAAAATCCTCTCTTGGGTTCTGCTGCTGCTGCTGCTGCTAAGTGGCTGCTTGTCTTCTATTTCCACTCTCTGTTCTTGTATTGTTTAAGATTAGATTCAACAGCAAGTAATAGTAATGTCCCCCCTTCCCCCACCCAAAGACAGTGGTTTAGACAAGATAAAATACCACTTCTTTCTTATGTTTAAGTCCAGATATGAGCAGTTCACTGTTGTGTGATGTCTCTGCTCCACCAAGCTTTTGATTACTCACGCCTTTTACTCTGGTTCTCCATCCCTCATGGCAGCAACTCCTGATGTCACTCTTGGCTTAAATACACTCATCACATCTGCATTTCAGACACCAGATAGCAGGAAAGAATGCAGGAAAAAGGGGGGCAAAGGACAGCTCTCAGCTGTCTATTAAGGAGTACCACTGGAAGCTGCCACCAGATACACCTGATTATGGCTCATTGGCCAGAACTTGGTGACCTGGCCAAATGTAGCTGCACTGGAGAGTGAGAAATGTACATAATTTGGCTCAGCTAAAAAGTGAGGATATGTTTAATATGAAATAGATCAACTAGCAGCCTGCCACAGGTGCCACAATTCACCTGTGTATTATCCATCCTACTGCACATAGAAAACACTCAACTTCTCCCCAGGGGAGATGTATTAGTTTATGAGGGCTGTCATAAAAACATGCCACAGGCTGGGCAGTTTAAACACTAAAAGTATGTTGTCTAGCAATTCTGGAGGCTGGAAGTCTAAGCTCAAGGTGTTGGTAGGGTTGGTTCCTTCGTAAATTTATGAGGAAAGAGCTATCCAGGTCTCTCTGCGTGGTTTGTAGGTGATCATTTTCATGTTCACATGGTGTTCTCCCTGAATGCCAATCTATGTCCAAATTTGCCCCTTTTGTAAGGATATCAGTCATATTGGATTAGGGGCCCAACCTACTCCAATAGGACCTCATCTTAGCTTATTACATCTTCAATGATCCTATTTTCAAATAAGGTCACATTCTGAGGTATTAGGTGCTAGGGCCTCAGCAAATGAACCTGGAGGGGGACACAGTTCAATCCATAGCAAGATATAGTTGCTATTTTCTATGCAGCTTTTGAAATCAACCCCAAATCTAGGATACCTTGGGTCAAATGTCCATACCTGGTCCACATGTTGAGGCTGGCATGCTGGAAGAGGAGGTAGGAGATATTGCCATCATGGCTGCCTATATATCTTCCAGATGGCTAGTGATTATGTTCATAGTGGTTCCCTTGGAAGAGATGGGGTTGGACCCATCTACACCACTGATGTGATGGCTAAAGCTATCAGTCCTGCCATCTGCCTAACATCTCCCTTTCTTTCACACAAACATATTTGCAGTACTTGTTGCTTTCTCTTCTTTTCTTTTTTAAATTATTGAGTCATTTGTTTTATTTATTTATTTTTATTGAAGCATGATTTATAGCATTATATTAGTTTCAGGTGTACAACATAGTGAGTCAATATTTTTATAGATTATGTTCTATTTAAAGTTTAAATATGGGCTATATTCCTTGTGCTCTATAATACAAACTGTAACTCATTTATTTTATACATAAGAGTTTTTAAAAATTGAATTAGAGTTGATTTATAATGCTGTATTAGTTTCTGGTATATAGCAAAGTGGTTCAATTATATACATATATTCTTTTTCATATTATTTCCCATTATAGTTTTTTATAGAATATTGTATGCAGTTCCCTATGGTACACAGTAGTACCTTGTTTATTTATTTTATAAATAAAATAGCTTGTGCCTGCTAATCTAAAACTCCTAATTTATCCCTCTGCCACCCTCTTTCCCTTCTGGTAACCATAAGTTTGTTTTCTATGCCCGTGAGTCTCTTTCTGCTTCATAAATAAGTTCATCACATTTTAGATTCCACATATAAGTGATATTCTATGGCAGTTGTCTTTTTGCTTCTTACTTATTTCACTTAGTGTGATAATCTCCAGATATATCCATGCTACTGCAAATAACATTATTTCACTTTTTTTATGGCTGAGTAGCGAAAAGTTGACTCATTGGAAAAGACTCTGATGCTGGGAGGGATTAGGGGCAGGAGGAAAAGGGGACAACAGAGGATGAGATGGCTGGATGGCATCACTGACTCAATGGACGTGAGTTTGGGTGAACTCCGGGAGATGGTGATGGACAGGGAGGTCTGGCATGCTGAGATTCATAGGGTCAAAAAGAGTTGGACACGACTGAGTGACTGAACTGAACTGAACTGAACTGAACTGAGTATTCTATTGTGTGTGTGTGTATACCACATCTTTATTCATTTCTCTGTTGATGGATATGTAGGTTGCCTCCATGTCTTGGCTATTATAAATAGTGCTGCTATGAACATTGAGGTGTATGTATCTTTTCAAATTATATAGTTTTCTTCAGATTTATGCCCTGCAGTGGGACTGTAGGATCATATGACAACTTTAATTTTAGTTTTTCGTAGTGGCTTCACCAATTTGCATTCCTACCAACAATGTAGGAATGTTTCCTTTTCTCCACACTCTCTCCAACATTTATTATTTGTAGACTTTTTAGTGATGGCCATTCTGGCTGTGTGAGTTGGTAGCTCATTGTAGTTTTATTTGCATATCACTAGTAATAATGTTGAGCCCCTTTCAGATGACTTATTGGCTATCTGTATACAGAGTAATTTGTACCTGTCAGTCACTTCCCCTACTTGCCCCTCCCCTTTTCCTCTCCCTGCTGGTAAACCACTGGTTTGTTCTCTGTATCTGTGAGTCTGTTTCTGTTTTGTTATGTTCATGTTTGTTTCATTTTTAAGATCCCTCATGAAAGTGAGAACATGCAGTACTGACCTTTCTCTGTCTGACTTATTTCACTAAGCACAATGCCTTCTTGATACATCTTTACAGAGAAGACTTTAGGGACCACCCTGTCTGCAACAGCCCTTTCCTCTTCACCATTTTCTAGCCCCTTCAGTTCAGCTCAGTTCAGTTGCTCAGTCGTGTCCGACTCTTTGCGACCCCATCACCAACTCCCGGAGTTCACTCAGACTCACGTCCATCAAGTCAGTGATGCCATCCAGCCATCTCATCCTCTGTCGTCCCCTCTTCCTCCTGCCCCCAACCCCTCCCAGCATCAGAGTCTTTTCCAATGAGTCAACTTTTCACATGAGGTGGCCCAAGTACTGGAGTTTCAGCTTTAGCATCATTCCTTCCAAAGTTTGTTTCATTTTTCTTTTGAAAAATTTATCACTGCCTGACATTGTATTTCATTTATCTGTATTTTTTTCTCTATATCCTCACTAGAAGGTAAATTCTGTGAGGGCAGGAATTTTGTATATTTTATTCACTTCTGTAGTGAATGCAGTGCTCAGTAAATCACTGAAGGAATGAACAAATCCTTCAAGATTTTGTTTCCCTTGCCTAATGCAGATTTTGTAATCTGTAGACGAATAATATTCTAGAGTAAGAGAATGAGTACCCTAAATTTTGCCTCTGGGCTAATATTTCTATAAGTTTATACTTCTGTATAAATTAAATAGATATGTAGGCATAATGGCCATTTGACACTTCACCTGGTTTGCAAATTCCTCTGCTTTCCTATCTTATTTGATAAGCATGCACTAAATCACGGTTCTCATTAGAACAATGTTTTCAAACTATGAGTCATGACCCGTTAGGGGGTCATGAAATTGATTTAATGTATCACAACCATTATTAATAAAATGAAAAGAAAACAGATTAGATGTCAGTTTCAAGAATAAATATTGTTTTGTGAAATTTCTCCTTTGGTTTTATGTATCTATGTACATGTGTACTGTTGTTACCAAGTATAATGTATTTCTTACTTTGGGTAATGGTCAAAAAACAGTCACAGCTTCTGTCCTTGAGTGACAGGAATGCAAGCTTATCTTAATGTAATCTTTAGTGATTGAATTTTAACTCATTTCTTCAATTTAGTTCTTTTGAGGCAAGAACAATGGATTTGGTTAATACTTATTGTTTTTCAAAACAATCTTTGCCCTTGAAAATCTTAAATTGTAGCAAGGAAATCTTATATTGTACCATACACAGTATGAGAGATTCAACATGAAGCAAAATCTTATAGGAATCCAGAGCAAAAAAAGCATTGAATTTTGCCAAGAGAGTTCCCTAAGAAATATCTTCACAGTTCACAGAGATGTAAAGTGCTATGATATATATGTGATATATTATATGTGATATGTGATATATGATATGTGATATATCATATGATATATATACATATATGTGATACATGATATATGATATCTAGCACTCATGACAAAAACATGGGAAACAAGTTTTGTCTCTTTCACGCTTTTGATTAACTCCATCCTGGGTGGAGGAATGGTCTTGGACGACCAGCTGTACATGCGTACTCAGTCATTCAGTCGTGTCTGACTCTTTGTGACCTCATGGACTGTAGCCCACCAGGCTCCTCTGTCCATAGAATTCTTCAGGCAAGAATACTGGAGTGGGTTGCCATTTCCTTGTCCAGGGGATCTTCCCAACTCAGGGCTAGACCCTGTGTCTCCTGCATTGGCAAGCAGATTCTTTACCGCTGAGCCACCTAATCTATTTTGGTTAGAGCTTGATAGCATTTGGATGCATTTTAATACCATAAATATATTCTCTTTTCATAGTTTTGTATACAAAATTCTCCATAGGAATAGTCAGATAATATATTTGTTCTGGTACCCATAGGAATATAATAACAATCTTAATGTAGATTTTAAGCATTGCAGTTTAACTCATTCTTTTCCAATTAAGAATTATTTTCATTTATGGAGGAGAAGTCCAATTGTGTGTTTTTATATATGATAGCTATTGCTTTCAGCACCCGAGATTAGGGCATCCATACTTCCTGGATATTTCCAGGAAGGTTATCCTCACCACTATAAAATTGCATTATTTTGTAAAACAATGACAGATTAAATATTTGACAAAGTATCACTAAGCATTTACACATTTATAAAAATTTGATATAGAAGAATCCCAAACATGAGAAATCCTTTATCAGGCTAAGTCTTGATTTGAGATCTCTCAATCATGGTCAATACACTCAACAGTACAATTCATCATGTGTTGAATTGTTACTTGATGTCAGTGTATATGAGCCAGAGCTTTGGGTTGCAAGTTACAGAAGCTGGGACTCCAGCTGGTTTTAGAGTGATGGGAACATGGACTTGGTAGCCACTAGTTTGTTCTATCTTCTTTCTGTTCTTCTCTGCATATTGCTGGCTTTCATGATACAGTGGGAAACATGTCAGTAGCTTTTTTCCTCATTCCTTGCCAATGTACCATTGAGGAGGGGCCAAGATGCTCTCTAGTCCCAAGTTAATAAACAAACAAACAAAAACTGTAGCCTAAGGAAAAGTTTGAATGATCTTAACAGATATCATTTTCCCTATCCCAGACCAGTAAATTGCATCCAGGGTGTGGGATACACTTTCTGTCTGATAAGCATCTGTCAGTCAATCAATGGTGCTGACTAGTTGGGGTTTGTAAGAAAATGGCAATTTCTCTTTTAATCTTGTGCCGAATTCCAGAAAGAGGTATTATTTTGAGTGGATCTGAACTTCATTTCTTACTTAGATGTAGTGCTAAGTATCTTACACATATTACTTCAGAGAATCCAACCACTTATGCAAACAATCCTTAGGATTCAACTCAGCTTATTATCAAATCGTTTTTGTCTTCAGGTATAAAAATACAGGTGCTTTGGGGCCCCTCTATGTGGGTCATTCTGGAAGAGAAGTCTGATAAAATCTACCCTACCTGGTCTTGTTTGCTAAGTGGTTTACAGTGATGGGAAAACAGATTTTAGATGATAGAGCAAGTACTATCAAAAAACACTGTGAGAAGGTTTACCTTGAAATTTTCTGTGCAAAAATGCTGATTTGACCTTTTTTTCCTGTATGGGCTGACCCATTCTCTGCTGTTCTTAGCAACTGCTCTGAAGGTTACAGAGTCTGTTGCTTACAGTTGCTTTAGCAGAGAGTGGCCAGACTGAGCTCCAGCCTTCAGACAGTTTGTTAACTCCTTGTCAGTTAGTTAGAAGCCTAATAAGAGTTACTTATTTTATAGACAGGCATTTCTGTTCCAGTTCAGTTTTGACCAGAGGAGCTGATGAAAAGGAAAATTCTTATTTCCTTCCTTTTTTCTTCCCCTTGTTTCCTTCTTTGCCTCCTTCCACTTCCCATTCCTCCCCTTCTTTTCTTGCAATTACCATTTATTGCAAATATGGGATAATAGGTTGATTTTTTTTTTAAATGCTACCTGGTATGCCTCTTCTTCCCCTATCATGATTATAGACTCAAGATATTTTCACTTTACTTTTCTCCCTTAGCAACATTTTAATTAAAAAATGTCTTTAACATAAAAAAAATAAGCTCTGGTGTGTTATGACCTCTTTTAATATTTTATTTACTTATGGGAAATCATAACTCAAGTTGTCAAATGTTATTGCTAGAAATACAAAAAGGAAAAGGCAGATTGTTAACTATCATTTCACACTCGTGACATCTTTAGATGTATTGTAGTGACAAGAATAGGATAAGTAAACTGAATTCTTGAAAGACATGAAAATTGTCTATTTGAGCAAAATAACCTGCAATTGAAGGGCTTTAAAGCACAACTTTATTGACTTCATTTGATATAAATAAATACTGTGTAACTACTCTTTTAGTCTTCTCTAATCAAAGAACTGTGAGTGGCTCAAGTTGTCTATTCAAGTATTTACCATATTTGTCATGTACTAGTCATGAAGGACGGAGAGGGCGATGGCACCCCACTCCGGTACTCTTGACTGGAAAATCCCATGAATGGAGGAGCCTGGGGGGCTGCAGTTCATGGGGTCGCGAAGAGTCGGACATGACTGAGCAACTTCCCTTTCACTTTTCACTTTCATGCATTGGAGAAGGAAATGGCAACCCACTCCAGTGTTCTTGCCTGGAGAATCCCAGGGACAGCGGAGCCTGGTGGGCTGCCGTCTATGGAGTCGCACAGAGTCAGACACGACTGAAGTGACTTAGCAGCAGCAGCAGCAGTCATGAAGGAACAGAAGTAAAGAAGACTGACATTGTCCTTGATATGATGGAGCTATTTAGTGCAAGAGACATTAAATAAGCATTCCCCAAAGTAACAAATTACAATTTGTATGAATGTCATGAAAGAAATGCACAATGTGAAGTGGAAATAGTCAGGTGTTTGAATGAGGAAGCATTTTAGGGCTGGTTTCTCTGAGGCAGGGACATGTAAGGATAGACTGAAGGTAAGTAGAGGTTGGCTAGAGCAAGAAAGAGAAATAATAGCCCATCCAAGAGAACAACATGTGTAGAGACTCCAGGCTGGAAAAGGGGTTTGGTAGATTTGAAGAACTGAAAGAGTGATTACAGTATAGTGTGGGGAGCAAAAAGAGGGAGCATGGTATAAGGGCATATTAAAAATTTTAAGTTGATTTTACATGTAGCTGTATTAGTTAGCTATTGCTGCATAACAAACAACCATTGAATCTCAGGAGCTTGAGACAGGAAGTGTTTATTTCTTATTTACATGTCATTTGAGTTAGGTTGGTTTGGCTAGAGGCTGCAGGTCTGATGGTCAGCTAAGAGGCTCTGCTTCATATGGACTGTTCTAGAGCAGCGGTCTAAGGGTCAGCGGCTGAGGAAGTTCTCTTCACGGTGATGGCAGAAGCCCAAAAGAGCAAGCCTGGCAGCAAACAATAGGCAAAAATTTGGCTGTCACATGACTAATATCTCACGGGTTAAAGTAAACCACATGGTCACGCTCAACATCAAGGGGGCACAAAGTGTAATCTTCTAAAGGAGATGATAGGAGAGGGAGTGAGGATTTTTGTTTTAAGAATAATATAATCTCCTATAGAGGACACAACAACTATAACCTGGAAGTGGAGTAAACAGATTTGTTTTTAAAATGAGCATATTAGGGAGTGTGGAGAATAGATTAGAGGGTTCAGGAATAACTGTAAGAAAACAAATTAGGAGATTATCAAGTTATTATAAGAGACATACAATGGTGACTTGAGCTAAGTGGTGCTAATGGAGACGGATGTGATAGATTCACATGATATATGGATATAGATTGTCATTATAATAAGATGGGCTTAGAGTAAAGGAAATGTCAAGACCAACACTCTTGTCTTTGTCATAAACTCCTGGGTGGATGGACATACTTCTCACTGTGATAGAAAATAAAATCTTTATGGGGCAAGATGATGAGCTTAGTTTTGTACATATTTAATTTCAGTAGGACAGTTTGATATCTAAGTCAAACATCATCTATGTCATCATTGTGAATCACATCTTAATCACCCCATGTTTATTTTCATAATTTCTCCAATAATAGTACATGTTGTACTTATATTTGCTAGTAACTAGAATAAATTGCAAGTGGATATTCCAACAGATACATTTAACAAATAGCAAATAATTTTATGGTTTTGAGATAACTTAGTCTAACTCCTTCACTTGACAAATACATAAAAAATAACTTAGAGAAGTATTTTATTCTCTCTTATTAGATTCATTATTTATGAAATCATAGCCTACATGGGTCAATCACTAAACAAAAATTTTTGTTGGACATTTATGGAACATTTGTATTTTATTCATTGATTTGTGGTATCAAAATAATTTTAATAACAATTATGGGTATTAACAATATAAAATATTTCTTAAGTGCTACATGTAAAGTATTTAAAAAGTATTTTTCAAGAATTATCTCACTTATTATTTATTTAAAGAGTGCATTTGTTAAGAAATCGAGACTTAAATTGGTTAGTAAGTTGTCCGATGCCCATGTTCTTAACAATTATATTATTTTGGTCCCTGACTTACAGCAGTCAACAACATGATGAGAGGGACAAGTAATGCACAAACATAGTAAACTGTAGAAAAAATACAAAGTACTATTTATTAAATAGTAAGTTTGGAGGTTACCAACTAATAACTGCTATAAAATTGCATAGATTAGAGAATTCAATTTAGAGGAATAATAATGTAGGCTTTATGTGAAGTTCATTCACTTTGGAATCAGGATGGATATGACAGAATTTATTGTTGAACATGATAGAACTGCAGTCGCCCAGAGAATGGAAGCATAAGGGAGTGGGATTCTTTTACCATAAACCTTTGAGACAGGAGACAGATCAATTCCCCCTCTTTTTGCTCTCCCATGAGCTACTCTAAAGTATGGTTTCTCACTGTTACCCTTCCAGAGAGTTTGCATGTGCTAAGCAGATCCATCCAATAACCTCTTTAAGATTAACATCCTGATTTTGAGATAATGCTTTGCGCCTTACTGGGGTTTCCCTTTCCTATCACCTTCGTGGCTCATGGCTTGTTCCTCTCGTATAAAATATTAGCATCTTAATCTTTGCTTTAGATTCTTGTTTCCTAGCAGATGTGGGTGAAGACAGTGTTTAAGGTTTCAGCTCCTTGAGAGTGACACAAAGTTTTCATTGCATGCACTGATTTTTAATTTTGTCAAGGCAAGAGAATAAAGCATAAGCTTCTCAAGGGTGGTGAGCTTCTCAAAGATGGTGGGCTTCTCAAAGGTGATGGATGGGATCAAGTCATTTAGAAGTGGGTGAACACTAAGAAGTACCAATAATCCATATCCCAGTGGCACTTGATTAGTTTGTATTTTTTCCTTAGCACATTTGGGGGCTATAAGTCACCTACTACATTGTTTTTATAAAGTATGAGGATATATCATGCCCACAATAATGCAAATGACTTTGTAATGTGAGGTGTATAGAACTTGGGGATCCCCAAAACTCCAAAGTCTTTAGGATGCCCCAGTCATTTTAATTATCTTGGGATGATGAAATTCTGTATTTTATATGATAGAATTTTGTGGGTCCCATTTAGAGCACTATGGCTGGATTTTAATGTATTTCATTCAGCTGTGACATACTGAAATAAATGGGCATGTTATGAAGTGGAATGCAAAAGTATATGTGAGTTTTAGAAGACAAAATTCAAGACTCCAAAGAAATAACATGCTTGGCATAGGCTGCTTTGAGATAATATGCCCAGTTCCCCCTGGAATTCTTGCTTGTTAGGAATAATTACTTTGGAAATTTGAGAAATGCTGTGTGGGTGTATGTATAACTTTCTCCCCATCATATATATTTGTACATCTATAAAGCGAATAAAAATGTTATTTCAAAAACTGCCCTCATGTCTGGGGATGTAGCAGAATTATCTTTCAAAGGAAGATTACTTTTTAATTTGGAAGAAATTGTTGCAGTGGGCCTCTTGGTTTGCTAAGTTAAGTAAATCCCAGGGGCCAGTCTGGAAGGGAAAGGCTGAAACACAGAGGGTTAAACTCTTTCCTCTAGGAGTGTAAATAGCTGCTGTCATTCCATGTAGGTTGGCAACTTTTACAGATTATTATGGGGCTCCCTGGTGTAGCCCCTACTGGTTGGGCTTAAGGGAAAGGAATGTTTGGGCTGTGGACACGGAGGGAGAGGTTGGGCAAGAGCCAGACTCTCATTTGAACCGACATTGGTTCCAGCAACACAGCAGCTGGCTGGGGGCTATGGAGAGACTGCCAAGAGAGGACCCTACTTCCAGGATATGATAACAGTGAGAGTTGATAACCCAGTTGAAGCTCTGTCTCTCTCCCCTGCAAATCTCTGTTTTTGAATCCTCAGTTGTGCTTTGTGGAATAAAGGGAGTCTGCGTTTGGGGGCAATGTGCACCTGTGAACTGTTGGGTAGGCATATAAAAGTGATGCTGCTGCTGCCAGAAATGATTAGGGAAATTAGGGGAGCAGAAATTTACATAAAAGGACAACCACAGCGGAGTGTGAGCATTTTCTGGGTATTCTCAGAATTATGCAGAGGAGTTTAAGTTGGCTTGTTTGGATACAATAGGTATCGAGTCATTTCTGTTTGTGTTCTCTGTTAGATGCAGCTCTATGGCAGAGAACATATCTGTCTCATTTACCATTTTATATCCCAGCACATGGTATTGAGCATGGAACACTATAGATGCTTAGCAAATATTTGTCAAATGAATGAACAGTATAGAAGCTGGAGATTCACTGGGGCTCATCATGTCTGTAAGCTGCAGATCTTAAAACACCTTGATGGATAGTTTTAACATAGTCAATGGCATGAAATAATTTATCAAACTTGGAAAGCTACAAAACTTGCTAGGAATTATGACTGATGTAAAAAGGTAGCTTGACCTGATAGGGGAATACATTTCAGGTTTTTTAAGCCAAATATTGATTTTAAATGTTTAAGGAGGATTTGATGTAAGGAGAGTAGGAGGGCTCAAGAGCAAAAGCACATGGCCCCAGTGACTTGTCAGAGCCTTGGCGGGCCTCCACAAATGCATACTGTAGGAAGCATTTTTAAAAAATCTTATGCTTGTTTGAGGGCAATCTATAGTTGTAGGATGTTTAGAATTTTTATCTCTTTTCTCTCTGTATCTTTTGGCATGAGAGAATAGAACTATATGGGAAAACTAATTTTGCTTTCAAAAATGGATTAAAATACATTCAAGATTAACACACACACCACTACTATATTTAAGACATATAACCAATGAGGATACAGTGTGTAGCACAGGGAATTCTACTCAATTTTCTGTTATAACCTATATGAGAAAAGAATCTGAATATGAAGGAATATATGATAACTGAATCACTTTGTGGTACACCTGAAAACAGCACATTATAAACCAACTATACTGCAGTAAAATTAAAAAATAAATGTATTCATTTGGAAATTAGTTTTCAACTACAAATAAATACTGGTTCTGAATGAGAAGTTTGAAAGAATAAAATAACTAATTCTAGACAATAAATTCCTTGAGGACAGGACATACCTTCAGTATGAGGAAATACTCATCTTTAAGTTCTCAGTACTGAGCATTCAGGACTTCCCAGGTGGCGCTAGTGGTAAAGAGCTTGCCCGCCAATGCAGGAGACTTAAGAGAAGTAGGGGTTTCCCTGGTGGCTCAGAGGTTAAAGCATCTCCCTCTAATGCAGGAGACACGGGTTCGATCCCTGGGTTGGGAAGATCCCCTGGAGAAGGAAATGGTAACCCACTCCAGTATTCTTACCTGGAGAATCCCATGGATGGAGAAGCCTGGTAGACTACAGTCCATGGGGTCGCAGAGAGTCGGACACAACTGAGCAACTTCATTTCACTTCACTTCACTTCACTTAAGAGAAGTAGATTTGATCCCTGGGTTGGAAAGATCCCCTGGAGAAGGGAATGGCCACCCAGTCCAGTATTCTTGCCTAGGGAGTCCCAAGGAGAGAAGAATGTGGTGGCCTATGGTCCACAGGGTCACAAAGAGTTGGACACGACTAAAGTGACTTAGCAGACACGCACACACTGAGCCTTCAACCTTGGCAATAATAAGTTATTCAGAGGTATTGCTTTCTCTTTTCATGAATGAAGAAAGACAGTATCTTAAAAAATTAGTCAAATTGCTTATTTTGGTGAGCATAGAGACCAAAAATTTTTATAATTGATAGATTATTTTGATGTTGTAGATATAGCCAGAAGAAGTTAATCAAAATCAGTCAAATATTTCAATTAGATTGCATCATGATGTTTATTTCCAGCCTACCTACCTCCATAAGAAAACCATAAATGCAATGATGCAAAACATATAAAACAAAAGCCAAACAAAGAGAACCTGGAAAGGAAAATTACACGAAGAAAATGGTTTTGAAAAAAGTCATAGCAGTTGAGCAAGACCCTTAGCTCTGAGTTTCCTATCAGCCATCACCAAGAGGAAGACGTGAAAGAATACATACGTTTCCTTGTCCAGCAGAAGGAAACAGCTTATTTCATCAGAAGTGACGAAGATTTTCCTGATCCTGATATAATTTATAATATGGGTCTTTGTAAAAAAAGACACAGAAAAAGCAGGGACAAGATCTTTAATGCCAGCATTACAAATAAATATGAAAAATCAAGAACATAATTAAATCATGGTTCTATAAAAGCTATTGCTGAGGGTGAGATGAGTAGATTTATGTTTCTAAGGAACAACGTGGCATAAAACTTGGAGAGGAGTAAGAACTGAGTATTTTCGATCACCCTTAGCTCTGAGTATCTAAGAGTTCTAGGGTCAATAGCAACGCATTCGAAGTCAATGGTGGGAGGACCCTGTGTGACTTTGGGGGCCCAGGAGGACCAGGCAATGTGGGAGAATTCTGAGCCTTCACCCCAGCTCTGCTTCAACCAGCTATGGTCCTCAAATCCAGCTTTTACATTTTAAGTTTTGGGTTTTTTTTTAAATAAATTTTCCTTTGAAAGTTCTGCTAAAGTGAAAGTGAAGTCGCTCAGTCGTGTCCGACTCTTTGTGACCCCATGGACTGCAGCTTATCAGACTCCTCAGTCCATGGGATTTTCCAGGCAAGAGTGCTGGAGTGGATTGCCATTTCCTTCTCCAGGGATCTTCCTGACCCAGGAATCGAACCTGGGTCTCCCGCATTGCAGGCAGACGCTTTACCGTCTGAGCCACCAGGGAAGCCAAAGTTCTGCTAGGAGGTATGCAAATAGATTACATACTTTTACTGATGAAGCCTGTTCTGAATACAGGATTTAAGAAGCACCCACATGCCCTAACCCACTACACCTTCTTGACTTTCCCTGCTTTGTTTTTACCAACAGCACTTACCAACATTTGAATTACTATATAGTCTGTTTCTTTGTTTTTTTTGTGTGTGTTGGTTATAACAGGAAACAATCCCCTTGAACTTGGTGATCCAAGGACAGGCTAATAAAGGGAATATTAAGGAAAGTGTGGGCAAGGCTTAGAGAAGCCTGTGAGGGCTGGTGTAGTGCCCTGGGGCCGTAACGGTGGCCGTGGGGGTGGGGAGCCACTGCCGCTCCTGGGAGCGGAGAGGCCAAGGGAAGGGGCGATCTCTAGCATGGTGGTGTAGAGAGGACGGAGGCGGGAGGAGGGCTGCCTTTGAGAGGAGGATGTGGCCATTCCACGATGAATGAATGCCCCAACTTTACTCCCACTTTTTGTCACAAGTGCCTCCCTTTGGCCAAATGCAACCAGAGGTCAGAGGGCGAGTGTGTTGTGCGGTCTGTACAGACTCATAGATTGGGATGGAGAAAGTTAGAGAGTTGGTCAGGTGATGTGTACAGAAAATAGACACTGTATATTTTTTGTCATCTTTCTCCTCCAACTAGGACCTAAGTTCTGTGAGAGCTGGAATTAAAAAAAAAAATTATTGGAGTATAGTTGATTTACAATGTTGTGTTAGTTTCTGCTGTACAGCAAAGTGAATCAGCTATATATATATAGCTGATGTATATATCAGCTCTCTGATATATCTCCACTCTGTTTTTAGATTCTGTTCCCATATAGGTCATTACATTATATTTAGTTCCCTGTGCTATATAGTAGGTCCTTATTATGAAAGTCGCTCAGTCATGCCTGACTCTTTGGGACCGCATGGACTGTAGCCTACCAGGCTCCTCAGTTCATGGAATTCTCCAGGCAAGAATACTGAAGTGGTTAGCCATTCCCTTCTCCAGAAGATCTTCCTGAGCCAGGGATGGAACCCAGGTTTCCTGTGTTGCAGGCAGATTCTTTACCATCCTAGGGAAGCCTAGGACCTCATTAATTATCTATTTTATATATAGTACTGTGTGTATGTCAATCCCAGTCTCCCAATTCATCCCTCCCCTCTTTTCCTCCCTAGTAACAATAAGGTTTTTCTTACATCTGTGACTCTATTTTTTTTTTATAAATAGGTTCATTTGTACCAGTTTTTCTTAGATTCCACATTTAAGTGATACCATATGGTACTTGTCTTTATCTGACTTCACTCAGTATGACAAACTCTAGGTCCATCCATGTTGCTGCAAATGAATTCGTTCCCTTTTTTATGGCTGAGTAATATTCCATTGTATATATGTACTACATTTTCTTTATCCATTCCTCTGTTGATGGACATTAATATTGCCTCCATGTCCTGGCTATTGTAAATAGCACTGTAGCGAACATTTGAAAGCATGCATCTAAGGCTGGAATTTTTATCTGCTTTCTTCTCACTGTATCCCTGGTGCCCAGAACAGTGCCTGATTCGTGACTGGTGCTGAGTAAAGATTTCTTGAATGAAGCAATATCAGTTGTTTTTAATGTGAGTTTAAAAACAACTACAATAGTCCAGCAGTTTTGAGGCTGTGCTGTCTATGGGGTCGCAAAGAGTTGGACACGACTGAAGTGATTTAGCAGCAGCAGCAGCAGCAGCATAATATATCACTATGCTTCTGCTGCTGCTGCTAAGTTGCATCAGTCATGTCCGACTTTCTGTGACCCCATAGACAGCAGCCTACCAGGCTCCTCCATCTGTGGGATTTTCCAGGCAAGAGTACTGGAGTGGGTCACCAGTGCCTTCTCTGATATCACCATGGGAGACACTTTTTGAGTGAATTTTCTTTGTCTCCCTGATTTATATGAGTTATAAATGCATGATGCTCAATAAACTATACATATGTGTACATATAATTTATGTGCATGGTATCCCAAATGGTATATTTAAAATTATTATATTATTAACATTTTGAAATGGTTTTAAACTAGTAAATTTTGAATAATCATATTTAGAAAAAGAATTTTCTGCATGAGCATTTTCTGTATATTAACATAATTCAAATCATTAAATCATCTTTATTTCATATGTGCCTGATGTTGCTGAGGGCTGCCTTATCTTCTTAAGTCCTTTACATTTTAATGCAGAAATAATCATAGCATAAAACGTCAAGCTCAACAACATTTATACTACTAAACTGGTAAAGATTTATCACGGAGACAACTGTTTTGAACACCCTTCTACTCGGGCAAAAAAAAGAGAAAGGTCAGTGATTTATTTGAATGGACAGATGGGTCATAATGTATTCCTTCAAAGTGATCTAATTTGGTCTCTGAGGCTGTAAAAAGAAGTGAGTCAGAGTGCAGTGTCCTTCACTGGCACAAATGTGGCCTCCGGTGGAGGAATTTCTCTAGCCACTCTGACTCGGGGGCTGGGCAAGGGTTGAGATCTGCTTTAGGTACTAGGATCTTACACAACCTAGGAATTAACAAAAACCAGGAGCAACACCTTGACTCACCTCAGGGAGTCTCTAAGAAGAGTGCCATCTGTCAGTGTCAGAGGCGCTGAACTCAGCGTGGCCAGAGTGACTGAGAAGATGAGCAGGTCTCTGCTGTCCTGGCAGAATCTCGTGATGTCCTGAGACTGGGGCTTCACAGGTGATGCTTCTTCCAAGGGAACTTGGTGATGTAACACCAGGTCACCATCGCAATGAGGGTGGCAAATTGTGTTAATGCTCAAAACATTTGCTGCCCCTCTATGGGATGCTGCATCCTGAAGGAGGGTTTCATGTTCCCAAGCTATTGGTATCCCTTGAAGGAGGGCATGGCAACCCACTCTAGCATCTTGCCTAGAGAATCCCATTGACAGAGGAGTCTGGAGGGCTATAGTATATAGTATATAGTATATAGTATATAGGCTATAGTATATAGTATATAGGCTCGCACAGATTTGGACATGACTGAAGCAACTTAGCATGCATGCACACACGCTCTGTTGATATCGGAAGTGGCCACGTGATTGCTTTGTTGATGAAGTGGGGACAGAAGCTTTAAGAACGAGCTTGCGCTCTGTCATGCTTCATTTGCCTTGCCACAGACTCAATATTCCCCAGAGAGACTGCTCCGTTCGCTTGGGTCCTAGAGTGAAGAGGAAGGACATGGTGCAGAGATGAAGCCAACGCACAGTGAACATATAACACAGATGAGACCTTTGTTGTTGTAAGCTGCTGAGATTTGAGGTCATTTGTTACCCAGCTTAACCTAGTAGACCCAACTGATACAAGGGAATCACACCTCTCACTGTCCCTATTTGCCCAGCGTATGGCAAGAAATGGCTGTTACTGTGGGCAGTCAGCTTGTAGGGCTCACCCAGCTGATGAAGGCAAAGCAAGAACTGTTGGACAAATGGATAGTAAGCAGTACACAATGCTTTGCTTCCTGAGAAACAATTTGAACTTGGAAGTTGCCCGAGCAAAGGTGTGCTGGTTTGTTCCAGAGGCTGACTGCTCATGCTGGTCTCTTTGGGCTTCCTAGGTGATGCATTGGAAGGGGGCCAACCAGGGAACTGTTCCAGCAAGACTAAACCACTGGCACATTTGGGCTGTTAAGCGCTGCCACGATGCAACAGTAACACCTGGAATTGGTGTTCCTGAAGAACAAGTCTTGGAAGCAGCAGGAGGCAGGAGCATTAATAACTGTCAAGAGCAGGGCAGACTGGCTAACTTAATGGGTGAGCTCAGTCCACTCGGGGCCTGACGTGCCCCATCACTCTCCCTTCCACAGTCACTCCCCTAGGAGACATATAAATCATCTGATGACCTAATAAAATAATAAGGTTTGTCTGAGTTTTGACAACAGAAAATAATAGAGGATCTCAGATTCAGAGGGAGAAATATAGGAGGCATTTAAAAATTGCTTTCTCACTGGAATAGAGGAAGTCTAGAGAGGGACAAAAAGTTATGCTCTGTTCACACAAAATTGTCAGTTTTCTGAAAATGCCCACAAATCTACAACACTTTACAGGGCTATAGAAAAGAGTAAGGTTAAGTGATACTTTTCTGCTGGATACTGTCTCTGTTAGGTATTGATACCTGAATGGTCTCTTTCTGGCATGCAATTAATTTACTGGAGGTTAAACTTTTTTCTTCATTGTTGCATTGTCATATGTGCGAAGAGTGGGTTTTTAAGGGAAGCGGGGCTGAGTTTGAATTCCAGCTCTGCTTTTTAGATCCATAATTTTGGCAAAGCACTTAATTTCTCTGAGTCACTTTCTTCCATAGTGTTGTTGTGAGGAATTAAATGAAACTGCAGTGTATTAGGGTATTTGGCATAGAGCCTGACGCTTAAGAGCTCAGTCCTTGTTAATTTACTTTAACCTTTTGGAAATATTTAAAGGTGGGAGGGAAGGCATTTGTTCTTCTGGTGCAGGTTAGCCCTGGAATGTTGATTACTGTGATGCATTTGGTAATCATCATATTTAAAGTAATGGGCAACTACTGACTGTCCCATTTGCTCTATTAGGTGAACTCATGGCTGATCCAGCCCAGTGTTCTGTTCTAATATCTATTGATATATTACATTTCCCTGTAGCTGATTCCTGGATATTCTGTTTCAATGACACTTTTTCTTATTCACTAGGAGCTGGTAGTTTGTGTCACTAGTTAACAGCTACATGTGTGCTAAGTCACTTCAGTTGTGTCTGACTCTTTGTGACTCTATGGACTGTAGCCCTCCAGGCTCCTTTGTCCAGGGGTAAACTATCAATTTTTATAAACATATTTAAAACAGAAAACTATATATTTTTTCCAATTAAAATTTTTTTAAAAAATGGAAATATAGATAATTTACCATGTTGTGTTAGATTCAGGTATATAGGAAAGTGATTCAGTTTTATATATATATATAATATATGTATATACACTAAGGGACTTAACAACAACAATTATATCTATGTATATATATAGTTGTTTTTAAGTCCCTTAGTCATGTCTGACTCTTTTCAATCCCATGTGCTGCAGCATGCAAGGCTTCCCTGTCCTTCACCATCTCCTGGATCATGCTCAAACTCATGTCCACTGAGTCAGTGATGCATCCAACTCTCTCTTCCTCTGTTGTCCTCATCTCCTTCTGCTTTCAATCATTTCCAGCAACTGGGTTTTTTCAGTAAGTCAGCTCTTTGCATCAGGTGGCCAAGGTATTGGAGCTTCAGCTTCAGCATCAGTCCTTCCAATGAATATTCAGGACTGATTTCCTTTAGGATGGACTTATTGGATATCCTTGCAGTCCAGGGGACTCTCAAGAGTCTTCTCCAACACCACAGTTCAAAAGCATCAATTCTTCAGCACTCAGCTTTCTTTTTGGTCCAGCTGTCACATCCATACATGAACACTGGAAAAGCCATAGCTTTGACTGGACGGACCTTTGTTGGCAAAGTAATATCTCTACTTTTTAATATGCTGTCTAGGTTGGTCATAGCTTTTCTTCCAAGGAGCAAGCGTCTTTTAATTTCATGGCTGCAGTCACTATCTGCAGTGATTTTGGAGCACAAGAAAATAAAGTCTGTCACTGTTTTCATTGTTTCCCCATCCATTTGCCATGAAGGGATGGGACTGGATGCCATGATCTTCGTTTTCTGAATGTTGAAGTTTAAGTCAGCTTTTTCAATTTCCTCTTTCATCTTCATCAAGAGGCTCTTTAGTTCTTCTTTGCTTTCTACCATAAGGGTGGTGTCATCTGCATATCTGAAGTTATTGATATTTCTCCCGGCAATCTTGATTCCAGCTTATGCTTCATCCATCCCGGCATTTCACATGATGTAGTCTGCATATAAATTAAATAAGCAGGGTGACAATATACAGCCTTGACGTACTCCTCTCCCAGTTTTGAACCAGTCAGTTGTTCCATGTGTGATTCTGACTGTTGCTTCTTGACCTACATACAGGTTTCTTAGGAGGCAGGTGAGGTGGTCTGGTATCCCCATATCTTTAAGAACTTTCCATGGTTTGTTGTGATCCACACAATCAAAGGCTTTATTATAATCAGTGAAGCAGAATAGATGTTTTTCTGGAATTTTCTTGCTTTTTCTATGATCCAACGAATGTTGACAATTTGATCTCTGGTTTCTCTGTCTTTTCTTTTTTTTTTCAGTTTTTAAGCATCTTTATTGAGGTATAATTACACAACATAAAGTCATCTGTGTTAAATTTACAATTTCATGAATTTTAGCTTGTTAATGGAGTTGTGCAAATGTCACTATAGTCAACTTTTAAAATATTTCCATCACCCCTAAAAGATCCCTTGTGTTCATGTACACTCAAACTCAAGAAAAACATCATTTTCTCTCCCTCTAGATTTGCCTTTTAGGGGGAGTAGTCCTCTGCCTTTTCTAAATCCAGCTGGAACATCTGGAAGTTCTCAGTTTAAGAACTGGTGAAGCCTGTCTTGGAGAATTTTGAGCATTACTTTGCTAGTGTGTGAGATGAGTGCAATTGTGTGGTAGTTTGAACATTTTTGGCATTGCCTTTCTTTGAAACTGGAATGAAAACTGACCTTTTCCAGTCCTGTGGCCACTGCTGAGTTTTCTAAATTTGCTGTTGTATTGAGTACAGCACTTTCACAGCATCATTTTTTTAGGATTTGAAATAGCTTAGCTGGAATTCCCTCATCTCCACTAGCTTTGTTCACAGTGATGCTTCCTAAGACCCACTTGACTTCACATTCCAGGATGTCTGGCTCTAGGTGAGTGATCACACCATCGTGATTATCTGGGTCGTGAAGATTTTTTGGACAGCTCTTCTGTGTATTCTTGCCACCTCTTCTTAATATCTTCTGCTTCTGTTTGGTCAATACCATTTCTGTCCTTTATTGTGCCCATCTTTGCATGAAATGTTCCTAATTTTCTTGAAGAGATCGCTAGTCTTTCCCATTCTATTGTTTTCCTCTATTTCTTGGCATTGTACACTTAAGAAAGTTTTCTTATCACTCCTTACTATTCTTTAGAGCTCTGCATTCAGATCTTTCCTTTTCTCCTTTGTTTTTTGCTTCTCTTCTTTTCTCAGCTATTTGTAAGGCCTCCTCAGACAGCCATATGCCTTTTTGCATTTCTTTTTCTTGGTGATGATTTTGATCACTGCCTCCTATACAGTGTTATGAACCTCCATCCATAGTTCTTCAGGCATGCTGTCTATCAGATCTAAACCCTTTAATCTATTTGTCACTTCCACTTAATAATTGCAAGGGATTTGATTTAGTCATACCCAAATGGCCCAGTGATTTTCCCTACTTTTCCCAACTGAAGTCCAAATTTTGCAATAAGGAGTTCATGATCTGAGCCACAGTTAGCTCCAAGACTTGTTTTTGCTGACTGTATAGAGCCTCTTCATCTTCAGCTGCAAAGAATATAATCATTCTGATCTTAGTATTGACCATCTGGTAATGTTCATGTGTAGAGTTGTCTCTTGTGTTGTTGGAAGAGGGTGTTTGCTATGACCAGTATGCTCTCTTGGCAAAACTCTGTTAGCCTTTTCCCTGCTTCATTTTGTACTCCAAGGCCAAGTTTGCCTGTTACTCCACGTATCTCTTGACTTCCTATTTTACATTCCAAAATGACATTTTTTTTTGGTGTTAGTTTTCTAAAGGTCTTGAAGGTCTTCATAGAACCTTTCAACTTCAGCTTCTTCAGCATAAGTAGTTAGGGCATAGACTTGGATTTTTGTGATATTGAATGATTTGCCTTGGAAATGAACATAGATCTTTCTGTTGTTTTTGAGACTGCACCCAAGTACTGCATTTCAGACTCTTGTTGACTATGAGGGCTACTCCATTTCTTCTAAGGGATTATTGCCCACAGTAGTAGATATAATGGTCATCTGAATTAAATTTGCCCATTCCAGTCCATTTTAGTTCACCAATTCCTAAAATGTCTATGTTCATTCTTGCCATCTCCTTTTTGACCACTTCCAATTTACCTTGATTCATGGACCTAACATTCCAGGTTCCTGTACAATATTGTTCTTTACAGCATTGGACTTTACTTTCACCGTCAGATACATCCACAGTTGGGCGTTTTTTCTGCTTTGGCTCAATTTCTTCATTCCTTCTGGAGGTATTTCTCCATGCTTCTCTACTAGCATACTGGGGACCTACTGACCTGGGGAGTTCATTTTTCAGTGTCTTATCTTGTTGCCTTTTCATGCTGTTCATAGGGTTCTGAAGGCAAGAATGCTGAAGTGATTTGCCATTTCTTTCTCCAGTGAGCCACATTTTTTTCAGAACTCTCCACCGTGACCCATCTGTCTTGGGTAGCCTTACGTGACATGGCTCATAGATTCATTCTGTTAGACAAGACTGTGGTCCATGTGATAAGTTTTGGTTAGTTTTCTGTGATTGTGATTTTCATTCTGTCTGCCCTCTGGTGGATGAGGATAAGATACTTGTGGAAGTTTCCTGATGGGAGGGCCTGGCTGTAGGGAAAACTGGGTCTTGCTTTGGTGGGCAGGGCCATGCTAAATAAATCTTTAATTCAATTTTATGCTGAAGGGTAGGGCTGCATTCCCTCTCTGTAATTTGGCCTGAGGCCAAACTATGGTAGGGTTAATGGTATAATCACAAACTCCTTCAAAAGGACTTATGCCAGGACTTATGTTCCCAGGACTGTTGTTTTCAGTGCCCCTGACCCAAAGGCAGGCTGCTGTCAACCCATGCCTCTGTTGGAAACTCCTGGACACTCACAAGCAAGTCTGGTTCAGTCTCTTGTGAAGTCACTGTTCCTTTCTCCTTGGTCCTGGTGGGCGCAAGGGTTTGTTTGTTCCCTCCAAGAGTCTGTTTCCCCACTCCTGTGGAAATTCTGTAATCAAATCCCACTGGCCTTCAAAGTCAAATTCCCTGGGGGTTCTCAGCCCCTTTGCCGGATCTCCAGGCTGGGAATATCATATATATATATATATATATATATATATATATATAATATATCTTAAATGTGGAATCTAAAAAAATTAAATGAATCTATTTACAAAACAGAAAGTCACAGATGTAGAAAACAAACTTATGGTTACCAAGGAAGAGTGGGATAAACTGGGAGATTGGAATCAACATATACTCACTCATTTCAGCTCAGTCACTCAGTTGTGTCTGACTCTTTGTGACCTCATGAGCTGCAGCATGCTAGGCCTCCCTGTCCAACACCAACTCCAGTTGTCCACCCAAAGCCATGTCCATTGAGTCGGTGATACCATCCAACCATCTCATCCTCTGTTGTCCCCTTCTTCTCCTGCCCTCAATCTTTCCCAGCATCAGGGTCTTTTCAAACAAGTCAGCTCTTCGCATCAGATGGCCAAAGTATTGGAGTTTCAGCTTCAACATTAGTCCTTCCAATGAACACCCAGGACTGATCTGCTTTAGGATGGACTAGTTGGATCTCCTTACAATCCAAGAGATTCTCAAGAGTCTTCTCCAACACCACAGTTCAAAAGATCAATTCTTTGGTGCTCAGCTTTTTTTATAGTCCAACTCTCACATCCATACATGACCACTGGAAAAATCATAGCCTTGACTAGACAGACCTTTGTTGACAAAGTAATATACTCACTGCTGCTGCTGCTAAGTTGCCTCAGTCATGTCTGACTCTGTGCGACCCCATAGACGGCAGCCCACCAGGCTCCCCTGTCCCTGGGATTCTCCAGGCAAGAACACTGGAGTGGGTTGCTATTTCCTTCTCTAATGCATGAAAGTGAAAAGTGAAAGTGAAGTTGCTCAGTCATGTCCGACTCCTAGCGACCCCATGGACTGCAGCCCACCAGGCTCCCCGGTCCATGGGATTCTCCAAGCAAGAGTACTGTAGTGGGTTGCCATTGCCTTCTCCGAATATACTCACTACTATATATTAAATAGATAAATAATAAGAACAGGAAACTCTGCTCAATACTCTATAATGACCTACACGGGCATGCACGTGTGCCAAGTTGCCTCAGTCCTGTCTGACTCTTGACCTTATGGATTGTAGCCTGTCAGGCTCCTCTGTCCATGGGATTCTCCAGGCAAGCCCTGACCTATATGGGAATACAGTCTTAAAAGGAGTGTATATATGTATATATATGGGCTTCTCTAGTGGCTCAGCAGTAAAGAATCCACCTGCCAATGCAGGAGACACGGGTTTGATCCCTGGGTTGGGAAGATTCCCTGGAGAAGGAAATGGCAATCCAGAGGAGACTGGTGGGTTACAGTCTATCGGGTTGAAAAGATTCAGACATGACTTAGCAACTGAACAACAGCAAATGCTTATGTATAACTGATTCACTTTGTCATATAGCAGCAACTAACACAACATTGGGAGAAGGAAATGGCAACCTAGTCCAGTATTCTTGCCTAGAGAATTACGTGGACAGAGGAGCCTGGTGGGCTGCTGTCCATAGGGTCACACAGAGTCAGACACAACTGAAGCAACTTAGCACCAGCAGCAGCAACACAACATTGTAAACTAACTATACACCAATAAAAATTGATTTAAAAATAAAAATTTCAGATTCTTTTCCATTATAATTTATTGGAAGATATGAGTATAGTTCCCTGTGCTATACAGTAGCTCTTTGCTGTTTACCTGTTTTATATATAGTAGTGTGTATATGTTAATCCCAAACTCCTCATTTACCCTCTACCTTGCCCTCTTGGAAACCATACGTTTGTTTTGCATTGCTGTGAGTCTATTTCCGTTTTGTAAATAGTTCATTTGGATCATTATTTTAGATTCCATAAGTGATATCTTATGAAATATTCTTTCTCTGCTTAACTTATTTTACTTAGTATGATTATTTCTAGGTCCATTCATGTTGCTGCAAAGGCAACAATGAACTACATATTTTTTATAGGCCTCCTTTCCCCCTTGTATTGCAAATGCTATATGTCATTGTTTACTTTTTTGTACTTGATCTGTCAAAGGTTAAAAATGATCTTCTAGAATAACATGTTTTTTGTTTCTGCTTTTATTTTTAATAATCATTATTTTATTTCTTCTTCTTTTTTTTTTTGGCCCTACCTTGTAGCTTGCAGTTCCCTGACCAGGGATTGAAAACATGCCCTATGCAGTGAAAGCACTGAGTCCTAATCATGGGATTGCAAAGGAATTCCCCTCATTACTTTCTACATTTCAAAGCTATTTTATTTACAGCTTAAAGGTTAATGATACTTTTTTATTGTGAACTGATGCCTTTTATGTTATTTCTTTATTTTTTACTTGAACTCTGCAAAATTTATCCTGCTTCTTCTGCTTTATTTTATTTTATTTTTTTCTTCTGCTTTATTTTAATTTCCCCTTGGCTGGAGTATCTTGGTCCATCCTTGTATTTTAACCTTTGTCATTTTGTTTTAGGGCATCTCTTATTTGCATCATATACTTCCTCATTTATCACAACTATTTGCCCTGTTCCTATGATGGGCCTGGCAGTTCTTGATACTGGAGAAATAATAGGAAAGAAAACAAAGGGTGCAATTGTGGAACCATTACATGCATTGGACAAGTATAACCCTTGGAATGTAATCATTGAGCAACTTTATTTTTATTTATTGGCATCCCTTCAAATTTACTCATGGAGCTAATTCATCTTTATGCTGATTTCCTTTCCTCCTCTAAGTTTCAATAAAAGTGAGTTCCAAAGAAAAACTACATTAGAAGATGGGAAGGATCAGTAACAGTGCCCAAACAGATTTTCTCAGAGGGTTAATTTGTAAAAGGCCTGAGTTGGGGAAGGGAGTTGTCTTTAAATAGTGTTTAAATTTTAATTATTACTTGACATATTAATTATTACCTGAAGGTAATGAGGAGAATCATAGAATTTGCATTAAATTTCATGTCAGGAAGAAGGAAGAGCCAGACCCATATGCATACACTTGTCTCTCCTTTTCACATCCACCTATATTGTTAATATAATCTGGGGTCCAGATTGCATTTATTATTAAATTGTAATTTTTACAAACTTTTTCTTTTGAATTATTCTTACCATATCAATTTGATTTTGTAACCATATTTTCCACAATTATTTAGAATAAGTTTCATTTTTAGTTTCTTTTTAAGTTGCAACTACATTTTTTATATCACATATTTTCTCTTCTAAGTTTTGATTTTTTCTCTGTAGGTTAGAACATAAGTTTTTACATATCTGAGATAACATATCTATGGCCTAAGTAAATTATCAGAAATTTATCAGGTTATTACATTCTTGAGCCTCACAGTCTCTTCCTTGTAACTTGTGATCTTTGATTCAGTGTTTTCTGGCATTTAGTGGTACATGAGATTTGAAGTGAAGCTGGCTTTGCTCCTCAATAGGAAACTGAACAGTTTGTGTGAAAGGCTACAGAAATTTTTCATTATCCTTGATGTTCAGGAAACTTGCCAGAATAGTTGATGGTTAATTTCATTTATTTTGTCTGGGATGTAATGTGCCTTTTAAATCTGCATACTTAGCACATTAATAAAATTTTCCTTAGTTTTGGTACCAATTTTTACTTTATTGTTCCTGTAGATTTACAAGTAGATTGAAGAAGAGTCTCCATCAAATTTAAACTCAAATATAGACTGCATAATTTTTCCACATTCATTTATTTTTGTATAGAAATATTTGAGTAATAAGAGTGATTTAATAATTTAGGTAAGTATTTTTTACATACAAAGCCAAATTTTAAAAAGTATCTAACAACCTTTAATGAAGTCTAAAATTCTAGATAGTATTATCATGACAATTCAAGATAAGGGTGTGGTAGGAGAGACAAAAGGACAGTTAGAGTATGTTACAGTACTTGTCTTATTCAGGGAAAAATGGATCATAAGTTTAAGAAATTTACAGAAAAAGAAATCTAAGAATGAGTACTCACCAGAAAAATAAAAACAGAATGCATAATTTTCACATCAGACAAACTTTACTTACTAATGGAAGACAGAATATCAGAAATAAAGTACAGTAAAGTATAAAATAAGATCGCAGAGTAAGCTTGAACACCGCACAATTAAAATGAACATGAATGTGTTGAACCGATGATAGTTCAGATACTCTCAGATAGAATAAACAACAACTAAGTTCTGGCAACATTTGCTCCATATGTTACTGGGGACTTGCGCCAGACTCATTGTGTGTAACAGGAAATAGGGACTGTGGCAGGTTCCCTAGACTGTAAAGATAAGCTGAAAAAAAAGCTATGACATCTACCAGAGCTTTATAATTTATGGAAGGTGGTTTATATCGGGAGATAAGGGAAGATGAGAGGAAGAGAATGGCAATCCACTCCAGCATTCTCTCCTGGAGAATTCATGGACAGAGGAGCCTGGTGGGTTATAGTCCATGGGGTCTCAGAGAGGCAGACACAAGTGAGCAGCTAACACACACACGAGGGAAGATGAAGTGTTCCTTGCTCAGTATGGAATACATGGGTGAAAGTGAAAGTGTTAACCGCTCAGTTGTGTCTGACTCTTTGTGACCCTTTGGACTGTAACTCACCAGGCTCCTCTGTCCATGGAATTCTCTGGGAAGGAATACAGGAGTTGGGTAGCCGTTCCCTTCTTCAGGTTCAGTCCACACCCAGGGACTGAACCTGGGTCTCCTGCGCTGCAGGCACATTCTTTACCATCTGAGCCACGAGGGAAGCCCCATGGAATATGTGGGTAATTCTATCTAATCCTGGATTTCAGTATTGGAAAGCCTGTTTTTGTCTGGACCCATGTTATATTTACCCAGTATAAATATAAGCAGTCCAGAATTCCTACTCTTGGCAGTCAGGCAGACGCTAAAGGGAAAGGAAGAGGAAAGGGCTATTTTTTTGTTTGTCCAGTGTCACCAAGCAGATAGATACCTTCTCCATTCATCTGGTGGGGGAGTTATGTGAGAGGGCAAGGAGAGGCCTGGAGTGTTCCTTTAGAAAACTCCCTCCACAGGGCAGGAAACACTGGGAGTAAAAAGAGGTTTTCCTTACATTAGTCTGCTTTTTTAAGTGCATTTAAAAATTGTGGTAAAATTCACATAATATCAAACATACTATTTTAACCATATTTAACTGTACAGTTCAGTGGCACTAAGTACATTCAGATTGCGGTGTAACTCAACATTATCCATCTCTCCAATTTTTCACCTTTCTAAACTGAAACTCTTGTTCCTGTTAAAAGCCAAGTCTTCTTTTCCTTTCCCTCCTCGGACCCTGGCATCTACCAATGTCGTTTCTGACTCTGAATTTGACTGTTTAAGTATCTTATGTAAGTGGAATCAAATAGTATTTGTCTGCACCTACTCCAGGACTCTTGCCTGGAAAATCACATGGACGGAGGAGCCTGGTAGGCTGCAGTCTATGGGGTCGCTAAGGGTCGGACACGACTGAATGACTTCACTTTCACTTTTCACTTTCATGCATTGGAGAAGGAAATGGCAACCCACTCCAGTGTTCTTGCCTGGAGAATCCCAGGAATGGGGGAACCTGGTGGGCTGCCGTCTCTGGGGCTGCACAGAGTTGGACACGACTGAAGTGACTTAGCAGCAGCAGCAATATATCTTGGAACACATGTTTAAGCTTAACAATATATGTCCTACAGATTGTACCTTCTTCCCCTACCCCCTGTGCTACACAGTAGGCTCTCATTAGACATCTTGTTATTCACAGTAGTGTATATATGTCAATCCCAATTTCCCAATTCATCTACCTCCTCTCCTCGCTCTTATTCTCCTTTTGAAGTCGTTTCCCATACTTTCCTACTTCTCTCTCAATCTTCTGGCTTGCTCTATCTTGTCTGCCACCTGGGGGACCCCAAACAGGGTCTTCTGCTTTTCCTATCATTCACATGCGGCTTTCATCTCATGTCTGGTTGGGTCTCTATTGAATGATCATTTGCAATCTTGTGTGTTTATCCTCCTCTTCTTGGACTTGAGGCCTTGTGAGGTACATGCAAGGGAAGTCAGAGGAGATAGTACCTACAGTGCAAATTATGACCACAAGCAAGCACTTCAAAAATCACTTCACTACACAATCTATTCCTTACAGCAGACTTGTGAAGTTATTGTATGTATGTGTGTGTACATGCTCAGTTGTGTCCAACTCCTTGCAACCCCATGGACTAAAGCCCCTCAGGCTCCTGTGTCTATGGAATTTTCCAGGCAAGAAATACTGGAGTGGATTTCCATTTCCTATTCAAGGGGATCTTCCCATCTCAGGGATCGAACCTGAGTCTCTTGCATCTCCTGCACTGGCAGGTGGATTCTTTACCACTTGTGCAACCTGTGGAGTTATTAGCACCCTTATTTTATAGAAGCAAAAACTGAATTTTAGAAAAATTAAATATCTTATCCTCAACCACTCTCCAAAGTGGAAGAACCAGAATTCTAAGCTAATTTTTCTTATTTTTAGTCCTTTGCTCTGCCTGCTATAACATGGTTGTTCATTTCAAAAAATGTTTCTTTTTCAGCATTTCTTGACTTGATAGCCTCTTTCTCTTTAGGCTGCAGATAAGAGAATGCCATAATAATTCTAGAAAACAGACATATGTGAGAACATCTTTTCTTATATATTTGAGAGAATCCATACAAAAGTACTTTAACAATTAAACATGCACACATTCCGCCCAAGTGTGCACACATTCCGTGTTAGTTGGTGCTGTTATCTTCCCAATGCCCAGTTCCTGACAACCCACATTTGACTGAATATCTCTTTAATCCCCACTTGTCAAATTTGGAAAGTGGGTTGGAGCAAGTGGAACAGTCCACTTCCTAAAGATTCTTCTTTTAACTGGTAAATCTCTCTGGGAGGACAGACATTATTTCCATCACACTTTAGGTAGAATGGGCTTCCCTGGTGGCTCAATCTTAGTGCTAACATCAGCTTCACTTTCTCCTCATCTACATTCTCATCTGGACCCAACTCCCTTAGTTTCAGGTTCCATATTGCCCAGTCCCAGAATTATCTTTTCAAACCATCAATTGACCTTTTAAGAAAAAGGTGTCATAGAACATTTCAAACATATACAAAGGCAGAATAGTAAAATAAATCCCTCTATATCCATCATTCAGAATTAATAGTTATCAAAATTATACAACATTGCTATATATATTGTTTTTCTTTGCTGAAATATGTAAAAGAATACCCCAGGCTTCATGTCATTTCACTCCTACATACTTCAGAATGAGTTGAGCTCAAGTTTTTAAACATCAGCAACACTCCTCTAAGAAGTATGGATCTTATTCTCTAGGTTCATGATTCACCAAATTATTTCATAAACACTCCATGCATTTGGTGTTCAAATGTCCAACTCAACTTTATAAAATAAATGAATTCATCGGTTGTGTTTACTTCAATATCTATGAGGAAAAAAGTCTGCATAATTTAAAACAGTGGATCAGTGGCCAACAGTTATGTGGAGTAATGGCTCAGCTGGATGGAGGAGTACGGAAATCTAGCTGGAATGGCTGCTCCCCAGCTGACTCCTGCAGAGCAGGAGGCCATGACCTCCTTTCCCCAGCCTTGCCTCTAGAACGACTGCCATCGGCTCTGCTCCCTCCTGCACGATTGGCTCAGCTGTGCAGCAACAGGCAGCCAGCCACAATGAAGGCATTCTTTAAGGTCAGCTGGAGTCCCACCTGCTCAAGGAAGGCTTTCACAGACACGGTTTCCAGTTGGTACTCTCTTTTCTTTTTTAAAAACTTGGCCACGTTGGGTCTTAGTTGCAGCACGCAGGACCTCCATTGCAGTGTGCCTGCTTCTTTAGTTGCAACATGGGAGCTTTTCTTCAGATGTGGCACTTTGGTTCAGTGGTTGCAGTGCTTGGGCTTAGTTGCCTTGAGGTGTGTGGGATCTTATTTCCCTGACCAGAGATTGAACCCTTGTCCCCTGCACTGGAAGGGATTCTTAACCACTGGACCACCAGGGAAGTCCCCCAGTTGGTAGTCTCTTTAGCATACAATTTAGCCACTACTGTTTCGCACATACATCTTGTTTTCTTAGGTAGACTGCAGCTACATCAAGATAGAAACCATGTTTTGTTTTCTGCCATGTAACTACCTATACTCAATAATGATGGCAAACAGGTGCTCAATAAATATTTATTAAGGAGCAAACGAAGCTCAATTTGAGTTTTCATTTGGGCTGAAGTTTTCATTGGCCATTTTTCTGCTCAGCATCAAGGCACAAAAAGAGAGAGAGAAAAAAAAAACCTGCAGAGGCCCTTCTGTCTGAGAACGTAGATAAAAGCCAAGTTGAGTTGGCCCTCACCCACCTACTTGTTCAGCTTGCCCTACAAGTCCTCTTAAATCCTGCCCATTCTCTGCTTGAGAGAATGCTTTTTTCTTTTTCTTCCCTTGCGCAAATGACTAGGGCAATTTTCTGTTGTTGGCACACATTGTGGTATGACCACATGTTTAAGAATCATGAAACCCTACATAAGAGATTAGACCCTAAATGAACCTTTATCCAAAGCAACAGGCTCATTCCTGCGGCAGCACCATGGTGCCACCAAGTGGACTGTTTTCGAACAACTCAACTCATCATGAACTGGCAAGTCAATCTGGAGTTGGCGCACGGGTGGCCAGCACATTTAGGGAACTGCAGCTTTTATTCTCTGCATTCTTATGCCTTGAATGATGAATTCTGATAATTGCTTCACTTAAACTTCTTGGAATTTTATTGTCTTTAACTTCTGCTTGATTTCTTTAAGAAAATTCCTGATGAAAGTGTCATGGCATACAATATCATGTGTGCTTACCTTTTACTATATTTTTGGAAAAAAAAATCAGATCCTCATGATTTTGGGGAGAACTTTTAAACACTAACTCTATCTCCTAGAGAGGTCTATTTAAAGGGTATGACCACATGTTTAAGAATCATGAAACCCTACATAAGGAATCAGTCTCTAACTGATGCACATTGACTATGTACAGTTTTGATGTTTAAGATTTTCTGGAATTAGACTATCTTATTATTCAGAACAGCAAATAAATGGTGCAGGAAGAACTGGACACCTGTATGCAAAAAAACTGAATCTCAAGTTGTACCCTGCAGCACATACAAAAATTAACTTGAAATGGATATGATTGTCACAGATATCTCAAGCCTCAGCTGACTGCCCAATTTGAGAAAAATCCTTAAAGAAATTAGATAACTCTAAGATGCCTTACTCTCTCCTACTCTCCAGAAGCTAAAAATCTCTCACCTGTATTTTTTTCAGTAGAGCCCCAAATAATGGGTTTTCTTTCTTTAAAAAAGCATTTGGTTGATTTAATATTTAATTTTTCTAAAAGTGCCTCTTTACAGTAGTGTAGTAGGGAAGTGTATTGGACAGGAAACCAGAAGCCTTGTATTTCATGCCTCTAAGCACCTGATTATGGGGAAAATCACTTAATGTGTCTGAGTCGCTGTTGCATTATCTGCAAAATGATAATAATCAATTACCTGAATATGTTTAGTTATTCTAAGGTTCAAGTGAAATAAGGTTTGAAGTTGTTGTTGTTCAGTCCTTCAGTCATGTCCAACTCTTTGCAACCCCATGGACTGCAGCATACCAGGCTTCCCTGTCCTTCACTATCTCCCGCAGTTTTCTCAAACTCATGTCCATTGAGTCAGTGATGCCATCCAATCATCTCATCCTCTGTCACTCCCTTCTCCTCCCCACCTCAATCTTTCCCAGCATCAGGATCTTTTCCAATGAGTCAGTTCTTCACATCAGGTGGCCAAAGGATTGGAGCTTCAGCTTCTGCATCAGTCCTTCCAATGAATATTCAGGGTTGATTTCCTTTAGGATTGACTGTTTTGATCTCCTTGAGGGACTCTCAAGAGTCTTCTTCAGCACCACAGTTCGAAAGCATCAATTCTTTGGCACTATTTAATACTCCTGAAATCATTCTGCAAAAATGTTATAAATAGGTAATCTGGGTGAAAGGTATTGAAAGACAAATATTTTAATGAAGTCTTCTATTCATTCTCATCATTTTTAGTTATAATATTATTACAACTAAATATTATTAATATTAATTATAATATAACATTAATTATAATATATTATAATAATATAATGTTATATTCACATTATTTTATATAATAATATAATATTATACTTGTATTATTTTATATTATTTATATTATATATTTATATATTTATAATATTTTATATTATTTATATTATATTATTATATAATATAATAGTATTATATAATAATACTATTATAATATTATAACTATTATATTATGATTTTATATTGTAATATAATATTAATTATATAAATTATATAATATTAATTATATAAATAATTATATCAATATAATAATAATTTAATATTATTTATATTATATATTTATATATTTATAATATTTTATATATTTATATTAGATTATATAATAGTATTATATTATAATACTATTATAATATTATAATTATTATATTATTATGATTTTATATTATAATATAATATTAATATAAATATAATATTGATATTATTTAGTTATAATATTATTTTTAGTTATAATAAAAGAATAACATTTTTAGTTATAATAATAAAAACATCTGCATTGCTCCTAACCATTTACAGAGTACTTTCACACATTTTATTTATTTAATCCTCATTAGGAAAAGACTCTGATGCTGGGAGGGATTGGGGGCAGGAGGAGAAGGGGACGACACAGGATGAGATGGCTGGATGGCATCACGGACTCAATGGACGTGAGTCTGAGTGAACTCCAGGAGTTGGTGATGGACAGGGAGGCCTGGCGTGCTGCGATTCATGGGGTTGCAAAGAGTCAGACACGACTGAGTGACTGAAGTGAACTGAAGAAAGTGTCATTTTAAATGCTATTTGGAGCAACATGGAGGCAACTACAAATTATCATACTAAGTGAAGTGAGTTAGAAAGAAAAAGACAAATATATATGATATCACTTACATGTGGAATCTAAAATATGATACAAGTGAACATATCTGTGAAACAGTAACCTCAGACTCACAGACACAGAGAACAGACTTGTGGTTGTCAAGGTGGAGGGAGCGAGAGGATTGGGATTTAGGGGTTGGCAGATGCGAACTATTATATAAAGAATGGATAAAAACAAGGCCCTACTGTGTAGCTTAGGGAACTATATTCACTACTCTGTGATAAACCATAATGAAAAAGAATGTGTGTATATGTATAAACATGTATGTTTATATGTATATGTGAATAACTATCACTTTTCTGTGACAACAGAAATTAAAACATCTTCCATAAGATCTTAAGAAAAAACCTGAACGAACGTTTTGGCCAACTCAATAAATCTATTGTACTTCAATAAAATAAAAATGTTAAAAGCCTGGTTTAATAGATAAAGAAACAGTCAGAGCCTTCTTGTGAGGCCTTTATTAAGTCATCTTTGTATTTTCAGTGCCTTGCCCAGTGAATGAATGAAGGGAGGAAGGCAGGGATCGTGAACTGACTTGCCCCAAATTATAAACCTAGAGTTGCATGAACAGGACTGAGACTCAGAGCCTGGTATCCTTTTGTGGCTATCAGACATCATTTATGATGTGTTTTAACACACTCAAATCTTAGATCAGGATTAACCATTATTTAATTAGTCTTTGATGATTCACAAGTCACATAGTCTTACTGTGCCCTAGGCTAACTTTTATATATGCCATTTATCATCCTGTAGCTAAGGGAAATAACAGTTGGAAGAAATGTTAATCAAATCCTGGAAGAGTGAAAACTACCCTGTAGTAAATTCCAGTATATTGCCTTTATCAGTGATGCTGCTTAACCTAACAGGAAAACAAACAAACAAAATCTTATATAGACATTTTCTTAAACATGAGAATAAAGAAGATGCTATCAAGATACCTACACTGCTTATTTTGATGGCAAAGCTCACCCCTAATATGAAATTTTGTGTACTCTTACTTGGAGCTCTTGAAATTTTAAAAATATTTTTAGTATTTTTCCCCCTGCATTTAAGGTGAAAATCCTGGAGAGCTAAAGGAAATTTGCTCTAACAGGTGAGGAAGAGACATGTTACCAGCAGTAGAAAGAGTTTCTGGGAACAGGTTCTTAATCTTCTTGGTTTTAATCCCTGTGAAATATTTTTGACATTGGCTGAATTCAGTTTTTTTTTTTAAGTGTAAGAAGTTATACTAATTAAAAGCAACAGCAGCACAAGAATAAAGAAAAACAGAAATGTTAAGAAAATGAATGGAATCCTAGGTTGCTGGTGCTGCAAAGGATTTCCTGGTCTAAATGTACCTATCTGGTAATGAAAAAAATTTGGTATCAGTGGCAGTTGTGGGAATACATCATGACCAGACCTCCTTTCATGACTGGGCCTTCAGTCAACCTGTATTGATTTCTCTTTTGTTATGTGAGTAATGAATCTAAATCTGGATATTCGTGTGTGGAGAGGTGTTATGGTTGGGAGATGACAAGGGTGTCATCTAGGGAGGATAGTTGTCCACTTGACCCAGCCTGAAAGGTGATTAGACAACTGATTATGGCTTATTAATCACCCCTCCCTAATCGGTCCTTTGGGACAAATAGACATGGCCTATGACCCCTCAGTCTGCATTCAGCTCTCCCTCTCTTTTCCATGTTGTATCATCCTGCTCATCAGTGAACTGAAAATCAGATGCAAGTTGACTCTTAATGCTAAGGCAAAAGAAAATGGTTTGTCAGTTATCCTTATACAGATTTCTATTTGCATAATTCATAGCAAGAGAATCTCCTCCTGTGAGTTATCCATCTTCCATGAATGCTCAGTTTGGTAGATTATGTGAGCAGATTATGTGATTATGTGAGCAGACAAGCCTATCATTGTCATTCTAGGGACAACAAATTTACTCCTCAATTCTTTAGTCAGTATATTGTTATTTAGCACATTTATGGACTGATGGTTCAATGATGAATAAAGCTGTCTCTCTGCTTTGGGGGAAACATGATCACCAAAAAAAATGATGTGCACTAAGATAGAATGGGAGTGAGCACAAAGTTCTACAGTACAATTTTTGAAGTGAAGTCGCTGTCATGTCCGACTCTTTGCAACCCCATGGACTGTGGTCCACCAGGCTCCTTGGTCCATGGGATTTTCCAGACATGAATACTGGAGTGGTTTGCCATTTTCTTCTCCAGGGGATCTTTCTGACCCAGGGATCAAACCCAGGTCTCCCACATTGTAGGTAGATGCTTTACCGTCTGAGCTACCAGGGAAGCCCAACAGCACAATTTTTAGTAGGCTCCTAATCTATTCTATGATAGTTACTTGACTCCTTTATGGATCAGAAAAACTTCTGGAGAAGAAGATAACTAAGCAGAACATTGAAGGACTCATAAAGGATAGCCACAATAAGGAAACCCAAGGGAAGAAGGGAATCCAAGTGGAGGGGCTAAAATATGCAAAGGACACAAAAGAGAACAGGATAGATTAAGGAAACAGCAAGAAGTTGGTACAGCTGGAGTTAAGAAAGGGTCAGATGAAGTTAAGGAAGAGTCAGATCCTTCACTTCAAGAAGTTTGGATTTTATACTGATGGTTTTAAGACCACACTGAAGAGTTTTAAATAGATATAAGATGATCGAGTATACAGAGAATGGATTGACATGCGGGTGAGTCTGGAAGCAACAATTCTAGCTAAGAGGCTATTGTGCAAATGCAGACTAGGAAGCTTGGTGGCCTGGCCCCAACTCCAAACCCAACATGGCACACCTTCTTACAGCTGTGTGCTGTGAATTGAATGTTTAATGAGAAAGAAGAAATGGGGGTGGAGAAATCTGGAACCCATTTGTGCTCTCCACGCTTTTAAGAATCGTTAAATCATGTCATATTCATTTTTAAAGAATTGCATACTCAGAATGCTGTGGTCTCAATAATGTAATCTGATAGAGGGTAAAAGTCTTGCTATTCAACACTGAAACACTGAGTACTGACCCAT
This sequence comes from Capricornis sumatraensis, assembly GCF_032405125.1. Lineage (NCBI taxonomy): Eukaryota > Metazoa > Chordata > Mammalia > Artiodactyla > Bovidae > Capricornis > Capricornis sumatraensis. The sequence goes on from NC_091072.1 coordinate 79,805,876, forward strand.
GATACCTAAAAGACGGATAAAACCAGGTAGGAAAATTATTAGAAAATTATGGTGTCATATTTCACCAAAACTTGCTATTATATCTTCTTATAGTTATGTTATGAATTCTCCATGGAGTATCTTCATGAAGTACATGTATTCATCCATTTAGTTCAGTCACTCAGTTGTGTCTGACTGTTTGCAACCCCATGAACTGCAGCATGCCAGGCTTCCCCGTCCATCACCAACTCCTGGAGCTTGCTCAAACTCATGTCCATTGAATCAGTGATGTCATCCAACCATCTCATCCTCCGTCATCCCCTTCTCCTCCTGCCTTTAATCTTTCCCAGCATCAGGGTCTTTTCAAATCAGTCAGTTCTTCACATCAGGTGGCCAAAGTATTGGGGTTTCAGCTTCAGCATTAGTCCTTCCAGTGAATATTCAGGACTGATTTCCTTTAGGATGGACTGGTGTGATCTCCTTGCAGTCCAAGGGACTCTCAAGAGTTTTCTCCAACACCAGAGTTCAAAAGCATCAAATTCATATATTCATAGGTTAGAGCTGAAAATTATTCCATTATTAATTCTTAGTTTTGAACCAAGAAGACTGTATCATGTTCATTTTAGCACACTCAGAACCTCAAAAAGTAACTGCTATATATAAAGTGCTTAACAGGTGGTTGAAAATCAAGAATTAAAAACACATTGACTAGAACTGATTTTCTAGGACCTTTGATGATCTTCATGAAAATTCTAAAAAACTTATTTAACACCAAATAAAATATTAATTGGAAGTAAAATAAATAAATACCATATTCATTGGTGATAAATACAGCTTTTGAAGTGTTTAATACAGTTTACAAAAAATCAGTGGGAATCGTGTGGGTGTAACTGAGTGAAGAATTTGGTCTTTTGTAATTCTGAGCTATTTGAAATGAGAAGGGTTGAATAGTTTAAAAAACTGGATGGGGGGAGCTGGGGGTTTAATTGCACCCTGCAATTTTCTTCTCATGAATGTGACTACAGAAAGAATACTTTCTAATTTTTTTCTAATGTTCACAAAGATGATTCTAGATCAAGGACCATGAGAACCTTTGAATATAAGAGCTAAAAGAGCTTAAATGGATTCATGCACCTACCTCTTCATTGCATCCAAATTTTAAATATAATCAAATAATAATCAATATATATCACTATGTAACTGTAATTTATAATTATATAAATCTTTCAGCTTTAAGAAAAAAAATCACATTATATACTTTTAAAATACTAGTATTTCATTTTCCTTGGTCATTTTGAGTGACGCTTTTGTAACATGAAGCCTCTATTTTTGCAATAAAAGCAAAACTTTTCAGCAAATAGAGTGCAAATTACACATCTGTATCCTTACACCATAGTACAGTCATGAAATTTATATTATACCAACCAAATTATTTACTAAATGCATGCTAGTACTTTCTTTGTCTTTTTCTTTGTATTTTAGTCATGCAGAGAAAGGAGAATATTTTCACAGAGGTTCCTTACTAAATACTTGTTAATAATAGTGACCAGTCACTACCAGCGAAGCCCATACTGCACCTATACCCAGAGCATATGCCTTTGTGTCTATTATCCCAGGAGGCCTCCTCTTTTCTTCTTTTCGCTATTACAAGATGCAGTTTTAATTATTTTTTAATTTAAGTTTCATTCATCTAAGGAGTTCTCTTCCATTTTTTTCTGTTGCCCATATTGTGCTTTAGTTTATTTCCTAAGAAGTGTATGTAGAGGAAATGGAGAATTTTGGTTTAAGTGGAGGCACGGGGACTTGCATTTTCCTGTTGGTGGCAGCACTGCCTTTGTTTTCTTTGTCCATACAAGGAGGGCTTGCACTGAAAACAATCATACTAAACATGTAGGGGAGCTTTGAGTATAGAGTGTTTTGAACGAATCAGAAGAACAAAATGAAACTACCTTATATGTACAGTAAAGCAACTTCATTTTAAGAAAACCAAATGAATTAAATCTGAAAAAAACTAATTTACATTACAAAAACATTGCAAAATCTTCAACTAGTGAGCTTTTCTATCAAATATACATTTTGATATTGATACAATTTTTACTTAGTCACTCCACAGAGTACTGTATGATAATGAAATATTTTGTGATAATAGAACATTTTGCATTTGATAGGATTTTTTAAGTTCTCAAAGCCTGTGACTGGTTCTTGTCTCACATCTTCTACCGACAATGTGTAATATTCTATAGCACAAGAAACACAGCATAGTATCGAATGTGTAACTTCTAATTCAGCACCCCTTTCACAAAACTCCATTCCTATGAGGTGTTTTTTGTTTTTAGTTTGTTGGCGTTTTTTTTTTAGTAAAGGTACATGTCTATTAAAAATAACATAAAATTGTTTTGAACCCTTGGCTATATTAAAATACTGTGCATTTAGCAGAATATTGAGATATATCATTTAAACTCTTAAATAATGGACATATTGTAACTTATTTTAAAGTTATTTCCCTTTTATTTGAATATGTTTTAAGCAAATCTATAACACGCTGTATGGTAAATTTAGGAGATAACCAATCTTCTTAGTATGTTAATGAACATTTTACTGATATTTTATTTTATATTCTGGAGTAATAATTTGACATTACTTCTCAATTTTTATGACATTACTTCTCATAAATTACATCAATTAATGCCAGGCCCCTGGATTTTTTTTTTTTTTTGAGGAAATAGTATAAGCATGTCTTTGATCCAATAGTTTAAAGAAATAAGCTTTAACACACGAAAAGAATGAGTAGAAAATTTGCCCTCAGCATCACCACTTTGATTTTATAAGAGGGACAGCATCTAATTTTATTCTGTTGAGAACAAAAAGGGGGTGGAAGTGTGCAAAAGCACCAAACACTTTGGTGATGTGCATCCAAGATCAGTCATTAAACTGAGTGCTTTAAACAAATCTTATGTAACTGATTTTTCCTGTAGCTGGTGCTCAATAGTACTGACTGATTAGTTAATTGACTTTAATAAGTTATTAATTTGGCTGGTTTAGTTCATAATTTGTTTTCCTATTTGCTGCCTGATTGGTCCATTTCTTATCAATTAGCTTCAGACTAGGTTTTTTCCTTGAAACTAACCTTCTTCTGTTGTTTCATATATATATATATTTTTGAAATGTCTTTCTTTTCGAAAAAGGGCTTTGTTTTTGAGCAGCAGAATTGAGAACTGTGACCAGATTTCCTGTTAAGAAAAATAGTGCCAGCTCAAGGACTAGGAGGCATATCAGTGCCATTGATGCAGGGAGGCAGCCAGCCCATTTCTCACAGGTAACTTGCTTCCTTTGTCAGCTGGTGCCTGGGTGTGTGCTCAGTCGCTCAGTTGAGTCCAACTCTGTGGCCTCACAGACTGTAACCTATCAGTTTCCTCTGCCCGTGGAATTTTCTAGGCAAGAACAGTGGAGTAGAGTGTCGTTTTCTACTGCAGGGGATCTTCCTGACCCAGAGATGGAACCCGTGTCTCTTGTGTCTCCTGCATTGGCAGGCAGATTCTTTACCATTAGTGCCACCTGGGAAGCTCTCTGGGTAGCAGTTCTTAACCCAAAGGAAAGTGTGGAGTATCGACATGGCCCCTTGCCTCTTGTTCTGCCCTGTCTCCCAGTTCTTGGGTCTTTTGGCACTATTTGCTTTTCAGTCTAGGAGAAGGCACTGGCAAACTACTCAGTACTCTTGCCTGGAAACTCCCATGGACGAAGGAACCTGGTGGGCTGCAGTCCGTGGGGTCGCTAAGAGTCAGACACAACTGAGCAACTTCATTTTCACTTTAAACTTTCATGCATTGGAGAAGGAAATGGCAACCCACTCCAGTGTTCTTGCCTGGAGAATCCCAGGGACGGGGGAGCCTGATGGGCTGCCGTGTATGGGGTCGCACAGAGTCGGACACGACTGAAGCAACTTAGCAGCAGCAGCTTTTCAATCTGTCCACCTTTCTAAATTACTCCTGGCCTCTAATGCTCTACTTAACCTTGGCTACTCCTAGGCGGTGTCCCATTTTCCGAAACCATCTCCATATCCTTGTCTCAAGATCAAAAATTTATTTCGATAGAGATTTTGCTACCTGGTTGTTAAAAGAGTAGCAATTAAATCACTTCATAACAAGTGCAGTAATCTTTATGAGTATTAACATTTTAGAAGAATAAGTTTTTAAACCAAAAAATAAAGCTGTAATGACAGAAGTTCATATCAGTAAAGATGTGTTTAAGCCAGGAATCTCCAGGTACTTATTAAGTGGAGTTTTATTCTCATTCTATCTAGATCTTTTAAAGAGTGAGAAACAGTTTGCTGCGATAAAAGCTAACAGCTTGCCTATAAACCAGTGCCATACTTGGTCAAGCTCTACTTGGGCCTGACAGCCTTGTAAATGGTTAAGCAGACTTGTAGTTTACTCAGGAGAACCTCAGTAATTTAATTTATCACCTTCCATCTCTGATATGAACAAAAGAGGTGACTAATGTTGTAGAATTTGCACTATTTATTAAGGGCAGTTTCTGTCTTTTGCTGAGTGTATGGCCTTGGGCAAGTTTCAGAAACTTTCTAACCTACAGCTTTCAGATTCACCTCATATAGTTGATGTGTGTGATTCCTGGGCAGGGAAAATCGCTAAACTTCTCAAGTATGTGTTTAAATTTCAAGTAATTTGGATCAGAGTGTCATTATTGTTATTGTTGTTTTTAACTCATCAAAATAATTCTCAAGTTAATATGGAAGAGAAAGTGCACAAATATTCTCAAGGAAATTAAGAAAGATACAAATAGTGAAGGGGAACCTGTCATACCAGCCAGCAAAACTTCCTATATGACTAATACAATCAGAAATTATGAATATTGGCTCAGGAATGAACAAACTGACCTATGAGACAGAGAGCGCAGAAACTGATTCAAGTATTCTTTAAAGTAAAAACCTAGTGTATGGTGATGCTAACATTTTAATTTAGTGAGAAGAGGGAGAATTACCTTATAAACAGCGTTAAAGTAAAGGAATATTCACCTGGAAGGGAAACAAAATATATTTGTATCTTACAACAAGTATAGGAGAATGTTAGAATATAATGAAGGGTAAGGTTGAGGGATTTATGGGCAAGACAAAAATTCATAAATCATAAAAAATGGACAGCCTTGACTCCACAAAAACCTAAAATTTCTGAATGGTAAAAGGTACTATTACAAAGTTGAGAGGCAAATGATAGACTAGAAAATAATATTTGCAGCATTTATAACAAGGTGTTAATTTCCCTGTATATAAGAACTCCTGTGAATGGATAAAAAACAAGAAATATAACTTAAAAATAGGTCCTCAAGATGATCTAGCAAATCTCAAAAGAAGGATACAAATAGACAATAAATATTTTGAAAAGGTACTGTACCTCAATGGTAGTTAAGGATATTAATATTAAATAAATAAAAGATACATTATTTTTTAGGTATCAGAGAGACAGAATTAAAGAAAAAACTTCAAATCAACTTTGGCAAAAGGGTGGAGAAAACTGATATCTGTTAGGCACTCGGTGAATGTGTGAATTGTTAAAACATTTTAGAAAATCATCTGGTAACATGAATTTAAATGTGCTTATCTTTGACCTAGAAATGCATTTCTAGGAAGCTAACTTACATAAATCAAAGCAGCAGTTTTAACGAAAAAGCTGAGTGAAACTTCATATTGCTGCTTTTAAAAATGGACATCTCCAAACCCTGGGAATACCCTGAATATTCACCAATATTGACAAGTGTTTGCATAGATTATTATTCATACATGCTATAGAATGTTGTGCAAATATTTACATATATTTATAGTTTAGAAAAATGTCCATGATTTATTACAAAACGAAAAAAGCAAGGGGCTAAGCAGTATGTGTAGTATGATTAGATTTTTATAACAGAAAACGACTATATATGTGTGTGTCTAAATATAAGATGAATATGTGGTGTGTATGAGCATGTGTGAGTGAGTGTGAGTATGTGCATGTGTGTGTAGACATTGAAAAACTTATGTAAAGATACGTTACAAATGTTAAAAGCAGAGGAATGGAATTGGATTACAGGGAGAGAGCATTAATTTTTTTTTTATTTCCATGTTGCTTGAATGATTACACATGACTTATGAGTTGAATTGTGTCCCCATTGCAAATTCATAAGTTGAAGTCATAACTCCCAGTACCTCAGAGTGTGATATTATTTGAAATTAGTTACAGATGTAAATTGGTTAAGCTAAGATGAGATAATATTTGAATAGGTGTCCTCATCACTGCTGTCCTTATAAAATGGGGAAATTTAGATACAGAAACAGCCAGGCACAAGAGAAAAGATAATGTGAAGAGATACTGGGAGAAGATGGTTATCTGTATGCCAAAGAGAAAGGCTTGAAGCATCTTTTCTTCACAGCCTCAGCAAGAGCCAACTGTTGCTGCCAGCACCTTGAACTTGAACTTCTAGCCTCTCGACTCATGAGACAACAAATTTCTGTTGTTTAAGCCACATTGTCATGGTAGCCCTGGCAAATCAAGATAATTGCTGTGGAAATTAAAAATTAAAAATACAGTAGGACTTCTCTGGTGGTCCAATGGTTAAGAATCTGTAGGAAACATGGGTGCAATCTCTGGTCCAGGAAGATTTCACGTGCCATGGAGCAACTAAGCCCCGTGTGCCACAACTACTGAGCCTGTGCTCCGGGGCCCTCAAGCCGCAACTCCTGAGCCCACGTATGCATCTGCCGAGACCTGTGTGCCCGGAGCCTGTGCTCTGCAACAAGAGCAGCCGCAGCAATGAGAAGCCTGCGCACTGCAGTGAAGAGTAGCCCCCTCTCTCCACAACCAGAGAAAGTCCAGAGCAGCCAAAAAGAAATAAAAATTAAAATTAAAAATCCGTTGAAAAGAATCTGCCTGCCAATCCAAGGGACATGGGTCTGACCGCTGGTCCGGTAAGGTTCTGCATGCTGCAGGGCAGCTAAACCTGTGCACCACAGCTGCTAAAGCCTGCACGCCTCGAGCTCGTGTTCCACAAGGCACCGCAGTTAGAGAGTAGACCCTGCTTGCCACAACTGGAGAAAGCCCGTGCACAGCAGCAAAGACCCAGCACAGCCAAAGATAAAATAAATAAATAAACAAAAAAGCACAGAAGCTTAAAAAAACCCCAATATAGCATTTTTGAAAAGGCAAGGAATAAAAAGTTTATTCATTTAAGAAACACTTATTAAAGATATTCCATGTTAATTCTTTTACTTAATTTTCCAGAAATGTTGAAGGAGAAGAATTAGTGACCACATTTTATAGAAGCTCAGTAACTTTTTCAGAGTCACACAGTGAATAAATTTGTGGGTAGGAGTCCAGCTGACTTCAAGTGCCTGGGGAACAGTTGCTTGCCTGTGCTGAATCTCACTGCTGAGTGTTTGATCTCATCATTGTCCACTTCAAATCTGAGGTGAGCATTCAGGGGAAAATTAGTTCTCTCCTTCGCATCTCTATAATGTCAACATGAGGTGCAGAATAAAAATGTCAGAATGACATTGCCCATAATAAACGATACCCAAGTGTAATGATTTTAGGGCATCTTGCTTTATTGTATCGTCTTGAAGGGAAAGACAGTGAACAATGGTTATAGGCTTTTCTTGGTTGTTCTCAACTTTTCATGTTCATTTTCATCTTGCTAGTTATATAAACTGGAGAGCTTAAAATCCAGGAGGCTGGAAGAAAGGAATATTTCACAAATCATAAGACTTAATCACAGATATATGTTTGACTCAATGACATATTTCAGAGTTTTATCAAGGATAAATCAAGGAGAAAACATCCATGACCATGTAATGCAGATGTTATACTTTCCATAACTTTTAGTGTAGGATTTCTTTGTTGCTCTAATTGCTTGGAAAGGGAACTTTGATTACCTTATCTGTCAGTTCTAGTGATAGTAATTATCCATGTTTAGATGCTTATTGTTTTGTTGTATCATTTATAGAGAAACATTTAATTCATCCTTGACATCCAGCTCAATTATCACTTTCTGTCATACTCTCCCTGGCCAATTCGTTGTACCCTCCTCTTTGCACAAGAAACACATTTTTAGATATAGAGTATATAATGTGTTCTCAATGTATTCTCTTATATTATTTATATATCAGAATCTCTTGCTAAATTACAAATTCATTAGGGTTTGAGGCCACTCAATCTCTATGTTTATTAGCATCTCAAAAACTGTCATGTAAGAAGTGACCACGAGAGCAGAGGGAATTAAAGGTACAGGATGGGTCAGGAATGAGACGGTGGACAAGCATCTTCACCATCTGGGCCTGAGACCACGTCGTCGTTCATTTTTCACATGTACTTCACCTTCAATTGGCATGATCGCAGCTCAGTAGTTTGCATTCCCTCCTCAGAATGTACTTTTTCCTTCCTTTTGTCTCCTTTCTCTGGCAAAAAAACAGTTATTAGTAGTAATATCAGTACCATTACTAATACTGGTAATACTAACACTTAGCATGCATTGTGTCTGGCAATGTCCTAGGTGGTTTCAGCTCAGTTCAGTCGCTCAGTCGTGTACAACTCTTTGTGACCCCATGAACCGTAGCACACCAGGCCTCCCTGTCCATCACCAACTCCCGGAGTCCACCCAAAGTGATGTTCACTGAGTTGGTGATGCTATGCAACCATCTTATCTTCTGTCGTCCCCTTCTCCTCCTGCCCTCAATCTTTCCCAGCATCAGGGTCTTTTCAAAAGAGTCAGCTCTTCGCATCAGATGGCTAAAGTATTGGAGTTTCAGCTTCAACATTAGTCCTTCCAGTGAACACCCAGGACTGATCTCCTTTAGGAAGAACTGGTTGGATCTCCTTGCAGTCCAAGGGACTCTCAAGAGTCTTGTTCAACACCACAGTTCAAAAGCATCAATTCTTCGGCACTCAGCTTTCTTTATAGTCCAACTCTCACACCCATACATGACTACTGGAAAAGCCATAGCCTTGACTAGACGGACCTTTGTTGGCAAAGTAATGTCTCTGCTCTTGAATATGCTATCTAGGTTGGACCTTTGTTGGCAAAGTAATGTCTCGGCTCTTGAATATGCTATCTAACTTTCCTTCCAAGGAGAAAGCGTCTTTTAATTTCATGGCTGCAGTCACCATCTGCAGTGATTTTGGAGCCCAAAAAAATAAAGTCTGACACTGTTTTCACTGTTTCTTCATCTATTTGCCATGAAGTGATGGGACCAGATTCCATGATCCTAGTTTTCTGAATGTTGAACTTGAAGCCAACTTTTTCACTCTCTTTCACTTTCATCAAGAGGCTTTTTAGTTCCTCTTCACTTTCTGCCATAAGGGTGGTGTCATCTGCATATCTGAGGTTATTGCTATTTCTCCCGGCAATCTTGATTCCAGCTTGTGCTTCTACCAGCCCAGCATTTCTCATGACGTACTTTGCATATAAGTTAAATAAGCAGGGTGACAATAGACAGCCTTGACATACTCCTTTTCCTATTTGGAACCAGTCTGTTGTTCCATGTCCAGTTCTAACTGTTGCTTCCTGAACTGCATACAGCTTTCTCAAGAGGCAGGTCAGGTGGTCTGGTATTCCCATCTCTTTCACAGTTCAGTTTTCCACAGTTTATTGTGATCCACACAGTCAAAGGCTTTGGCATTGTCAATAAAGCAGAAATAGATATTTTTCTGGAATTCTCTTGCTTTTTCGATGATCCAGCGGCTGTTGGCAATTTGATCTCTGGTTCTTCTGCCTTTTCTAAAACCAGCTTGAACATCTAGAAGTTCACGGTTCACGTATTGCTGAAGCCTGGCTTGGAGACTTTTGAGCATTACTTTGCTAGCGTGTGAGATGAGTGCAATTGTGCGGTAGTTTGAGCATTCTTTGGCATTGCCTTTCCTAGGTGGTTAACCTGCGCTAAATAAGTTAACTCTTAGAAAAAATCTCTTTGGTAGGCACTATTATTAGCCTCATTAAAAACAGATGATAAAACAAAGGTATCAATACTTGCCTGATTAGCTTGCCTGAGGGCATAACTCCTAAATGACAAACCTATACTTTAACTCAGTCAATCTGGTTCCAGAGTCTGTGCTCTAAATCACTATGTCTTCGCCAGGAATATCATACCTGTAATTGTAATGTAGTAGAAAACAGATTCTTTCTTTCTATCTATCTGTGCTCAGTCATGTCCGACTGTTTGCGGCTCCATGGTCTGCAGCTCACCAGACCAGTAGCTCACAGCTACTCTGTGCATGGAATTCCTCAGGCAAGAATACTGGAATAGGTTGCCATTTCCTACCCCAGGGTATCTTCCTGACCCAGGGACTGAATCCGTGTCTCCCGCTTCTCCTATCTACCTATCTATCTATAGCTGTTTATGTTGAAACATATAAATGCCTCAGTTAGTTGCCAAACTTTAGTACAGGGCCAAGATTTTTTCTTTGAGAATGATGCTGCTGATTCAAGTTTCTGCTGGTTCATCTTGCATTATCTTTATTCTTTCTGCATTGTTCTATAATTTCTAGTTTTGGTTTCATTAAACAGGAAGAGAAATTTAAGCGCATTTGCAAAAGAATCTAGGCTTAAAATCCATCTAGATGTTTAGAGTGTTCTTCCAGTGATCTATAGGTGTCTTACCTACACCTAATGCAACACCAGTTTCATTTTTTATAGTGACTAATTTATGAAGCCTTTCCAAAGCAATCATTTTTATAGACAAATCATTTTCTTCCTTATCATGCAAAAATAGAATGTTTAATATTTAATTCAATTCAGTAATTACAGTAATAAGTATAATTGGCATAAACACTGGGGAATAAATGCCCCTGACTCTTGATAAGCACTTAAGTTATCAAGTGAGAGGGGAAGGCTGGCACATTCTAGAGGGTGGTTACTGCCACCAGCAACCTGTAGCCATGATCATCAGGAAGTATGTTTACAAAGGGAATGGGAGGGAGTGTCAGTAAATCTGTTGTTGAGTGGAGTTGGTTGAGCAAGTGCTAATGTGTTCTGTATCTTCTGAAGCCTCACTCAACTATTTCCTCCTCTGCAAGCCTTCTCTGGGCATCTCTCCACCACACACAGAGGTGATCACGTCTTCTGTGACTACAGTACATTGTTTATGTTTCTATTATATACTTATAATTTTAAATATACTTTTCTCAATTGTTATGGTGATAAAATACATGCAGTATAAATTTACCATTTAATTATTTTTTAGTCTACAGTTCTGTGGCATTAAGTATGTTCACTTTGTTGTGCAACCGTCATTACCATCCATCAGTTCAGTTCAGTTCAGTCGCTCAGTCGTGTCCAACTCTTTGCGATCCCATGAACCACAGCATGCCAGGCCTCCCTGTCCATCACCAACTCCCAGAGTTTACCCAAATTCATGTCCATTGAGTTGGTGATGCCATCCAACCATCTCATCCTCTGTTGTTCCCTTCTCCTCCTGCCCCCAATCTTTCCCAACATCAGGGTCTTTTCAAACGAGTCAGCTCTTTGCATTAAGTGGCCAAAATACTGGAGTTTCAGCTTCAACATCAGTCCTTCCAATGAACACCCAGGACTGATCTCCTTTAGGATGGACTGGTTGGATCTCCTTGCAGTCCAAGGGACTCTCAAGAGTCTTCTCCAACACCGCAGTTCAAAAGCATCAATTCTTCGGCACTCAGCTTTCTTTATAGTCCAACTCTCACATTCATACATGACTACTGGAAAAACCATAGCTTTGACTAGATGACCTTTGTTGACAAAGCAATGTCTCTGCTTTTTAATATGCTGTCTAGGTTGGTCATAACTTTCCTTCCAAGGAGTAAGCTTCTTTTAATTGCATGGCTGCAATCACCATCTGCAGTGATTTTGGAGCCCCAAAAATAAAGTCAGCCACTGTTACTATCCATATCCAGAACTTTTTCCCATCTTGCAAACCCAAAACTCTGTGCCTATTCAACAATAACTCCCATTTCCTCTTTTCCCAGACCATGGCAACCATCATCCTACTTTCTGCCTCTAGGATTTTGAGTGTTTTAGATACCTCATGCAATAGACTCACACAGTATTAGTTTTCTTGGTGTGATTGATGTATTTTAATTAGTATAATGTATTCAAGCTTCATCCATGCTGTAGGATGCGCTAGACTCTCCTTCCTTTTTGAGCTTCAATATATGCATTGGATGTATATACCACATTTTGCTCATCCATTCATCTGCCCACGGACGTCCGAGTTGCTTCCACGTTTTAGTTCTTGTGAATATTGCTGCTATGGGCATGGGTGGACAGCCATCTCTTTGAGACCCTGCTTTCAATTCTTTGGGGTGTTAAATGTATCTTTTTTAAAGGTAGCTCTTCCCCAGTAGAATGTGAACCAAATTTTCCCTCGTCAGTGGATATCACATTTCCTGACACGTAGTACTTTAAATAAAGGCTTATTAAGTAAAACAGACTCCACACACAAGTGGAGGTTGTATCTAAGACAGATCTAGAGCTATGATTACTAGCTGTACACAATTTTGTGCCTTGAGAACTATTCAAACTTGAAGTGAAATGGCTTTGTGAACTTCACATAATTTGTGTCCTAAATCCTAAGGTTTGCTTTCCTCCTTTCTTCTTTTCTCCATAGGTAATAGTGTATAGACTTGAACAATGTGTTTTCCTTCTAAAACTAGGTCTACTTAATTTTTCTAACTGTAGCTTCCTATATTTAAATTCAAGGTGACAGAATTTCCCCAGGAAGCCACAAAATGCTATTAATTCTTGATGTCTGTTTATAGAAGAGTCTAAGCCTTTAGAATACAACAAGAAATCTCATATTTTTTTTACTTAATGTTTGATGCAGACATTTTGGATAACTACCAATTGTTTATATCAGTTAACTGATCATCATTACTGCCAATCAAGGAGTCAATTTCCAACTGCTGAAAAGACTGAATGTAACTTCTATAGGGAAAGCATACATTTTAGAGTTTAAAAGGAAGAGAGAAAGAAATACTTTGAAGCATAGGCATGCAAACAATTTAGTGGAGAAACATTTCAATAGAGAAAAGGAGCCAAACTTTGATGAAGCTGATCACTGTCAGGAGCTGTTTCAGCTAAACTGCTGACCTAGTGAGTCGATGATGTAAGTGAAGTGTAATTAATCATGCTTTTAATGGGATGAGTCCTGCATTTCGTCTCCTTTGCTGCTATTCTAAAGAAAGTATATATTTTTTACTTCAGTCATGGTATAGTTACTTTATTGTTACAATGACTTTCTGTATGTACATTTTTTACTGGTATAGTCTACAAGTAATTGTTTGAGATAAAGAGATTAAAGGAATGGAAAAGAAAAAGAACAAGAAAAAAAGAAGACCAGGAAACAGTAGTCTTATATTTATGAGAATTCTTCACCAACCAAACCATCTTCTTTTTGGTTTGTGTTTAGATTGTAGTTATCTAGCCAATTGTTTTTCCATTTCAGTCTTATTGGGCTAGAACAATAAACTTATCTTTAAAATTTTGTTTTATTATTTAGCAAATGGTATTTTTGTATAAATATATTTGAAACTGTAAGGGCCTGATTTTAGTAATGTGCTTGTATTTTCACTCAAGGAAACAAGCTGAGGTGGACCACAGAAGGTGAAAAAGAACTTCAGAGGTTTCCCTCATGTTCTAATTACAGAAAACTGAAGAAAACTGTCAGCAAATACTTTTTATTTCTCTGCTCCCAAATTAAAATTCTGTCAGATTTCCCTAGTTTTAGTATTTAATTTTAATATGTACATAAAAATCTGGAAAACACTTACACTTTGTGATATTTGTCAGACATATCCCCAGGCAACAATAAATTGGTTAATTTTCCTACAATCTCTGTATGTCCTTCTTTCTAGCTAATGCTCCCTTTCTCACCCCAGTACACACATCACACACTGCCCAGCAGTGACCCAGAGAAGAAAGGAGAAAGGGCTATTTATTTACAGAGCTTGCAATCTAGTTGGGGAGACAGGCAATGAAAAATTAATTTCTAACATATGTCAGGAAAGGATGAGTCTGCCAAAGAAAATTAAATCTGGAAGAGGAATTAGAGAATCATGAGCATCAAAATGTGTTCTTTTTAAAAACATTGATTTCATTATTATTTTCTAATAGTGATATCAGTAAATTTCCAAATTAAAGTATCATATCTATCTTTAGATAAATATATATGCAAAACATTAAAAATGTAATCATCTCAGCCATGTTCACAGATAGGAAGATTCAATATTGTCAAAGTGTCAGTTTTTCCCAATGTGATCTATAGATTCAACGTAATCTCAAGCAAAATCCCAACAAGTCATTTTGTGGATATTGATAAACTGATTCTAAAGTTTATATGGTGAAACAAAAGATCGAGAATAGACAACAGAATGTGGAGGGCAAAAAAAAAAAAAATTGGAGGACTAATGCTACCTGGTTTCAAGACTTACCATAAAATATAGTAATCAAGACAGCGTGGTACTGACAAAAGACAGATCAATGTAACAGAACAGACAGCCTAGAAATAGACCCACAGACATTTAGTCAACTGATATTTGATGATGGACTAATGAAAGTACAATGGAGAGAGGATAGCTTTTCAAGAAATGGTGTTAAAATAAATGGACATCCACACACAAAAAAATGGATCTAGACACAGACTTTAGATTCTTCAAAAAAAAGTAACTCAAAATGGAATGTAGAACTAAATACAAAGTGCAAAACTGTAAATCTCCTGGGAGATGGCATAGAAAAAATTCTAGATGGACTTGAGCAAGGTGATAAATTTTTAGATACAACGTCAGAGGCTCAATCTGTCAAGAAATAATCGACAAGCTAGATTTCATTAAAATTAAAAACATCTGCTTGGCAAAAAGCAATGTCAAAAGAGTGAGAAGTCAAGCCACAGATTAGGAGAAAATATTGGCAAAAGACGTACTAAGTAAAGAATGGATTGCTATCCAAAAGATACAAAGAATCGTTGAGACTCAAGAGTAAGGAAACAAATAACCCGATTGAAAAATGGGCAGAAGACCTGAACTGATGCTTCACCAAAGATATATACATATATCTCAGATAAGTGCATGAAAAGATGCTCAACATCATATGTCATTAGAGGAATGCATAATTAAAATAATAATGTGGTACCACTACACACCTACTAGACTGGTGAAAATCCAGATCATTGAAACACCAAATGCTGGTGAGGATGTAGAGCAACAGGAACTCTCATTCATTGTTGACAGAAATGCAAAATGTTACAGCCACTTTGCGAGACAGTTTGGCAGTTTTTAACAACACTAAACATATTCTCACCATATGATCCAGCAATTTTCTGTGATATTTATCCAAATGAATTGAAAACTTATGTTCACACAGAGACCTGCACATGGATATTTATAGCAGCTTTATTCATAATTGCCAAAACTTGGAATTAACCAAAACATCCTTTAGTAGGTGAATAGATAAATGAACTGTGGTACATCTCAACAATAGATTATAATTCAGTGCTAAGCAGTAATGCAAGGAGATCCAACCCGTCCATTCTAAAGGAGATCAGCCCTGGGTATTCTTTGGAAGGAATGATGCTAAAGCTGAAACTCGAGTACTTTGGCCACCTCATGTGAAGAGTTGACTCATTGGAAAAGACTCTGATGCTGGGAGGGGTTGGGGGCAGGAGGAGAAGGGGACAACAGAGGATGGCTGGATAGTATCACCGACTTGATGGACATGAGT
This sequence comes from Capricornis sumatraensis, assembly GCF_032405125.1. Taxonomy (NCBI): domain Eukaryota; kingdom Metazoa; phylum Chordata; class Mammalia; order Artiodactyla; family Bovidae; genus Capricornis; species Capricornis sumatraensis. The sequence goes on from NC_091072.1 coordinate 79,821,587, forward strand.
TTGGGTGAACTCCGGGAGTTGGTGATGGACAGGGAGGCCTGGTGTGCTGCGATTAACCGGGTCACAAAGAGCTGGACACGACTGAGTGACTGAACTGAACGGAAGCAGGAATGAGCTATCAAGTTATGAAACGATATGGAGGAATCTTAAATGCATATTATTAAGTGAAAGAAGCCAACCTGAAAAAGCAACATAATTGCTTTTAAAAAGCAACATATTTCAACTGAATTGAAATATATGATGTGGAAAAACCATGGAGACAGTGAAAAATCATTGGTTTTCGGGGGTTAACAGGAAGGGAAAGAGGAATAGGCCGAGCATAGAGGAATTTAAGGTAGTGGAGCTGTTTTTTATGATACTACTCTGATGGATACATGTCATTACACATGGGTTAAAACCCACAGAACGTACACCAAGAGTGAAAATGTAAGCAATGGACTTTGAGTGTTAGCTGATGTTAACCAACTAGCTAACCAACTGATGTAGGCTCATCAGCTGTAACAATCATACCACTCTGGGGTGGGATGTTGCTAGTGGGAGGCTGTGTGAATGGAGGAGGATGAGGATATATAGGAACTCTGTGCTTTCCACACAATTTTGCTGTGAACCTAAGACTAGTCTAAGAATAAAGTCTATTTTTGAAAAAAATCATCGTTTTGAGCATCACTGTCCTTAAACTCCTAATGTTCAGTGTCTAGAAAATCACTGTTTCAATCATTTATATTTATGATGGGAGGGTAAATCTGGCCCCTGTTACTTCATCTTAGCTGGAAGTGGAAGTGTCTCTTTTCCAACATCTGTGTTGGTCTCACTTCTAAAATTAGATCAGAAGAAAAAAATTACACTTACTTTTAGTGTAAAAATTACACTTTATACGTTTTAAGCCAGAGAGTATACATGCAAATTTCTTTAAGAGCCACTAATTTAAAGAAACATTAAAAAAACCCACTTCACTAATAGACATAAGTAGGCTTTGTGCCCAGTTTCATAAAAGGCAGCCTTGAGCATCACCCCCAACCCCCACTCAGAGGTGCCTTATTTCTCTCTCTCTACAGTGCCTTAGGATGACCTGAATCTCCACAATTCCTTTCACATCCTACTTTACTCCAGTCTGCACTCTTTCAGTTCAGACAATCTGCTCTGGACGGTGTCCTGTTTTTTTTTTGACTAATATATACTGGAGAGAGAATGGATATTATTGGGTAAATATACTGTGTCTGAATCTTAATGGGCCTTCTGTGAATGTTTTATGCACAGCAATGACTCCAGTGATGGAAATTCTAGGTATTTTGGCAGGTTCGTGGAAGTGATATTTTTAGGTAGGTCAGAGTTTTGATGTTCCTGCATCAGACACATTCGGCTGGCTTGTGCTATCCCTTCTTTAGGGTCAAACCCATAAACAGACACATGCTTCCAGCTTTCTCTTTATTAATAAATATTAGTTGGTTTCTACTTCTAAATTTCTCTGCATTTCCTTTAAAAATAGCAACAAGTCACAGTAAAATGATTATGTCATTCTTTCCCTTCCTATTAGATAAAGAAAACAGTCCAAGAGCTGTGACAGCAATTAACTATGTATCTTAAAGAGTCCAGGAGTATTTCCGGTCTATAAACATCCATTCTTTACAGCCTTGAACATTGAAACTAGTTATCTGAAGCCTAAGAGGTTTTTCGTTTATTTGAACCTGGTCTGATTTTTATAAATATGAAAGTGACATTCAAGTAACCTCTGAAAATTAGTGGATGGGGAAGAGGACTGAAAATCAGATCAATAATGTGAAGTAAAATGGGGGGCCAGAGTTACTATCTGCTGAATGTGACTTCCTTTGTGGTCCAGTGGTTAAGAAACCACCTTTCGATGCAGCGGATGTGAGTTTGATCCTTGGTTGGGGAACTAAGACCCCACATGCCTCGAGGCCCTGTGCCCTGCTAGATATAAGTCCACATGCTGCAAGCAAGACCCAGCACAGCCAAAATCAAAATAAATAAATAATATGAAGTAAAAAGTAAAAAAATATATAAGCTGTTGACAGTACATGATGGCATATGTGTCTTCTGATCTAGTTATCAATAGTTTGACAATATACTGCCTGAATCGGACATTACTGAGCGACTGAACTGAACTGATGCTGCCTGAACTTCCTGAATAAACACGATTTTCTACTTTTGTAGTAATCAAGTCATGGAAAAAAGAGGAGTTGGTAAGTAACGAGTTGTTTGTATCTACCAACAATAGCGTGGCTTTATCTTTGGTGTTGGGAAGAGAAACATAAAGCAACAGAAGTAGAGTGTGTGTGTGTGTGTGTGTGTGTGTGTGTGTGTGCTCAGTCATGTCCGACTCTTTGTGACCCCCATGGACCATAGCCTGCCAAGCTCCTCTGCCTATGAAATTTCCCAGGCAAGAACACTGGAGTGGGTTGCCATTTCCTAGTCCAAGGGATCTTCTCGACCCAGGGATGGAACTCACCATCTCTTGAGTCTCCTGCCTTGGCAGGCAGATTCTGTACCACTAGCGCCACCTTGGAGGCCCAAAGATAGAGTCCTTGTCTTCAAATAATTTATAGCCTGTGTGAGTCAGATTCAAAGAAAACTATTTTACCCAGAAGAAAATAAAAACATGGAAGGTGCATAAACACATAAATATTTTTACTGGCTCATACCCTCAGATCTTCCATTTTCACCCATGTGAGAGAGTGATGATGCTTTTAACTGTTAACTTAGGAACAAAACCATGGAGTGTGGTGCTCTTAGACCTCAGGTCTGTGGCTTACACTGCATCATTTGAACTGAAGTTCATTGTAATAATAGACCAGGATTATTGTGATGAGCCAGCAACTACATGGACCAACGAGTCTGCTTAAAGTGTCCTACATTTACACAAGTGATTCTCTTCATGATATCATACTCAGTGTGGTTATGTTTTACTTATTTCAAACCAAGGGACACTAGTCCTATGTTTAAGTAACCAGACCAGTAGAGGAGAAAATTTTTTCTGTTTCATTTAGAGAAAGTATATATTTAAGTGTATGAACTGTATAAGCAACACTAAAAGTAAGTACATTTTATTTCCATTCAATGAATATTAGATACTGAGAGTATCCTGTTTATTTCTATGGGCAAGAGGTCGTCAATGTCTAAAAATTATAGGTAGTCATTGAGGTCGCATAATTCTCTATTCTAATGTTCTTTGTGGTTGGGAAGCAAATTCATGTATTGTAGCCAACTTAAAGATGTGTTACAGGGTTATTTCATACATGGGAGATTTTCAAAGTCCTGCAATGATGACATTGATGTAGTGCTGCTACTCTGTTATAACCTTTGTATATTCTTTAAGTGTAACAAATACTTCATTCATTGCTTGCCCTAAACTTTGCATTTGGTGACATTCTTGCTGCTGTGTTAATATCAGGTCTATTAAGCTGGACCTCATGGTCCATTACCCTTTCTTTAGATTTGACCCCATGACGTTTAGGGGTCTTGAGCACAGTGTGAAAAAGCAAAGGGTTTCACTCTCACCCAAGGAGCTCATTAGGACTTTATAGAAACACAATAAATACTCACACAGTACTAACATTTGCACTGAGGGATGCTCACCAGACGCACAGCCTGGTGTCAGGAGGTGTCCATTGTTCCCTTTATCTAGGCCTGCACACTAATTTAGCCCACTAACTAAAGAGAGCACTCATTTGTAATCTGGCATTTTTTTCTTTGAAGGAAAGATTCACTTACTGGTATCCTAGCTTTGTGGGATTTTTTTGGTACATTTCCCTGTCTTGGTTCCTTTCTTAAGGCTCTCACATACATTTTAGACTGCATAATTAAAATCAACTCCCACAGTTCATGAAAGAATTCCACTGTGAACTGCTGACAGCAATACCTGGACTGGAGGCCTTCATTTGTTCATAAACTACATTGTAATACATTAATCCATTTGCCTTATTAAACACAGTTTAATCCAGGAAAATACTATTAGATCAGTTTAGGGGAGACCTGTCACCCACAGTACTAGTTTAGCTTTAATTTTAAGGTCTAGTTGCATTCACTCTGATGTGCCTTCTAATATTTTTAATTTTATAGTAAAGAGTTATGTCATTGTAGAGGCCAGCATATGATTTCATCATATTATTATGCCCAACCACTGCCATAAGCAGGTTTCCCTCTTTGAAATGTATTTCAGTCTGAAAAATTCATGTCTTCCAGGGGCTTGCAGGCTGCACAAAATGGGATTTCTACCCAGAAGTAGAAGCAGCCTGTTAGTGTAAAGGGGGGCTTTGATGAGGTATGATTGGAGGCTCCAACTCCACTATTCAAATTAATCAGATTTTCTTAGGCAGAATGCCTCTGGAATCCCCTACAAATACTCTTTTCCTCCCCGCTACATTGCAAATTACTTAATGAAAACACTGGATTATAGGAAACAAAAGGGTTTTTTCACTGATGTCAATCAAGCCATGATGGCTTTTTTTGTTTGTTTCTAAAACAAGAAAATGAAGGGACAATTTTGTTTCACAAAGTCTGGATGAATCATCTCACTGCATAACTTTCCAAGGAAATTTCACTGAAGACTTGAAAAAACTACTGGCAACTCAACAATTTCCGATTCAAGTTCATGTGATAAGATTCAAATATAAGCCAAAATGAATCATCTTCTTTTACCAACCAGCTACTCTTTTTTTTTTTAATGTTTTCTTATTATGGTAAAAGTCACATAATATAAAACATACTCTTTTAACCATTTTTAAGTCTACAGTTCAGTGGCACTAAGTACATTCCTACTGTTGTGCCACTTTCACCATCATCCGTCTCCTGAATCTTTCACCTTACTAAACTGCAACTCTGTCCCCATTAAACACTAGCTCCCCATTCCCCCTCCTTCCTCCCCTCCCTCCAGCCTCTGGCATCCACCAATATACTCTTTGACTCTTTAAATTTGACTGTTGTAGGTACCCAACCAACTCTTTAAAGAGGAAACTGATGTAGAAGATGGGGTATGCTTCGCTTTGGTATATGCCGAGAACACTCACTAATCCTTTGCTATGTGTTAGGGACTCAGTTATTCATACTATAGATACAAAAATGAATAAAACTACTCTAGGTTTTGACAGCCTGGTGGAACAGATTCAACTAATCATCATACAACATAGCAACATGCACCAATAGTGGAGGCTGTGCTGGGGAGGGGAGAGGTAAGGAGATAAGGAGGACAGGAGGGAATTCATATTTCTATTGGTGACATTGAAAGATTTTAAGGATCCATTGATGGAGATGAGGGAAACCACTCATATGGTCAGATCAATGCCTCAGGAATATAATTGATGGCAAGGAGGAGAATGATTTGGAGAAGTGAGTAATTCATTACTGGCTAGATGTTATTGTAAGAATCCAATAGACTGTCCCTGACAGTCCTACCGAGGAAGGTGGTAAAGGTAAGAGGCCACATATTTAAGAGACATTTAAGAAGTAGAATTAATGTAACTTAATGATCAAACTCTTATGGAAATGAGCAATGAGAGATAAGAAAAAGAGATAAGCCTAAAATCTCTAGGCTGGATGATTCCCAAGAGCAGGTTTTTGGAGAATATTATAAGTTTGATTTTGAACAAGCTGAGTTTGAAATACTAGGTGAACAAGGACTTTAGGTTATTGGAAATACAAAACTCAAACTCAGGCAAATGTCAGGCAAAGTTTGGGAACCATCTTCATAGGTGTGAATGTTGAAGTTGTAGGAGGAGATAAAATCATTCAGGAGAGAGGTGAAAAGGAAGTAGATTTCCTGTTGCATATCATCCAAATGACAGAGCTTCCTGAGGTGCTGCATTGAGAAACAACTTGAGGTCACCTTCAGGTATGGTGGAAAGAGTGCCAAGAGTGCAGGATCTACCACTGGTTCTGGAGATGTGAGTGACTACCTGGGACGGATGTTAGCCATCCCCAGTAATCGGAGGAGGAGATTTAAGAACAACTCCCCAGAGGACACCAGTTTCTCAGGGACGGTGGGAAACTTGTGGTTGCAAAAGTAAACATCTGTCAGAATTAGGAGAAAAATGAGCCAGTACACAGCACTGTACTTATCTCAGTGTCTCAGACATCATACTCAATAAATATTTATGGGAGGAATAAATGAGTTAATAAAGTGAAGTGTTGACAGCTATACTGCAATTGGAGCAACATAAAAAGTCAGCACATAATTCATAGCAACACTAGCAACATACCCAGGTGTTGCTGGTTAAGGATATTAATGTTTTGGTTAATTTCTCCATAAGAGCTTGCTTTTATTCTACTTTTCACATTAAGATGGAACTTATTCTATTGCATAACCAATTGGAATATTTGGAATAATTATAAAATAATCAAAATAGTAACATGGAAAAGTTTGTATGATGTGATGTAGAGAATTAAATTGAGAAATTAAGTGTAGAAAAATAGTGGTTAATGAAAAAAAGGAATGAAGGGTATTCTTTGGGACATATCCAGGGAAGAGTGAGCTAAATTCTCTCTTTTATACCCTAAAAGACAAATTCTTTTAAGAAAAAAAAAAAAGACTATCTACCTAGATAATACACAGATTCAATCAATTACTTGTAGCTTGCAGCAGGCAGGTAAATATCACTATTCTGCTATTCAAGTATTCTTAATTTGAAAAGACTTAGCTCGTGAAATTGGGGCCTAAAAATAATTAACCACTCACCCATTCAACACTGTACTTTTTCTAAAGTATTAAACCTATGTATGATACTGGTCAACTTGTTATGAGCATGTGGCAGAGTAAACAGAAGGATGCAGGCACTTAGAAACAAGTGGAATGTAGTTGTTATCATGAAGAGACAACTTTTTGAAGTTGTATTATGTCTGCTGAATGGTGATAGTGTATGGGGAGCAAGTGCCAACACAAAGCCACGAATAACTAGAATATTCAGCAATTACAACACATGGGCTTCCCAGGTGGTGCTAATAGTAAAGAACCCACCTGCCATTGCAGGAGACATAGGAGACGCGGGCTTGATTACTGAGTCAGGAAGATCCCCTGGAGGAGGGCATGGCAATCCACTCCAGTATTCTTTCCTGGAGAATCCCATGGACAGAAGAGCCTGGTGGGCTATGGTTCATAGCGTTGCAAAAAGACACAAAACCACGAATAACTAGAATATTCAACAATTGTAATACATAGGGTGAGATAAAAGTCCAAAGAAGGAAGCCATCCCCTTAATTTTATCACAGGAAGGAAGATAATCTGAAAAGCTTCTTTGGAGAATGTAGGATCTACAATGAGTCTTAAGGAAAAACACATATAATTTTAGTCCATGGGCAGTAGGCGTAAAGGCAAGGCAGGTAATTTGAGTGAGGGCAAAGGAAGAAAAGTCTGGTAAGTTCTGGAAGAGGGAATGAACCTGTTGAGCGAGAGAAGACACCTGGGAATCTTGAGTCTGACTGCTCTTAACCTCCCCATCTTACTCAGGTCACCTCTCTATTTCTCCTCTGGCCTTGGGTCAGGCTTTGGCTGTCTGGGGTCCTCCCAAAGAAGAGAGAAGTGTGGAGGTGCCTTCACATCTGCTTCCATTTCTCATGTTTCCTGATGCTCTGAGATGATGCCAGCACAAGGTTTTGTAAGCCAGCTTCCTCCAGCTGTTGGAACACGAATTTACTGATGCAGTCTCCAAACCTCAGAGGACCTAAAACAAAAGAACTCTGACTAAACATGGGAAGGCAGGAGTCAGTTATCTCACATGTGTTGTGAGGAGGTACTAGAGGAAGGGCTCCAATATTTCTGAACTTTTGTAGCTTTCAGTGTTGGAAAACATGATTTGTCTTTGGATAAAGGTTTCATAAAGATGTTTTTTTGAAGCTGTTTAATCAGGCAGATGTGATGCACTCTACTTATTGTTTTAAGAGAAGCCCTGAATGGGTAATCTAAACGCGGCTGTTTCTGACTGAGAGGCAATGCAGGCTTGCTTTGATTAAATGCTGAACTTTTGACTTCCATTTCCCAGAATTTGGTATAAGTTTCTTGATGACAAGATATTTATTTTATGCTCATTTATATCTGCCTCATTTTATTTTATGTCACTTACTACATGATTCTGTGTTGAATGAACATTGCCTGTCCATCTACTTGACTCAGAGTGATTTAAACACATCACATTGAGAGAGAGGAAGCTCTGAGAAAGATTTACATTATCCCTTAAGGCTTTTAATAGCTTTAATAAAACTTACTTTTTAGAGTATAAAATTAATTCATATGTCACAATAGTCCATAGGTAGATACAACCAATTTTTCCACTAACAAATAAATGGATAAACAAAATGTGGTGTGCACATATAATGGAACATTATTCAGCCATAAAAGGAATGACATTTTGATACATGCTCCAACATGGATGAACTTTGAAAACACCATGCTAACTAAAAGACATCAGACACAAAAGGTCACATCTTGTGTGGCTCCACTTACATGAAATGTCCAGAACAGGCAAGCCTATAGGGACAGAAATAAGATTAGTGACTTTCAGGCACTATGAAGAGTGGGGTGTAGGGAGCGAATGCTTAATATGTACAGAATTTTCCCTTTGAGGCAATGAGGAAGTTCTGAAACTGGGCAGTAGTAATGGTTGCTCAACACTGTGAATGAACTTACAACCACTTAATTGTACACTTTAAAATGGTTAAAATGTTAATTTTATGTTATATCTATTTTACTACAAAAATAAGTTTGAAAAATTAATTCATGATCTTTGTAGAAAATTTATCTTCCACTAAATTAAACTCCTTGAGAGTTAAAGTTGACAGATAAAATATTATATTTATACTAAAAAATTATTATTTGCTTAAAGTTCAATTTTAATTGGAGGTCCTGTGTTTTTTATTTGGCAACCCTGTTTGGAGCAGGAAATGGCAACCCACTCCAGTATTCTTGCCTGGAAAATTCCATGGACAGAGGAGCCTGGCAGGCTACAGCCCATGAGGTCACAAAGAGTCATAACTGAGCAGCTGAGCAGATATTAATTTATATGCACTTATTATAGATCAGAGAGATGAATTCGTTACCTACCACTCTTTTAACAAACACTGTTTTCAGTTTATTGTTAAAGTTTGGTTGTTCCTTTTGTGAGAGAGGCTTTACTCAAGAAGAAGACTGCTGGTTTATCTGTTACTGTATCTTATGATTTCCTGTGGCCTGAAATACAGTGGCAGGGTCAACATCACCTTAAGTTCTCTGGATTTGGGAAGAAGACAAAAAGAATAAATGCAGAGAAAAAGCAAGATAATTTGATTGTTGGAGAGCAACATTAGCCAGCTGGCTTCCCTGTGCCTGCTAGGGTTTTGTTTGTTTCAACCATAGGCTGAAGCCTCTACCTGCTTCACTGTGTGTAGCCTTTCCTTACTGAAAAATAACAATTTTCTCAGTTTTTTATTTTTAAGAAAATTCACTTTACTTGTTTGATTCTGTGTCTCATTCAGTGTTTTGGGGAGCTACAGATAAAGTTTCATGGCACTTACACAATTGGAGAATTCATTTTAAGATATGGTTACCAAGAATGCCTTATACCTCAAGTTTAGAACTGTCCTTTAGGCCACTCAAATTGATACACTAAGAACAACTCAGCTCAGACAAACTGACAGTCTTGTAACAATAGGCTAGTGCACAAGGTGACCAGTGGGGTGTGGGAAGAAAATATAGCTTCTAGTTACATTTAGTGTAGATTGCATTTTAAAGGTTTTATTATTTATTAACCTTATAATATCTCTCAGTAGATAAATAAACATAAATTGGAAGAATGTACTAATTTTTTAAAGATGCTGCTGCTGCTAAGTCGTTTCAGTCGTGTCCATCTCTGTGCGACCCCATAGACGGCAGCCCACCAGGCTCCCCCGTCCTTGGAATTCTCCAGGCAAGAACACTGGAGTGGGTTGCCATTTCCCTCTCCAATGTATGAAAGTGAAAATTGAAAGTAAAGTCGCTCAGTCGTGTCCAACTCTTAGCGACCACATGGACTGCAGCCTACCAGGCTCCTCCATCCATGGGATTTTCCAGGCAAGATAAAATGAACAAAAACGCCTTGAAAATGACTGTAAGAGGTGAATGGAAAGTATAAGCATTGCATTAAAGAGGTATCAAAGAAAAGAGTAAGAATGAATGTAGAACTGAGTAGGGCTTCATTCACTTCTACTGGTCCTCACAAAGCTGAATGGATCCAAAAGTTACTTTTTGTCAGATTATTTTCCACTTCTTTAGAGAGCATCTGAATAAAATCTGATTGCACTGAGGAAACTTACTGAGGCAGAAGCTCTGAACTCTGCCAATGGTGAATCTTTAGTAATTTTACAATAAAAAACCTTTATAAGCCCAAACAGAGTGATAATATTTTAAACCAATTCAACTAAGTTTTATTTTTAACAGATATCCTGCTTAGCAATTAAGGCAGACAAATAAGTGAACAATTAGGCTTCTGGAATAAGGGTTTCGGATATTTACTGAAAAGTGAAAGTCTGACTCTTTGTGACCCCATGGACTATCTATATAGTCCATGGAATTCTCCAGGACAGAATACTGGAGTGGGTAGCCTTTCCCTTCTGCAGGGGATCTTCCCAACCCAGGGGTTGAACCCAGGTCTCCCTCATTGCAGGTGGATTCTTAACCGGCTGACCCACAAGGGAAGCCCTGATATTTACTAAAGTGGAAGTGAAGTCCATCAGTTGTGTCTGACTCTTCGCGACCCGTGGACTGTAGCCTACCAGCTCCTCTCTCCATGGAATTTTCCAGGCAAGAATACTGGAGTGAGTTGCCATTTCCTTCTCCAGGAGATCTTCCCAACCCAGGGGTCCAATCCGGGTGCCCCGGATTGCAGGCAGAAGCTTTACTGTCTGAGCCACCAGGGAAGCCAATATTTACTAAGTACATTGCATTTTGTGAATTATAATTTTTTTTAATCATTCTGCATGTTTTTATCACAAGTCTAACCTCAGCATGCAACAAGATATCCAATACTTCTCTCATTCCCTCTTCTGATTTTGTCACAGGCAAAACCTAGGGACATGGTGCTGTGTCTGCTCTGGCTCCCAGTGACTGCTTCATTTTCCTCCTCTCCTGCTGAGGCGGGATCCCTAGCAGCCATGTTGACTGCCTCACTTCCCTCCCATCCCACTGAGGCTGGGTCCCTGGCAGCCCTGGTAAGAACTATAACCTTATCTTTCAAATAAAGCTTTAATTATCTTTACAGTGCTGACTGCAACATGATGGAAAGCTATATTCCTCCATGCATATTAAAGGAGCAGATGACATGAATGACAAAAGAGGGGGAAAAATGATACAACACAGAGTGAAGGAGAGGTGGGAAGAGCAGGATGATGAATTTTCTCCAGATTCCCTTTTACAGTAGCTGGTAGCCTTGTCTTCCCTTGAATTCTGAGAATTCCCTTGAATTCCCCTGAATTCCCTTGAATCATTGCATCCTTGTAACACGCTCCTCTTTATTTTTGTTTGTTAAAAGCCAGCTATGATTGGCTTCAGATGCCAGCAAGCAGAGTCCTAGGGAGCCTACTATGTATATCTTGGTCTTCACAACTGTAGAACATGGAACTATGTGCTGGCAGGGAGAAAGCTGTTCATTCTTCTGTCAGAAGTCATGCTGAAAACCCAAATGTGGCCTCTGTTTGGCTTAACTCAGAAGTCACAGCTTCCCCACCGGGTCTTTCACATATCGGTTCATAGTTTGTGTGATTGATAAGACTGTAGTTGCTGAAGGGCTGAAGTCGCTGACTTCACCCTGATGACAGTTACATTTTAGTGTGTCACATGGCCAGACCCTTATTAAACAATTGTATTGCTTTGAATGTGTCTGTAGTTCTGTGGGAGTATTTTTCCAGTGAAACTGTGGGCTCTTGGGATTCTTTTTTTTTTTTTTTTTTTCTGCAGAAGTTGAGGAATGGAGATTTGACAGTGGCCAGGCTTGATGAAAGTAAAAGTGGAGAGTGAAAAAGTTGGCTTAAAGCTCAACATTCAGAAAACGAAGATCATGGCATCTGGTCCCATCACTTCATGGGAAATAGATGGGAAAATAGTGGAAACAGTGTCAGACTTTATTTTTTTGGGCTCCAAAATCACTGCAGATGGTGATTGTAGCCATGAAATTAAAAGACGCTTACTCCTTGGGAGAAAAGTTATGACCAACCTAGATAGCATATTCAAAAGCAGAGACATTACTTTGCCGACTAAGGTCTGCTAGTCAAGGCTATGGTTTTTCCAGTGGTCATGTATGGATGTGAGAGTTGGACTGTGAAGAAAGCTAAGTGATGAAGAATTGATGCTTTTGAACTGTGGTGTTGGAGAAGACTCTTGAGAGTCCCTTGGATTGCAAGGAGATCCAACCAGACCATTCTGAAGGAGATCAGCCCTGGGATTTCTTTGGAAGGAATGATGCTAAAGCTGAATTTGGCCACCTCATGAGAAGAGCTGACTCATTGGAAAAGACTCTGATGCTAGGAGGGATTGGGGGCATGAGGAGAAGGGGACGACCGAGGATGAGATGGTTGGATGGCATCACTGACTTGATGGACGTGAGTCTGAGTGAACTCCAGGAGTTGGTGATGGACAGGGAGGCCTGGAGTGCTGCGATTCATGGGGTCGCAGAGTCGGACATGACTGAGCAACTGAATTGAACTGAACTGAGGCTTGAAGACCATAAGGGTTTCTTCTCTGATGAGGTCATGATCATAGATGATGATAGCATCCTCAGAGGAGCACCCTCAGAGGAGCAATAAGTTCCTTATGGGCAACTGGGAGATCAACTTAGGTGTGACTTGGATACATAGGAAATTACTTTGAAGTCAGAATGGTGAGGTCTGAACATACTGGTTACACTTCTGCAAATAAGAAACTCTGCTTAACTCATCAGCAGACAGCTGCTCACATAATTTGATTTGAAGAATACTGCAAAGTTTCTCTCTCCAAAAAAAAATTTCCTCAAGGAGGACATCGCCCACCCCTACAGGAAATTCCAACCCTCTTTGATCAGACAATTTAAGGGGAGCCAGGGTTTGTCCCCAGAAGGTTAGTGTTAAACTGCAGATGTTATCTGGGAGCAGAGGAGAATCCTGAGGGTTCTATTGATCTCATTGTACAATGGCAAGCATTGGTTTATTATTAGACTAACAAACTGTTGCCTAGGAAACTAGAAGAGAGAAGAGGTGGGGTGAAAAGTGCGGGTGAGGGATAAGGTGAGAGTATGTTATCAAATAGCTTGGGCTAGACATGCATCCTCAGGGCCAAGCATGAAAGGTTGGCACAAGCAGCACCCACACAATGACCCCATTGTGGTTGGGATGCTAGAGAAACAATAAAAGAAACCAAGGGCAGTGTGAAAAAACGTCCTGGGTGAGGATACAAAAGCAGAATGTCTCAAAGACCTCAAAGGTTTCCCTTGGCTATCTTGTTGATCAGAACAACCAGCTATTTGAAGAATTTATACTAATACATGAAAATTTTCTCCTGGGTTCCTCAAATAGCCACTATAATTGTAAGACTATAAGACTCAAGCTATAAATTTGTTCTTCTGCTCTTTTTTTCTTCCAAAACATTACCTTCCCCTTAACACCAAGAGGATTCACGGTGGCTAAACACATATAGCCATGGGACTTCCCTCATAGCTCAGTCGGTAAAGAATCTGCCTGCAATGTAGGAGACCCGGGTTCGATTCCTGGGTTGGGAAGATCCCCTGGAGAAGGAAATGGCACTCACTCCAGTATTCTTGCCTGGGAAATCCCATGGACAGAGGAGCCTGGAGGGCTACCGTATATGAGGTCACAAGAGTCAGACATGACTTAGAGACTAAACCACCACCACCATACACATATTGCTATAGCAGAATCGGATGTGAATAGATTCACACACACACTAATTCACTATTGCCCAGAAGTTAACACTGACAGTGGTGAAACTGTCATGTGTTTGGACTGGGGATGCCAGATTTAGCAAATGAAAATATAGGACCTTCAGTTAAACTAGAATTTTAAATTCAAATTTAACTGAATGTTCCCTATTTTACCTGGCAACTCTACTTTAGAACTAATTAGGACTGTCTTTTTCTCATAAACTTGTCATAATGGGTTGCCACTTCCTATTTCTGGGTCTTTAAGATCCCCTGGAGGAGGGCATGGCAACCCACTTCAGTATTTTTGCCTGAAGAATTCCATGGACAGAGGAGCCTGGTGGGTTACAGTCTATGGGGTTGCAAAGAGTTGGACATGATTGAGTGCGTGCACACACACACACACACACACACATTTATAGAAAGCAACTAAAACTGGTAATTAAAGATTCAATTCACAAAACAAATACTGAGCAGGCATTTCCTTTTACAAAGTATTTATTGTGTAGATAAGCTGTGGGGAAATCAAATGTGGTTAAAATACAGTCACCGTTTCTCATATGCTTATAAGCATGAGTGTGAATAACCATCATTACAAGGCAGAAGGAAAGATGCCAAATAGAGTGTGTCTTAAGACTCCAGAGGAAGGAGTGATTAAGTTAGATGGAAAGAATTTGGGTAGGATTTTGTGACCAGAGAAGCAAAGAAGGGTATTCTAGGCTCATGGAACAGTAAACATGAACAAAAACTTGGAGGAATAAATAGTCATAGTACATATTTGAGAAGTCGTGAGTAAACCAATGTTTAGAGTGCAGAATGTACAGAGAAATTAGATGAAGTTGATGCTGAGAAAGGTAGGTCAGGGTTGGATGGAGAAGGATCTCGGATGTGGTGCTACGAGTTTCATGGCAAAGATGTGGAGGTGTAGGAAGAGCCTAAGTACTTACTCTGAGAAGAGCATAATCCATCCTGTGTTTCAGGATGAAACATGTCTAGCAAAGTAATGATGGTTTGGTGAAGCAAGAAGTTAGAGGCAGAGAGCTAGCTTAGCAGGATGATTGCAATTATTAACAATTGATATCTTATGATTTTAGTAAAAGGTAATCACTCTCTCTTTAATGTACTGAAAAGCCTACTTTCTGCTTCTGAAGTGGCAAAAGAGTCCTTTCATTGCCACCTCTGTTGTTGGTCCTGGCCTCTGAGGCCTCACTCGATCCGTATCAGCATTTCTCTCCCTGTAGGGCTTCCCAGGTGGTGCCAATGCAGAAGATGCAAGAGATGTGGGTTCAATCTCCAGGTCAGAAAGATCCCCTGGAGAAGGAAATGGCAACCTGCTCCAGTATTATTCTTGCCTGAAAAATTCCATGGACAGAGGAGCTTGGCAGGCTGCAGTCCATAGGGTTGCAAAGATTTGGACACGACTGGGCACAGCACAACACAGCATAGCTGGCAGCTCTGTGGATCACAGGCTGCAACACTTCCCTACACATCTAAGTGGTGCACAGGCCTGTTCCTGGGATAACATATTCCTGGACATCCATGGACTCACCACTCTGTTCCCAAGTAAAGGGATGTTCTTGTGATGGTTACAGGGACTGGGAGAGTCATGGATAGATTACTATCCAAGAACATCTTCCTTCCATGAATTTATGATTTCAGGTTCTTTATAGAAGTGATTCTTTTATTTTACAATTAAGCATGTATCTTCAGAGTAATAATAATGTAATCTTAATTTGAGTTTTTGTATTGACCACATTTATATCTATAATAAGAGATAAAACAAATCAAACATAATTATAACTAAAACTCACTGGATACAACATTTTGATGTATAAAGATATCATTAAAAAAGCCATTTTAACTTATTAATTCTGTAAAGATTAAGAATAAATTACACCAAATGCTGGTTTTGATATAGTCTTATGTACTACTAATAAGATGAAAATTGGTAAGACTTTTATGGAAGGCCATTTTTCAGTAACTGAAAGTTTCATGCTCCAGAATTTCTAAATTATAGGTGAGGGAATTCATGCCAAAGAAATAATTTTAAATATATATCAAAGATTATGGTATAATTATATTCATTACAATTGCTTAACAATAAGAGATTTGTGAATTTTTTTTTTTTTTGAAATTTACTCTACAAGGATATTTGGTTAGGAGAATAAAATATTATGACTTTCTTGTTCATTCTTTAAATTTCTTTGGAAAAGTTATCAAAACATTTAAAAATGTTCCCAATGTTAACTAAGACACTACTAAACTTATTTTTCTTTATACTCTATCCAAACAGTGGAAGAATAAACATGGTTAAATATTTAGCAGTTAATTTTTTGTTTCTTCAATTAGCAGTCATTATTCTTCAAAGCATAAAATTTAGGAACTATTATATAAGTATTTGTATTTATGTAATTAAGCCCAACAGATAAGTCTTATATTATTAATGATTTATTCTCTTCGAATCTTTTCCCATAGGTTTCATTTAGGCTGCAGTGAGCCAGTTTTTTTTTTTTTTTTTAATCTTTTTTTCTTTAAAATGTGTTTTATTTTTGAATGAGAAAAGAGATTTGAGTATCTAGCCAACTCACTAAATTCTTTTTCCTTTGCTTAAAAGAAATACCAAGAAAATTTTTTCTTGAATTCTATTGCTGATTTAATTTTCTCCTATTGAGTCTTTAGCTTTTATTCCCCTCTCAACACACAAATTTGGTTTCATTTGGTCTTTTCGAGTCTAGTGGGCTCTCAGTCTAAATTTTTTTTTTATCTACCTGACAGTCAAAAGAACTCCTGGTTTCTATAAGGATTAAGTCAGGAAGCAGTTTCTAACTACAACAAATTGAAACGTTTGCACAAGGAAGTGTTGCTTTTATAAGTGATGGGAAACTTCAAATTTGATTACAAGCAACCTTTGGCTTCCTATCTGTTCAACAATAGGCCATGTTGTTAAGGGCAATTTCCATGCACAGCATGTGGGTCCCATTTTTTCATCCTTAGACATGGTTGTTTACTGTTCAGCACTGTTTATGCATTTTAATCAGGCTTTTTCAGTCTCCCTTAATAAATCACTACAAAGCGATTGTACCAAAACAAGAACTATTATGCAGTATTGGTTGCCCTTACACATTATTTGCTGCCCTGGAGTTTCACTCAGTACCCAAATTTAAAAAATAATGACCACAAGAACAAAATCCATAGCTAAGAGTATTATATTTGGAATTGCAACATTTCTGGCTAAATACCCTCTTAGAGCGCCATTCTTTAACAGTAGGAGCCTGACTTTAAAATTCAGTTCAAGCAAGAATGACTTAACAATTGGAACCTGCCATCAGTCTTGGGGACTGAAAGTCTTTCTGATGGGATGAAGCTGACAGCCTAGTTCCTGCCTGGCAGGCATTCACATGAAATGTGCCTGTATTAGTACAGATAAATGTTTAGACATTCAGGTATCTTGCTGTCTGAGAAGAGTATTACCAGTTAAGGGCAGAAGAAAACGGAGTTTTCAGGCATTTATGCCTGAGTGAGAAAAAACAATGACGTGTTAGCATCATCTGGCAAGCAGGCAAAAGAAACAGTGTGGCCTATCTCTCTTCCCTCTTTAAAGCTAAACTTTCATTTGCTTCTAAACAAAGGCAAAAGTACAAATTTTCCTCCAAGAATTTTTTGTTCTTGTTGAATTAAGTAGGTTTTCTTAACTTTGGTTTCCAGCATCAAAGACAGGTTATAATAAGCTATAATATTTTAAAGCCCAGGCCAGAGGTAAGAAAGCCTTAAAGGAAAAAGAAAGCAAGGAGCATTGTACAATGTAGATTTGCATCTTAAAACATAACAGCACTTAGAATTTAGATCCACTGATATATTTTAGAATAGTCACTGGAAATTTAACAGCATAAATATGTATTACAATTTCTTGGAGACTCAGGAGGAAAGTTGATAAAAAATAGGAATTCCCAGAAAATGTTTTAAATGAATAGATGGTCCCCAAACCAAGTAATTATTTGGAAATGTGGATGCTAACCTACTTTACAAAATATCTTGTATTTCCCTTTGACATCACTGTGTAAAATCCACTGGAGTCCCATGGAATTCAGCAGAGGCAGGTGCTGTGCATAATTCCTTACAAACCCAGCCAGCTGAAGTGCTGTTTTGGACATGGCCTGGAGAGAATATTTCATGAGTGAGAAATCGAACTGTCATGTGTTTAATTAAGAGGCAGAATAAAGTGTTTAAGGACTGTTTCTGAAAGTATTCATCATGAAAGCGACAGCCACACTTTTAGAGGTGTTCTGACTTAAATTCCTGTGCATCCAATGGTATAGTACAAAAGTATTCCACCTGAAAACCAGAAACGTGGCATTTAATTGACAAGTTTTCTAAATTGTAGCAAAATCTCCAGAAATTCACTCTTTACCTCTTTCTTTTTGACTATAAAGTTTTAGTCCTTTTTCTTTTTCCAAATAATTTATTTTTTCCTCTCTCTCTCTCCAGCCCAGGTCCTTAAGCATTGATTCCTTTCTTCAAGATGTCCCCCTGGCTGCTGGTTGCAGTAGGGATAAAGTCACCTGGAAAATATCTTTTCACAACTCAATTTGTCTTTCAGGAAATTCATCACAATTCTCTTTATTTCTTTGTCCATAGAACTTTGAAGCACAGACTTTTAACTCATGACCCTGATTCAGCCCCTTCTCTTTAGTGAATAAACGCACTTATGCATGGGTAAAGGACTGCATTTCCCAGTCTTCTGTGGCTAGGGGTGATGATGTGACTATGTTCCAACCAATAAAAGACAAACAGGAGTATTGTGTAGACTCTCCAAGAAGTCTTCCTAAAAGGAAGGAGTTTCTTTACCTCCATGCTCACCCCAAAATCCAACTGCTTAGAATATACATGTGATGTTGGAGCTCTAGCAGCTGTATGGACCCTGAGGATTACAGTCACGTCCTATAGATGGCAGAGTGGTGAACTGCAAGGATTCTGAGTCTTGGATAACTTTATGGAACTATGATTCCAGTCATGAGCAGTGTTAGGTTTTTCTGTTATACACAACTGAAATAATCCTAATGGATACACCAACTGAAGTAGGGGGAAGTTTTTTTAAATGGTGATTTTGATATCATTAGAAGAAATTTAGTAAACTATTTTTTTAAAAAGGTCACAAAAAAAGACAGATTAACACAGATGGAATTTTTATGCTCAGGAATTTTCCTTTTGCGTATGTGTTTTTGATAGCTAAGTATCTGTTTGAACCTGTAAATGTTTATGATTTGGACAAATTCTCCCCCTGGCCTATGGTAAAGTCATTGATTGGCCAACTATATAGAATTATTGGCATAAGACTTTGAATCTAATGCTGCCAGACATCTGGGGAACATGTTGGAGATTTGGGGTTTATATCTGGTTTGGTAAGTACAAAGCATTTCTTTAAAGTTCTGCTTGCCTTAATAGTTCTGTCTTGGACTGCTCAGGGCTAAAGAGAAACACATTTTGAAAATATATTAATCAGAATGATGCTATGATTATTTTATTATTATTATTATTGCAACATTTATTGAGCACTTACTATATATAAGTACTTTACTAAGCACTTTACCTGTGTAATTTTATTTAATTCTTTCATCTATAAGATAGAGATATCGTTGTTTTTTTATCATTTTACACCTGAGGAGATCAAAGCCCAGAAAGTAAATCAGTAGTTTTAGGGACTGGAAGATAGGCAATTTAGACTTAGACAACTGGAAAAGTTGGGAGGAACCCCCAAAATGTTTGCTTGAACATAGCATTGCTGATACTGTTCATGGGGCTCTCAAGGCAAGAATACTGAAGTGGTTTGCCATTCCCTTCTCCAGTGGACCACATTCTGTCAGAACTCTCTACCAAACCCGTCTGACCTAGGTGGCCCTAAACGGCATGGCTCATAGTTTCACTGAGTTAGACAAGGCTGCGAGTCATGTGATCAAATTGGTTAGTTTTCTGTGATTGTGGTTTTCAGTCTGTCGGTCCTCTGATGGAGAAGGATATACAAAAAAGATCTTCATGACCCAGATAATCACGATGGTATGATCACTCACCTAGAGCTAGACATCCTGGAATGCAAAGTCAAGTGGGCCTTAGGAAGCATCACTATGAACAAAGCTAGTGGAGGTGATGGAATTCCAGTTGAGCTATTTCACATCCTAAAAGATGACGCTCTGAAAGTGCTGCCTCAATATGCCAGCAAATTTGGAAAACTCAGTAGTGGCCACGGGACTTAAAAAAGTCAGTTTTCATTCCAATCCCAAAGAAAGGCAATGCCAAAGAATGCTCAAACTACCGCATAATTGCACTCGTCTCACACGCTAGTAAAGTAATGCTCAAAATTCTCCAAGCCAGGCTTCAACAGTAGATGAACCATGAACTTCCAGATGTTCAAGCTGGATTTAGAAAAGGCAGAGGAACCAGAGATCAAATTGCCAACTTCCATTGGATTATCAGAAAAGCAAGAGTTCTAGAAAAACATCTACTTTTGATTTATTGACTATGCCAAAGCCTTTGACTGTGTAGATCACCACAAACTGAAAAATTCTTAAAGAGATGGAATACCAGACCAACTGACATGCCTCTTGAGAAATCTGTATGCAGGTCAGGAAGCAACAGTTAGAACTGGACATGGAACAACAGACTGGTTCCAAATAGGAAAAGGAGTATGTCAAGGTTGTATATTGTCACCCTGCTTATTTCACTTACCTGCAGAGTACATCATGAGAAACATTGGGCTGGATGAAACACAAGCTGGAATCAAGATTGCTGGGAGAAATATCAATAACCTCAGATATGCAGATGACACCACCCTTATGGCAGAAAGTGAAGAAGAACTAAAGAGCCTCTTGATGAAAGTGAAAGAGGAGAGTGAAAAAATTGGCTTAAAACTCAACATTCAGAAAACTAAGATCATGGCATCCGATCCCATCACTTCATGGAAAGTAGATGGAGAAACAGTGGAAACAGTGACAGACTTTATTTTTTGGGGCTCCAAAATCACTGCAGATGATGACTGTAGCCATGAAATTAAAAGATGCTTACTCCTTGGGAGAAAAGATATGACTGATATTGAAGTTGAAACTCCAATACTTTGGCCACCTGATACGAAGAACTGACTCATTGGAAAAGACCCTGATGCTGGGAAAGATTGAAGGCAGGAGGAGAAGGGAACAACAGATGAAATGGTTGGATGGCATCATTGACTCAACGGACATGAATTCGAGTAAACTCTCAGAGTTTGTGATGGACAGGGAGGCCTGGCGTGCTGCAGTCCATGGGATCGGAAAGAACTGGACATGACTGAGCAACTGAAATGAACTGAACTGAACTGAACATTGCTGATGAGGCAGTGAATAATTATAGCCCCCAATCCAGAAGAATATAGAAATAGAGAAATATGAGTTTAGTATTTGAGGAAAGGGTATACAAGAAGATGAGAACAGTTCCCCTGCTGGAGCTTGAAAGTTTGCAAAGGATGGCTGAGGAATACTTTTGATAGGTTCATAGGACTAGGGCAGCAAAAGCTGGAGTCAAGGACCTGTTAATGTTGAGTGCTCATGTGAATACTTCGGCCTGGGACCCTGAAGGGCTACACTCTACTAACAAAAGTGAAACATAAGCAATCCAGCCCTTCTGTGTGTCCTAGAGAATTTCAGTTCTTGACATTGATTAAAGGTAATTCTTGATTGCTAAAATCCTTAGATGCCTGGCAAAAGCAGATGGAAAATCCTCTCTGGAGAATGGTAACATTATCCCAGGTCTCAAAATCATTTCACAAACAAATTTTTATACACAATGTGTGATACACAATAAAAGAAAACATGACACAAAATGAGTTAGTTAGCATAGAGAGAATTAGTAGAAACAACAGAGAGAAAAACAAAACACACAGAAAAAAACCCAGAACCCCAGAAGCTTCAGATATTAAATTAATAAGATACTGTTTTTAAAATAACTTCCTTGCCAAGTTCAAGGATATAAAAAATAAAATTAAAAAATTCAGTTGAGAGCTAGAAACTACAAAAAATATTGACATTTGACCCCTACAAAATATCCTTATCCAAAGAATTTTATAAGTAAAAAATACAGCAATTAAAATCAAGAAGTTAATGAATTGATTAAACAGTGTATTAGACACAAATGAAGAAAGAATTGGTGAACTGAAAAGAGAGTTCAGAAGAAAATATCCAAACTTCAGATGGAGAGATAAGGCAAAAGGTGATGAAAAGAAAAAGGAGAAAGAAAACACAAGGAAAGAATGTAAGGGTCTAATCTATATTTAAATGAAGTACCAGAAAGAGATAAGAAAATGGAAAGACGCAATATTTGAAGAGAGAATGGCTGATTTTTTCCAAAAGTTGCTGAAAGACAACAAAGTTTTAAGAAAGAACAACAGGTTTAAGAAACTGGATATAACTTGATTCAGGATAAATAAAATGATATTCATATCTGGATATATCATAATAGAAATTAAAAAACAAACAATTAAAAAGAAGAAAAACAGCCAGGGGAAAAAAGATAACCACTAAAGTAATAACAGTCTGAGATGTGATCTATCAACTGTAACAGTGAAAATCAGATGGCAATTGTATGAAATTGCTAATGTGCCAATCTAGAATAATTTACCCAATCAAAATATCCTTCCATAGTAAAGATAAAATTTTAAAAATGGAGAGAACTTATTACCAGCAGATTCATAGTATAAGAAACCTGACATTTCCTTTAGGAAGAAGGAAAATGATGGTAAATAAAGAGTCAGAGCGTAAGGAAGAGAAAAATGAGAATAGAAATGATAAAAATGTGGGTAAATAAAAGTAAATACTAACTGTATAAAATAATTATCATGACTCAAGTAATTAAAATATATATGGAGTTGAAACATGACAGTTTCATATATAGCATATATATTGGGAACAGAGTTAATGGTGTTCAGTATTCCAAGATTGTTTCATTATCTCAGAAGGGAGTAAAAACATTAACTAAGATTAGATTTTGATAAATTATGTATGAACATTTAAACTTCTGAAAAAGCATTAAAGAATAACAAAAGACAGTAGAACTAATTTCCAAGCTAGTTGAGGAAAACTATGAAATAATAAAAATAATTGATCCAAAATAAAGGAAGAAAGGAGAGAAGGAACATAGAAGAGACAAGATGAATAGAAAAACTGAGTAAAATGCCATATTTTTATTTAAGTAAACCAATGCTTACTTTAAGTAGTAATGAATTGAACAACCCAATTAAAAGAAAAATATTGTCAGGCTGAATTAAAATATACAACTATGTATCTTTATAACAGATTCATCTAAAGCATGTATGCTGTATAGTCAGAAAAATTAAAGGTAAAATAACAGAAAAGGCTCATTTTTACAGAAAGGTAAACGGTTATAAAAATGTATGAAATTAATAGTGGCCTCAGGAACTTCTCTGGTGGTCCAATGGTTAGGAGTCTGTGCTTCAAATGCAGGGTGTGCAGGTTCAGTCCCTGGTCAGGAAACTAGGATCCCATATGTTGTGCGGTGTGGCTAAAAAAAAGTGACTTCAAACTATACAAAGAAAAAAATTGACAAAACTACTGGAAAAAAAACACCCATGATTATAATGAGTAACTGTTTTAAGAGAGCAAGCAAAACATAAAACAAAATGAAGCAAGGATACAGAAGAATTGAACAACACAATTAACAATATAGACATGATGGAAATAGATGTAACACTCTACCCAACAACTGCAGAATGCACATTATTTTTAATCATGTACAGAATATTTACAAAGATTGATCATACACAAGCAAATTTCAAAAAATTTCAAAGGATGTTTTCACACCAAAATTGAGTAAGCTAAAAAATATGATGAAAAGATAATTTGAAAATCCCAACATATTAGGCAACTAAAAATACACTTGTAAGTAATCAATATGTCAAAGGAGAAATTATAATACATTGGAAATTAGAAAATATTTTTAAACTTACAACTTGCAGTAAAAGCAGTGCTTAGAAAATATGTAATCTTAAAATGCAAAATACTTGGAAAAAATTCTGAAATTCATTACCTAAGTATCTATCTTAAGAAGTCAGAAAATGAATAGCAAAATTAACTCAAAGAAACTAAACAGTAGGAAATAAAATAGAAGCAGAAACTAATGAAGTGGAAAGCAAAAAGATTAAGAAAAAATGTAAAAGACTTGACTAATATGCTAAGAATTAAAAGAGCACAGTTTTGCAAATCATGCAGATATTAAAAAAATAGTAAAAGGGTGTTAGAAATAATTTTATACCAGTAGAATAACAAATGAGGGGAAATAGGTATCAACACATTTCTGAAAAACATATTTAGTCCAACACTGACCCAAAAAGAAAATTTGAATATTCTTACAATTGTTTAAAAAGTTAATTTTAAACTCAAAATTTTCCTACAAACAAAGTTCCAGGCCCACATAGCATAAGTGGCAAATTCTAAAATATATTTAAAGAAGAAATAGTTTCAGTTTTGTAAAACTCTCCCAGAAAAGTAGAAAAACACTTTTGTAAACTCATTTCAACAAGTTAGTATAACTTCAATCCAAAAGTCTGACAAGGACATTATGAGAAAGGAAGATTAAAGTCAATCTTATTTATAAACATGGATGGACATAACGAATCAAATTCAACAATAATATCCAAAATATATAATAGATTAATTATATCATAAACTGGTTGGGTCTTCAAAAATTCTAGATTAGATACAATTTGCTAATGAATTAGTATAATTTGTCACATTAATGAAGTAAAGGAGAAAAATATCATTGCAATTGATGCAAAAAAATGCAGCTTCCATTATAATTTAAAATTCTTTTAGTAAACTAGGAGTGGTTTATTGATAGAGGATTTCTAAAAACCCTTAGAGATATCATCAGATTTGATGATGGTTAAATGTTGAAAGCTTTCTTCTAAAATGAAAAACAAGACAAGGGTATCTGCTTACCATTGTATCTGCCTAATATTGAACTGGAGAGTATACTAGGGAAACTCTTATGTGTATGTAACAGAAGGCCCTATAAAATATGGGTTAAATCATGAGAAAAAATTTTAATCTAACATAACAGTTCAGTTCAATTCAGTCGCTCAGTCATGTCCAACTCTTTGCGACCCTATGGACTGCAGCACACCAGGCTTCCCTGTCCATCACCACCTCCCACAGTTTATTCAAAGTCATGTCCATTGAGTCGGTGATGCCATCCAACCATCTCATCCTCTGTCATCCCGTTCTCCTTCAGCCTTCAATCTTTCCCAGCATCAGCATCTTTTCCAGTGAGTCAGTTCTTCTCATCAGGTGGCCAAAGTTTGGGAGTTTCAGCTTCAGCATCAGTCCTTCCAATGAATATTCAGGACTGATTTCCTTTAGAATGGACTGGTTGGATCTCCTTGCAGTCCAAGGGACTCTCAAGAGTTTTCTCCAACACCACAGTTCAAAAGCATCAATTTTTCGATGCTCAGTTTTCTTTAACAAAACAGGAACTCTGCTAAAAAGTGCCTGGATTTTCCCAGAGGCTTAGTAATGTCATAAAGGATCCAAACTCTTTCTCCTCTGTTCCCCTCAGGTTGATTCTTTGGCTTACCCGTTCATATTTTTCAAGATGGCTGCCACAACTTCAGGCATCAGAGACAGAACAATATCTGGTCAAAGAAAAACTGCATTGCATTCATTACCTCCTATTCTCTATTTAACAGCGAGGGAAACCTGTCCTAGGATATCTCTAGCAGGCTTTCTTTACAGCCCATTGGATAGCATTGGATCACAGGCCAATACCTAACCTCAAGGGAAGTCACAAGAATCATCAGTATTTTTGGCCTCTATAGGGATGTGAAGGCTCTGTCAACCAGAAAAAGGCAAAGGAGAATAGGTAGAGAATGTCTTTTGTATAGTGAACAATAATGTCTGCCATAGACAGCTTAAGTAACTCACCCAAGGTCACATTTCTAGTAAGTGGCAGAGCTGGGATTTGAACTGAAGCAGCCTGACACACTCTGAAAGCCTATACATTCTTGGCCTAGTATATGACTTTGAAAACAGTGTACTTTAACTTAATTCTCCATCCAGAACCCATAAAATCATCTGAATACATTGACTCTCAGTGCCACCCTCAAAGTCTTTACAGTACTCTATTACAGTATTCACAGAAATTATCTGACAGTCATTGAAAAGCTTAAATAAGCTAAAATTCATCTGTTTTTCACAGAAAAGTTTTAATTTCACAGAGAACTTCTTTAGAAATAATTATTTATAACATTTGGGAATTTTAAAATCAATCTATTATGTGTTTGAAAGAATGTGAGAACAGCTCATCAGATTTGAAAAGCAGTAATATGCATACAAATCACATAAAAGGTTTATAATAAGATTAAGTATCACTAAGCAGAAAAAGAAACACAAAATACAAGCACACATTTAAAAATAAAATGGGTATATCTTAAAATAAATCTTTTCAGCAAAGTTAAAGTAGTAGAAGATGCTTATGTAGGAAAAAAAGTTTTAACATTGTGAAATCACATTTTCACTTTATGGAACATAAAGTTATATGAATACTATTAAAGTTACATTATAACAGAACAATTGTACCTATTTATCACCTGTTGTAATAAAAGCAGATACAGCTAATTGATTTAAAATACTCTCAAGTAGTTTTAATTATATAAACAAAAATTAGCTTCTATAAACATGTGTGTGTGTATATTTAAAATTGGTAAGCAAAATAATTTCATGAAATTAAGTTATTCTTGGCCCTAATCATTACTATGAGGCCAGCATCTTTTAGTTTCCATACTCTATAGTTGTATTTTTGTATTGAAACAAGACCACATATTGCAAGAAATAATTTTTTTTTTCAATTTCCAGTACAACTTGGGCGGTATTTTATGTTCACATCTTTGTGGCTAATTCTATGGTTTACAAATCAAAAATGACTATTCAGCTCTATGCTGTCTATCCCCAAAGGCACTGGCCAGTCTTGCTTGAGATGAGGGAGCATGGGGTAGAGACAGGAGGACTACCTCTACCTGGGTCCCTGCAGGTTATTTACTACCATCATAGGTACAGTGCTGAAGTCTGGAGGCCCCAGGGTGAATAAAGGGGAGAAATCAATGAACGGGTCGGTACATTTCTATTGACCTTTGACAACAGTTCTAGGTTCTATGGAGAATAGAAACCACCCTGTATCTGTGGTTCAGGGGCTCACAATCTATTGTGGGAGACATAATTAAATATAAGTGAATAGGTAAATGGCAGATTACCTTAGGCAATTATAATGATATGCGGAGAAATGAATCCTGGCTTGGTAAGAACATGGGTAAATTTCCTAGAAGCAGCAGGAGAGAGGAGTGATAAAGCCATACTGTGCAGTAGGATTAGTTTGAACCAACAAATATATTGGTGTGTGGAAGGTTTTAAATTGAATGGGTAGAGGATTTCAGAGGAGTATGCTTGAGATCAGACTGGAAAGGTAGGAAACAAACTCCTTACTAAATCCCTGTTCTTAATATGTCATATACCCTAATCAAAATCATCACAGGAAGTTTAGGCCCTTAAGGTCTTCCTTTATTGCCTGAACACTTGCTGTCCCTGTACATCCAATAGTCTAACCCAAATCCCACCCATCCTTGATCTCCAAATCCTTCCATGATGCCCTTTGGAGCTTCTCATTGCCATCAGCAAAGTCCCCTCTATCCTCGATTTCTTTCTCCGAAGGCTCCATCCACATACTTGCTCTAACACAAATCTTATACTTCTCTAAGAGCAGAGCATCACCCAAGTAAGCCAAGTAATGGCTTCTCAAGTAATGGCTGCTCCCACCTCCATCTTGCAAATCACTGGACCTGAAAGTGAGATGGTTGCCCTTTTACTCCTTTTTGTTATTTCCCAACAACCGTTCTTACCTCCTTGCTTAAAAATTCCTCTTCTTTTGATGAATTATATTGGTTTATCACCCTTCACTCCACCACACTGCAGACATCCATGATCCTTCTGGGGGACTTTTCCTTATTTACTGAAGATTTTAGCACATCCCTCACTGCTTTTTAAACGCCTGCACATGACTCAATGAACTGTCATCATTTTTGGTCATTTCTGTTTCCACACAACTGTTTCAAGCCAAATCCTCCTGCCTGTGAACTTGTCTTCACTCCTCCTGGTACCTACTTCCATAGAACTTGTCATTATCATACAATGACAACCACCACCACCACCACCACCATCCAACCCATCTCATTAATCAGTTCAGGTTTCTGTCACAGAATGCCATAGACTGGGTGGCTTAGACAAAAACATTTATTTCTCACAGTTTGGAGGCTGTGAAGTTCAAAGTCAAGTCCTAGATCAACGTAGATCCAGTGTTTGGTGAGGGCACTCTTACTGGTTTGCAGAAGCCATCTTCCTCTTGTATCCTCACATGGCTGAGAGAAAAACCATCTCTCTGGAATCTCTTCTTATAAGGATACTCATCCCATTCAGGAGGGCTCCATCTTCATGACCTAATTCGTTTCCAAAGTCTCTACCTCCTAATACAATCACATCGGGAGTTGGGATTTCAAAGTATGGATTTTGACGGGACAAAACATTCAGTCTGTAGCGCTCCCAACAGCAAGTGTCCTATTCTCTAGAGAGCACCACTTAATATCCTTTTAGTTCAGTTCTTCAAACACTAAGATTTTCACAGTTCTTTGAGCCCATTGACCTCACCAACTTTTTTAGTTCATCACCCACCTGTGTACTCGCAACTCTTTTTACCCAGCTTAGGTTCCATTGTTAATTATTATAATAAGTCCCTTTAATCTAAACTCAGCTTCTTGCCCTTCTGTCCCCCTGCTGTATTCACTGGAAAAAAAACACAAACCATGTTTAAGTCCAGTTCTCCATCTTCTCTGCTCCTGGTGCAGCTAAACCCAAAATCATACAGAATGCTCTCGCTTTAAATTTACAACCACAAATCTTAAGTGGGATCTCCAACATCTGTCAGTTCACTTCCTTATTTTCTGGGAATACTTTACAAAAAAACCCACTGTTTCCTTTGTCCTCAAATGTAAAATTGACTCCTGCTCCACTCATTCACTGTTGGTATCTTAATTTATTTCATTATATGGAAAAGTAATTGGTTAAGAACTTATTTTAAATCTACTAA
This sequence comes from Capricornis sumatraensis, assembly GCF_032405125.1. Lineage (NCBI taxonomy): Eukaryota > Metazoa > Chordata > Mammalia > Artiodactyla > Bovidae > Capricornis > Capricornis sumatraensis. The sequence continues at coordinate 79,850,614 of NC_091072.1, forward strand.
CCAATCACATCTGCACTTACAGCTTTTGCCTTTCGACCTGTTGAAATGGATAAATTGTCTAGACTCCTATGTAAGGCCAAGTAATCCGGTCGTACATGGAACAGTAGCCCAGGTATGCAGATGAGGATCTTCTTACCTACCCTCAGACTTAGCTTCTGTCATTAGCCCTTTTTTCTGAATTATCACTTTTTCCTTAACACTTTTCTTATTCTTATTAGTGCCTTAGAAAATGAAGCAAAACAAAAAACCTTACACATTTCCATTCAGATACTGCTCCATCACTCTGCTCCCCTTTATAATAAAATTCTTCAAGAGATTTCCTTAAATGCATTGTCACTTCTTTGTCCCCTATATTCTTTTTTTACATTGAAGTATAGTTGATTTACAATGATGTGTTAGTTTCAGGTATACAGCAAAGTTATTCAGTCATATATATTCTTTCTCAGATTCTTTTCCATTATATGTTATTACAGGATATTGAATAGAGTTCACTGTGCTATGCAGTAGGTCCTTGTTGGTTATCTATTTTACATACAGCAGTGAATATCTGTTAATCCCAAACTCCTAATTTCTCCCTCATTCTTTCCACTTTGTTAAGCATTAGTTTGTTTTCTATCCCTGGGTCTATTTCTGTCTTGCAAATAAGTTCATTTGTATCCTTTTTTAAATATTCCACATATAAGTGATGTCATATGGTATTTGTCTTTCTCTTTCTTCACTAAATATGATAATCTCTGGGTCCATCCATGCTGCTGCAAATGGCATTACTTCATTCTTTTTTACGGCTGATTTATATTCATATATATATATATATATATATACCACATCTTTCTTATACATTCATTTATTGGTGGACATTTAGGTTGCTTTCATGTCTTGGCTACTATAAATAGACTTCTATATTCTTTGACCCATTACAATCAGGCTTTAGTCTTCATGTCTAGGCTAGAATAATAAAGGTCCCTACAAACTCAGTTTTGTCAAATGTAGTCATTCCTTTTAAAAAGTGTGTTTCCAATTTAAAAAGTAAGGAGAACTCGGCAGCAGAGTTCAGTCGAGAAGAGCCTTGCTACTAAGTATGATTCATGAACAAGCAACTTCTACATCACTTGGGATCCTACTAGAAGTGCAGACTCTCACGTCCCATCCAAGACCTTGAGCAACCTCTCTGAGCCTCAGTTTATCTCTAAAATGGATAATAGTCAAGTCTCGATCCCTGCCTTACTCAGTCCTGCTGCAGAAGCTGACTGGTTGGTTCTTCTTTCTTCTTCAATTGCTTTGTTTACTTGGCTTCTAGGATGACACATGGTCCTAGTTTGCCACTAACCTTAACTGCAACTCTTAGTCAGACTCTTTTGAACTCTTCTACGTCTTGACCTGTAATTGTTGGAGTGCTCATGATATTCTTTTTTCACAGTTGTCCTAACCATCATGAACACACAAACTATAAATATTTCCACGATGTGATTCCTGAAGCCTCTGGACCATCACTTGAAGCTTCAGGCAATACTGTCTATTTGCTTCTTCATGTGTGTGAGTGTGTGTGTGTGTTTTCCATCACCCAGTTGTTTCCAGTTCTTTGCATCTCCCACCAGGCTCCTCTGTTTGTGGAATTTTCCAGGCAAGAATATTGGAACAGGGCTGTCATTTCCTCCTCCAGGGAACTTCCCAACCCAGGGACCAAACCTGCATCTCTTGCATCTCCTGCATTGGCAGGCGGATATGTTACCACTGCTCCAGCTGGGGAGCTTGTTTTTCAAGTGTACAAGTAGTATAATTTTTATGTGGGCCACTGCATGAAAATGATTAGAAAGTACTTTTAGGATGGTCACACCCAATTGCTTGGTTTTAAATACCATTTATAGGGAACTCCCTGGCAGTCCAATTGTTAGGAGTGCCCACTTCCACTGCAGGGGGCAAGAGTTTGATTCCTCGTTGGGGAACTAAGATCCCCATGCCATGTGGCATGGCCAAAATAAAGAAATAAAAATAAGTAAATACTATTTATATATTGATGACTTTCAAATTTGTATTTCTAACCTCAACTTTCCCCTGAACTCCAAGCTCCTGTATCCAGTTTCCTAAGAAATATCTTCACTTGTATGTCTAATAGGCCATCCCTAACTAAAACTACCAAAACTGATCTCATCACACCTCATGGAATCTCATGGGATTCAGGGAAAATGACAAAAGGAGAAATCCTTGACTCCCCAGTACAGAAGCAAATATGGGGACTAAATTCAAAACAGTCCTCAAATGCGACCACTTCAGGGGTTTTCTCATAGCTCAGTGGGTAAAGAATCTGCCTGCAATACAGGAAACCCCAGTTTGATTCCTGGGTTGGAAGATCCCCTGGAGAAGGGAAAGGCTGCCCACTCCAGCATTCTGGTCTAGAGAATTCCATGGACTGTATAGTCCTTGGGGTTGCAAGGAGTCGGACATGACAGAGTGACCTTCATTTTCAGTTTCATGACGACTACTCATTGCCTCTACTACCTCTACTCTATTCCACACCACCATTACCCTTACTTAAATGCATACGATTGCCTTCCAATTTCCCTACTTAGAGGACTGAGTGACTACTAGTCAATGTAATTGCCCTGCTCCTGACTTTTCATTGGTTGCCTATCACACTTAGAATAAAAAAGTCCTTTGGATGCTTATTAAGCTATACATGATCTGGCTTCAGGTTCTCTTTCCAAGATCAATTCCTCTCTCTCCCTGGCCAACCATGTCCCATCCATACCGGTCTCCTTGCCTGTGTGTGTGCTCAGCTGCTTCAGTCATGTCCAATTCTTTATGACCCTACAGACTGCAGGCCACCAGGCTCCTCTGTTCATGGGATTCTCCAGGCAAGAACACTGGAGTGGGTAGCCATCCCTTCTCCAGGTGATCTTCCTGGCCCAGGGATTGACCCTGCATCTCCTGCACTGCAGGCAGATTATTTTACCCACAGAACCACCTGGGTAGCCCCACTATTCTCTTTACTGTTCTTCAAAACCAAGTGTGCACTCATCTCAGGCCCACATTCCTTAGCTGCTAATCCTTTGTCCTAGATATTTTCAAGATTTGTGTCCATTCAGAAATTTGTCAAGATACTATTACCTTCTTAGATTGGCCTTTACAAAAGTCCCAACCAAAATAACTTGACACTCCTCCCCTCACTTTGCTTTATTTTCTTCAGTTCAGTTCAGTTCAGTCGCTCAGTCGTGTCCTACTCCTTGCGACCCCATGAATCGCAGCACGCCAGGCCTCCCTGTCCATCACCAACTCCTGGAGTTCACTCAGACTTACATCCATCGAGTCAGTGATGTCATCCATCCATCTCATCCTCGGTCGTCCCCTTCTCCTCCTGCCCCCAATCCCTCCCAGCATCAGAGTCTTTTCCGATGAGTCAGCTCTTCGCATGAGGTGGCCAAAGTACTGGAGTTTCAGCTTTAGCATCATTCCTACCAAAGAAACCCCAGGGCTGATCTCCTTCAGAATGGACTGGTTGGATCTCCTTGCAGTCCAAGGGACTCTCAAGAGTCTTCTCCAACACCACAGTTGAAAAGCGTCAATTCTTCAGTGCTCAGCCTTCTTCAAAGTCCAACTCTCACATCCATACATGACCACAGGAAAAACCATAGCCTTGACTAGACAGACCTTAGTTGGCAAAGTAATGTCTCTGCTTTTGAATATGCTGTCTAGGTTGATCATAACTTTTCTCCCAAGGAGTAAGCGTCTTTTAATTTCCTGGCTGCAATCACCATCTGCAGTGATTTTGGAGCCCCCCAAAAATAAAGTCTGACACTGTTTCCACTATTTCCCCATCTATTTCCCATGAAGTGATGGGACCAGATGCCATGATCTTCATTTTCTGAATGTTGAGCTTTAAGCCAACTTTTTCACTCTCCTCTTTCACTTTCATCAAGTGGCTTTTTAGTTCTTACTAGCAGTCGATTTTACCTGCCAACACAATTTATATTTATTCTTTGTTGGTTGTCTGTTTTCACTTGAGAAAGTAAGTTCTATGAGACACAGGAAGCGCTTGTTTTGTTCACTTCTGAGTTCTCAGTACCTAGAACAATACCATGGAGAAGTCAATGGCACCCCTCTCCAGTACTCTTGCCTGGAAAATCCCATGGATGGAGGAGCCTGGTGGGCTGCAGTCCATGCGGTCGCTAAGAGTCGGACATGACTGAGCAAGTTCCCTTTACTTTTCACTTTCATGCATTGGAGAAGGAAATGGCACCCCACTCCAGTGTTCTTGCCTGGAGAATCCCAGGGACGGCGGAGCCTGGTGGGCTGCCGTCTATGGGGTCGCACAGAGTTGGACACGACTGAAGCGACTTAGCAGCAGCAGCAGCAGCAGAACAATACCAGGCTACCAATGTAGCTCAGTAAATGTTCATCTAGTTAATTTTGAGTGAAGAAATGTTGTATGATACATTGGCATGGAGGTGTGGTTGGAGAAAACACAGGTAAGAAGCAAGGAATGTGGCTGGGATGCTTTTTGCAATAATTCAGGTCAGGGATAAGAACTGGTGCTAAAACAGCACATTGGAAATAGTTTTCAAAAGAAAGCAGGAAAAAATATACAAGCTTTAAAACCCAACAAGAGTCATTTTGATGCCCTCCTGGGATTAAAAAGTCGAATGAGGTTCAATCAGTCATGATGAAGTGACACTCAGGTAGTTGAACATTTTATTCAACATGTATTTATTACCATATATAATGTGGCACAATAATATGTTTCCTCTTTGAGAAAGAAAAAATATGAAATCAGAAATCTGAGTCTCCCTTTAAGAAGCAAGTCAGCTTTTATTAAATGGAGGTGATGAAAAGAATTACTTGAATCAAAGAGTACTTTGTTTATTCAGATACTTTCTTGTAAAATGTGTATGTATTAAAGAGGCTAAATTTGGCTAGCTAACTAAACACACTTTAAGATTAAATTTGAATGCTCTGTGCTTTATCATAAGTGACATATTTCTTTGTTAAATTTCCTGCCATTCAATGTAAAGAAAAAGGAACTTTTTAATTAGATGTTATCATCATTATAACAGAGCTTGTCTTTTATAAACTGTTGTTCTTAGCTTTTTAATAGATGCCAAGATTTGAGAAATATAAATAGTAAAAAGGTAATAACAATGGCTTCTCCAGGCAATAGGAATAGTCTATAAATTATACTTATTATTGGTTACTTCAGAAACAATGGAATTTAACATAAATTACTTTATAAAAATATTGTCCTGTCTAGAATTAAGCTCTTCAGTCTTCAGCACTCTAAGAACTTCCATACAATTCCTTGTATCTGAAACAGCAGTTTGGTTTACTGATACAGCTTTTTGCAGCAAGTTTATATTAAATAAAATGTTTGTCTGTTTCAAAACATTAAACACAATAGTAAGCTTTGTTTTCTTGTTATCCAACATAAGCAATGTACCTACGAGTAGGAATGAGCAGAACTGACAGCCTGGCATCATGCACATGGAGCTGTATATTCGCGTGAACAGAACTGATGACCAAGCTGCATTCACCTGGAGCTTAATAAGGTGCAGAGGACAGCCATTAAATGAAAAACAAATGATCTGGTTACACTTAAACACAAGCTTTGGGGTACTCTGAAAGTGGATAACATGAGTTTAACCTCAGCTGACTGTAAGATTAGGGAACTTAGGGAAGGTTTCCTAAGGAAGTGACACTTAAACTCAGACCAAAAAGGCAAGTGGGCATTCTCCAGGCGAAGCTGAGAATGAGGCTTTCTGGCAGCAGGAAGAGAATGTGAAAAGGCTCAGGGATAGGGAGGGAAAAAAAAAAAAAAAAAAACCTTCAAAGGAACCAAAGAAAGAGCAGTAACCCAGGGGAAACTGAGATGCCAGGAAGCAGATCATCCAGGGCTTAGAAGAACATGTACCATTCTGAAAAAGAGAAATGAAAACCATGAAGAGTTTTAAGCAGGTGAGTTATATAACTCGATTTATACTTTATAAAAAGATTAATCTGGTTCCTATTGAAAAACAAAGCATTTCCATTTTTGGTAATATGGTGTCTTAAAATCCCTACTTCTATAAAACAATTAAAAATTGTGGGGTAAAATATAACCTGTTCACTTGAAATATATAGCTTGGGTTTCAGTTTCAATTGCTCAATTTGCATCTTCCCTAAGTCTCATCTTAGCCAGGCTGGAAAAATTGGGACAAGCAGCCACAAAGTATCTCTAGAGTGATACAGATTAAAGTCAGATCATAGTGGGGGCTTCCCTGGTGGCTCAGACGGTAAAGCATCTGCCTGCAGTGTGGGAGACTTGGGTTTGATCCCTGGGTCGGGAAGATCCCTTGGAGTAGGAAATGGCAACCCACTCCAGTACTCTTGCCTGGAAAATTCAATGGATGGAGGAACCTGGTAGGCTACAGTCCATGGGATCGCAAAGAGTCAGACACTACTGAGCAACTTCACTGGTTCATAGTGGGTTTCTCTAAGATACAACTCCATTAAAAATGACCTCATGATCAAATGCTGCGATACATAAGGAAGCAATCTAGCAAAAGCAAATTTCATGTGACACATTAAAAACAGATATGGAACTTTAGGATCTTCAGATAACAGAATTATTAATAGAACCCATAAAATAAGTATTCTTATATTGTTTAAAGACATTTAAAAGAATGAAAATATAAGAAAAGATCACTACAGTATTACAAATGACCAAGAAGATTTAAAAATAGAATTTTAAAAATTGAAGTTGAAAATATAACCATTTAGGTAAAAATTTCACTAAATCAAATAGCAAATATTTAATTTGTTGAAATAGTGTCTAGAATATAGATATAAGGAAATTACCTAGAAGACTGAAGAAATGAAAGATGAAAATGTAGATAAGAGAACTGGAAAATCAAGCAAAAAATGTCTGGAATTGGTCCAATAGGATTTTAGAAAAGACAGATTAAAGAACAGTCTGAAGAGAAGCTACATTTAATGAGATAATAGCTGAGAATATTTTAGAATCGATCCACTATATGAATCATCATATTCAGGAAGCACTACCAGTTCTGAAAAGGATTTTTCAAAAAGGGTAAAAAGTAACCATTAGGTATATTACAGTGAAACCTTAAAAGCAAGCAAGAAAGAAAAGATAGATTATAAGCATACATTAGAGATACTGCAGATTCAATTCCAGACCACTGCAATAAGCAACTATTTTAATCAAGTGAGTTCACAAACTTTTTGGTTTCTAAGTGCCTGTAAACATTATGTTTACACTATACAAAATAGTATATGAAGTGTGGAACTATAAATTCAAGGTTTGTGGCAAGCTTGAATCAGGCAAATCTATTGGTGCCATTTAAAAAATAGCATTTCCTCCCTTTGTGTCTCTGTCACATTTTGGCAAACTGCAATTTTTTTAGACATAATGCTGTTGTATACTTAATAGACTACAGTGTGGTATAAATGTAACTTTTATATTCACTGGGAAGCCAAAAAAATTATGTAACTTATTTTATTGCCTATTCACTGTATTGTCACCACAATGAAACTGAATCCACAATATCTCCGAGGTATGCCTGTAATCCTTTTAGTCTGGTAAAACAATCTATTTCTTCACTAAAAAGGCAGCCTGGCTATTTAAGAAAGACATAGAAAATTGTTTCCTTAATTAGGCATTATTAAGGCATTATTTCTTTACTTAGGCCTAGCTTTGAGAAATCGTCTAGTAAATATACTTTCACTTATATTTATTTGTCTCTGTTGGCCTTCCCTGGTGGCTCAGCTGATAAAGAATCCACCTGCAGTGCGGGAGGCCTGGCTTTGATCCCTGGGTTGGGAAGATCCCCTGGAGGCGGGCATGGCCACCCACTCCAGTATTCTTGCCTGGAGAATCCCCATGGGGTCGCAAACAGTCGGACACAACTCAGCGCCTATGCACATTTGTCTCTTAGCTGTTTGATATCTTTGTCCAGAGTCTTAAATGTTTCTGTGCTTCTAGATTGTCCAGTTTGTAGGTGCATAACTGTTGCAGTGTTCTGATTTTTTTTTCTGTGATATTGGTTGATATTCTATCTCATTTCTTACTTTGTTTATTTGGATCCTCTTTTTCCCTTAATGAGGCTGACTATAGGAATATTAATTTTATTTTTTAAAATTATTAGTTTCATTGATCTTTTCTATCATTTTTTGGTCTCTTTTATTTACTTTTTTTCTGTCTTTATTATTTCCTTCCTTCTGCTGACTTTGGGCTTTGTTTCTTCTTTTTTCCAATTTTTTAAAATTGTAGGTTAGATTGTTTATTTGCAATCTTCTTGTGTCTTGAGGCAGGACTGTACTGCTATAAAATTTTCTCTTAGAACTGCTGTATCCTATATAGAACTAACACCCCAGAAAGATTTCCTTTTCATTATAGGGGACTGGAGTGCAAAAGTAGGAAGTCAAGAATACCTGGATTAACAGGCAAATTTGGCCTTGGAGTACAGAATGAAGCAGGGCAAAGGCTAATAGAGTTTTTCCAAGAGAACACACTGGTCATAGCAAACACCCTCTTCCAACAACACAAGAGAAGACTCTACACATGGACATCACCACATGGCCAACACCAAAATCAGATTGATTATATTCTTTGCAGCAAAAAATGGAGAAGCTCTATACAGTCAGCAAAAGCCAGACCCAGAGCCGACTGTGGCTCAGATCATGAACACCTTATGGTCAAATTCAAACTTAAATTGAAGAAAGTGGGAAAACCACTAGACCATTCAGATATGACCTAAATCAAATCCCTTATAATTATACAGGAGAAGTGAGAAATAGATTTGTGACTAGATCAGATAGAGTGCCTGATGAACTATGAACAGAGGTTCGTGACATTGTACAGGAGGCAGGGATTAAGACCATCCCCAAGAAAAAGAAATGCAAAAAAGCAAAATGTCCGTCTGAAGAGGCCTTATAAATAGCTGTGAAAAGAAGAGAAGTGAAAAGCAAAGGAGAAAAGGGAAGATATACCCATTTGAATGCAGAGTTCCAAAGAACAGCAAGGAGAGATAAGAAAGCCTTCCTCAGTGATCAATGCAAAGAAATAGAGGGAAACAATAGAATGGGAAAGACTAGAGAGCTCTTCAAGAAAATTAGAGATACCAAGGGAATATTTCATGCAAAGATGGGCTCGATAAAGGACAGAAATGGTATGGACCTGAAAGAAACAGAAGATATTAAGAAGAGGTAGCAAGACTACACAGAAGAACTGTACAAAAAAGATCTTCACGACCCAGATAATCATGATGGTGTCATCACTAACCTAGAGTCAGACATCTTGGAATGTGAAGTCAAGTGAGACTTAGGAAGCATCACTACGAACAAACCTAGTGGAGATGATGGAATCCCAGTTGAGCTTTTTCAAATCCTAAAAGATGATGCTGTGAAAGTGCTGCACTCAATATGTCAGCCAATTTGGAAAACTCAACAGTGGCCACAGGACTGGAAAGTGTCAGTTTTCATTCCAATCCCAAAGAAAGTCAATGCCAAAGAATGCTCAAACTACTGCACAATTACACTCATCTCACATGCTAGTAAAGGAATGCTCAAATTTATCTAAGCTAGGCTTCAGCAATACATGAACCGTGAACTTCTGTTCAAGCTGGATTTAGAAAAGGCATAGGAACCAGAGGTCAAATTGCCAACATCCACTGGATCATCGAAAAAGCAAGAGAATTCCAGAAAAACATCTATTTCTGCTTTATTGACTATGCCAAAGCCTTTGACTGTGTGCATCACAATAAACTGTGGAAAATCCTGAAAAAAATGGAAATACCAGATCACCTGACCTGCCTCTTGAGAAATCTGTATGCAGGTCAGGAAGCAACAGTGAGAACTGGAAATGGAACAACAGACTGGTTCCAAATAGGAAAAGGAGTACGTCAAGGCTATATATTGTCACCTTGCTTATTTCACTTACATGCAGAGTATATCATGAGAAACTCTGGGCTAGAAGAAGCACAAGCTGGAATCAAGATTGCTGGGAGAAATATAAGTAACCTCAGATATGCAGATGACACCCCCCTTATGGCAGAAAGTGAAGAACTAAAGAGCCTCCTGACGAAAGTGAAAGAGGAGAGTGAAAAAGTTGGTTTAAAGCTCAACATTCAGAAAACTAAGATCATGGCATTTGGTCCCATCACTTCATGGCAAATAGATGGGGAAACAGTGGAAACAGTGGCAGACTTTATTTTTGGGGGCTCCAAAATCACTGCAGATGGTGATCGCAGCCATGAAATTAAAAGATGCTTACTCCTTGGAAGGAAAGTTATGATCAACCTAGACAGCATATTAAAAAGCAGACACATTACTTTCTCAACAAAGGTCTATCTAGTCAAGACTATGGTTTTTCCAGTAGTCATGTATGGATGAGAGGGTTGGACTGTGAAGAAAGCTGAGTGCCAAAGAATTGATGCTTTTGAACTGTGATGTTGGAGAAAACTCTTGAGAGTCTCTTGGACTGCAAGGAGTTCCAACCAGTCCATCCTAAAGGAGATCAGTCCTGGGTGTTCATTGGAAGGACTGATGTTGAAGCTGAGCCTCCAATACTTTGGACACCTGATGTGAAGAGCTGACTCTTTTGAAAAGACCCTGATGCTGGGAAAGATTGACGGCAGGAGGAAAAGGGGACGACAGAGGATGAGATGTCTGGATGGCATCACCGACTCAATGGACATGAGTTTGGGTAAACTCCAGGAGTTGGTGATAGACAGGGAGGCCTGGCGTGCTGCAGTTCATGGGATCGAAAGAACTGGACACAACTGAGCAACTGAACTGAACTGAACTGATATAGATTTTGGAAAGTTGTGGTTTAATTTTAATTTTCTCAAAGTAGTTTCTGATTTTCTTTTTGGTTTCTTTGTTGACCCACTAGTTTTTTAGTAACATGTTGTTTAATCTCAGGTTTATTTTTTTCCTATTTTCCTTTCTGTAATTGATTTCTAGTTTCACATCAATGCAGATGTAAAAATGCTCGATATTATTTCTATCCTCTTAAATTGGTTGAGACTTGTTTTGTGACCAATCATTTGATTATCCTGGAGAAAGTTCTGTATGCATTTGAAAAGAATGTGTATTCTGCTGTTTTTGGATAGAATGTGTGATAGATATCTATTAAGTCCAATTGGTCTTATGTGTCATTTAAGACCACCGTTTCCTTACTGATTTTCTCTCTGGAGGATATGTCCATTGATGTAAGTGGTATGTTAAAGTCCCTACTATCATTGTATTACTTTCAGTTTCTCCCTTTATGTCTACTAATATTTGCTGTGTATATTTACATGCTCCTATATTAGGTGAATGTTATATGCTCTTCTTGTACTAATTCCTTTGCCATTATAAAACACTCTCTTTTGTCTTTTGTTACAGGTTTTGTTTAAAAGTATATTTTGTCTGACCTGAGTATTGCTATTCCAACTTTAATTTGTTTCCACTTGCATGAAACATTTTTTATATCTTCTCATTTTCAGTCTAAATTTGTCTTTAGCTCTAGTCTCTTGTAAGCAGCACACTGATGGGTCTTGTGTTTTCATCCAGTCAATGACTATATGTCTTTTGATTGGGATATTTATTCGATTGATACTTAAAGTGATTGTTGATAGGTATGTACTTAGTGTCATTTTATTACTTGTTTTTTGGTTGTTTTTAATTTTTGTTTTTTTCTTGTTTTAGCTTTTTCCCTTGTAGTTTGATGACTTTCTTTAGTGGTATGCTTGTGTTCATTTCTTTCTATTTTTGTGTGTATTGTAGGTTTTTGACTTGTGATTACTATGGGATTCATATTCAATATTTCATTCAATTTCATTCAATATTTCAGAGAAGGTAATGGCAACCCACTCCAGTACTCTTGCTTGGAAAATCCTATGGATGAAGGAGCCTGGTGGGCTGCAGTCCATGGGGTCGCTAAGAGTCAGGCACGACTGAACGACTTCACTTTCACTTTTCACTTTCATGCATTGGAGAAGGAAATGGCAACCCACTTCAGTGTTCTTGCCTGGAGAATCCCAGGGACAGGGGAGCCTGGTGGGCTGCCATCTATGGGGTCACACAGAGTCGAACACGACTGAAGTGACTTAGCAGCAGCATAACAATATTTACTCGTTCTAAACTGATTTAAACTTCAAACACATTTTAAAAGATCTACCTTTTTTTCACTGCCCTCTCCTGCATTTTGTGTTTTTGATGTTATATTATACATCTTCATATTTATCCTTTACTATTTATTATAGCTATGGTTGATTTTACAATTTTTATATCTTTGTCCTAGCTTTTCAAAGTGGTTGATTCACACCCCTTACTATATATTTATCTTCACTAGTGGGATATATTTTTACTATATATCTATCTTTCCTTGCTTATAAATTTTTCTTATTGTAACCTTTTCTTTTCCACTTGGGGAAGAGTCTATAGCACTTCCTTATGGTTTGGTTTAGTACTGAGGAACTGTTTTAGTTTTTGCTTATCCGAGAAGTTCTTTATCTCTCCTTCAATTATGAATGATAATCTTGCTGTATAGAATAGCCTAGGTTATTGGATTTTGTACCAAGTCTCTCGCTTTTGTCCTGCAAAGTTCTTACAGAAAAGTCAGCTGATAGTCTTATTAGAGTTCCCTTCTATGTTACTCTGTTTTTCTCTTGTTGCCTTTAGAAATCTCTCTTTAACTTTTGGTATTTTAATTATGTCTTGGTGTGGGTCTTTTGGGGTTCATCTTATTTGGGATTCTCTGTTTCCTGTACCTGGATATCTGTTTCCTTCTTCAGGATCAGGATGTTTTCAGTCATAATTTCATTGAATGCATTTTTGACCCTTTTCTCTCTTGCTTTTCTGAGAGTCCTATAATGCATAAGTTGGTATGCTTGTTGCTGTCCAAGGGGTCCCTTAAACTTTTCTCATTTTGTAAAAGTTGTTTTTCCTTTTGCTATTCTGATTGGGTGAGTTCCATAATTTTTTTAGATCATTTATGCATTCTTTTGTGTCACCTAATCTGATGTTAATTCTTTTAGCTTATTTCTCATTACAGCTATTTTACTCTTCAGGTCTGACTGGTTCATTTTTATATTGTCTAGTTATTTATTAAAATTCTCACTGTGTTCATATAAGTTCAGTTAGTATTCTTATTACTGCTTTGAACACTTTATCTGATAAATTTTTTATCCCTCTTTCATTAGGGTTTTTTTTTTTTTCAGGTTTCCTTTCCTGTTCTTTCATTTAAGAATATTCTTCTGTCTTGATATTTTGTTTAACTTTCTCTGTCTACCTCTCCTAGTCTTAAAGAGGTACCCCTGTATGGGAGCTTTCTATGCAGTCTGTGTGTGCCCACTGGCTTTGGAGGAAAGCTAATTCTGAAGTGAGCACAGGTCACATCTTCCCCCAGGGTGTGTTGTCAGCTACCACCTTGGTGGGAGGCAGCAACAAAGATGGAGGGGCTACAGCTATAGTCGGGTGTGATCCAGGGCTTCTCTGATGCCCAGTGGTAGTCCCTATCTTATCAAGTATAAGGGCAGGGCTCAAGGTGCCGGAGCAAAATCCCTAAAGGAACTGGATTTCTCTTATGTTGGTGATGGCAGTCTCTACCTTGACTGGTTAAGTGGCAGTGGGCCTTAGGGCATGGGACTTCATTTCTGTGTTGGTTTCACTTTTTCCCTATTGTGTGTGCTTTGCTTAGAGGTTGGGTCAGGACCACGGGGGTTGAGGTCACACTACTGGGCTGGTTTCACTCCTGCCAGCAGTGTCAGTCTCTGTCCTGGAGCTAGGTTCACTCCTCCTAAATGCAGGTAGGGATGTGTGTGCTGGCAATGGCTACCTTCTCTCTGATCAGAGATAGGGTCATGTCCAAGCTGGCTCTGTTCCCTCTAAGTTTACACACTGCCATTGGCAATGGCATCCTCTGCCCTAATGGAGAGCAGCGCTGGGAGCAAGATGGGCAGGATCATGTGCTTGGTACAGGCTTAGAGCCAGCCAGAGCACCAGCAGTTTTCAATTTGCTGCTTCTGCATTGTGACTGGGAGTAAGGAAGCACGTGTATGCTCTTCAAGAGCAGAGTCTCCATTTCTTATTACCTTCTGGTAAGCCCCACAAGTTTTCAGTCCAACTAAGGAGATTTGCCTTCCTCGTGTTCGACCTCAGTGCTGGGGTGTCTTATATGTGGCTTGAACCCCTTGCTCCCTGGAGAAGATCCCTTAACCTGTGGCATCCCTCTCCTTTCCTGGGTCCTCCATCAGGTGTGCAGATTCCAAGCAGATTGCTTCTCCTCCCTTCCTACCAGATTCCATGTGAATCTTTCTGTAGGGCCTTGGTTAGAGAAGACCCTTTCTGCCAGTCTCTAGGTTGTTCCAACAAGAGCTGCTCTGCATGTTGCTGTATTTTTGATGAATTCATGGAGGGAAAGGAGGTCAGTGTCCTCCTAACTGTCATCTGGCTGTCTACCTGCCCTGACATTAACCTAAATTAATAGGATTCTTCCTGGTGGCTCAGAGGTAAAGAATCTGCCTGCAATGCAGGAGACTTGGGTTTGGTCCCTAGGTTGGAAAGATCCCATGGAGAAAATGGCAACCCATTCCAGTATTCTTGCATGGGAAATCCCATGGACAGAGGAGCCTGGTGGGCTGCAGCTCAAGCAGTCACAAAGAATTAGACATGACTGAAGTTGGAGAAGACTCTTGAGAGTCCCTTGGACTGCAAGGAGATCCAACCAGTCCATTCTGAAGGAGATCAGCCCTGGGTGTTCTTTGGAAGGAATGATGCTAAAGCTGAAACTCCGGTACTTTGGCCACCTCATGCGAAGAGTTGACTCATTGGAAAAGACTCTGATGATGGCAGGGATTGGGGGCAGGAGGAGAAGGGGACGACAGAGGATGAGATGGCTGGATGGCATCACTGACTCGATGGAAGTGAATCTGAGTGAACTCCGGCAGTTGGTGATGGACAGGGAGGCCTGGCGTGCTGTGATTCATGGGGTTGCAAAGAGTCGGGCACGACTGAGTAACTGAACTGAACTGAACTGAACTGAAGCCAACAAAGGTCTGTCTAGTCAAGGCTATGGTTTTTCCAGTGGTCATGGATGGATGTGAGAGTTGGACTGTGAAGAAAGCTGAGGACCAAAGAATTGATCTTTTGAACTGTGGTGCTGGAGAAGACTCTTGAGAGTCCCTTGGACTGCAAGGAGATCCAACCAGTCCATCCTAAAGGAGATCAGTCCTGGGTGTTCATTGGAAGGACTGATGCTGAGGCTGAAACTCCAATACTTTGGCCACCTCATGAGAAGAGTTGACTCATTGGAAAAGATCCTGATGCTGGGAGGGATTGGGGGTGGGAGGGATTGGGGGCAGGATGAAAAGGGGAGAACAGAGGATTAGATGGCTGGATGGCATCACCAACTTGATGCACATGAGTTTGGGTGAACTCCAGGAGTTGGTGATAGACAAGGAGGCCTGGCGTGCTGCGATTCATGGGGTCGCAAAGAGTCGGACACGACTGAACGACTGAACTGAACTGAACTGAACTGAAGTGACTAAACACAATAACAACAATAAAATAGGGTCAAAATGTCAATTTAATATTTTGTGAAAATTAATAAAAGTTACTAACCAACTTAGCAAGACTAATCAAGAGAAAATAAAACTAATAAATAAATAATATTATGAATAAAAAATACTTAGAAATTTCACAGAACATATACAGAAGAAAGTATATTATATTTTTTCCTATAAAATTGCAGTGAATACATTTCTAGGAAATACAACTTATTAAAGGTGACTCAAGAAAAATATAGAAAACTAGTGTAATCCAGTAGTTAAAATCTCTCTCCTCCAAACATACACAAAAGCACCTGATCTATTGTTTACAGAAAAGTCTTCACCAAGGTTTCTTAAAACATAATTTCAATTCATATAATTCCACAAAATAGAAAAAAGAAGAGAGAATCTAAAAAGGGCAACATAGGAATGCAAAATCATTGGCTAATCTGACTCATGAATATAGGTGCAAAAATTCTAAACAAAATATCTGTAAACTAAATCTAGCCATGTATACAGCAGAGTTGAGTTTATCTTGGGAATTAATTGTAGTTTTGATCTCATGGATCTCTTTATCAGTTTATCATAAGTAAAGCCTATGGAACTATTCTCAGAAATATGTTTCATAAAGTAAAGTCTGTAGGGTAAAAAAGGAAAATAAGTATGTTGAAAAACAGTTATCAAAATACAGAAAAGGAAATCTGTCATATAGGAAATATATAATTTTCCTATTATATATTAAATAATGACAGGGCCTAGTAGTGAGTCTAATTGTCAAAAGTTTGAGGTAGCAATAAATGTAAGTCATTTTTCAAGATAGCTACAGCAAATGCATTTTGATATAAAAGTATTTGTGACTTCTATTGGCACAGATACCGATTGTTCCATTGTGGTTTGTTGCTTACACTCATAATTGAAGGAAATGCTAAATTTCAGTTAAAGAATGATGAGAAGAAAGGTACAATTTTTTCCCACCTAAGTTATTCTGAGTTCTGCAATGAGCCTGCAAACCCCAGATTAAAATTCTAGTTCAGATAGGAATCTTGGCTAGAGACATTTGAGGAGTCTCATCATGGAGCTAGGGGTTGCGTAGAGATGCATATTTAGAGCAATCAATGAGTGTGTAAAGTATTAGAAAAGACATTCCTATGGAACACTAAAATTTAAGAGACCCTAATCCTATCAGAGTTGGACTGAAAGCTGGACTATAAAGAAAGCTGAGTGCTGAAGAATTGCTTTTGAACTGTGGTGTTGGAGAAGACTCTTGAGAGTCTCTTGAACTCCAAGGAGATCTAACCAGTCCATCCTAAAGGAAATCAGTCCTGAATATTCCAATGAATGTTCATTGGAAGGACTGATGCTGAAGCTGAAACTCCAATACTTTGGCCACCTGATGTGAAGAGCTGACTCATTTGAAAATACCTGATTGCTTGGAAAGACTGAAGGCAGGAGGAGAAGGGGACAACAGAGGGTGAGATGGTTGGATGGTATCACCAACTCAATGGACATGAGTTTGGGTAGACCCCGGGAGCTGGCGATGGACAGGGTGGCCTGGCATGTTGCATTCCATGGGGTTGCAAAGGGTCAGACACGACTGAGTGACTGAACTGAACTGAACTGAATCCTATCAGAGGAAGGGACACTGGTAAATAGAATGAGATGTTCAAAACGTAAGAGGAAAATTAGAAGAGACTGGAACCAAAATGTTAAAGAAGGAACTGTTTCTAGGAGGAGGAAATGGTTATAAGCATCATCAGCTTAAAAGAAATCAAGAGGATTTCAGGAAGGACCAACTTTGACCATTGAGTGTAGGGAAAAAAAAAAAAATCACTGATGACTCAGGCATGATCAGGTCTCTGTAGGGTAAGAGAGGAAATCAGGTTACAGTAGTTTGAGAAGTAAATAGAGGGGGGAGAGTTAGAAGCCTTTCTAGAAGGTAAACTTGAGGGCAAAAAGAGAGGGAAATGCTAGAGAAGAATCTCTAAAGTTAATGATGAGCTTTGTTTTGTCAGATGGAAGAAACCTGAGCATGTTTAAATATAGATAGAGAAGACTCCAAAGAAAGGGACTTATTAACTGGACATCCAAGATGTTTCATTCACATGTGTACTATCTGTATGTGTCTTAGTGTCTATCTGTATCTCTCTGATACTGCCCTCTGTCAGCCCTCCTCTCTCTAAATGGCACTACGTTTTCTAGACCGTCTTCACATGGCTTGAGGTTGTCTTAGCATGAAGGTCTATGGAAGGCACACTTCTATGATGAATTGTTTCCAAGAAGCAAGAAGCAGGAAGCAGAAGTTTCCAGCCAACTAAGGGCTACACTCAGCCCCACTGTCCCTCAGCAACATCTGGGGTGATTGTTAAAGATGCTGATGCTAATTCTGAATCAGAAAGTGTTGAGCGGTGCCTGACATCTGATTTTCAGCAAGCTCTACACAGGCTTAGCACATCCAGGTTTTGAAATTACAGGGTTAGGAAACTGGAGGAGAAACATCGATTGCTACAGTTGGTTCTCAACATGAACCCTCCCCTCCCCTTCCTTGTCAAACCTCCCTTTCCTTTCAAAGATCTCAAATTTCCATTTTGATTTCATGATTATGCAAACCACTCCTTTGTTTTAGGATCATATTTCTTAAAGGAGAAAACCTCCTTTCTTTCTGACTGATTCAAAATTACCAAATCAAACTAATCCAAAGTTGAACACAGATTTCACCTGTCAAATATCCTCTTACTAAGGAGACTTTATTTACATGAAGAATTTTTAAATGGTCAACTTTTCCTTTGAATGTCATGTTTCTATAAATAAGCATCCCACCTCTATTTTTTACCACTCTCCCATTGTCAGACTGGCCTGACAGTCTATGGACTCACCTTTGATTCTCTGGTCTCCTTACAAAATACAAGGATGGCCTCTTCTCTTCCTCCTCATAGTACATGTCAGCAAAACCTCAAACTATCCATTTTCTCCTACCCTAACTTGAGCAGCTGAAAAGCTACTGTAGAAAATCAAATCATCAGGCTGACTGATTGACATCAAAAACATGAACACAAAGCTCAATCATGCCAGGTAATCTTAAGATTACCTGTAAGTTTAGTTTTGTACTTTTCAAAAAATAGTGTTCTATTTCATGTCTATACCTCCAAATCAGATTGCAACATCTCACACTTTTCTGAATATATGAAAGCCATCCAGGAACTTCCTTATCTTTCTACCATCAAATCAACAAGCTGTCTGCAATGATATCTGCAATGATATCTCTTCCTAGGTTTTTCTATGTATTTACAACAGAAGTTGCCTCCTTCTTCCCACCAGAGAACCATACTTGCATGAGTAATCTGGATTTCAGCACCTGTGTTCTTAAGGACAGTTCTTTGGTTTTTCTTCTCCCTTGCATCAATAATTTTTTTTTTCTACTGGATTATTCCTATCAGCCTATAAGCATGTTCTAGAATGGCCTGCCTTTTTTTTTTTTTCTTAACCCCTCCTTACTTCATATATCTATCAACTCCTTCATTTTAGACTCTTCCTAGCAAAAATTCCCTTTTTCTTACTTTTTATTGGAGTATAGTTGCTCTACAATGTTTCTTTATAGTAGTTTCTACTGTACAGCAAAGTGAATCAGCTATACATATACTGATATCTCCTCTTTTTTGGATTTCTTTCCCATTTAGGTCACTACAGAGCATGACCATATGTAGGTTCTCATTAGTTACATGTTTTATACATAGTATCAACAGTGTATATATATCAATCCCAATCTCCCAATTCAACCCACCCCTCCCATCCCCCACAGCATCCATACATTTTTTTCTCTATGTCTGTGCCTCTATTACTGCTTTCTAGCAAAAACTCTTGAAAATGGCCTTCATAAAGTATTCACTTAACTCTCCTGCAATTGAATATAGTTGACCACTTCTGCATTCTGAAATCACTCCCCTTTCTCAGCCTCTGTGTGTAATACCACATTCTCCTAGCAGGGGGCAGCTTCTAAAATAACTCCCAATAATTCCCACTTCTGGTGGTCATGCCTTTGTGTGATCCTCTGACCCTGAGCATGAGCTAGACCTAGCAACATGCTTCTAAATGAATGTGTGTGTGCTAAGTCACTTCAGTCATGTTCGATTGTTTGCAATGCTATGGATGGTAGCCCACCAGGTTCCTCTGTCTGTGGGATGTTCCAGGCCAGAGTACTGGAATAGGTTGCCATTTCCTTCTCAGGGGGATCTTCCCAACCCAGGGATGGAACCTGCATCTCTTGTGTCTCCTGCATTAACAGGCAGGTTCTTTACCACTAGTGCCACCTGGGAAACGAATAGAACACAGCAAAAGTGATATTTCTGAGATTAGATTACAAAAGGCTCTGGTTTCCAACTTGCTGAATTTCCCTCATTTGCTCTTTATTTTGATGGAAGCTTTCTGCCATGTTGTGAACTTCCTTATCTAAAGGCCCCTATGGTTAAAAAAAAAATTTAAACTAAAAGAGGTCTCTGGACAGCAGGCAGTGAAGAACAGAATCCTGCCAACTACTACTGAGTGAGCCTGGAGGCAGACCCTCCCAGTGAAGTCTTTCAGTGACAGCCTCAGCCAACACCTCAGTGGCAGCCTGTGAAAGACCCCGGGCCAAGGACTCAGTTAAGCTGAGCCTAGATTTCTGAAACACAGACATTGCGAGAAAATAAATATATGTCCTTTTAAACTGCTAAATGTTAAGGTAACATGTTGCACAGCCATAGATAACTAATAGAGGGGAGTTTCCCTCAGGGTTCAGCGAACTACAGCAATGGGCCAAATCTAGCCCACCACTTGCTTTTGTCCTATCTGTGAGCCAAGGGGCTTCCCAGGTGGTGCTGGTGGTAAAGAACCTTCCTGCCAATGCAGGAGACCTAAGAGGTGTGGGTTTGATTCCTGGGTCAGGGAGATCCCCTGGAGGAGGGCATGACAACCCACTCCAGTATTCTTCCCTGGAGAATCCCCATGGACGGAGAAGCCTGGCAGGCTACAATCCATACAGTGGCAAAGAGTTGGACATGACTGAAGTGACTTAACACATACACCCACGTGAGCTAAGGATGGTTTTCATATTCTTATATGGTTGAATTTGAATAAAAAGGATAATAATATTTCATGAATTGAAAAGTTACGTGAAATTCAAATATGCCCATAAATAAAATTTTATTGGAACATAGCTACATTGTCTGTACTGTCTTTGGTTTGCTTTTGTATTGGAACTGCAGAGTTCAGTAGTTGCTCAATGACTTGAAGATAAACTATTTACTATCTGACCCTTAACAGAAGACATTTTCCACTCTTTTTCTATCTTCTTTGTGGCTCCACCCCTTCTGGTTTATCTCTAAATGTTGTACTCTGTCTCCATCTCTCTTTCTATACACACACACACATATAGAAATATTATGCATATTATAACATATGATAACATTGTATATTAAACATATAAGATGTTATATATGTTACTGTCTTCCTATTTGATGCTTGTGCTTCTGTATCTAATAAGCTCCTCAAACTTAACATGTCGAACATAGGAGCCCTCTGCTGCCAGCTACCTCCAAAAGTTGATTTTCTTCTATTCCTCCCCATCTCAGATGATGACATTATCATCTACTAATCTGATCTAGATAGACATTGAATGACCCTTGATTTCTCTCTGTTGCTCATTCTGTACATACAATCCAGCAATAAGATCTATACATTTTATTTCCAAAATATATTTTGGAATATATTCAGTCCCTATCAGTTAGTTCCTTAAACACAGCATCCATTTCATTTTTTCTTATAATTTATCAATGTGCATGTGTGCTCAGTCACTTCAGTGGTGTCTGACTCTCTGCAACCCTGTGGGCCATGGCCTGCCAGGCTCCTCTGTCCATGGGATTCTCTAGGCAAGAACATGAGGGGTTGCCATTTCCTTCTCCAGCAATAAAGTATGAAGTGAGTGAAGTGAAGTCGCTCGGTCGTGTCTGACTCTTTGCGACCCCATGGACTGTAGTCTACCAGGCTCCTCCGTCCATGGGATTTTCCAGGCGAGAGTACTGGAGTGGGGTGCCATTTCTTTCTCCATCATTTATCAACAGTATATACTTATTTTACTTAATTAATAATGTATTTTCTATCTCTTTAACTAGAATTTAAACTCCCTGAGGAGAGACCATCTCTGTCTTATTCACTATCATATCTCTAGGGCGTCGTCCACTGTAAGTACCAGGGCAGTTGATAAATGTTTTTTAATATATAAAGTGGGAGATACTTGCTATGTGGCTATAGTTCAAAAGGGCATCAATTCACCTTTAAAAAGTTGTACTTATCTTTTGGTTAACTATAACTACATTTAACAAAAGCAAGCAAACAGCTTCAAGTCTTAAAAAATGGGTAATGCTATGAGGAAACTAAAATTGAAAAAGACACATGTACAATAATGTTCTTTGAAACATTATTTATAATAGCTAGGACATGGAGTTTGATTCCTGGGTCAGGAAGATCCCCTGGTGAAGGGATAGGCTACCCACTCCAGTATTCTTGGGCTTCCTTTGGGCTCAGCTGGTAAAGAATCTGCCTGCAATACGGGAGACCTGGGTTTGATCCTTGGGTTGGGAAGATCCCCTGGAGCAGGGAAAGGCTACCCACTCCAGTATTCTGGCCTGGAGAATTCCATGGACAGTCCATGGGATCGCAGAGTCAGACACAACTGAGTGACTTTCACTTTCACTTTCAGGACATGGAAGCAACCTAGATGTGCATTGACAGATGAATGGATAGAGAAGCTGTGGTACCTTCATACAATGGAACACTACTAAGCCAGAAAAAGGAGCACACTTGTGTCAGTTCTAATGAGGCGGATGAACCTGGAGCCTATTATACACAGTGAAGTAAGTCAGAAGGAGAAAACCAAATATCATATATTAGTGCATATATATGGAATCTAGAAAGATGGTACTGATGAATCTATTTGCAGGGCAGCCTTGGAGACACAAAGAAAACTGACCACAGACACAGGCAGTGGAGAGGAAGGTGAGGGTGAGATGAATGGAGAGAGTAATGTGGAAGCATATACACTACCGTATATAAAATAGATGGCCAATGGAAATTTGCTGTTTGACTCAGGAGATTCAAACCAGGGCTCTGTAACAACTAAGACAGGTGAGAAAGGGTTGGAGGTGGGGGGTGGGAAGGAGGTGAAAGAGGGAGGGTATATATGTACACCTATGGCTGATTCATGTGATGTATGGCAGAAATGAAACCAATATTGTAAAGCAATTGTCCTTCAATTAAAAGAAAAACAGTGATGAGGGGAGAAGATTGTTCCTCTATTTTTAACTAGAGTAGTTCACTACACAACATATTTTGGGAGAATAGTTATGTTATCGTAATGACTGAAGAAGTAAAGACTGTAATTTATACAGAAACATTTGTGCTACTGTTTCAAATGTCTAAAAATCGGATGTCAGTGATCTGTGCCATACAAAAACATCACTAAAAATTATTCAGTGCTATCTCAGTTTAACAATTATATTAGGCAAAGCAAGAAAAATCCAGATAATTAATAGAAATAAATGAAAAAAGCTGCATGGGTATCTAACTAATAATTGCATTGCTATGAGGTTTTGTTACTACTCATACAAATCAAAGATAATTCCTTCTATGGTCAACTGAGTTTATCATATTTTCTTTTGATTTTATAACCCAGTAGTAGTAGTATACGTATGTTTTGATTTCTAATTAATGCAGAACATTATATGATTAGGATACTGCAGTGTACCTTAAAACTATTCACATGTGCGCACTGTCTCTCCTTACAGGAGGATTTCACTTGCTCACACTACTGAACACAAGCATGGCCACGACTCGCTTTGGCCAGTGAAAAGTGAGCAGAGGTGACATGTGCCCCCTTTGAGCAGAAGCTTTAAGAGTCAGTATATGCTGTGCTCTACTTTCTTTTCCTTCAACCAAAAGGCCAGAAATACTTCCGATGGAGGTTGCTCTGTCGGTTTGAATTCTTGAAAAAATTCTACGTGGAGGACAGCTATGGCCCACCAGAAATGGACATAAACTTTCACTGCTCTAAGCCATTACAATTTTACAGTCATGTGTTAGCAGAGCAAAACCTAACCTACCCCTGTCTTTAAACATTATATACATTTGTAACAAATACAGTAAGATCGTACATTGACAGAGTGTTGCCTGGGAGAAGCCATTTTGGATTCGTAAGAAGTCAGAGCTATAGAATATTTTAAAGAAATCGAAACTCATTATTTCCAAATCTAATATTAACCTAACTAGAAGACTAATTAGTAGTTACACTCTGTTAAAAAGGTGAGACTTTGGCAGAACCTGTTTAATCAAACAATGCAATCTATAATGAAATATCGCAATGCAAGAAGAAATGAAAGACCCTCGTGTGTCGTTTAGTTAAGCGATGTGCCATTTCACAAGTTTATCGCTGGTCAAAGTGTGTAGCTAAAGAAAGAACGTGTAGCTAGAGCAAAGGTGTTGGATTGGGGCTGGGGGTAATTAGTAGATGGAATGATGGAGAGTGCAGGAACTTGAAAAGCAGGGAGGGTACTGAAGTGACATAAGGAACATCACTGGAGAATTATACCATGTGATTTATATGGTTGACTTTCAAGCAACGCTTACTATAGAAGCTTTGTAATATTACTCTAGTTTCCAAATAAATCAAAGCTATGGAACTCAATAGAGGACGGGCGGGAGGCTAGAAACAAACTCTAGGGATTAATTTTTGTTTACTGACCTAAAACACTTGTTATATTTTGCATGAAACAAATTCTCACCGGAGAAATGACACTCTGAAGGCAAGGTAATTAACATATCTAAATTTGGTTCAGAGAGCCTGATTCATAGCCTTAGAGTGGAGCTTCACCAAGGGATTAAATGCTCTGTGTGTACTTCATAATTTTGGTAGTAAATGCAAACAACTTAATATTCATTGGAAGGGACAACTGGAAGGGACTACTGTGGTGTAAACATTGGAGAATATGACAAAATTCACCATGCAGGGTGCATCCATCCTTTTGTCCAAAGCTGTAATTCAGGGCCAACCAGAAAGCTTTGCAGGATTTCAATATGAATAAGAGGCACCTGTGACTGTGAGGACACTGAGCTAATGAGAGACGGTTGAAAAGCTGCTGCTCAGCAGCACTCAGGGTAATTTCCTCAAAATCTTTCAGTGGTTCTCACATTTCACTTCAGGCCAAACAGTACAAGCGGAGATGTGGTTAGAAATGATCAATGAGCGAGGAATGCCAGAGAAACTGAATGGCCTGGAAAGAAACTGGGAAGTCTCCCAGTTACAGAAGAAAGTCAGTAAAATAGAGCTTGGAGGTAGAATGCAGGGCACGGAGATGAAAAATGCCCGAGGCATGGCAAAATAATATACCAATGCCAACACAGCCGGCCAGGAAAGACATGTGCAGGAAAAGCAGGACAATCAGAACACGAGTCCTGCCAGATCAACACTGAAAACATATTTATAAATCTGTGCCAGACTTTTAGAATTTATTTCAAGGATCAGAGAAGTGTAGAGGAATGAGATGGGGTGGAAGGAGCGGGAGAATATTTAGAATTCAACTGAGCAGTGATTATTGAAGTGGTTGAATATGCCTACCTCTTAACATATTCCTGTAGTTTTCTTTAAAATATTTTTTCCCTCTAACTCAAGGATTAGGATGTAATCTGTCCAAGGCTCTGAGGCAGGAGTGGGTATTGAGCTACAGTTGGCAGTTACTGGGGAAAACCTGTTTCTCCCTGAGTAAGCTTGTACCAGCGAGGTTTTCAGGTTACTAAAAGGGGTACCATGGGTTCCTGAAGCTTCCTTTTTGAGAACAGAATCTAGCTCCTCACCGTGACTTTTTTTTTTTGCTTGCACCACGTGACATGTGGGATTTTAATTTCCCTACTAGAGATCCAATCTGTGTCCCTGTATTGGAAGCATGGAGCCTTAACCACTGGACCAGCAGGGAAGTTCCACATCTGTTTAAAGATGTTTGATTGTTGGGAGTGGGTGCTCAGAGTCTACCAATGAGAGGTCAGCAGTTCATCCTAGACTTCACCATATCTATGAAACAGCTATGAAACAGCTTCTCTTTCCATCAAGCACAGAGATGCTCCTGCTCAAAGGGAAGAATTCTTCTGATTATGGAGGGATGGGAAGAGCTTCTTCAGATGCCATTGCAGAGGTCCAGGTCTTAATGGAGCTGTTGTAAACATGTGTTTAAAAGAAGAGATTTACCCATTTGTTGTATTTGTTTACTACTTAAAGGCTTTGAGGAGACAGACTAAATGGATATACATACCACAGAGGAATTTAATTAAACAAAAAAGATGTAAAGTGAGCTAAGGAGAGGATGGAGATGAGGGAAATGCAGGCTAAGAGAGTTACTGCCATTGAACTCTAAAATTAGCTCAACTTCTTGGCATTGAAAACACATTAGGAAACACAATGGCTATATAGTTCTCACGGTCTGATAAAACTAAGCACACTGGTTCCTTACAAGAGACAAGACTTCTTCGGGCTTTATATTCACAGGTACCTTCTAGATAGCCCTCAAATTCTCCTTCTTTTTATCATCATTGCCACAAACCCAGCCCAAACTCCTGATTGAATTACTTTAATCATCTCCAATCATAGTCTTCTCCAACTCTTAGCATAGCCTCCATATCACAGAAGTGGTCTTTTTAAATGCAAATAGGAGACCACTCCTCATTGCTTTTTAAAAACTGACATACAACGTTCTGTTTTAGGTGTACAGACATAATGATTTGATATAGGGATATACTGCAAAATTATTACCATGATAACTTTAGTTAACATCTATCATCACACAGTTATGATTTTTTTTCCCTTATGCTGCTGCTGCTGCGGCTGCACCTCATTAACGACAAAGTCCAAAATCCCGAGTGCTGCATAGAAGACACAGTCTGGCCCTAGCCTACATCTCTAGTCTAATGACAACGTAGGTCTTACTTTTCCCTATGAACTCTCTCCCCTTGTTGCAGCCTTCTTTAATAGACAGGTCATACTCACTATTTTACACAAGGCTATCGTATAGGTTTTACCCATCTGAACTTGAAAGCATTCAAGTTCTTTTTTTGGACCAGATTTCAGCATAGGCCAAGGTAGTTCTTTAAGGAATGACAGCTCTGTGGCAAAATGGCTGAGACTCAGTGCATTGTCAATTATTAGGTTTTTTTTTTTTTTTCATAAATATCAGTAGCTTTTAAAAGCTACATGGGCTTCCCTGGTGGCTCAGATGGTAAAGAATCCACCTGTGATGCCAGAGACCTGGGTTAGATCCCTGGGTTGGGAAGATCCCCTGGAGGTGGGCATGGCAACCCACTCCAGTATTCTTGCCTGGAATATCCGTATGGACGGAACCTGGCGGGGTACAATCCATGGGGTCACAAAGAGTCAGACACAACTAAGCGACTAAGCACAATAGCTACTTAAGCAAATTAAGGAATATAGAGCCATTCCCATAACCTCACTACCACCATATGTGAAAGCAAGAGTCAGACTGAATTCTACGACACACTTAAACATTTATGTGCAGGCAGGTACAGAGATAGTCACATAGTATGTTTTGGAAGCTCAGTGATGCCAGCTCTTGACCCTTTCAATTTCACATTCTCTAAGAGAGATTTGCTTGAGGAAATGTGACAGTGTTCTAGTCCTGGGATGCTGCTAATCTTAGCTGGGTTTGGGCAATACGTTCTCTAAGTTAGTGGCTGAAGACAAGACTGGTTCAGAATTAAGCCTTACACTCCATTCTGGAGGTTACAGGCTTTCATGTAAAGGTGTAAAGGATTCCCTCCACATCTTAAACACTACTTATTGATCTCCTGAAAAATAATTTGTGATATCCATTGTACTAACTAAAAAAAGTCTGGTGTTAATTGAAGATAAAGATAAATGTTGGGAAAGGCAGTCTTTCATCCCCCACTTGGCTGCATAACAATGGGCCTGGGGCCTGCAGCACTTCTTTCCCAGGAGAGAAAGAGCCCACTCAGCCTGTGCTGGGCTCATCGCCTCTCTTGGCTCCATCAAACAGCCCCATCTCTTTTTAACCTTCAGCCTCTTGTCCGTAGCACCTCTTTTTTCTCATCATATAGACATAGTCATCTCTTCTTTTAACCCATGACTTTCTTTAGCTTTTCCCCCATGTTTCTTCAATCTCTACTTTCTTATTTTCTTATTTTTTTTTTTACTTTCCTATTTTCTATGGACCCTCAATCATCCACAAACAGGCTTCTGCCTCTCTTTGCTCTCCATGAAAAGCCTCTTGCCCAAGTCACTTAGAATCAAGTTATTTTTTTGGTCTGAAGCAAAGAGTTCAAGTTTACAGAGTTGCATATTAACTAAGGTAGGTGAGGATTTGCTGTGGAAATCAAATCTTTAAATTTTAAAGGTATTACATAGTAAAGATTGATTTTTTGCTTAGTAAAAGAATCCACCTACCAATGCAGGAGATTCTGGTTCAGTCCTCGAGTCAGGAAGATGCCCTGGAGGAGGAAATGGCAACCCACTCCAGTATTCTTGCCTGGAGAATCTCATAGACGTAGGAGGGGTGGGCTGCCGTCTATGGTGTCGCGCAGAGTCAGACACGACTGAAGCGGCTTAGCAGCAGCAACCAGGCTTGCCAGTAATCTCTCTATGTGGCAACATGTGGGGCTGTGGGCCTTTAAAAATCTTTGGACATACCAAATGTAAATGAAACACAAATCAACCAGGTGAATTTTCAAGAAGAAATCTATGTAACAAACCTGGCCAACATTTTAGGGACAAAATTATTCTCAGGGTAAAAAGTAAAACAATACATATTATCCCAAACTTTGAAGACATCCTTTAAAAACCACATTTTAAATAAATGCATCTAAATTGGCACAGAAGAGAAGCAGTGGGAAGTATGAATTGACAGAAGTCACAGTTTGAACTTATTATTATCAAGGTAAGATAGTTTCCAAAGTGAAGCTGCCCTGTGGCTAACTAGAACATTTAAAGACATACAAGCTTTTTTCATCTGTCCAGTTTCTATTTAGCAGACTATTAATAAATTGAAAAATACCCACATTTCTAGGAAAAAAAGAAAAAAAAAAAAAAAAGAGTAGCTGTAATCCTAAGGAATTCAGAGTTCTCACCCTGGTCTCTCTGAAGAGTCCCTGGCCACCTTTGCTTTGGTGGTGGCTTTCTTCCTGGAATTTTGACCCAAGCACCTATTTGCCATTTAATCAACTCCAACTAAGATCCCCTTTCCTAAATCAAAATTTATTAGATCACCTCTTCTAAAGTGACTCCTAAATCAAATCTTACCAAAAAAGTGACTGGAAATGAATGCTGGAAACAGAAATTTTGTAAGAGTCTTCCAAAAACACTCATTTCCTTTCCTCTTAAAAACAAACAGGGGCCACATTTCATACACAAACAACGCCTTCTTTAAAACGCGCCTTTTCATCTGCAAGTCTCAGTAACACATGTGACTTTCTCTGATGGTTATACCCCTCCAGGACACTAGTGACTTCCATTCACGTGTCACGAGTCACTGGTGGCCCCGAAGTGACGTCAACCCGGGAGAGCCAGGGGTCGTCCAACAGGTGGTCTGCCGAGCGCTCTCCAAATGTGAGCGCCTCCTGCGCTCTGTGCCCGGCTCCACGCCTCTAGGGCTGCGCAGGCTCGCGGACTATGGCCCGGGTCCCCTCGCCCCCGCACCCCTCCTCCTCCCGCTACCCGTCCCCTCCCCTCGCCAAAGCTCGGACTCTCGGGTTGCCCTTATTGTTGGCCGCGTCTGTCACTTTGTGGGCTGGGTGACACGAATGGATGGGTTGGACACACCTTCCAGCCTACTAGAAAAAAAAAAAAGGGTCCGGATCTGCATAGACAGCGGGAGGGACTCCCCCAGCGCTCTCAGAGCCTACGCTGCGGACCGGGGAAAAGCACAGCTCCCCCTCCCACGTTCACTCCTCCCCGCCTTTAAAAAAAAACAACGCTCAGCGCAAATAAATAATACCGTTCCCAGCCCGCCAGGGTCCTCGGTGTCCTCGCCTCCTCTGCCGGCTGAGCGCGCTCCAGCGCGGCGGGAGGCGAGCGCGCAGAGGCCCCGGCGCGCATCATGCTCCCCAGCGCCGTGGCGGCCCACGCCGGCGCCTACTGGGACGTGGTGGCTTCCTCCTCGCTCCTGAACTTCCCCGCCGCGCCGGGCTTTGGCAACCTGGGCAAGAGTTTCCTGATCGAGAACTTGCTGCGGGCTGGGGGCGCCCCGCCGCTCGGACTACCACCGCCCCAGCACCACGGCTCGGCAGCGGCTCTCGGCGCAGGCGCGCAGGTCCGGCCCCTGCCGGCCAGCCCGGTTCCCCTCAAGTTGTGCCCGGCGGCAGAACCAGTCAGCCCCGGCGGGGCGCCCTACGGCACACGGTGGGCGTTTCAAGTGCTCAGCCCCTCGGCGGACGGCGCTCGGCTGCCGGGCCCGGCTCCGGGGGACCCGGACTGTGCCTTCCAGCCACCAGCCCCAGGTGAGCCCGTTCTCCCCTCCCCAGCCGCGCGCTGCGCCTCCCGGGCCGCGGGCCCACCCGCCCCAGTGATCAGGAATCCGCCCGGGCTTTGAGCTTCCGAGAGCATCTCGAGCATCAGTGGAGATGCGGCCTCGGGAGTGAGGAGCGTACCACCGCTAATCATGATGTTCCTTCCCCATCTCATCCCACCAGCTTCCTCTTCCCCTCTTCTTTCTACAAGCGGTAGGGCTACCTTGAATTTCAGGCCTTTCAGTAGAAATCCTGAAGTCACCTCAGGCCTTAGCCGAAAGCTCAGCCCCACTCCCGAGATCTCTGGGCTCGCTGGACCAATTCCACTGGGTTTCCAAAATTCAGCGTCTCTACCCGCCCGCTTCTGTCTCGGAGGCCGAGAGATACCCGCTCCCTGGAAAGTTCTTGGCTTGAAGAGCCTCGCGCTCCCGCTTTGGGGGCTTTTGCCTCTCAAACCTTAGCGTCGGTCGGGGCGGTTGGAGAACACGCGCAAAGGTCTTTGGAAAAAGAGTTGCGCCAAGTTTTGGCTTTCTCCACTCTTAAATTTTGGATCGCTAAGGCGCAAGAAAATCGACGCCGGCTTTTTCTTCGGGCTGAGCTAGAACAGTTGAATTGGCACCTGGAGTAGGAAGTTCACCAAATAAATGAGAATTTACCCCCAGCTGTTTTGGTTTGCTTGTTTTAATTCCCGCATAAAACCGAAGTGTTGTGACTGGGAAGAGAATGCGGACAGTTTAATTCTATGTTAGCTAAAACTTACGGAGGGGCTGCCGAAGTTGGCCTTGAGAAAGGGAAAAGCGTCTTAGTGACTCAAAAGCTGAGATCCAGTCGGATTAATTTTTTTTTTTTTGGCTGCTTCCTTAGACGATCTTAATTCATTCTTTTAATCCTGATGGGTTTGTCCAGAATGACTAATCGACGCTTTTTCAGCAGATTTCATTGTCCCAGCAAACTGCCAGATCAAATTTATTGCTAATGACTTTATAGAACTGAACATGTTTAGAACCTGTCCTGGTCTTTCAGTTTAAAATGGTTACTAACAGAATGGAACAAATATAATTATATGAGCACCGGTCTCATTCACACAGTGTAAAACCTAAATTCTAAGCCGCATTTTTGCACCCTGGGAGAGGAACAAAGACAGTTAAAGGCAAAGTTTATGTGCCTTGGAAATCTGGGCCACTCTCTCCTTTTTGAAGTATTCGGAAAATTAGAAACGTATATAGCAAGTCCGTTTAAACAAGCACTAGTAAATAATGTCTCATAAAAGTAACATTTTCAAGAAAATTTAGTGATTTCTGTGGTTTCTGATGGCTTGGCATTATGTTCATAGAAGTTACTTTTCAAGGATTCTTAAGTTGCTCTTGATCATGATTGGCTACTCCAAAAAGCTAATTTCAACCTTTGTAGATTTTACAGGTTAGATTTAAGTAAACCAAATGCAAAGCAAATACAGATATTTCAATAACTCTGAGAAATTATTTTGTATACCTGCTCTTTCATTCAGAATATTGCAATTATTCAGTAAAGGGTATAACTACATTCTTTTTGTTTTCAAGAACATATTCATTCTGTACACTTATTGAAACATCAAAACGCAAAAATGCTTTTTGGAATAATTGAGAATGTGAGAATTTAAATTTCACTTTGAAGTATTTTAATATAGCTCTAGGCCCATATATCTCCTAATATTTTATTCAGTCCTTATTGAAGATTTGATGCTTTCTGAGGTTAATTTTTATTTGAACAAATAACTTTTTATTTTAAAAAATCATTCTTGTAAAGAGTGGATTTAATTTTTGAAACTCGAAAAATATCTTAAGAAGAAAATTAAAACCCTGTAAATTTGTGTCCACGAATATGCTTAAAAACATTTTTAAATAATTTGACAGAGAATACAGTTTTGTGCATTTTTTAATATTTTGACAGAGAATACAGTTTTGTGAGCACCACTCCAGTTTTGTCCTTCCAAATGACAGATTCTTGTCCTGCCAAATGTTGTGGGAATTCTTTTGTACTGTGTAGAATTATGAAGTTATAATGAGTGCTGACAGTGTTCGCTATCACCTGAAAATTAGATGAGGATGAAATAGTGATTGACGTCCTATAAAGAGTAGAAAGGAGATTTAGAAAAGGTACTGTTTTTAGAACGATAACAGTATTTCTTTCCGAAACATCAGTGAACAACTGGTTCTGATCTTCTGTGCATTAACTTAGTGGATCACTGCATGTGACTTTTAATGATTTCAGTGTATTGATTACCCGTTTTTTCCCTCAACCTTAATTTGTTGAGTGCACTAGTCTAAATATTGAGTAAGAAAGCCTCAGAGTTGTTTTTAAGTGCATTGGTGAAAGACAGCACCATTTAACTAGGGGATTTATGCCACTGCATGCATTTCTGCTTCATTATTTCTGTTACCCACTATTAATTATACCATATAGTTCATTCATTCAGCAAATGCTTACTGACTGTCTCCCATGTGTCCAGACTTTGTTCCAGGCCATTGGGATAATCAGGGAACAAAACAGATGACCGTCTCTGCCCCTGTGGAGCTTACAGTCCATGTTCTGTCCTACTTTATGGTTTACCAAGCATTTTCATAATTGTTAGCTGCTTTAATCCTCATAATAGGCCAATTTTTTCTACAATGATTATTCCACTTGCTAACTTTTTTTTTTTTTTTGGTCTGAAGTATCAATTTAAAAACCTGTGATCTTGTGAAAAAGAAAAATATTGCCCCAAATTCTGTGATCTTGTGAAAGAGAAAACTATTGCCCCAAATATTCCTTACACTAGTTTTTCACTGAATAGGAACTAATGAGGGCTTATGGGATAACCAATTACATGTATCTTCATAATAAATCAAATTGGGATGCTATATCAGAGCCCATAGGAAACTGGTCTTTCCCTTCGTCTCGTTATGTGTCTGAAAGATGGTGACAGTTAAACAGTAACACAGATTTACAGATTATGAATGAAATTTAGCTGTCTGTGCTTCATTCCTAAAAATTGGCAAGTCTTTAAGTATTTAGAGTTTAAAAAAAAGGAACACTCCATAGCTATATGTTGTCAAGTTGTGTATATAGTTTAAAAACTTTAAAAATCAGAGCACATTCTCCAAGATTTGAGAGGGACGTGTTTAATGTGATAACAGGTAGTGAGTAGATTCACCTCCAGACGTTGTATGTGAAAAAGAGAAGCTTGGATGTCATAGTGTATTGGTGGAAATCAGGTTTGTCAAGTAAATCCTAGTAATCATCAGAGATCCTTCCCCAGAAGTTCGTTAATGTCATCATTTGGTGGCTATTGTACTAGATTCAGATATCCATGCTTTTGTATATTAAAGAAGGTCTTGAAAATGTAAAAATCTGAACAATTTAAATTTTCTTTTAGTTATGCAACTTATTTTCTTCAAAGTGGAACAAATGGCCTTGCTTTTCAGTGACATTTGTTATTTTAAACATTTTAGATAATGTTTGAAATAAAGATAATTTCCTGAATGTAATTTAGTGATTATTAAATCTGCTTCTTGTGCTGCATATAAAAGGATTAGAAAGCAATTTTTTATTCTGAAGAGTTGAGTTAAACTGTCCTTTTTTTAAAAGTAATTTTGTCCAATGGGTTGTACCATATAGTAGTACAAGCATGGAATCAGATCCATCTTATTTTTTCTGGTACCCTATTAAGTTTCTTATTACTATTAATACCTCATGTGCACTCTGATTTTCTTGTCCACCTCACAGTCCCAGCTACTATTTACTTATTAATCTTGACTCTGTCTTAAACTACCCACACTTGTATTTTGTGTCCCAACTGGTAGTTTTTTTCCGTTTTCACTGAGATATAGTGAAAGTGTGACATAAAATAGCTTCTCTTAACGCCTTAGGCACTTTGAGGAAGGAAGAGAAAATGGAGCATCTTGTGTTCTAGGTGGGGATTCTAGTCCAGCTGAACATTTTGTGATCTAATTATGAAGCTAGAGTTTGTTATTTATTTGAGCTAATGCTACGCTCTAGCTTTGTTTTGGCAAATTAAAATCACGGAATCTTGACTGTTGATAACGCTGACCCAGAACCAAGACAAAGGCAAGGGGGATCCAGAAGAGGACAATGATGGGGCCCATGCTAGTAGCTCCTTGCTCAGACCATCCTCCTAAAAACATCCTTTGGTGGAATTGTAGATAATACCCAACAATATTCTTATTACACTTGTATTTTTTAAATAAGCTGCTTAACATATTTGGATTTATATTAATATATTAATATCTTTTGCATAGTTTATAAGGAATCAGCTCTGAATAAATTGCTGTATGGTCCCAATCTTCATAACCTTCTTCAGGTTCAGGAAGGTTTTGCAGTTCAGAGGACCAGTTGTACTAATAGACAGTCTTTTTACTTCCAGCTTTGGATTGAGAAAACCACACTGCCTCTATGTCTTGAGCCGGAATTACAAAATGGTAGCAATTTATGTGCATCTTATTTGCCTCTGACAGTAGTATCTGTCCCTCTCCCAGTCACTAAAACATGCTTCTCTACTTTGCTTTAAAAGCAAGAAATCTCAATCTGTTCACATGTATGGAAGCTTTATTATTGAGGTTTAATAATAAAACAGGAGTAAATCCAGGAGGCAGGTAGGAACATTTTAGAATTTTCCCTTTACCTCTTACTCACGTTAGGGATTTGGGGATTATTTTAAGAGGCACAGTGGCTTGAATGCCCAGAAAATTGTGTATGGATTTAAGCAGAAGTAATCAGAGGGTCTAGAGAGTTCAGAGTCATCAGGATGCCAAAGGGTGCCAAATGTTGTTATATGTTGCAGATGTATGACACCATATGTTCTGGACAGTTTAAAGGAATTGTCAACCGTGATTTTAGCTATGTTTGTTTACCATCAGTGTGGCTCAGATACTGAATCCAACACTGTACATTAGAGTCCGGTGTATTGCTCTTGGAGTGTGCCACCTCTTTCCTCTCCTTGTGCCCAGCAGAAATAGTCTCTTTTTGCTGTACAAAAACATCTCATGGGTAGTTTTGTCATTGGACAGTGATAGAAATTGTAGCAACTCGAAAGTAAGGGAACCAATATAGGTAATAGCTGCATTGGTAAAAAACTTCGAGCTTCTTTGCTATGAAAGTTTTTACAGAAGCAAAAATGTTATCATCTTTCAAATATTTAAACAAATGTGTTCTTATGTTAGAATTGGGAGGTAAATACCTTATTTACTCTTCAACCTACCTTCTGCCATCCTATTTCCTTTGTTGATATCATCCATAACTTTTGAATCTATCTTATTCTATCTTTTTGGGGAGATTTGATTTGTGGTTCTTAAAAATAGTATTTGTCCACTTAATCATGGGCTAACAGAGGCGCCAAATAAAGTTTTGTTTTGTTTTTTTTTTACCTTATTACTGTGAATTTTTTCCACAGTGAAGGTACATAATTTTTAAGTCAGTTAAAGAACTTTGTTTTCATTCAAATACACCTGGACTCTGTCAGAAACAAAAAGGCAAATTGTAAAAAGAAACAGCACGATTTCTATGTAGGAATGCTTGTTAGAATTTCTCCTTCTTTAAGACTTCATTAGATCATGCTTCCATTTTACACTCTCTTAGTAAAAAATTGGATTTTTGCCTTAACGTCTAATGTGCTTACCAGACCCTTGTATATTTTATTCCAAAATATTTTTATTTTACTTTCAGTAATGTTTCCACTTTTAATGAAATCTCTCCCTTTCATTCCTTTTAGCCTCCAGTCAGTACCTGATTTGGCAATGCTGAGTGATTTATCACTTTTATATAAAGTTACCATAACTGATTTTATTTTTAATAGCATTATTCATTTTGTCAGCCAGCTATTAGTTGGGAATATTTCAGGGGCACACTCTTTCTGTGAGTTACATGAACAGTAAACTTAAGGCACTAAAATTCTCTCTGAAGTCAGAGATCAAAAAGTCTCTATAAGTTTTTAAACTTTTGTTTGAGAATCAAAGCATCTGGGAAAAGGAAAGGGAAAAGAAATCAGGTCTTTTTTCTATATATTGCTAAAATATTTAATTGCCTTCGTGTTCTTAAATATTCCAAAGATGAACTCGGTTTTTCCCTTTTCTTCCACATGTTCAGACACCCTGCATGCCATAACCACCTGGATTTCATTAATTCTGTGGCCATCAGAAATAGCATGTACAATATATACATGCCTAACAGTCCTCTTCTTGCTTGGAGAATCCCGTGGACAGAGGAGCCTGCCAGGCTACAGTCCATGGAGTCGCAAGAGTTGGATGCAACTAAGCACACACAGCATAGCAGTCCTCTGGAGAGAGCTCAAAATTTCTTGTTCCTTAAAATTAGTTCCTCTAATACTTTTAAAATTAAATTATATGAAGGAAATAGCTATTCTTTGAGAAGATTTATGTACATTATTACTCCGCCATTAAAAAGAATATATTTGAATCAGTTCTAATGAGGTGGATGAAACTGGAGCCGATTATACAGAGTGAAGTAAGCCAGAAAGAAAAACACCAATACAGTATACTAACACATATATATGGAATTTAGAAAGATGGTAACGGTAACCCTGTATGCGAGACAGCAAAAGAGACACAGATGTATAGAACAGTCTTTTGGACTCTGTGGGAGAGGGAGAGGGTGGGATGATTTGGGAGAATGGCATTGAAACATGTATAATATCATATAAGAAACGAATCGCCAGTCCAGGTTCGATGCAGGATACAGGATTCTTGGGGCTGGTGCACTGGGATGACCCAGAGGTGGATGGTACGGGGAGGGAGGTGGGAGGGGGGTTCAGGACTGGGAACACGTGTACACCCATGGCGGATTCATGTTGATGTATGGCAAAACCAATACAGTATTGTAAAGTAAAATAAAGTTAAAAAAAAAAAGGAATAAAACCCATGAAGGCTGGTGAATTTTTTTTAAAGATTTATTTGTTTGGCTCTACTGGGTCTTTGTTGCTGCACGTGGCCTTTCTGTAGTTGTGGTGAGCTGGGCTACTCTCTAGGTGCTGTGCGCAGGCTTCTCATTGTGGTGGCTTCTCTTGTGGAGCACGTGGACTCTTGGGCTTGTGGGCTCAGTAGTTGTGGCGCACAGGCTCCAGGCAAGAATACTGGAGTGGGTTACCATGCCCTCCTCCAGGGGCTCTTCCCAACCCAGAGATTAAACCCAGGTCTCCCAAATTGCAGGTGGATTCTTTACCAGCTGAGCTACCAGGAAAGCCCATATTGAACCTACTCTAGAGTTACATTGGGTCTGAAATCAAAAGACAGTCTGATTCTTCAAAGCAGGAAAAGAGTCATTTCTGTTTGGTTATTTTTTCTTCTTTTTTTCATTTCTATAGGTGCTTTTGCACTACAAATTGAACAGATGCAGCAGAGACCACGTGACCTGCAAAGCCTAATGTATTTACTCTCTGGCCTTTTAAAGTAAAAGTTTGCCAAAATTTTCTCCAAAGCAAAAATGCATATTGAGTCAATTTAAAAATAATATATAGTTTTCTGAGCTGGTTTTTCAGCATTTCTTTAATTTTAAAACCTAGATTCAAGTCAGGATTTTTAAATGACTGATTATATGATCCTAAGCAATTCATGTAAATGCTTTGAGTCTCATTTCAAAGTGAGCACAGGTGATAGGCTCACCATGGGACTTTCAGCCACACATCTCAAAAGCCTGTTGGTAACATACAGGGAAAGATGTAAAAAACAGATTTCCACCATTCCGCCACAAACAAAATGCATGCTGGTGAAAGGTGTATTGCTGTGTAGGAAACCATCTCAGAACTTAGAGGAACAATTGATTATTTTTGCTCACGGTTTGTTGGGCTGTCTAGGTTCAGCTGGGTGGTTCTCACTTGGAATCTCATTGCAGTTAGAAGTCAGCTGTGGTCATCTGTGGGCTCAGCTGAGCTGGATGTCCAAGATGGGTGTCCATGGACTCATACAGCAGACAAGGATGCTGGCTGTTTATGGGGTGCTCAACTGTGAGCTGTTCTAGCATCCTTTGATGATTGCAGTGAACTGTGATTTCAGGGTACCCCAGCTTGACGAGAAGCCAGACTCCAGACACTTGTTGGCGTTGTGAGGATAGTGGAGAAGGTGCCAGTGGGAGTGTCCAAACAACTGGTCGTTACTTCTTGCCACAACATATGACCACAGCAGGATCCTTCCATATAGTCCCTTGTTATTCCACCACAGCTCATCCACCATAGTTAGGTGATTTTTTTTTAAGTTGCTCTGATTGTATCATCAAGTTTATCCCTATCTGACTATCAAATCAAATAAAAATATTCAGTTTTTCCTTTAAGACCTTCTTTCTATCAACTGCATTTAGCTCCTCCAACCACATTCCTTTTTTCAGTTATACATAAATATATATTTATATATATCTTGTTTCTCGTATTCTTTCCCATTATAGATTTTTATAGAACATTGAGTATATTTCCCAGTGAAGGTCCTTGTGGGTTATCTGTTTGTGGATAGCAGTATGTATCTGTTAATCCCAAGCTCCTGAGTTATTCTTCCCTACTGCTATCCCCTTTGGTAACCATAAGTTTCTTTTCTATGTCTGTGAGACTATTTCTGTTTTGTAAATAACTTTGTATTATTTTTTTTAGATTGTACTTTTAAGTGATATTATATAATATTTGTCTTTGTCTGACTTCACTTAGTATGATAATCTCTAGGTCCATCCATGTTGCTGCAGATGGTATTATTTCGGCTGAGTAGTATTCCAGTGTGTGTGTGTGTGTGTGTGTGTGTGTGTGTGTGTGTGTGTATAGCAGCCGACT
This sequence comes from Capricornis sumatraensis, assembly GCF_032405125.1. Classification (NCBI taxonomy): domain Eukaryota; kingdom Metazoa; phylum Chordata; class Mammalia; order Artiodactyla; family Bovidae; genus Capricornis; species Capricornis sumatraensis. Next base: position 79,889,479 of record NC_091072.1, read on the forward strand.
CTAGTATTCTTGCCTGGAAAATTCCATGGACAGAGGAGCCTGGGAGGCTACAGTCCATAGGGTTGCTCAGAGTCAGACACAACTGAAGCAACTTAGCACAACACACACACACACACACACACACACACACACATCTTATTTATCCATTCACCTGTCGGTGGACATTTAGGTTGCTCTCATGCCTTGGATTTAGTAAATAGTGCTGAAATGATTGTTGGGGTGTCCAACCACATTCTTAATGCTCACACCTTTGACCTTGGTCCAGCAGTCAGGCTGATCTTAACCCGCCCTGTGTGTCACCATCATCCTTGCCTTCTTTTATTTTTTTCATGCCACCTTTCTCTCCTGGAATGCCTTATTTCTCTTCTTATGCCATTCAGGTACTTTCCCAGTCAAGTTTCCAGATGAAGATGCTTTTCCTGCTTAAAGCCTTCTTGACAGAGGCTTCCTGACAATTCTCTTTTCTTTTTACCTGCTAATATGTTTTAGTGCAGGTCTGAACCATGCTGCTTCTTTTCATTTGTTGTCTTAGAATCGATCCCAAATTGTGTAATAATGGTAGGAATAAAGGCTAACATTTATTGAGTGCCTGCTGTGTGTCAGGCATTGTTTTGTGTTCTATTCAGTGGTCTCATGATGACTATACATTGTAATCATGTGTGGAACTTTTGAAAAAATATTAATAGTATGTTGGGGGACCCACTCCTACCAGCCTGATTTAACCCAATTGCTGTGGGGTTTGGGCTCTGTATCTTTGAAAAGCACTCTAGATCATTCTCATGTGTATTCAGGGTTGGCAAACAGTGGTTAGGGGAACACACGGTACTATTTTTTTTTTAAGATCTTATGGCCATGGGAAATGCCTCAGATTTTATAGAACAAAATTGAATTTGGAGTATGGAAATATTTGTATTTCATTTATTTGATCAGCAGATCCAAATCTGTAAGTTATGGGACATTTAAAATTAGAAATTCTTCCAGGGAGGGAAGCTACCCTATTGTAATCTTTGTCATCCCAGCACACATGCGTTATATGGCACTTGATAGATAGTAAATATTATTTGCATGGGATTAAAAGGACAGAATCAAACAAGTAGACACTGCACTTGATTATTTTCTCATGAACTGTACCAGACTATTAAGACCTTTGCTTTCTGTCTCTGAAATACTCAAAGCAAAAAAAAAAAAAAAATGGCCTTCTGTCATTTCTTGATGAGCAGAAAGGTAAAGGATGACGTAACGTGCTTTGTCTTGTGATGGAAGGCATGTTTGCATGTGGATCACATAAATGAATTACTTCCAGCTTGTGTGATAAAATAAATCATACGTTATTCAATAAGTGATATTTCTTAGGTTTTATAACTCATGACAGATAGTTGTCATTCTTTAGAGATTTTTTGGGGGGGTCCTCTTAAGATAGTCTGTTCAATTGTGTCATATGTAAAGGTCAGAAGTTTAGATTTCTTTATCCCCAGTACCCATATGCCCGGCAATTGAAGGAGGTCATTAAAATCATCCTTTTGAAATTATTTAATTCCCTGTTATTCTTTCCCAGAGGTATGTTTTGATCCTTTGGTTGCCTTTGTAAGACATCTTGGAACCTTGTCTCTTTTTCTTGTCCTTCTTCAAATGTTCTGCCCAGTCGGCATAGCATCACAGTGGTTCCTGAAATTTATTTGAAGGTTTTATTAGTGGTCTTTAAGATTCTTCTTTTGAAATGTCAGCCTGCACCAGTTAGTACCACAGTTTGCTATGACAATAAAAAGAATGTGGTTTCACCCTATTTAGATACACTCTGTTCTCCATTGGTAAAGAAAGTGAAAATAAAAAAACAACAATAAAATGTTTTGCTTGCTTTCCAGACCACAGAATTTTGAAAATGATTTCTCTGTAACTAGGCTTGTAACCATCCTTGACTATGGGGTGCTTTTGTCACAGAACCATCTAGTTAGGTTTAAAAAAATCAGGCCAGTTCACCATTAAGTTGGCTCTAAGTTCCCATCTTAATTAAACATTCAAAATAATTAATAGTTTGATTCTGTGTTTTCAGATAAGTCAGAACATGTGATTAAGAAGTGAAAAGTTCACAAAGTTTTCTCTGCATAAGCGAGTTTAGTCATTTGGATTCAGACAGTTTTGTTCTAGAAATTTTAAATCATTTGTTTGTAACTTGAAACAGATTCCCACCGAACCCAGAAGGCAGATTTGTTGGCAGAATACAAAATTTGGAGTATCCTGAAGTGGTGTGCTCAGAGAACCTAGCATCTTGCTGCAGGACCCGACAGTGTGCATTCCCCCCACCCCCATGGGGAAAGCCGTTGGTTTTTCTCTTATGGAGAGCTGGGGAGATACAGAAATGTCTGCCTCTTATTAAGTAACTGCCAGTATGTGTGCCTGACGTCCTTCTCTCTCATGGCTAAGAACTATTAATACATATTATGCTAAAATACCTGTGTTTCCCTTGTCTGCTGAGAACAGTCATCGTCACATTCCAGATGCATGCCCATTTGAGGATGAATATTAATAAATGAAATAACAAGTGTTAACTTCATAGCCAGTCTAGTGCCTATGTGTAATAGGCATTCCTATCATATATATTGTTTGGTAAGCTTAAAACAAATTGTTCCTAACATGGTAAATGATAAAGTGAGTGCATCTAGATTGCACTGATGGGCTTTGAAATGCATATCATGGTCTTGAAATTGCCTTGTTTTCTGCCCATTTCAGAGTATCTCCAAAGTAGTTCCTAAATGGTTTGCTAAAGTTCTAACATATCTGTTAACTTGTCACTTTGTTTTTATCATACTTGAGTTTCCATTTTTGGCTCACTGCTTGAAAAAGTATGTGATTGACAAACATTAAAATGTAATATATATTTTTAATGTATTGGATTGTTTTAAATGGCTATTTCTTCACACCATTCAATATCCTGGCCATCACATACTCCGTTAGATTAACGTTTGACTCATGTCCAAGTAGGAGCATGTAAAAAAATGGAGCACTTAATTGAAATTCCACAGTGATTTCCACATAAACCAGCTTAAACAAGATGTATTTATGTGCAGAAATTAGGAATCAACTAATCTTCTGTGTAATATATGTGTGTCAATTAGGTGATTTTAAATGGTGAGAAAATACTTTACAATGGAACTTTAAGCCTGGTTATGTCACATGTAGTTTTTTAGCCACTATGGAGTTGCTACAGTAGACATAGCAACTGTCATTTTGATTACAGATTTACTATATTAAGATAGACTAGTATGGCATTATATAAAAAACTGTTCAATTAAACTTTTTCTGGTTAAATTTAACACTAAGAGCCTATATCTCAGAACCTCATTTATCACAATTGAATTTAATTGAACACTTGTCTCAAATGAACCGTACTGTTTTTTTTTAATTGGAGGCTAATTACTTTATAATATTATGGTGTTTTTTGCCACACATTCACATGAATCAGCCATGGGTGTATATGTGTTCCCCATCCTGGCCCTCCCTCCCACCTCCTTTCCCATCCCACCCCTTAGGGTCATCCCAGTGCACCAGCCCTGAGCACCTTGTCTTCATGCATTGAACCTGGACTAGTGATCTATTTCACATGTGATAATATACAGGTTTCAATCTATTCTCTCAAATCATCCCACCTCGCCTTCTCCCACAGAGTCCAAAAGTGTTCTTTATATCTATGTCTCTTTTGCTGTCTCACATATAGGGTCATCATTACCATCTTTCTAAAATTCCATATATATGCATTAATATACTGTATTGGTGTTTTAATTTCTGGCTTACTTCACTCTGTATAACAGGCTCCAGTATCATCCACCTCATTAGAACTGATTCAAATATATTCTTTTTAATAGCTGAGTAATACTCCATTGTGTATATGTATCAAATGAACCATACTTTAAAAAAATTCTTTGTTTTCATTTGTAGGGCTGTAGGATTAGACTGAGAAATGTTTTGGCTAGAATAGTAAAATTTGTAAATTGTACCTATTGTGCATTGTTGTATTGATATCAATAGTATCACCATATCATACTTATTTTCTACACTAGATATTGAGCAAAAAAAAATTTTGTGTGTGTTTCCAACTATTATGATAGATGCTTACGTGCACATATGTAAATGCAACATGGCTGAGCCTTTTTCTTTTACCTCAACTCACAAAATGCCAAGCAGCACAATAGCTGTAACTTAAAATACCTCTGGAGTGCTTAGTTTGAGGTGAAGTAGGTTAACAGAAATACTTGAGAATAAACATGAGACAACTTTTATTATATATATTAATATCTACTTTTCAAAGTGCTTCATATATTCATAGAAACATTAAAAAATGTAACTCTTAACTCTGCCTGAACAATGCCATATTATTATACCATTGTTGCTATTTAGTTGCTAACTTGTGTCAAAACTCTTTTGCAACTTCATGGACTCAAGCCCACCAAGGCTCCTTAGTCCATGGAATTTTGCAGGCAAGAATACTAGAGTGGGGTGCCATTTCCTTTTCCAGGGAATCTTCCTGACCCAGGAATCAAACCCACCTCTGCACTAGCAGGCAGATTATTCTTTACCACTGAACCACCTGGGAAGCCCTATGCTTATAAGATGTTAAGTTCAAATAAAGTGTTGTATCATTTCTGTGATGGTTTTTCAATCAGCATTAGAACAACTTATGTTAACAATGACAATTTTAAAAAAGTTTTATAGAACTTCAGTTCAGTTTAGTTGCTCAGTCGTGTCCGGCTCTTTGCGACCCCATGAATCGCAGTATGCTGGTGGGCTGCCGTCTATGGGGTCACACAGAGTCGGACACGACTGAAGTGACTTAGAAGCAGCAGGCCTCCCTGTCCATCACCAACTCCCGGAGTTCACTCAGACTCACGTCCATCGAGTCAGTGATGCCATCCAGCCATCTCATCCTCTGTCGTCCCCTTCTCCTCCTGCCCCCAATCCCTCCCAGCATCAGAGTCTTTTCCAATGAGTCAACTCTAGGCATGAGGTGGCCAAACTACTAGAGTTTCAGCTTTAGCATCATTCCTTCCAAAGAAACCCCAGGGCTGATCTCCTTCAGAATGGATTGGTTGGATCTCCTTGCAGTCCAAGGGACTCTTAAGAGTCTTCTCCAACATCACAGTTCAAAAGCATCAGAACTTACTGAATACCAAAATGGATCTCTTTTTCATACTTTGGTTAGTTGGCATGTTTTCAAAGTAGCATTGACATTTTATTACTTGAAAATTCAGGTATTAAAAAACTAAAACCATTGACATTGAAAGCTTTTCATCATATTGTGACCCCATGGACTATAACCCCCCTGGCCTCCCTGTCTGTGGAATTCTCTAGGCAAGAATACTGGAGTGGGTAAGCCATTTCCTTCTCCAGGGGATCTTCCCAACCCAGGGATTGATCCTGGGTCTCCCATATTGCAGGCAAATTCTTTACCATCTGAGCCACCAGGGTAGCCGTATTATAGAAAAGACCCTCCATTATGGTTAATTTGCAATTTGACAGCATTAAGGACCATGAGACCATAAAATTATTTTATGTACTTATATATTTATTTTGACATGTCCCTCAAATATCTTGGTAAAATAAATGAATGCTTCTCAGTTGGTTAAAATATGAGTCTGAAATTACTCTGTTCTTGAAAAAGGCATGTGTTTGCAGCAAAATTTATATTCACTGTATATGATTAAGAAGTGAAAAAAGTTTCCATTGAAAATAAAGGGAGAATAGTAAAAATATTTATTTTCAAGTCATCCTCTAGATGTAAAAGTTATCTGTTACAGAAGATACTATGTTTCAGAGTGTCAGGGGAACAGGGAAAAGATTAATTCCTGATTTCCTGTTTCTTAGTTTTAAGATTATTCATTCATTTATCAAAAATCTATTGACTATTTAGAATGTGTCCGACACTGATGGTTATGTGATGGTAAAAGCAAGTTACCCACCTACGGAAATCTCACCTGTGTTTATATTATATTAAACCCTACTGTACAAAAGGACATATTGTATTTAAGGTACTACACTTAACCAAAGCCTGGCATATAGTGAGTGAAAGTGAAGTTGCTCAGTCGTGTCCGACTCTTTGCGACCCCATGGACTGTAGCCTGGAAAATCCCATGGACGGAGAAGCCTGGTAGGCTGCAGTCCATGGGGTCGCTAAAAGTTGGACACGACTGAGCGACTTCACTTTCACTTTTCACTTTCATGCATTGGAGAAGGAAATGGCAACCAACTCCAGTGTTCTTGCCTGGAGAATCCCAGGGATGGGGGAGCCTGGTGGGCTGCCGTCTATGGGGTTGCACAGAGTCGGACACAACTGAAGTGACTTAGCAGCAGTACTGTAGTGGGTTGCCATTTCCTTCTTCATGGAATCTTCCCAACCCTGGGATCGAACCTGGGTCTCCTGCTTTGCAGGCAGACAGACGCTTTACCGTCTAAGCCACCAGGGTATATAGTAAGTGCTCAGTACAGGAGAGCTACTAATATTCTGTGACATCCTTTATAGCCATTTTTCATCTGCTGAGGAACAGAGTTTAAAATTTCTTTTATAAGATATATCAAGTAATGATAACTATTCTGTATATAAGTATTAAAAATGTTCTGAATAGCATAGTTTAATAAAGTGAGCAGAGCAGAATTGTATGGCAACTCCCTATACTATAAACACACATGCTTTCAGGTTAACTAGATATCACTTGAGATTAAATGTTGTTACTATTCTCAAATACTTTTAAGCATGTAAAAGTGATCAGAAAAAGCACTGTTGTCATTGAGTTACTCAGTAAATTAACTGTTTTCAACTTTGGAATCCAGCTGTCTATATATTTCAAAGCACCTTCTGAAAATAAAAAGTGGAGTAACATAATCTCTATGGAAACTAAACTGAAGTGTGTAACATACAAGTTGTTTCTTGGTAAGTTTTGTATCTAGAACTGTGCTGCTCAATGTGTTAGCCCCTAGACAAACAAGTCTATTTAAACTTTAAAAAACTGAAATGAAGAATTCAATTATGCAGACATACTGGCCACATTTCAAGTGCTCAGTGGCATATATGACAAGTAGATACATAACGGACACAGAGAGAGAGGATGTGTCCATCATCACAGAGAGTTCTCCTGGGCAGTGTTGCTCTAGGCAATTTTAAATAAAGCACTATTTGATATTTACTATGTATAACCATACAGAAAATGAACAATTAAGTTTGGTTTTGATAATTTGAGCATTTATACCATAACGTCCAAAACATGATTAAGTTATTCAGCAAGCTCTGACAGATGAAGACTACTTTCTTTATTTACTTTTAAACTTTATGTATTTATTTATTTTGAAGGATCATAGCTTTTCAGTCTTGTGTTGGTTTCTACCAAACATCAACATGAATCTCAGCTGTAGTTTATCCATATCCGCTCCCACTTAAACGTGCTTCCCACCTCCCTTCCCATCCCACCCCTCTAGGTTGTTAAGACTACTTTAAAATGACTTAAATTCCAGTAAAAATTGTAGCTAACTAAACACTCCGAAGATGTAGGGCTTTACCCCGCGACTTTGGGAAAACTGGGATTTTGAATATCGTCTAAAAGAAATGGCTAATCAATGCAATCAATGCTTTTTCTGCAGCGCCTTCCAAGCCTTTTTTTCTGAGCGCCCCGCCATTCTACTCGGCGTGCTGCGGTGGGTCCTGTCGGCGCCCCGCATCCCCCACGGCTTTTGCAAGTAAGTTTTTACGCTTCATCAGCAATGCCTCAGTTACTCTGTAAACCAAAGCAGCAGGATTTAATGTGCTCTGGAAAACTAATTGGGAATGCAATGACAAGGAGCTAATTCCTCGCTGAAAATCACAGCGTTCCTATTTACGAGGTTTCCAGAGATTTATCAGACCTCAGTACACTGTGCGATTGTGAGCGGTTTCTAACAGCATTGAAACCCAGGGCTGACGCATCAAGGAAAGTGACTTGTTTTCCATTGGATATAAAAGATCTTGGCTCTTGCTGAAACATGGAACGATGCTCATTTAAAGAAGAAAAAGGAAAGGAAGGAAAACTAAGAGATTGTGTAAAAATTTCCATTCGGTTTAAAATGTGACACAGAAAGTCACTAGATGTCCATGGAAAATAATCCAAAATTGCCAAGATTGTAAAAGGAGATAAATACCATCTCTTATGATCTTGAAGAAAACCAACCAGGGTTGTAGGAAGTATTTTCAAGAGAACTTTTCTTCAAACATTACATCATTTTAATAGTGTCTGAGATAGAGGGAGAATGACAACCTTTGAAACTTGAAGAGCACGCGTACGTTCACATGCACAAAGGGGGGGAAAAAAAGTCTAAGTGAAAATGAAAAGAAATAACATTCACAGTGCTCTTGAGATTTTTGGTCATCTAAGAATCCATAGGCAGGAGGACTCACGTTTGTGATAAAGAAGTCCAGCAGAGGGGTACGTGGATTTCTGCTGCCGAAGAGCAAACACTGATTCAGGTTAACAGCTCTCTCAGGTGAAAAGTGAGCTAGAAGTCGAGGCAGGCTGAAGTCCAGAGCTGTATCATGGTTGAGTTCAGATCTCTGTTGCCTCTCTGCATGTGTTTTATGAATGTTTTAGGAGGGCAGTTGCTCAACAGAGTGATTCCTGACAAGTGAGGCAGCAAATGCTGGCCGTTTAATGCGCTGCAGGCTTCTGAGCATCTCTTTAGGGGGCTGATACTTTCCCACAGGGCACTTTACATGGCCAAGACCCGGCCACAATGGGTGACAGACCCGTGACCAATCGCCACTTTCACTTGACTCATCCACACGCGACCTCACCACGATTTTTCACTGTGCAGATGAACTTTCGGAACCATTGCACAGGGGAAAGGCTCGGGCAGGGGTCAGTTGCCCTTTTGTATGGTCATAAAGTGAGGCTCTGTGTGTCAGTCTTTTCTCCTGTCTCACATTCCAAGTGAATTTCTGGACACCATTTAAAGCACTTGGCTGAAAAATAAAGCAGTGAATGAAACTGACTTTTATAGACTCATTCCAGCTCATCTTCCCATATAACCCTGTCCACCTGAAAGGGGATTTAGTGGATGAGCTGAGTGTATACAGGGCTTGCTGAATACATAGGGCCCATTATCCACTGTGGGGATCGTTTATTAACCAGGACTGATACACTACTATTTTGGAAGTGACCTATTAATTGTTCATTTAACTAGAATGTATTGATTCAAATAGAAAAATAGAAACCATGACTAAACCTTTTACTCGCTCCTTCAGGGTGGTCTCCTGTGAGGGTAATTGAAAAATGTTGTACAGATTAAGGAAACATTTATCACCATATATTAGAGTATTGGGAAAGAACAGCTGGAGCAGAGACTTAACACTCCAAACATCTGATACCTCAGCGTGGTGTCATCTCTGTGGAATTAATCTTTAGTCTGGTATCCGAGGGGTGAAGATTGAAAGAGTTCCCACACCTAGTTTCAGTGATTTCACCTTGGTATAACACTCATCTTCTACTTTAGAAAATCTCTGGCAGTGTAGTTTAGGTAGGAGGCAATGGGCCAAAACATTCCATGTGACAGGTGGACATTCATGTGTGTGTGAGTGTATTCATTATATAGTAGTGTTTTAATAAGAGTTTCTAGGCTGTAAAAGTATTCTGGTGCCCAGGCCAGTTTAATAAATAAAGCCCATAAAAGTGAGTCGAAAGTTATTTCCTAGACAACTCCATCTTCTCGATTGTTTGAGAAAAAATCACTCTAAGCAAGTCTCTTTATTCTCCATCTGCTTCTCGGCCCTTCCCACTTTGTGCCTTTGGTATGGCTGTTGTAAATTGTGGTGTTTATTCCTGGAAGCTTATAAAGCCCTGTGTTTATCTCTTTTATTTAATAAAACCTACAAGTGGAAAATCAGCACTGCTCAGACTGACATTTGTCTCCATTTCTAAGTTGCCAATTTAAAACAGCTTAGAGATGTCACCAGTGCTCTTAATGAAAAGGATGGCATCTCATTAGTGATAAATCTGAAGTGAATTTCTTATGTTCTTATGTATAATATTCATTGTATTGGGAGCAAGTATTAATTAAATGGTAGATTTTGGCTGTCAGTAAGAACTTTACATAAATACTCATGATACCAAGGAACAGTTGATAAGGCTTACAACTGCCCAGTAATGTTTTTATTTAAGGCATTTTTTGGCTTTTCTTCTTCTTGTTTTTAATAAGAATGACTTAATGCCCAGGAATTTTTTTTTTCCATTTGCACAAAAGAAGGAAAATGAACTGTCCAAGTAATTTTGTATTTAGTTTCAGCCGGGACAGCCAAAATTATGGTTTATACTAAAAATTTCAATAAGTAGTTAAATCAGTGGCTCTCATCATTGTTTCATAATATTGATTTCACTATTTCTAAAAGTTTAGGATCAGATCAACACATCCATAGCAAGAGAAATATCTTTTTGATTGTTTACATGATTTACTTGTTTAAAACTGAGTTAGTTCTTCTTGTTAACCTGTTAGATTTATGATTGACTTGTTGCAATGTGGAAACAATCATTCATCCAGTGTCCTTCTCACATATAATAAATAGTTTAATTAGCTATTTAAGCACAATCCTTATAGTGGGGAAAAATTAAAAGGCAGTGGTAAATTCTCTTCTTCCCCAAAGCAGTGTAAGGAAAGTCTTTGATAGTGTATTCATAAGGTTCCTTTCAGAATAGCATACAGCTCAGCTAAAATGAAATGGAAAGTTGTAGAAATTATGCAGAGAATGACTTTAATAAAAAGACTACATGAAAATGTGTAGGTGTCTTAATTATGTAGAATATCTCATTGAATTAATCAAATCATTATTTCTTTGTCTTTGAGTACCCAACTTGAATTTAACCTTTCAAGAATTTTATGCATTAAAAAACAAAGCTTAAATTTGGAGCAGCATTATGAAGATATCAGTGAGGAAATACTATTCTAGAATAAATTGTTTTAGCTTTCTTGGTAGGTGAACTTAGATTCTGCATTTAGAGAGAATTTTACTATCTTCCCTTCCCTGTTAAAACCTAAAAGAATGTAATATACTCTTGAAATTTGAATTTAGAATTTTGTTGAAGGCAGCAGGAAAGGGACCTTGTTATTATTGTAGGTTGGTCCTAAGAGTGTCACTTTCAAAGGTGGTGATGCTCTGTTGGGCATACACCTTGATAAACTCACCTGTCCTGGCTGTGTTCTGCTCTCAGCTGGAGTGGTCAGTAGGTTTAGGGAACTGAACAAGACCTATGCATGCATGCTAAGTTGCTTTAGTCATGTCTAACTCTTTACGACCCTACATGCTATAGCCCACCAGGCTCCTCTGTCCATGGGATTCTCTAGGCAAGAGTATTGGAGTGGGTTGCCATGCCCTCCTCCAGAGGATCTTCCCGACCTAGGGATCGAACTTGCATCTCTATGTCTCCTGCATTAGCAGGCAAGTTCTTTACCCCTAGCGCCACTTGGGAAGCCCCAGCAAAACCTATGGAAATCCACAAAAGGCTGCCTGAGAGCTTCTTTTATAAGGATTTATCTTTAGAACTCTTAAGATTTTCAGAAGGATGCAGAATTTTTGTGATAATAGATAAATAGTCTAGTTATTGTGCTGAACATGTAAATGATTGTGTGATGAGTTGAACATAGGTTTTGACTTCTCGATAGTGAAGGGAGAGTACTCTATGGTACTCTCTAAATGACACTCAGTCAACCAGGAAGGAGGTTTAAAGGAGTCAGAGACTCAAAGACAGTAGCTTTTCCAAGTTGATGGCTCTATTCAACCACTCCACAGAGGCAGTGAAAGTATTCAAGTAACATTTCTGGAATGGAGTTTTCTTTCTCCCCAAATGTTCGTAAGTAGCAGTAGTAGCCTACCCTGGGCTAGACAGAGACCTCCACCAGTTTATCCACTGCATGTTTCTCTATTGTTCACCACCCTGTATCATCTACATACAGCACACCTCCATTTGAAGTGTCTTTCATAAGGCTCACGTCACACAGGGGTTCCCAGGGGGTGGAGGTGGTACAGGGGGGCCGTCGCAAGATGCTGGGAATTATACCTTTGAAAACTTTGTCATCCTAGGTCATTCTGCCATTGTAATGACTCTCCCCACCTTCTGACCTCTTTCCATGTCCATCTGTAACTTTGACAATCTTCAGTATAGTTTTAAAGAGTGTTGGATGGCCTCACTCTGCTTGCATGTGTGGTCTCAGTTGCAGAAGTTGTCTTTCCAGAGCCTCCGTTTTTTTTTCCTATGGAAATGAAGATGCTAATATCTTCCTCTTTGGATTATGGTAAAGATTTCATGACACACTGCTTATTGTTGGCACATACAGCAGCACATACTGAGCCCCAAATATATATGGAAGTCACACTATAAAATAATATACTGACATCTGCAAATTGGCAGAGTCTATAGCACCTTGAGTTGATGGCCCTGGCTCCTAAAGCCTCTTATCTAGGCCTGCTCTAATCTCTGCATCTGTTCATTGTTACTTTATAGTATTTATTTATTATTGTCACCTATAAGTTTGCATAAAAATCAGATTTTTGTCATGAATTTAGGAATAATCAAAGGTATTTGTTGCTTGTAACTTTTTGATAGCTTCTGAGAGACTTTTAAATCACCAGCAAGTTCTTGAAGTCCCTATGTTTGTTTTGCAGGTGTAAATTTGAGCTCATATTCCTAGATTTAGAAGGTAGGAAGATGGGCTAAGTTCATCATTGGTTTATGGTTCGATCCAGAGAGAGCCCACAAAAGACTCCCAGGGGAGGCGTGGAGAGGAGCAGCGGTGGTGGAAGGCATCTCGTTCTCATGCTTCTCGTAGGAAACTGAGCCACGGCAGTTTATGAAAACAGTGACGATTCATGTATTGAGAGCAGAACTTTGGAAAACCAAGCAACTAGCAGACAAAGGGAGAAGGGAATATTCTTTATATTTGCTGTGGCTTTTGTTTGTCCAGTGGTTGTATTTTTGCTATAGCGCACCGAATCCTGAGGACCAGACCAAGGAGTTAACCCTCTGATCCTCACAACTACTCCGAAGTTCTCTCTTTTAGAGATGAGGTCTGGTCTGTCTGTTCTCACCCTTCACACTGGTGAGAATATTGTATTTGTAGATCTCTTTGATGGGGCTCTTCTTTCTGTTCTTAACATAGCTCAATGCTCAATAGAAAACATAGGAAAATCTGTGGGTTCCTATCAAAAAGTCTTAGGGGCATTTAAAAGTGTTACCCACATTGCTTTATGTAAACATTTAGATTTTAGTGAAGAAAGTACTAAATGAGTAGAATTATGACCCCTATGTACAAAACCTTGATTTAGAAAAAATGTAGGAAAAAAATTTAAATTAGCTTATATTGGGCCATAAATTTATTTGTATTTTTATATAGGTTTAAGAAGTTGTATTATAAAATATGGGGCTTCCCAAGCGGCTCAGTGGTAAATAATCTGCCTGCCAATGCCGGAGATACAGGCGACATGGGTTCAACCCCTGAGTCGGGAAGATCCCCTGAAGTAGGAAGTGGCAACCCACTCTAGTGTTCTTGCCTAGAAAACCCCCTGGACAGAGGAGCCTGGCAGGCTACAGCCCATGGGTTACAGGAGTTGGATATGACTGAGAGACTGAGAATACACACACACATATGTGTGTACATATGTATATGTGTATATATATGTATATATGGGCTTCCCTTATAGCCCAGTTGGTAAAGAGTCTGTCTGCAATGCAGGAGACCGTGGTTTGATTCCTGGGTCAGGAAGATCTGCTGGAGAAGGGTTAGCTACCCATTCCAGTATTCTTGGGCTTCCCTGGTAGTCAGCTGGTAAAGAATCCACCCACAATGTGGGAGACCTGGGTTTGATCCCTGGGTTGGGAAGATCCCCTAGAGAAGGGAACAGCTACCCACTCCAATAATCTGGCCTGGAAAATTCCATGGACTGTATAGTCCATGGGGTTGCAAAGAGTCGGACACAACTTAATGACTTTCATTTCAGTTATGTGTACATACATATGTGTGTATAACTGAATAATTGTGATGTACACTGTAAATCAACACTGTAAATCAACTATACGTCAGTTAAAAATAAATAAGAAGTTGTATTAACTCAGAAAGTGTTGGCCTTCTGAAATGCAAGGTCCTCAGAAGACTTTTCACTGTGGCAAGTTATATCCTAAATTTGTTTCAGTCACTCCTGGTCCTGCTCTACCTGCCAGCTAATGTCCTGTGTTCTTCCTGCTCATCCTTTGCATCCTCTAGAAGTACCAAGCTCTGTGAGCTTCCTGGATTCACCATGTCTCCACCACACTCAAGCTTCTGCAGATGTCAGTTGCTCTCCCTGTCTCATCGTCGAGGTTTCCCACAAGAGGAATTGCTAGTCTTTTGGTAGCACGTCTCTCTCAGGACTTACTCTGTTGGCCTCCAAAACTAAAGGGCTTCTCAACTGGTGCTTAAAAGTTCTCTAGGCAGTGGTCTGTGGGTGTTTATCTCATTGTACTATGTCTGATCCTATCCTTTTCACATTTCTCCTTATCAAATCTGAACATCTGGAGGATGGAGTGGGTTCACCTTCAGTTGTCACTCAATGACGATTCAGTTACTTGGCTAGATTCTCCCTCAAAGGTTGCTACAGTGTTTGCTTGTTCTCCTTATAAAACTGAATCAGAGGTAAAGTGTAGAGTGGAGATGCATTATTTGTCTATAACGGTATGACGATAGCCTCTCTTAGTTTTTATTTTTGCTCTATCAGTCTTTTTTCCTCTGCATTTTTACTTAGCGTGAGCATGACATGTATCTTATAAATCATATAGTGTATTTTTCTTGCTGCTGCCTGATCTTCCTAGTCATCTTTAATGGTTCTTTAAATTTTTGCTTAGTAGGTATAACATGATGTGCTTATGCATTTCATTACCTTTGGGTATTTAAGTTTCTTTCCCTAGTTTTAATATGTATGGCTAGAATAATGGTAGATTGGATACATTTATAAGTTAAGAATTCCAGATCAAAATATGAAGTGAGAAGGGCATGGTGGAATTTGAGGACACTGTTGCCAGGCTGTATTGGAGATGCCATGTGGTCCTGACCAAGGGCAGGGAGCAGAAGCCCATAGTCACAAGCAGGAGCTCTGGCTCTGTTCATAAAGGTTTCTTTCTTCACAATCTTGACCCACCAAGAAACAGTGGGGGACAGGGGAGGGAGCCAAGGATTTGGATTCAAAAAGTCTTGCTACCATTTAATTCTATCTTTCGTGCCAGTGCCACACTGAACCTTAACTGCTTTGGACACTTTTTCATCTGATCAGATGTCTTTAGCATATGATGATCCTTATTGTGGGCTCAGCACTGAAAGTTGTCTTGTTCTATTTTATCAAATCCTTAGAACAACTCTGTAAAGTAAGCTGAAAGACTGAGTAACTCTCCAAATCACACAGGTATGTGCCAAGGTCTAAACCTAGTTTTCCCATCCTTCAGAGTCCTCTGTCCTGAGGCTTCCTAGAGAGACACCATCTCAACAGATGAATTTGTGCTCTGAAATAAAATGCAGAAGGCTAATTCTGTGATATCTATACCAAGGATAGTTCAGAGAAGAAAAGCATTTAGAAATATATGAACAAGTTCATACTATTTTTATCGCTATTATTGACCAATATTGCATGTGTGTGTGTGTGTGTGTGTGTGTGTGTGCACACTCAGTCATATCTGACTCTCTGTGGCCCTATGAACTGTATAGCCCACCAAGCTCATCTCCATGTCCATGGGATTCTCCAGGCAAGAATACTGGATTGGGTTGCCATACCCTCCTCCAGGATATCTTCCTGACTCAGGGACTGAACTGGTGTCTCCTGCATTGGCAGGTGGATTCTTTTACCACTGAGCCTTGACCAGTATTCCATAAAACTATTTAAGCCTCTGAGAAAGAAATAGTGAATCCAGTTGCCAAAGCCTGACTTTAAGATGTGACCTTGGTGTGAGGCAGGCAAAAGTAATTGGTTCTATAGATGGAGAATTAACCAAGATCCCACAATTGGATAAATCAAAAAGGCATCAGTAAAACTAGAACTTGGTAAAGAATTGGGCTTCATTACATCCCAAGGATTATGACATTTCTATGGAGATTTCTACAAGTGTTGTAGAACTCAAAGAAAGAGAGGCCAGTGTTTCTTCTGGGAATGTCAAGATGAATGAGAATGAGACGTAACCCAGAGCTGAGAGACTAGCTGGAAGTTGTTTACGAATCTTTTAGACAAATAGGAAAGAAAGCAATTATATTACAGAGGTAGAATTGACAAGATTTATCCATTTATTGACATTTTTCTTCTAAAATACAAGTCAGTATTGTGTCAGTACTGTGTAGGGTTAAGAGCATTTGTTTTGGAATAAGTCTTTGGACAAAGTTCCTTAAGCTTCCTAAGCTTCCTTTTATTCATCTTTAAAATGTGGAGAATAATAGTAGCATTCATGGCATAGTTAGATTGGCAGAATTAAATGCAATAATGCATATCAGCAGCTTAATACAGGGCAAGTATGAGGACAGAGGAAGTGCTCAGTGTATGTTTATTATTATCATGTCACATCCTGCTTAAACATATTCTGTTGATCTTCACTACCTATTGGATAACATTCCAGACCCTTGTAGTCCTCTTCAGACTGATTCCACTCCATTCCACAATCTTTACTCCACAGGTCCAGATGTCTTCAAGAGCCTAACAGGTAAAAAGCAAGTTAACAAGGCTATGGCAAACTAGGGACCACATGCTTCCTATAGGGGGCATCTGCCATTCTGGTAACTCTTTGCTCTGTGGGAAGGTAAGCTCAGTGAGGTTACCTTTGAAGAGATGTTGAAAGCCTGAGCTTCAGAGGAAACCTCCCAATTATTAATTATGAACAGCTAAATCAGAATTTTTTACCAATAGTCTAAGACCAAACAAAGTGCACCTCCAGGCTGGATATGGTTTCTAGCTTGTACCCTCTGCTTTATGCCATTCCTTGGCCTTGCTGACTGTTTGCTTTTCCTTGTTGTTGTTCAGTCACTAAGCCACGTCTGACGCTTTGTGACCCTGTGGACTGCAGCATGCCAGACTTCCCTGTTCTTCACTGTCTCCCGGAGTTTGCTCAAACTCATGTCCATTGAGTCAGTGATGCCATCCAACCATATCGTTCTCTGTTGTCCCCTTCTCCTCCTGCCCTCAATCTTTCCCAGCGTTAGAGTCTTTTCCAGTGAGTCAGCTCTTTGCATCAGGTGGCCAAAGTATTGAAGCTTCAGCATCAGTCCTTCCAATGAATATTCAGGGTTGATTTCCTTTAGGAGTGACTGGTTTGGTCTCCTTGCAGTCCAAGGGACTACTTTTCTTTGGCGACACTTTATTCCTTTGTACCTTAGTACTTTGAAGCATGCTGGTCATTCTGCCTGGGTTGGCCTTAGTTCCTTTTCTCTGGAACTGAATTGTTCTTTTAGACTTGACTCAGCCTATTTTCTCTGAACCCATCAGTTCATTTTTTGTAATGCCAGAGCATTTTTGAGATCATGCTATTCTAGTACTTAAGACATTCATTTGCTTCTTTATTTAGAAATAATTATTAAGCACCAAAATGCATACCAGCTACAACTGTGAGCTGGAGTCCCCGCTCTCCTAACGCTCATATTCTGGAGTGATGTTCATGTGTTGGTCCTGCCATGAGAAGGTGAACTCCTTGTGGCAGGGACCATGTACTTTTTGTCTGGTTTCCTTGGCAGTTAGCCCAGTGAGTCTGATACCCAGTGTATTAGTGTCTTCTTGCTGCTGTAACAATTCCCACAAACCTACATCTTAAAACAACACAAACTTACTGTCTTACAGTCACAGAGGTCAGAAGCCTGAAATGGGTCTCACTGGATTAAAATCCGGGTGTCGGCTGGACTGCATTTCTTCTGGAGGCTCTAGGGGAGAATTTGTTTCCTTGCCTTTCCAGTGACTACCTGCATTTCTTGGCTTATGGCCCCTTCTTCCGATATTCAAAGGAAGAAGTGTGACATCTTCAAAACTCTCACTGTGACTTCCTTTTTTCTCTCCCTCTTCCACTTACATTGGACCTACCGTGATTCTCCAAGATACTCTCCCAATTTCAAGGTCAGCTGATTAGCAGCCATAATTCCATTTGCAACCTTAATTTCCCCTTGATATTCAATGTAGCATATTCATGTGCTCTGAGGATTAGCACATGGGCATCTTTGGGAAAGACATAATTCAGCCTACTACTACTAGAAAGCTGAATGAATGAATGAATGGTGAATGATGAATGAAACTCACAGAGGCTGGGAACCAGTATTGTGCCAGCCAAAAAAATGCAGAAAAAGTAGTGTCTCTGCCCTGAAGGAGTTGAACTGAGAGGGTAGGAGGTGATTGGAGGTCTTCCAAACCTTCCTTCTCATATTAAACATCTCCGACTCTTGCACGCTTTCCCTGACATCCCAGATTAAGGTTAGACCCATTGTTTTGTGTTCCTAAGGCACCCTCCTTAGAAATACTTGATCACACTTGTGATGCTAGCTCAATAAATGCCTCCCCCTTGATTTTATAGGTAATGAGTATGATAAAACATATGTCTTACTTCTCATTGTGTAGTATTGAGCAGAGTGCCTGGCATATGGTAAGTGCTCGACAATTTGAGACAATAAATGAATGAATAAATAAATGAAGAATTAGAGAAAATTACGTATTTAAACCATCTATCACTTTTCTACATTGGAGCTTTGTAACCTGGGACCATGGACTGACATGGCATGCAAAATTGGGAAGGCAAGCATCTATCTGTATGTTGGTTTTTTCCCCTCAGTGGGGAGCAAAGAGCTTTTATCAGATTCTCAATGGAGTCCATGACCAAAAAGAGGTTACGAAGCACTCTGTGTGTGTAGAGTTCAGAGATGAGATAATTTGGCCATGGCAAAGAGGTGGAGGATACGGTTCTGGGGAATATGAGTGGAATTCTCCTCCCAAAGCTAACGGGGCTTTTTGTATTATTTTTTCCCCCTCTAGGAGAAGAGAGTGTACTGCCTCTTCTGACCCAAGAATCTACTTCCAAAGCTCGGAGGGGCATTTTAAGAAGAGCTGTCTTTTCTGAGGACCAGAGAAAGGCTCTGGAGAAAATGTTTCAGAAGCAGAAATATATCAGCAAAACAGACCGAAAGAAACTTGCCATCAACTTGGGACTAAAAGAATCACAGGTACTGATGAGCAGGAAGATGTGTGATCAGCACACAGCTCCTGATTTCTGAAGGAATCCAGTGAAATCCATTCATTTGGCAACTGTTCCTTGTGCTAAGCATAATACTGGACCCCGAAGCATTATTGAAATGATTCTCATAATTTTTTAGTGAGTGGAAATATGTGCAACAATTCCTGTTTGGAAATTGGTCCATTTGCTAAGAAGTCTAGGTTTTTGCCTGATTAATTCTTCCCAAATGAAAAGCAAAGGCTGTGGCATTTACATCATTACATTGTTTGCTCTGTTTTCAGAGAAACTGGCTGCATAATTGCCTCCAAAAGCAGGAACCAATTTTCCTGTCTTTTTCTTCATTTCCAATCCAACAGTCAAGGCATAAATGAATGACTCATTAGTACCTCTTAATAGATGTCATTATTTTGCACTGTGGGTTTATATCAAGTACAGTTAAGTAACTTCACGTTTGCAACCTTTACAAACCTTTCTTGTACAATGACGTTTCATATAATTTTGAAAGAGACTTCCTGGCCTTTGGGGAAGTGCAGCATACTCCATTTAAAGATTGGCCTACTTATAAATAATTAACAGTATAAGGCACTGGCATTTTCCTATTTAATCCTTGTTATGAAATATCCCCATTTTCTAGATGAGGAAATGTAGAGGAGTAAACAGAGATCCAGTGTCACAGAGTGAAACTGCTTTGGAGCTGGGCTCCCCACCCCAGGCAACCTGATTCTGGAATCTGCATTCTCTTTAACCTGGAACTACCATGTACATTTGTGCAGGCTGTTCACTGCACAGGGGCACTTGGCTCATGGGGATGGCAGCAGCTGAAATGCAGCAGGTACTCTGTCTAACTGGCTATCCTGGTGCAGGGCTCCATCTACCTGAATTTTTTGAATCAGCATAAAAGCTTTAAAGGGCTAGCAGAGGCTCTGTGTTAATTACCGTGTCCTTCTGTACTTCCCCTCAACACAAATGAGCTAGTTTCTAAGTAGATGTTATTAAACTAGTTGTTTTTGGATGAAACCTTTCTTAACCTTGCTTCCTTTCCCCAGGGAAGTAATCTGTCCCTCTGACCCCTGACTTTTTGTAGTCATAGGAAGCAGGACAAGGTGTGGTTGAGGGTAGTGGGCCTAGATCAGCCAGGATGTGTTTTCCTCATGTGTTTTACTGGTGAGCCCATACCCTTAATTGACTGCTCTGTGCCTCAGTTTTTCACTTTTATGTAAGACTCAGAGCTTCCCGGGTGGCTCTCATGGTAAATAATCTGCCTGCAATGCAGGAGACACAGGTTCAATCCCTGGGTCTGGAAGATCCCCTGGAGAAGGAAATGGCTACCCACTCCACTATTTTTGCCTGGGAATCCCATGGACAGAGGAGCCTGGTGGGCTACAGTCCATGGGGTTGCAAAGAGTCAGACATGACTGAGCAATTAACACACTCTGTGCTAGGTAAGAGGGAATATTGATAAGTAATGATTCAGGTAACACTCCTTGGACCCCAGGAATGTTTACATCCAACTGAGAAGTCAAAACAGAAGCTTACAAGCAATTAGATAAGAATATAAAACAATAATATAGGAAACAGCACCTGGCAGGTTAGTTATACTGCCATATGGGAGCTGGATCAGTAGTTCTTCTAGAACTTATATGTCTCTCTGGAGCCTTATACTAATTCCCGCCTCTGGAGGGGATGGTCATATGACTGGTCCATATATCCTTGGGGAGTCTAGTGATGGGAATTTTCTGGTTCTCAGAGGAATTGTTGGGTCTGAGAAAGGGCCACATGAGGGCTCAGTAGGCCTAGCCTGCATTGCATTGGCCTGGATAAGTGTGTAGTTTTGTAAGTTTGGGGGCCTCTGGTTGAATTGGAACTTGAGACAGGTGTTGTTTAGTTGTCAAGTCACATGAGACTCTTTTTCAATCCCATGGATTATAGCCCACCAGGCTCCTCTGTCCATGGGATTTCCCAGGCAAGAATACTGGAGTGAGTTTACATTCCCTTCTCCAGGGGATCTTCCCCACGCAGGGGTCAAACCCGTGTCTCTTGCAAATGTATTGGCAGGCAGATTCTTAGGTGTTAAAGAGTAAAAATGGCTAAGATTAATCTGACAGTGCCCTGAGAAAGTGCAAATCCATAATAGTATATAGTATCTTCTGTAAAATGAACTATTGAAAAAGGATTGCATCAAGCCTATTCAATAATATTTATGAGGAGTTGACTGTAATATTTCCACTCTGAAAAATAAACTGTTTCCATATTTTCATGTTATCTCTCAGTTCTTATCCATAGGCACATAGCTGTACATAGTTGATTATATTGGTTTTAAAATTCAAATGCCTCAGGAAAGAATGTTTTTTATCTCGTTGAATTTGGTGAACAGCTCAGAAGTAGGTTAACATTTTCTTATTTCATATGTTGTCGTTGTTGTTGTTTAGTCACTAAATTGTGTGCGACTCTTTATGATGCCACGGACTCCAGCATGTTAGGCTCCTCTGTTCTCCACTATCTCCTGGAGTTTGCTCAAATTCAGGTCCATGAGTCAATGATGCCATCTGACTTTCTCATCCTCTGTCATCCCCTTCTCCTGCTGCCCTCAATCTTTCCCAGCATCAGGGTCTTTTCCAGTGAGTTGGCTCTTTGTATCAGATGGCCAAATATTGGAGCTTCAGCTTCAGCATCAGTCCTTCCAATGAATATTCAGGGTTGATTTCCTTTAGGATTGACTGATGTGATCTTCTTGCTGTCCAAGAGACTTTCAAGAGTCTTCCCCAGCACCATAATTCAAAAACATCAATTGTTCATCTGTCAGCCTTTTTTATGGTCCAACTCTCACATCCATACATGACTACTGGAAAAAACAAAGCTTTAACTATACAAACCTTTGATGACAAAGTGATATCTCTGTTTTTTAATACACTGTCTAGATTTGTCATTGCTTTCCTTCCAAGGAGCAAGCATCTTTTAATTTCACGGCTTCAGTCACTGTCCTCAGTGATTTCGGAGCCCAAGAAAATAAAATCTGTCATCGCTCCCACTTTCTCCCCTTCTATGTGCCATGAAGTGATGGGACTGGATGTCATGATCTTAGTTTTCTGAATGTTGAGTTTTAAGCCAGTTTTTTTTTTTCACTTTTCTCTTTCACCCCCATAAAGAGTCTCTTTAGTTCTTCTTTGTTTTCTGCCATTAGAGTGGTATCATTTCCATATCTGAGGTTGTTGATATTTCTCCTGGCAATCTTGATTCCAGCTTGTGATTCACCCAGCCCAGCATTTCTCATGATGTACTCTGCATATAAGTTAAATAGACACAGTGACAATATATAGCCTTGTCATACTCCTTTCCCAAATAAGCTTATATATTTTTCATATATGCATGAACACATAAAAAATACATGCTAAGTCGCTTTAGTTGTGTCCTACTCTTTGTGACCCTTTGGGCTGTAGCCTGCCAGGCTCCTCTGTCCATGGTGTTCTCCAGGCAAGAATACTGGAGTGGGTTGCCATTCCTTCCTTCAGGGAATCTTCCTGACCTATGGATTGAACCAGTCTCTTACATCTCTTGGATTGGCAAATGTGTTCTTTACCACTAGTGCCACTTGAGAAGCCCTATTAAAAAAAAAGATAGACTCTTGCATAATGATTACCACATCCCCTGACATTTGATGTCATTTACATATAATAAAATAGCTACTTCTGCTATTTCTGTTTTACAGATGGAAGAAGCTGTGACCTAGAAGCACATATATGTATTTTTAGGTAAAAATGGGATCACACTCTACACATATTTTGATGTTTTCCAAAGGACAATACGAACCACCTGTGTAACCAGCACGCAGCTCAGGCAGTAGAACTTTACCATGGGGCCAGGTGCCCCCTGCACACCCGCTCCCAGGCGCTACCTGCTCCTTCCTGACTGAACTGTGTGGATTAGTTTGCTCATTTTTGTGCTCTGTATAAATAATATCACTCAGTTCCTATTCTTTGGTGTATGGCTTCTTTCACTGACCATACATTGTGAGATTCAGCCATGTGGCTGTGTTGTAGCAGTAGCTCATTTACAGTTATTACTGCTTAGTATTACAGGGTACACCATGGTTTATCCATTCAATGGTGGCCATTGGGATTGTTCCCATTTTTTGGCTATCGTGAAAATGCTGTTGCCAATGACTATTGTTTTACACTTTGCTTCCCCCCTGCCCCCATTCAAATGTCATGAGACAGATATCCTTGCATATCTGCATACATATTTACTTCATTTTTCTTTGGTGTCTTAGAACTGACCATTACATAGATATACTGTAATTCACTTAGCCATCTTCAGCTTTAAGTTACTTCCTAGTTTTTACTATTACATATCTTTATGCACTTTAAAAATATTAAAAGTAAGATAGGAAACTAGGAGTGGGACTTATAGGTTAAAGTTTATGTACATTTTAAATTATGATCAATTTAAAAATTCCTTTCCAAATATAATATTGTATCAAGATATTGAATTGTGTCAGATTTCACTCCTACTAATGAACAGTCCCCCTTTTTTAAATAGTCCCATTATTTAAATTTTTGAAAATGTTGCCACCTTCATTGGCAGCTTGTATTTGTTATTTTTTTCCTAGTTATCAGAACTTGGGAATCTTTTAATCATTTTACTGGTTATTTTCATCTGAATTTAGACTTCTCATGGCTATACCATTTCATTTCTATCATACTGTCTTTTTGTTGATGGATATGCAGCAATTATTTTGTCTGTTAATCAAAATATTTGAAATATTATGGTTAGTAACATTTTCCTGTTAACAGCTGTCACAGAAATCCCTTCCAAGTTTGTGGCTTTTTTTGTATGTGTGATAAAATACAAATAACATAAAATTTACCATTTTAACCTTTTGGCAGTGAACAGTTCAGTGGCATGAAGTACATTTACATTGTTAGGCAGCCATCATCACCATCCATTCCAGAACTTTTCTCATCGCTCAAAACTGAAATTTTGCACTCATTAAGCAATGATTCCGTGTTTCTCCCTACCCCAAGCACCTGGCAACCACCATTCTATTTTCTGTCTCTATGAATTTGACTACTCTAGGTACTTCATATAAGTGGAATCATACTGTATTTGTCCTTTTGTTACTGGCATATTTCACTGGATATAATGTCTTCAAGTTCCATCTGTATTGTAGCATGTGTTAGAACTTTCTTCCTTGTTGGGGCTGATGATATTCAGTTGTATATATAGACCACATTTCATTTATTCATTCCTCCATCAATGGTCATTTGAGTTGCTTCCACCTTTTGGCTAGTATAAATATTGCTGCTGTGAACATTGTGTGTACAAATACCTCTTTGAGTCCCTACTTTTAATTCTCCTGGGTAATTTGTGGCTTTTTCATATGTTTATGGTCATCTTTATTTGTCCAAAAGTTTCTCCTTTTTATGTAGTCAAATCTAGCTTTCCTTTTGTAGCCTTACTGTTTTGTGTCATGCTTAAGAAAACATTCATCTCCCTAAGACTGTAATGATCATCTCTTATATTTTCTTCTAGAACGTTTATAGATTTGTGCTTATGTTTAGCTGTTTTATCTATCTGAGATTTTTATGGAGAGGTAGAACTTTTATGCATATATGTGTGCTACGTTGCTTCGGTCATGTCCTGACTCTATGTGACCCTATGGAATGTAGCTCACCAGGCTCCTCTGTCCATGGGATTCCGCAGGCAAGATTAGTTTAATGGGTTGCCATGCCCTGCTCCAGGGATCTTTCTGACCCAGGGACTGAACCCAGGTCTCCTGCATTGCAGGCAGATTCTTTACCACTGAGCCACTGGGGAAGTCCAGAACTTTTATGATTTTCCCCAAGCACGTACATTTGTCCCAGTACCACTTATGGTACACTTGTCCCAATACCACTTTTGAAAAAACTTCTTTTATGATTTTCTTAAAATTGAGATATTACTCAAAAATTTTCTAGACAGAAAAGCTAACAGGAGAAGAAAATAATTGATGTGATGAAAAGGCAAGAATCACTAATGGGAACATATAATTGTCTTAGTAAAAACCCATTAGAAATACTTGGCAGATTTTCTGGGAGTAAATGCCTACTGCAAATAATAAATGAGTTTATGAACAGAACCAAGTGCTCTGGTATGCACACAGTAGTACTGTTTTCTTATGAAAAACCTTGTAACTGAGACGGCTGTGTTTCGGACTCAGCTGCCTGCAATAAGCTTCTTTTTGTAGCCATTTTGGACATTGCCACTCACTTTGAAAGAATGTTTTGCCAATCTGGAAAGACCGTCTAGGTTAAAGTTAGAGTTTTACATCATTGGGAGAAATATTTGGTTTGTACACTTTAATAATTATTTCTTTAGGTAAAAATTTTCCAGTTTTTGTTTTAAAAATAGAAAGCTACTCAGAAGGATGCAGTGTAATGCACAGGAAAGAAATGTGATTGACTTTTCAACCACCGGGAAACCAATTGTGATGTTTTCTGCTCAGTTAATTACATAGTAGGTAAAGAGGGAAGTTAGTAGAAAAGATGGGGGCAGAATGGCTCAGATTAGAAACTACCATCATAAGCACTTTAAGGTTCATTACAATCAGTTGTAATTTATTGAGCCTAATTCTTTGAAGTTGATAAGCCGTGGGAGTACTCGAACTTGGAAATTATATTAAGCCTGGAATTTATCTAAGCATTATGAAATATATTCTTAATTTAGTCTCCAAAAGTTTCTGATGAAGTTTGAATGTTTATAGGAGCCTCTGCCCTGGAGTGGGACTGTCACTGAGTCTAGTCTAAGTACTTCCATTTCACAAGCTGTTTGACGTTGAGCTAGTTCATTGCTTTGAGCCTCAGTTTTCTTATGTGAGCAATAAGGACTTGCAGTCACTGTGAGGATCAAATTTTAAAATCTATGTTGAATGCCTGGCTTGACACCTGGCACCAAAAAAAAAAAACAAAACCCAAACCACTCAGATGATATTACCAGCTGATAACATTTCCTTTGGATAAATAATTTAGCATAGACTAAATGAGGTTTTAAAATATTGAAGAGAGTTAAACCAGTCTTGAAAGATGTCTGACTTATAGGATGTCACCAACTTAACCACAGTTGTTTTGTTTCATAAGTGTGTGTGTGGAGATGTTATGTTAAAGTAATTTCTCAGATATTTCTGGACTGAAAAACTACAAGGACTTTGCTAGGCTGGCTCTCATAATAAGGCATTCTGTGGAATGAACAGTGGGAAAAATTACAGTTTAAAATGCTGAAGTGAAGTAATGTGGAGTTAAGTGATCATTTTGTTCAATTACTTTATTACTAGGTGAAAATCTGGTTTCAGAACAGAAGAATGAAATGGCGGAATTCCAAAGAAAAGGAAGTACTTTCCAACAGGTGTCTCCAAGAAGTAGTCCTTCAAGAGGACCCCCTCTCGCGATCGGCTCTAGGTTTCCCTTCTCCGTGTGCTTCACTCTGGGAAGTCTCCCAGCAGCGCTCGAGTCCAGGATGGAGGGAGAATTCACCTGAACCTTCAGAGAGACTAATCCAGGGGAGTCCAGGGGCAGAGGCACTGCCCCCAGATGCAAAGTCACTGCAAGGTGCCTTGTATTTGAGTTCTGAAGAGGACGCAAGAGACAAGAGTGTACTTACTGGCACAGTGTGAATGGACACAGTCTGCCATGTTAACTTAAAAGAACGCTTGATTAATAACATTTGGGCTTTAAAGCCTGCTAGCTTGTGCCTCATCAGTGCCTAATGCCTAATACCTTAGGAGTGAAACATGGACTAATGTTTTAGGAAGCCCTCTCCAGTGTTCTCTTATTTGGGTCCTAGACTCAGATTTAATTTGTAAGTGGAACAGAATCTCCTGGAAATTGCGATGAAGCTTAAAAAACAAAACAAAACAAGAATGATAGTTGACTGTCGCTGCTCTGAGATT
Organism: Capricornis sumatraensis; assembly: GCF_032405125.1. Taxonomy (NCBI): domain Eukaryota; kingdom Metazoa; phylum Chordata; class Mammalia; order Artiodactyla; family Bovidae; genus Capricornis; species Capricornis sumatraensis. Next base: position 79,916,611 of record NC_091072.1, read on the forward strand.
GTGCACATAATGCTTGTGTCTCTATGTGTGTATATGTATATAAATAGTCATTAAAATACATTAGTAGAAACTAGTTCCTTCCTATATAGTGCGTTGAGCAAATTCACTTCCTTTTATATGAAGAAAAACCAACGATGGACTGAATGTTTTTAATTTTTTAAAAATTCTGTGAAATTGGACTTCAGTGCAAATTTTCGTGTCAATAGAACATGTTTTTAAAAATTCTCTATATTTTCTGGCTTCTTTCAGTATCCAGCTATAAATGATTTTTAACAACTCAGCTCAGCAGTCCTAATCAAATGTGCCACTGTTAGGAATATACATTGAAAGTATGTCTTTAAAATTAGTCCAGTAGGCAAACTAGAAGAATTTCTGAATGTGACTGTTAGTATCTTTAATTTTCCAGGCTCTGGACTTCAGGCTGTCAGTGATAGAGGTACCTGTTTAACTGCTGTTTATCATATGATCTCTTTTCTGTAATGATGGGCCTTAATCAGGGTTTGCCAAATAAAGTGCCTTTAAGGGCATGTCAGGAAAATAGAGGGCATGGCCCACCTAAAGATCTGTGAGTTTAATAATTGTTGAAATACTGTGTTGGTTGAACAAACATCTGTGCCAAGTGGTCTATGACCTCTGGCTAAGACTTCAGTGTCACTGTTCTTAAATGTTCCCAACAGGACTTCAAAACCCAACACTGATGGAATCTGTAGTGACTTCTATTTGCACTTCTGGTCATAGACTAAATTTTCCACTTAGGTGGTGTACACGATAATATTAGGTTATTTTTATGTATTAACAAATACCACACAGATGTTTTATGTTTTTTGAATACTGTGAAATAGTATTATTATAAAATTTCATTTCTGGTAATAATTTGCTTAGTTCAGCTAGAATTTTTTATTCTAGGTCCAAGAAAAAATTATGCTTCACTTTGAAGGAAATGAGGCAGAAAAAGGAAATGATGTGATTTTGAAGTAGGTTATTATAATCTGTGGACAAGAAACATTATTAGAAGTTCATGATGTGGAATTTTGTTAGAAAGCTACACAGAGAGAATGACTTCTAATTTGCTTACATTCTTAGCTATTGGCTTTGAGGATTTAGAGTTTTTAGCAAAGGTAATATTTCCAAAGATAACAATTTTGTCAACATGAGGAAATTATTTTGTGTGAATGGAATTTGATTTGGTGTATGATAGCTTATGCCTTTATCTTATGCTTGCAAGTCATCTCAGAAGACTCAATCCTTTGTGGGAAGTGAAGGCAGAGGTCTGCTGTCAACAATTTCAATTTTAAAACCTGTCTTAAAATGAGTTATAGAATGATTTCTTTTATTTATATAATGTTAACCTCATTTACATTTATTGGGTCCTTTCTATGTACTGGAGACTGTGCTAAGCCTTTAGGGTGAATTAACTCATTTAATCCTCATGACAATGACCTAGTGAAGTATAGGGACTATTACTGTTAGGATTCTTGTTACCTAGACAAGGGACCTGGAGCAGTATGGTTAGGATAATTTACCCAAGGTCATGAGGTTAATAAACGGAATTTGACCCCTGGCAGTCAAGTTTCAACTCTTGAAATTTAACCAACCATCTGGGGTTGTATACCACTGTGAATGTATTCACCTAGTTATGGGATGCATTGTAAGACATACATTTTGAAGACTGAAGTGAAATTTATTAAAGAAATTCAGAAACACACCATACTTTGTTTTTTCACACCATACTTTTAAAAAATATTTATTTTTAATTGGAGGATAATTGCTTTACAATATTGTGTTGGGTTTCTGCCATATATGAACATGAATCAGCCATAGTTGTACATATGTCCCCTCCCTCTTAAACCTCCTCCCTACATCTCACCCCTCTAGGACATTTTACTTTTTAGTATCTTACTTGGGGAATGTTTTTCTCTTCAGTATCTTCTCTATTAATTTTGAAATGTTGGGAAAGTAAAGAATCATGAACGCTTTCAGTTATGAAGCCTCCTCCATAGAGAATAGTCTCATAGGAGAACCTAAGTGTGAAATGAAAGAGTATTTTTCTCTCACTCTTTGCTAGAAATCATAGACAGCTTATCCATGGATAAGCTGTTTCCATGGATAAGTGTTTCTTAAGAATAACTTGAAAATCAAATGAAAGCAGCCTACGTCCTGGCCATCCAATTACCCAAGTTTTAGAAGTGGGCCTCTTGGGGCTGAAATAATCTTTCCCCATGGTTTCACCTCGAATTCTGAGACCCAGTGGGGGCTCTATCTGTGTGATTGGCCTGATAATCATATACACGGATGCATCTTTTAATTGTTTTCTACCTTGGATGTGTTAGGGGCTTCCTTGGTGGCTCAGATGGTAAAGAGTCTGGCTGCAGTGCAGGAGACCTGGGTTCGACTCCTGGGTCAGGAAGATACCCTGCCTAGAAAAGGAAATGGCAACCCACTCCAGTATCCTTCCCTGCCAAATTCCATGGATGGCAGGCTACAGTCCCTGGGGTCACAAAGGGTCAGACACGACTGAGCAACTTTACTTTTGGATGTGTTAAAGGCTTAGGAAAAGAATATCTTGGATGAATATGAACATAAAAGTGTTAGTTGCTCAGTTCTGTCTGATTCTGCGATCTCCTAGGCTAAGCCCACAAGGCTCCCTCTGTCCATGGAATTCTCCAGGCAAGAATACAGGAGTGGGTCGTCATTACCTTTTCCAGGAGATCTTCCCAACCCAGGGATGCAAGCCGGGTCACCTGCATATTGGCAGATTCTTCACAGTCTAAGCCACCAGGGAAGCCCCTTGGATGAATATATTAGGGATGTTTAGGAAACATGCACAAACAATACAACTGGTCCACAGGCATATGCTTGTTGTACCTTGACTTTGCCTTCATTTACCCAAATTGTTAGAGAGGAGTGCTGAGCTTCTTAGTCTAATTGACAAGGGTCTCCTTTCTCCTTTAACTTGTGCTTAACCAATGTTCCCTCCACCTACAGTGTTCTTACACATGTATTGGGTTGGCCAAAAAGTTTGAGTCTTTCTGTAACCTCTTATAGAAAAACCCAATGAACATTTTGTCAAACCCAATATTTTCCTCTGCTTTCAGAATTCAGACTACTTTTCTCCACATGGTCACATATGAGTATTTTCTCTATCTGCCTCCTAGACAAACACTATTCTATAAAATACCAGGAAAATAGAAGCCTGAAGGCAAGAGTATTTAAAAAATTTTTAAAACATGCCAAATTACCTTAAGTGGAAAAGAAGAAAAAATTATAAACACCATCCTTCAGCTTTTATGAAGAAAAATATAAAGCTAACTATAAAGAGTTGGAAGTATGCAGATTAGGAATGGTCATGGGATCTGGAGATAGTGAAAGCCATGATCACTATATTTAAAAGGCAATTCTGTTTTCTTAGTACTAAAGTGGTTTGAATGGGTAGCCTGGTTATTCAGGCCAGTGGTTCAGTCTTTAAAAATCCATACCTGTGAATGCCATACCTCCCAACCTGTTTTCTATATGTGCTCAGATTGAAATATACTTCATACATGCTCTTCAAAAGCACCCACACCTCCCACTCCATCTGCTGAAAATCATACATATACTTAGTTCACTTTTCAAATATAAGATCCTAAAAGTATGTAAACCACACATGTCATTTTTGGCCTCCTGTATTCCCCATTCTGATGCATGCATCTTTTGCAAAGGTACATACTCCCCAGCTTGCTCTGTGACCCATTCCTTGACGAACAGTGATTTTATCAAATTCTGCTGATCTTTAATAAAAAGTTCCTTAGACACTGCTTCTACACTCCTTTGAAATCCACAAAAATATTTTTTTTCTGGATCTTATACTTCTTAGGTATTATGTATGAGGCACTGTCTTCAGCTGTATGTAAATAAATATGAAGGAGCTCATGGTCCTTGCCCTCAAGGAAACTTTAGATCTAGTCTTCTTGCCAAACCTTTTTTTAAATCTTCCATGTTACCAGTGACTGGATCCAGTAGTTTTGGGGTAAAAAATAGTCTCCTCCAAAACCCTATCTGTCTATTTGCAGGAGTAGTGGCAGTTTTGTTATTCACTTGCTCAGTTGTGTCCAGCTCTTTGCTACTCTGTGGACTGCAGCACATCAGGATTTCCTGCCATTCACTGTCTCCCTGAGTTTGCTCAAACTCATGTCCATTGCATCAGTGATACCATGGAACCATCTCATCCTCTGCCACCCTCTTCTCCTCCTGCCTTCAATCTTTCCCAGCATAAGGGTCTTTTCCAATGATCAGTTCTTCACATCAGGTGGCCAAAGTATTGGAGTTTCAGCATTGGCATCAGATCTTCCAATGAATATTCTGGGTTGATTTCCTTTAGGATCGACTGGTTTAATCTCCTTGCTGTTCAAGGGACTCTCAAGAGTCTTCTCCAACACCACAGTTCAAAAGCATCAATTCTTTGGCCCTCAGCCTTCTTTATGGTCCACCTCTCACATTCATACATGACTACTATAAAAACCATAGCTTTGATTATATGGACTTTGGTCAGCAAAGTGATATTCCTACTTTTTAATATGCTGTCTAGGTTTGTCATAGCTTTGTATCCAAGAGGCAAACATTTTTTTAATTTCATGGCTGCAGTCACTGTTCGCAGTGATTTTTCAGCCCAAGAAAATAAAATCTGTCATTACTTCCGCTTTTTCCCTTTCTATTTGCCATAAAATGATGGAACCAGATGCCATGATCTTGGGTTTTTTAATGTGGAGTTCCAAGCCACCTTCTTCACTCTCCTCTTTCACCCTCATCAAGAGGCTCTTGAGTCTCTCTTTACTTTCTGCCATTAGAGTGGTATCATTTCCATATCTAAGGTTGTTAATATTTCTCCTGGCAATCTTGATTCCAACTTGTGATTCATCCAACCCAGCATTTTAGATGATGTTCTCTGTATGTAAGTTAAATAAGCAAAGTGACAGTATAGAGCCTTGTCATACTCCTTTTTCAATTTGGAACCAGTCAGCTGCTCCATGTCTGGTTTTAACTGTTACTTCTTGACCTGCATACAGGTTTCTCAGGAGACAGGTAAGGTGGTCTGGTATTGCCACCTCTTGAAGAATTTTCCATACTTTGTTGTGATCCATACAGCCTAAGGCTTTTAGCATAGTCAGTGAAGCAGATGTTTATCTGGAATTCCCTTGCTTTCTCTATGATCCAACAAATGTTGGCAATTTGATCTCTGGTTCCTCTGCCTTTTCTAAATTCAGCTCATACATGTGCAAGTTCTTGGTTCATGTACTGCTGAAGCCTAGTTTGAAGGATTTTGAGGATAACCTTGCTACCATGTGAAATGAGTGCAATTGTACAGTAGACTGGACATTCTTTGGCATTGCCCTTGTTTGGCATTAGAATGAAAATTGATCTTTTCCAGCCCTGTGGCCACTGCTGAAAAGTGAAAGTGAAAGTTAAGTCGCTCAGTCGTGTCTGACTCTTTGCGACCCCATGGACTGTAGCCCACCAGGCTCCTCTGTCCATGGGATTCTCCAAGCAAGGATACTGGACTGGGTTGCCATTTCCTTCTCCAGGGGATCTTCCTGACCCAGGGATCGAACCCAGGTCTCCCACATTGGAGGCAGATGCTTTAAACTCTTAGCTACCAGGGAAGGCCACTGCTAAATTTTCCAAATAAATATGCTGACATATTGAGTGTAACACTTCAATAGCATCATCTTTTTTGATTTTAAGTGGCTCAGCTGGAATTCTGTCACCTCCACTAGCTTTGTTTGTAGTAATGTGTCCTAAGACCTGCTTGACTTCACACTCCAGTATGTCTGGTTCTAGGTGAGTGACCATACCATCGTGGTTATCCTGGTTACTAAAACCTTTCTTGTGTAGTTCTTCTGTGTATTCTTGCCACCTCTTCTTAATCTCTTCTGCTTCTGGTAGGTCCTTACCATTTCCATTCTTTATTGTGCCTAACCTTGCATGAACTATTCTGTTCGTATGTCCAATTTTCTTGAAGAGATCCTAGTTTTTCCCAGTCTATTGTTTTCCTCTATTTCTTGGTATAGTTCATTTGAGAAAGCTGTCTTATCTCTTCTTGCTGTTCTCTGAAACTCTGTATTCAGTTGGGTATATCTTTTCCTTTCACTTCTCTTCTTTCCCAGCTATTTGTAAAGCCTCCTCAGAGAACCACTTTGCCTTCCTGTATTTCTTTTCTTGGGGATGGATTTGGTCACTGCCTTCTGTAAAATTTAATGAACCTCCATCCATAGATCAAAGGTCTGGTAGACAGAGTGCCTGAAGAGCTATGGACGGAGGTTCGTTAAATTGTACAGGAGGCAGTGACCAAAATCATTCCCAAGAAAAGAAATACAGGAAAGCAAAATGGTTCACTGAGAAGGCTTTACAAAGCTGAGAAAGAAATTTTCCCTGGTAGCTTAACTGGTAAAGAATTTGCCTGCAATGAAGGAGACTCTGGTTCAATCTCTGGGTCAGGAAGATTCCCTGAAGAAGATATAGGCTATCCACTCAAGTATTAGAAATTTTCCCTGGTGACTCAGATGGTAAACAATCTGCCTGCAGTGTGGGAGACCAGGGTTCAACCCCTGGGTAGGGAAGATCCCCTGGAGGAGGCAACCCACTCCAGTATTCTTGCCTGGAGAATCCCCATGGACAGAGGAGCCTGGAGGCCTGCAGCCCCTACAGTTGCAAAGAGTCGTACACGACTGAGCAACTAAACACAGCACATACCTGAATGACCTAGTGGTTTTCTCTACTTTCTTCAATTTAAGCCTGAATTTTGGCAATAAGAAGCTCATGATCTGAGCCACAGTCAGCTCTAGATCTTGTTTTTGCTGACTGTATAGAGCTTCTCCATCTTTGACTACAAAGAACATAACCAGTCTGATTTCAGTGTTGACCATCTGGTGATGTCCATATGTAGAATCAGAGCTCGTCACTGTGACCTGTTCATCTTGGGTATTCGTGCACTCCATGACTCATAGCTTCATTTAGTTATGCAAACCCCTTTGCCATGACAAGGCTGTGGTCCCTGAAGCAGGGTGGTGGATTGCGGGGTTGTTATTGAATGCTCCAGTTTTCCGAAAAATACAAGCTACTTGGCATTGCTGATCTTCTGTGCTCTTTCTCTTCCATTTGGGCCACATTGGTCCCAAGAGAAGACAGAAAGAATCTAAGGAAATAATATAGTGACTTTTTGTTTATAGTGCACCCTACCCTCTACTTTCTTCTTTCTACCTTCTCAGCCTCAGATCAGCTTTCAACCGTGATGAATAGGAAGAGTGAAGAAAAAGCAAGTAGCACAAGTAAGGCGAAATCAGGAGTATTCGCCTGGTGAGTATGGTGAGTATTCTTGAACATATTGGGAAAATCTTGCAGAATTAATTTACATCCTTTATAAACCAGTTCTGAAATAAGCACCTACAGGAAGGACAAAATGCTAGCCCCCCCCCCCCCCACAATGGTTCTGAGCTTCCAGCTGTTAGTTGGGTTCCATTACATTATTATTTTTGGTTATAAAAGCTATACATGCTCATTATAGAAAGCACACTGGAAAATATAGCTGACAAAGAAAAATTTATGTGTAATTCTACCATCTGGAAATAGCCAATTTAGCTCTTTTGTGAAAATGTTTCACTTTTGAATGTGTTTATATGTAGATGTGTGTGTGTCTAAACAAATTTGGATCATAGTGTATGTCTAGGTTATCCTGCTTTTTTTACTCAGCTTTATAGAAAATAGTTTCCCATGCCATTAGAAATTCTTTAAACTTTTAATGACAGCTGTATGGTATTATTCCTTTAGAATTCCTTCACTTCTTGAGGTAGACCAAGGGATGGGGCCAGGAGATGGCAGGTAATGGAAAGAATGATCATGGGCTCTTGTACCAGAAATTTACTTAAGAAAAGCAATCTGATGCTTATTATTTCTTTTAACTATTAATAAACAAAAGCCCAGCAAACATAAGACATAGAATGAAAATCAAGGAGTTAGGGCTTATGCTTTCCGTGGTCTTTAACATCAAGGAGTATCAGATATACCAAGTGGAGAGCCCCTTCCGAAAAGCCACCATGATGTTTATCAAAATGTCCTCCCATCCATGCAAAATCCAAGGGATTGTTTGCACATGGGTTTCAGCAAGTAGCCAGCTACAAATATAACTAATATAAGGTAATAGTTTATCTCTCTTTAATCATGTTTTATAGTCACACTGATACATTATTTAACTTTTTAAAGTACATATTTTTGCTCACAACATGGGCAGAAGCCAAGTCAGCTGATAGGTATCTGACATGTGTTACCATTTTGAAGGCTTAGATGATAAGGCATTTGCCTGTCTAGTCTAGAATCTCCTAGCTCTCACAGCTCTATGAATATTCTCTCAAACATGCTTGAATAACAGAAATTATGGAGAGACTCATTTGAGGTCAGAACAGTCCAAGGTTAAAAGAGAGCCTTGAATGTTATTTAAACCCAAAGCAGAACCATCAAGTGCTTGATGCTAATCAAAGGTCAAAAAATTAAGCATGTTAAATCTGAATAAAGTACAGTGATACAGTTAATTCATAATATACATCTAATCCTATTATAGGAGTTTCCCTGGTGGCGCAGTGGTAAAGAATCTGCTTGCCAGTTCAGGAGACATGGGTTTGATCCCTTTGATCCCTCCAGGAAGATCCCCTGGAGCAGGAAATAGCAACCCACTGCAGTATTCTTGCCTGAAACACCCATGGACAGAGAAGCCTGGTGGGCTACAGTCCATGGGGTCACAAAAGAGTTGGACATGACTTAGTAACTAAGAAACAACAACAATCCCATTACAATGGATTCCCATTGTGGTTTCCTAGAGATGTTGTAACAAATTACCACAAATCATAGCTTAAAACAAGAGAAGTTTATTCTCTTGGAGTTGTGGAGGCTAAAATCCAAAGTCAAGATGTCAGCAGGGCCTTGGTTTCTCAGAGGTTTTAGGAAACCACCTCTTCAGCTTCTGGTACCTCTACGAATTCTTGGCTGGGGCTGTGTGACTTTAATTTCTACTTCTGACTTCTTGTGGTTTTCTGTCCTATGTGTTTGTATCACAAACTTCTCTTAGTCTTTCTTTTATGAGGACACTTGTCATTGGATTTAGAGCTGAGGTTCAGGAACATCACATCTCAAGATCCTTAACCTGCATCTGCAAAGCACCCCCCCCCCCGCCTCCCCCCCCTGCCGCCGCGTTTTTTCGATTAAGGTCACATTCACAGGTTTCAGGAGTTATGACATGGGCATATTTTTTTTGGGGGGAGCTACTATTCAACACACTGGTCCTCCCAGATGGCTCAATGGTAAAGAATGCTCCTGCCAATGCAGCAGACAAAGGAGACGTGGGTTCTATCCCTGGGTCTGGAAGATCCTGGGAGGAGAAAATGGCAACCCACTCCAGTATTCTTGCCTGGAAAATCCCATAGCAGAGGAGCCTGGCAAGCTGCAGTCCATGGAGTTGCAAAGAGTCGGACACGACTGAACAGCTGAGCACATTCAACCTACTACATCTACATTCCACAATATCCCAGCATAAGATCTAGAATAAATAAAAACAGGAGACTTGGACTTCCAGCTTCCCTGATAGCTCAGTCAGTAAAGAATCTGCCTGCAATGCAGGAGACCCTGGTTTGATTCCTGGGTTGGGAAGATCCCCTGGAGAAGGGAAGGCTACCCACTCCAGTATTCTGGCCTGGAGAATTCCATGGACTGTATAGTCCATGGGGTTTGCAAAGAGTCAGACACAACTGATCGACTTTCACTTTCACTTTAGACTCCTGTGGCATCACCTATAATGGAATTTGACTATATTGCTTTGACGTAGGCTTTTGTATCAACCAAAGCAAGGATATTTGTGGCAAGGAAATTTTAGTAAAAATTGCCTCCATTTTGAATTTCTTTCTATACTGGGAAAATATAAGAAAATACAGCACTAATTTTTTTAGAGCCCTCACATGGATTCCAGATGTTGACCATTTAATCCAAGAAGGTGTTTCCTTATTATATGGATGTGGTGCACATCAAAAAATTGGCATTGTTTAATTTATGACTCACACGTGAACCATTGTTTTTTGTGATGTAGTTATTTTAAGTGATTCATAAACTAAACAATGCCAATATTTTGGACATGTACCATATTTGTGTAATGAGGAAACACCTTCTTGCATTAAATGGTCAACATCTGGGATCCATGTGGAAATTTCTTTGAAATTTTAAGTCAAGATAAATTAGCATGGCACACATTTTCTCAGAGATGCAGCTAGCTTGTAATCAAAATGCAGAGTGAACTTGGTACTATACTGTGGTTAAGAAAATAGGAATGTTTTTGATAGAAAACCCAATGTTGTTTTTACAGCATTATTTTGAGGATGGTGTATGGAGGTGTGGAGTAAAATACAGTATGGGCAGCATTGAGTCAGCAATGAAAAAATCAACTCAGATGTACTTTCTTAGTTGGTGGCCCATTTGGTAACACAAAGTTGTTAAATGAGCATACCTTTTGACCAGACAATTCCACTTACTGACATTTATCTTATGGAAACAGTCAGAAATGTGTAGATTTGCATACAAGGATGCTCATCATAATACTGGACTTTATGTTTTAGAGCCGTTTTGGGTTCACAGCAGAAGTGAGCAGAAGGTACAGAGATTTCCCATATGTCTCCTTCCCCCACATATGCACAATCTCTCTTACTATCAACATCTCACACAAAAATAGTACATTTGTTACAATGAAAGAATCTACATTGGTACACCATTATCACCTAAAGTCCATAGTTTACATTAGAGCTCATTCTTGGTGTTGTACATTCTATAGGTTTTGAAATATGTGTGACATGTAACTACAGTTATAGCATCATACATAATAGTTTCACTGTCCTTAAAGTCCTCTTATAATATGTTTTGATAGCAAAAGCAATTTGATAGCAACAGGGGATGGTTAAAATCAGTTGTAACAAATTTATGTAATGAAATCCTAAGCAGCCATTGAAAATATTGTTGAAGAACAATGATTAATAAAAATGGCCATGATTCATTATTAAAGGGAAAAACAGATTACAAAACAATACTTTAATACCAATTTGCTTGTGTTTGTGTGTTTAAAGAAAAGCCTATACATCCATGTTTTAACTGTAACTGTCTCTGAGTAGTGGGATTAAAGATGACATTTGCTTTCTTTTTTTTTCGCCTCCATTTTCCAAATAATCTACTACAAATATATTACTTAAAAAAAAACTTATTCGTTATTTAAAAAAATCTTTAAATTTATTTTTGGCAGCAGCCCATGGCATGTGGGGTCTTGGTTCCCAACAAGGGACTGAACCTAATCCCTTTGTAGTGGAAGTGTGGTGTCTTAACCCTGGACTGACATGAAAAGCCCCCCAATCACATTACTTTTAAAATTAGAAAACACATGTTGACTTGAATGTCTCGTAGACATCTCAAATGTCAACATGCTCTTCTATCACCTCAAATCTTTACTGGTATTTCCTTCTTTTGGTGATAGTAAAATAGGACAAACAGTAGCTGAATTCAGCAGCTTGGGAGTCAGCTTGACTCTTTCCTCCCTGCTCCCCTCACATGTAATTAATTACCCAGTTCTGTGTATGCATTCTCCTAAACATCTCTTCAGTTTGTCCCCATTCTAGCCATCTCCATAGTCGCAAATGCATCCCAAATCACCAGTCCCTCTTGTTTGCACTCGTTTCCTAGATGTCTCTTTGTTTTTCTTCTAGCTCCTTTCCAACTTCTTCCTCAGGCTGTAGTCAGAAGGATCCTTTTTAAAAGTATAATCAGACTGATTGTGTTCTTTGCAGCCAAAGATGGAGAAGTTCTATACAGTCAGCAAAAACAAGACCAGGAGCTGACTGTAGCTCAGACCATGAACTCCTTATTGCCAAATTCAGACTTAAATTGAAGAAAGTAGGGAAAACCACTAGACAATTTAGGTATGACCTAAATCAAACTCCTTATGATTATACAGTGGGAGTGACAAATAGATTCAAGGGATTAGATTTAATAGACGGACTGCCTGAAGAACTATGGACGGAGGTTCATGCCATTGTGCAGGAGGCAGGGATCAAGAGCATCCCCAAGGAAAAGAAATGCAAAAAGGCCAAACAGTTGTCTGAGGAGGCCTTACAAATAGCTGTGAAAAGAAGAGATGTGAAAAGCAAAGGAGAAAAGGATAGATATACCCATTTGAATGCAGAGTTCCAAAGAATAGCAAGGAGAGATAAGAAACCTTCCTCAGTGATCAATGCAAAGAAATAGAGGAAAACAATAGAATGGGAAAGACTAGAGATCACTTCAAGAAAATTAGAGATGCCAAGGGAACATTTCATGCAAAGATGGGTTTAATAAAGGACAGAAATGGTATGGACCTGACAGAAGCAGAAGATATTAAGAAAAGGAGGCAAGAATACACAGAAGAGCTATACAAAAAAGATTTCCACAACCCAGATAATCACGATGGTGTGATCACTCACCTAGAGCCAGACATCTTCGAATGTGAAGTCAAGTGAGACTTATGAAGCATCACTACAAACAAAGCTAGGAGAGGGGATGGAATTCCAGTTGAGCTAATTCAAATCTTAAAAAGATGATGCTGTGAAAGTGCTACATTCAATATGCCAGCAAATTTGGAAAACTCAGCAGTGGCCACAGGACGGGAAAAGGTCCATTTTCATTCCAATCCCAAAGAAAGTCAATGTCAAAGGATGTTCAAACTACTGCACAGTTGCATTCATCTCACACGCTAGTAAAGTAATGCTCAAAATTATCCAAGCCAGGCTTCAACAGTATGTGAACCATGAACTTCCAGATGTTCAAGCTGGATTTGGAAAAGGCAGAGGAACCAGAGGTCAAGTTGCCAACATCTACTGGATCGTTGAAAAAGAAAGAGAGTTCTAGAAAAACATCGACTTCTGCTTTATTGATTATGCCAAAGCCTTTGACTGTGTGGTTCACAACAAACTGTGGAAAATTCTTAAAGAGATGGGAATACCAGACCACCTGACCTGCCTCTTGAGAAACCTGTATGCAGGTCAAGAAGCAACAGTTAGAACTGGACCTGGAACAACAGACTGTTTCCAAATCGGGAAAGGAGTATGTCAAAGTTGTATATTGCCACCCTGCTTCTTTAACTTATATGCAGAGGACATCTTGAAAAATGCTGGTTTGGATGAAGCACAATCTGGAATCAAGATTGCCGAGAAAAATATCAGTAACCTCAGATATGCAGATGACACTACCCTTATGGCAGAAAGGGAAGAAGAACTAAAGAGCCTCTTGATGAAAGTGAAAGAGGAGAGTGAAAAAGTTGGCTTCAAACTCAACATTCAGAAAACTAAGATCACGGCATCTGGTCCCATCAATTCATGGAAAATTGATGGGGAAACAGCGTCAGACTTTATTGTTTTGGGCTCCAAAATCACTGCAGATGGTGATTGCAGCCATGAAATTAAAAGATGTTTACTCCTTGGAAGGAAAGTTATGACCAACCTAGACAGCATATTAAAAAGCAGAGACATTATTTTGCCAACAGAGGTCCATCTAGTCAATGGTATGATTTTCCCGTAGTCATATATGGATGTGAGAGTTGGACTATAAAGAAAGCTAAGCACCAAAGAATTAATGCTTTTGAAATTGCAGTGTTGGAGAAGACTCTTGAAAGTCCAAGGGACTGAAAGGAGATCCAACCAGTCCATCCTAAAGGAAATCAGTCCTCTGAATATTCATTGGGAGGACTGATGTTGAAGCTGAAACTCCAATACTTTGGCCACCTCATGCGAAGAACTGACTCATTTCAAAAGACCCTGATGCTGGGAAAGACTGAGGGCGGAAGGAGAAGGGGACGACAGAGGATGAGATGGCTGAATGGCATCACCAACTCAATGGACATCAGTTTGAGTAAACTGGGAGTTGGTGATGGACAGGGAGGCCTGGCGTGCTGCAGCACATGGGGTCACAAAGGGTCTGACACAACTAAGTGACTGAACTGAACTAATTCAGGCCATTTCTACCCATTAAAATCTTTCCATGGATATTCCTTAAGCTCAGGTGAAGGCTAACCTTTCTCTCATAGTTACGATGTTCTCTGAGATCAGATTTCCGCTCATCTGTCTCCACTGCTCCTTTCCTAAATTCCAAGCATGCTGGATTTTCTTTATCTACTTCAGTGTGTTCAGCTGTCATGACTCTCCCACATCTTTCCTCAAGCTGATCCCAGGCTGCTCTACTGCTATGCTCCCCACTTTTCTCGCTACATGTTCTTACATCTGCTCATTTATCTGGCGGCACTGGGTCTTGGTGCAGGATCTTTCACTGCTGTGTGAGGACCTCTCTGGTTGCAGCGCATGGACTTCTCGCTAGTTGTGGTGTGGGCTGTAGAGCGCACAGGTTCAGTCATTGGGGCACGTGGGCTTAGTTGCTCTGTGGCATATGGGATCGAGTTCCTTCGCCAGGGACCGAACCCACAATCCCTACATTGGAAGGTAGATTCTTAACCACTGGACCACCAGGAAGGTCTCTGCTGTAGTTTTCTGAAGTACAGTCTTTTTCTTCTTGAAATGTATAACTGAGCACAAACTCAATTTATGGAGGAACTTGTAAGCAATTAGTAACATAATAATAGCTTTCTGATAAAGGCAAATTGGAAAGATTATTTGTATTAGACAGCTTAGGCTATCATAACAGAATACCATGCTGGATGTCTTAAACAGCAAAAATGAATTTCCTCACAATTCTGAACGTTGGAAGTTCAAGAGGAAAGTACCTGCAGTGATGGTTTTTGGTGGGGCATCTCTTCCTGGCTTGTACATGGTCAACTTTACACTTTGTGCTCATAGGGCCTTTCTTTTGTGTCTGTGCAGAGAGAGAGAGAAGTGTCTGGAGACTCTTCCTTTTCTTATATTTTTTTTCTAAAGACTTTGAAAGTCACTCAGTTGTGTCCATCTCTTTGCAACCCTATGGACTATACAGTCCAGGGAATTCTCCAGGCCAGAATACTGGAGTGGGCAGCCTTTCCCCTCTCCAGGGAGTCTTCCCGACCCAGGGATCAAACCCAAGTCTCCCACACTGCATGCAGATTATTTACCAACTGAGCCGTAGAGAATGGGTTTAATGGGTTTAATTAAGCCATAGGTTTAATGCAATGGGATGTATCATTATGGGCTTCCCTTGGTAAAGGAACCCTCCTCCCCAACCACTGCCACTTAACGGCCTCATTTAACTTTACTTCATCTCCAAATATAGTTACCTTTAGGGTTAGGGCTTCAAGGTAAGAATTTTGTGGGGAACACAATTCAGTTCTTAACAATATTGCCTACGTCCCATTCTATTCTATATTGATAATATTAAAACTATTTTAACATATAGAAGTATATAAAATACTTTCAAATTATATTCTTGTGGGTGCTGTAATAAGATATAACTGCAAACTTGGTATCTTAAAACAGCAGAAATGTATTCTTTCATAGTATTGGAGGCAAGAAGTCCAAAATCAGTATTAATAGGCTGAAATAGCAGCCTTGGCAGGGCTTGATTCTTCTGAAGGGCCTGGGGAGAATATGTTCCTTCCCCCTTCCAGCTTTTGCTGCCTCCCAGCTTTCCTTAGCTTGTGACTGTACCACTCTCATCTTCCACCACAGTCGTGTGGCCTTGTCTTGTCTGTGTTTTCTCAATTTCTGACTGTGTCAGATCTCCTCTGCCTCCTTCTTGTAAGATTACATGTGATTGCATTTAGGGTAACCATAATTTAGGATAACCTCCCAGTCTCAAGATCCCTAAGTCAGTTACATCTGCAAAGACCCCTTTTCCATATAAGGTGAAATTTACAGATGCTAGGAATCAGGATCTGATATCTTTGTGGGGAGAATTTCTCAGCCTGCCATAACCAGTATTTTAAAATATCCTAGTCTTTTACAATTCAGTTCAGTTTAGTTCACTTGCTCAGTTGTGTCTGACTCTTTGCGACCCCGTGGACTATAGCATGCCAGGCCTCCCTGTCCATCACCAATTCTGAGTCCACCCAAACCCATGTCCATCGAGTTGATAATGCCATCCAACCATCTCATCCTCTGTTGGCCCCTTCTCCTCCTGCCCTCAATCTTTCCCAGCATCAGAGTCTTTTCCAATGAATCAGCTCTTAGCATCAGGTGGCCAAAGTATTGGAGTTTCAGCCTCAAAATCAGTCCTTCCAATGAACACCCAGGACTGATCTCCTTTAGGATAGACTGGTTGGATTTCCTTGCAGTCCAAGGGACTCAAGAGTCTTCTCCAACACCACAGTTCAAAAGCATCAATTCTTTGGTGCTCAGCTTTCTTTATAGTCCAACTTTCACTTTCATACATGATTACTGGAAAAACCATAGCCTTGACTAGACAGATGTTTGTTGGCAAAGTAATGTCTCTGTTTTTTAATATGTTGTCTAGGTTGGTCATAACTTTCCTTCTAAGGAGTAAGTGTCTTTTAATTTCACGGCTGCAACCACCATCTGCAGTGATTTTGGAGCCCAGAAAAATAAAGTCAGCCACTGTTTCCACATCTATCTGCCATGAGGTGATGGGACCAGATGCCATGATCTTAGTTTTCTGAATGTTGAGCTTTAAGCTAACTTTTTCACTCTCCTCTTTCATGTTCATCAAGAGGCTCTTTAGTTCTTCTTCACTTTCTGCCATAAGGGTGGTATCATCTGTGTATCTGAGGTTATTGATATTCTCCTGGCAATCTTGATTCCAGCCTGTGCTTCCTCCAGCTCAGTGTTTCTCATATGTACTCTGCATATAAGTTAAATAAGCAGGGTGACAATATACAGCCTTGACGTACTCCTTTTCCTATTTGGAACCACTCTGTTGTTCCATGTCCAGTTCTAAGTGTTGCTTCCTGACCTGCATACAGGTTTCTCGAGTGTCAGGTCAGGTGGTCTGATATGCCCATCTCTTTCAGAATTTTCCACAGTTTATTGTGATGCACATAGTCAAAGGCTTTGGCATAGTCAACAAAGCAGAAATAGATGTTTTTCTGGAGCTCTCTTGCTTTTTCCATGATCCAGAGGATGTTCATAAATTGATCTCTGGTTCCTCTATCTTTTCTAAAACCAGCTTGAACATCTGGAAGTTCACGGTTCACGTATTGCTGAAGCCTGGCTTGGAGAATTTTGAGCATTACTTTACTAGCGTGTGAGATGAGTGTTTAAAGTAGTTTCTTTTGGTCAAACTGTATTTTTATATTGTGGGTCTGTCAACATACAAATCTTCTTTATAATGAAGAAACTCAAGTCATAAATGTCAAATCAGAATCCCTGAGACCATTATTTTAAATAGGATATGATTGTCTTTTCTTTCTCTCTCTCTCTCTCTCTCTCTCTCTCTCTCTATATATATATATATATATATATATATATATATAACTTTTAAATTCCTTTCATGTAAGTAATACAACTGGCCATTTAATTGCTCATTTGTGCTAAAAATGTCAGGTAATAAAATTCATGTGCCCTATATACAAGGAGGCCAAACAAACCAAAATATCAGAGTTTGGAGCAGAGAAAGGTTTATTTATTGTAGGACCATGCCAGGAGCAGGGAGTGGGACCTGGAGGTCATTTCCCACTCCCCCAAACCCCCCAACTACCTGAAGGGTTTCAGGAAGGCCTTTTTAAAGGCAAGGACTGGAGAGGGGCATCCCAGGGTATGTGATCAGCTTGTGCACAATTCTCTGATTGTTAATGTTGAGGTAATAGGGCAGTGAACATTATCAACCCTTTGGCACCAGAAGGTCTGGGGGCTTATGATCATCAAGTAGTTCATTTGTTCCATTTGATGGTGGTGTGCAGTATCTGAAGAGCTCAGGAAATATGCATGAGATGCTATCATCTGGGTGCTTCGGAGAGGAGCTACAGCAGAGGATTTGGGGGAGTGGGCTGCCCTGGGAAGGTCCCATAAGGTCCTGCTTCGTTACAAAAGGGATTATACGTTCACTTTAAAGGTTTTCTCCTTTCTTTATCATCTTCACTTATTTTAAGTTCAATTCCTGTTTTATTGTATGATCTGAATGATTTTCTCTAGGTATTTTGAATCACTACATTTCTGAAGATTTTATTCCTTTTTGCCTAATTTCATGTTATTCTCTCTTCTTCCCTTGTGTGAAATGTCCATAGTAACTAGACTGTATTCTACTTA
This sequence comes from Capricornis sumatraensis, assembly GCF_032405125.1. NCBI lineage: Eukaryota > Metazoa > Chordata > Mammalia > Artiodactyla > Bovidae > Capricornis > Capricornis sumatraensis. Next base: position 79,934,814 of record NC_091072.1, read on the forward strand.
TTTATGCATATTTTTTCTCCTTTGTAAGATTTGTCTTGACTAATTTTTGAGAATTTACATCTTAGGGTTTTTTTTTTTTTTTACTTTTATTTCAGCAATGGAATTAAGTTTGAATTATGAGTTCCACAACTATATGTTAACTTCATGTTTCATTCAAGACCAGTTGTATCTTCTGCTCCAAGCGAGCACAGCTTCAGACTCGACAGATGCACTGCTTTTATCTAGACATCTAAATGAGAAGCCTGCGAGTAACCCTGGATATTTGTCTACCTGGCTCTCTCTCTCAAAGTACAATCAACTCCAAACATGTACCCTATATCTAAACATCCTAAACATGTATTTACTTCTCTCCATACCACATTCTTTGTTCCATTATAGGACACCCTCTCTTACCTGGAATAACTTTATAATTTGTCTCTCCATTGCCAACGAAGGAAGAGACTAACTAGCCATAATCTGTTCTTCACATTTCACTTAGATCTCTCTAAAACTAGATCTGTTACCTTGACACTATGAGCATTTGGGGCTAGATCATTCATTGCTGTGCAGGACCTTATAGGATGCCATCAGCAGCCCCAGTCTCTACCTACTAGCAAATCCTGTTCCTCCTCAAGTCATGACAATAAAAAATATCCAAATGTCCCTGGGGGAGGGAAGATTCCCCTCAGTAAAGAGCCACTTTCCTAAAATATAAATTTTATCATGTCACTCCCCTCCAGGTATGTCACTGATTGCTTATTTAATTTATTTAAAAAAAACAGTATTGCAAAGTAAAATAAAGTAAAAATAAAAATTAAAAAAAAATAAATTAAAAAAATAAAAAATAAAAAAAATTAAACAAACAAAAACCAAAAACCTATGTGTTTGCAAGTCTCTGCCCTAGATAAGAATATCACGGTGAGCAAGTTAAATGTGGTCATTGCCCACACAGCTTATATTCAGTTTCACTGAATGATCTAAGTCAATAAAAAAGAGTAAATTATAAGTTCTAGAAAGGAAACAAAATAGAGACGGCACAGACTTTACCCCGGGTGGTAACATTCCAGGTACATTGTGAAAGATAAGAAATAGTTAGATGTGCAAAAAATGGCTGGAGAAAGGTTCTTGGCAGGCGAAAGATCATGTGCAAGTGGTTTGAAGCAGAAAAACCTGCTGTGTCTGAGGAACTGGGGTAGACTCTATGGAGACAAGCACTGCAGAGAGGAAGCGTATGTAGAATTGGGCGGGGACTAGATGAAGAGGAGTTGCATAAGACGTGTTAAGCAGTATTCTAAGTGCAACAAAAGCTATGCAAGAGTGAGGGAACAATTATTTTTTAAAAATCACTTTCTTGTGTATGGAGAGTGGAATGGAAAGGGATAGGCAAGAGATTAAAAAGTAGGCAGAAAGAGGAAGGGAGGAAGGAAGGAAGAAAGGGAGAGAGAGAAAGAAAGAGAGGAAGTGAAACAGAGTCCCCTTAAAACTGAGTTTCCTTGCTGAGTCTATGATTAATCTATCTATAACCTTATTCCCTCCTTGTTTTGCCCCTGTTCCCCTGAAAAAGGGAGACTGAAATCAAGCAGGACCCTTATGGGTCCTTCCCAAGTACAAAAGCCCCTTTGTGTTCCCTGTTTCTTGTTTTTATTTAAAAAAAAAAAAAGGCTTTAGTCTCCTAGACTTTCCCTGAGTTCCAAAGAGCAGGTTCAAGCAGTTAATGATTAGGACAATAGGGTCACAGGGCTCCTAGTTCCTCCTGAATATATGTATATATATATATATTATATATTGTTATATATATGTAACAATCTAGATGCATATTTTTGAGTTGTTCTGTAGGAACTAGGACCCTCTCCCCCCACCCAGGTGAATACATGTTGTGATCACACATGCTACTAACCTCTCCCTTAGCTCTGTCTTTAAACACCTTTGTCTGAAAGCCATTGGGGTATTCAAGTGTCCTGAGCATGAGCTGCCGATTCTCCTTGCTTGACTCCCTGCAAATAAACTCTTATTTAGCTGCAAACATCTGCTGTCAGAATTTGCGCTTGGGGCACATGAGCTCTTGCTCTGTAATCGAAGAAGGAAGGAGGAAAGGAAGGAAGGAAGAGAGGGAGGGAGGAAGGGAGGGGAAAAAGGAAGGAAGGAAAAGGCTATTTAGTAGACTAAATGGGAAATGAGGAAATGATGGTGGTATGAACAAAGCTGATGGCATTTTATTTATTCTATTATTATTGGCTGTGTTGGGTCTTCATTCTTTTCACAGGCTTTCTCTGCTTACAGTGAGTGGGGGCTACTCTTCATTTCAGTGCACAGGCTTCTCTTGTTGCAGCTCACAGGCCCTAGAGCATGTGGATTTCAGCAGTTGCAGCACACTGACTCAGTAATTGCAGCATACAAGCTCAATAGTTGCAGACTATGGGCCCTAGAGGAGAAGGCAATGGCACCCCACTCCAGTACTCTTGCCTGGAAAATCCCATGGATGGAGGAGCCTGGTAGGCTACAGTCCACAGGGTCGCAAAGAATTGGACACGACTGAACGACTTCACTTTCACTTTTCACTTTCATGCACTGGAGAAGGAAATGGTAACCCACCCCAGTATTCTTGCCTGGAGAATCCCAGGGATGGAAGCCTGGTGGGCTGCTGTCTATGGGGTCGCACAGAGTCGGACACGACTGACATGACTTAGCAGCAGCAGCAGCAGCATGGGCCCTATTGCATGCAGGCAAGTGGGTTTGGTAGTTACTGTTCATGGGCTTTAGAGTGCGGGCTCAATAATTGTGCATGGGCTTAGCTGCTCTGTGGCATGTGGAATCTTCTGGGACCAGGGATCAAACCTGTGTCTCCCATATTGACAGGTAGATTCTTATCCACTGCACCATCAGTGGATAAGATGTCCTAATGGTTGTTTTTTTTTTTTTTTTTCTGATGGCATTATAAATGGAAATAAATTGATATATTTGAAATATGTAGTGAAACCAGAGTCAGTGGGACTTTCCAATGGATTAAATGTGATGAATGATGGAAATGAAGAGGTCATGAAGATGCTGAGGTCTGTGGGTTGAGCAGGGAGATGAACAATAAAGACATTTACTAAGGTGGTGAAAGTATGGGGAACGAGTTTGAACTGGAAATTCAATGTTGGGCTCATGAAGCTGATGAGTCATTCAATAAACATTGTTTGAAGGTGGTTATAGGTAACTGGGCTTGAGAGGTGACATCTATACTGGAGATACCAATTATAGGTTAAAATATAGGTGGTGGGAAACTACTGGGTGGGAGGAGTGTAGAGAGGAAACAGAAGAGGGCCGTGGAGTAACTCTGAAGAATGCCAGCAAAGAGTTTGTGAAGGAGATAGCCTGTTGTAAGAGGGAGCAGGCACTGAGGTAAGAGGAAATGAAAGAATGCATTGTGTCAGGGAGCCAAGAGAAGATTATTGTAAGGAAGAGAAGGCTAACTGCCTCCTCAAATGCTTCTGAGAGGTTAAGATAAGGACAGGGAAAAGTTCTTTGAATCCGACAACAGAGTATGAAAGTGACATTGACAAAAGTAGTTTTAAATGTAACTGAAAGCGACTGGAGCACACTGAAGATGTTGCAGACCCAGGTTTGTTGTCATAGTGAGGCCAAACAAAACCTTAATGTTTGGAACAGACAAAGATTTATTGCAAGGGCCATTCAAGGAAAATCAGGACCCCTGTGGCTCAAAAAAACCTGAACTCTCCTATAGTTTTCAAGGAATGGTTTTTAACAGCAAAATCTGGGGTGAGGGCTGCAGGGTTTGTGACTTTCTTCTGATTGGTAGGTGAGGAGGTGACAGGGTAATGTAGGAATCTCAGTCACCAGCCATCTTGTTCCAGCCAGTCTAGGGTCCACATACTTGCGCTCAGCCTGAAGTTACAACCCTCCACCTGGAGGGGGCCCCAACTCCTGTGTAAGAACCAGTATCCGATCGCTATGCACGTCCCCCGAGGAGGAATCAGGCCACTTCCCCATGGCTGTACAATTGATTCTCCGTTTCTTGACTGCCTTTCCTTTGTCTCTATATTCCCTCGCTCTCCTGATTAGTAACTGAATCTTCCCTCCTGAACTCAGTGAAGTTCTGGAAGGCTGAAGCCTTTTTCCTACAAACAAGAAACAGGGGACATGGAAAGGGTTTTGTACCCGCAAGGGTCCTACAGGGTCCTATCCAGTTTCAAAGAGAGAAAATGTTTGAAGCAGTTTTGCTGTGATGGGGATGAAAGGATAGGGTGGAGTGTGGAGGGGCATATACAATGAAGTGAGGTCCTTTTCTTTGAAGTCAGAACTACTAGCGAACATCAGGGTCACAGTGGAGTGCTACGGCTGAGAGGGAATGTTGACAATGTAGGAAAAGGAAGGAAGGAGACAGTCTTGATGACAGCAAGAGGGTTTGGATAAAGGGCAATGGGTAGAAGAGGGGCCTTCCTTCCGGAGGGGAGAGCACTTTCTCCACTGGGCTCACAGAGAAGAGCAGTGCTGAAGCATATCTGTGTAGGTATGTGGGACCCTTTCAAGGTCCGAGAGTGGGCACTTGTCTAACACTCGGAAATGAATTGTTCAAAGAAAACACATCCTGACAAAGCAAAAGAATTTACTGGGAAGGTGCACCCAGACAGAGAGCAGGAGAACTGCTCTGCCACGTGGCTCACAGCCTCAGGTTTAACGGTAATGGGATTAGTTTCCACGTTGTCTCTGGGCAATCACCTTGCTTGTTCCCATATTTGGTCTGACTTGAGGTCCTGCCGGGTGGCATGCCCATCTCTCAGCCAAGATGGATTCAGCATGAGCATTTCTGGGAGATTAGCAGGCAGCTCCTTCTCCTTGTGGCCCCTCCTCAGTTCTTCCAGCTAATTTTCAGCAGCAGCAGGTGTTGCTCAATGGGTCCTCCCATTGTGAGACAATTCATGCAGTTCTTGTCTAGCTTGGCTACAGTGGGCGTTTTCCGTCAACAGTTCCCTAACAAAGTCTTTAATGGCAAGTGAAGGTGAAGGATGAGGGAGGGTATGGGAGGTTAGAGGACAAAGGGAACAAAATAGGGAGATTGAAAGAGGGGATGGGGAGGGAATCTATCAGAGAAACAGAGTAAGGCATCTGCGTCTTTTTTGTGTACTTGTTACCGAACTCAAGTTCATTAGTGTGCCCATCGCACAGAGAGGCCAAACCAAAAAGTCGGAATTTGGAGCAGAGAAAGACTTACTGCAGGGCCAAGCAGGGAGAATGAGTGGCTTAAGAACTCCAAACTGCCTGACAGTTTTGGGGAAGAAGTTTTATAGGAAAATTTGGGGTAAGGCTGAAGGGCCTGTGACTTCCTCCTGAGTGATTAGTGGTGAGGTAACCGGGTGGTGTTCCAGGAATCTGTGTTTAGCCTAAGGTTAACCATCCTCCATCTTGATGGGGGTTGATCCTTTAGAAGAACTCAAAGATTTTGTTCTGTATGGTCCTTTAGGGGGAACCAGCATCCTGCTTTAATACTGACTATTGTTTCTTGATTTCTCCTCCTCTGTTTCTGCATTCCCTCCCTTCCCCAATTACTGTTTGATTCTGCCCTGTGGTATTCAGGAAGGTCTAGGAAGATGAATGAAACCTATTTCCTACAAACAAGAAACAGGGCAGGGGACACCACAGAAAGTGTTTACACCTTGAGGACCCCACAGGGTCCTGCTGAGTTTCAGTCCGTGATATGAATTTAAAGAGAAACAAGGAAGTTTACATATATGATTTTTCTTTACCAATTTTCAGATGCCAGTGCATGTATGAGAAAGGCAGATTAACAATCAGGGTTTTGACAAGAGTGTAGTATGGAGGGAGAAAAGCATAAGAGAGCTCGGGGTCTTTGGAAAGAGTGTGATTATGATGGTCGATCGTGATCTATGCTAGATGAGGGACGGGCTGAGGAAAGGGCCGAGGGCAGAGACTGACTGTTAGAAAGTGGTGGGATCGAGGTAGTGGAGGTCTTTGTTGTTGTTGATGTTCAGTCCCTAAGTCATGTCCAACTCTTTGCGACCCCATATACTGCAGCATGCCAGGCTCCTCTGTCCTTCACTATCTCCCAAGTTTGCTCAAATTCACGTCCACTGAGTTGGTGATGCTACCTAACCATCTCATCCTCTGCCACCCTCTACTCCTCTTGCATCAATCTTTCCCAGCATCAGGGTCTTTTTCAATGAGTTGGTTCTTCACATCAGGTGGCCAAAGTACTGGAGCTTCAGCTTCAGCATCAGTCTTTCCAATGAATATTCAGAGTTGATTTCCTTTAGGATTGACTGGTTTGATCTCCTTGCATTCCAAGGGACTCTCAAGTCTTCTTCATAACCAAAATTTGAAAGTATTAATTCTTTTGGCCTCAACCTTCTTTATGGTCCAACTCTCCCATCTGTATATGACTACTGAAAAACCATGACTTTGACTATATGGACCTTTGTTGGCAAAGTGATGTCTTTGCTTTTTAATGTGTGTCTAGATTTGTCATAGCTTAACCTTCCACTACAGGTCATTAGCTTGGGAATACAGAAATGAGATCTGGTGACTGGAAAGTGTGTTGTTGTAATATTGTCTTATTATAGAATATTGAGCAGAGATCCCTGTGCTACACAGTGGATCCTTGGTGCTAATCTGTTAGTGTGTCCATGTCAATCCCAGACCCCCAATTTATCCCACCCCACCCTTCTTTTCCCTTTGGCAAACATAAATTTGTGTCCTAAAAAAATTTAGAAATAATGATGTTTCTAGTACTTATGAGATCTAGGTTGGAACCATGTGGATGGGTGGCTGCTAGGATGGAGAGAAAGCTCATTAATGATAAAGAAGTGAAGGAGCTGAAGATTCCCATTGCTTTTAGAATGAAGCTTAAATTCTTTAATAGGACATTCACAGGTCTATGTGAAATTATCCCTGCTTAATTCTCAATCTAAGCATCTGCTCACTCCAGACTTTTTACTGCATCTTGCTTTTCACACTCTCACTATATTCATGAGTGAGGTATGTAAGTAAATTATGTACACTTAATTGCGTATGTAATTAAGTAAATTACACTCTTTCACTCCAGGTGGACAGCCCTGCAATTCTTTCATCTTAACTAGACAACTATTTGTTGGTGTGCTCTCCCACTTGCTGTTGTGTTATTAGATATTAGATATCTAATAATAAACTTTGTACCTGCATTTACAATTTTGCCTCCATGAGAAATGCATTTTTCACTGGGGGCAAAGATCCAGGGAAAAATAGCTTCTAGACTCTAGCTTTTGCTGCTCTGGCGGCTAGGATACCTGGTTTTCATCCAGGCTATGCAGGTTCAATTCCTGGGCAGGGAATTGCCATCTTGCTTCATACCATGGCTCACTCCTGCCTCACTGAGATCAGTTTGGAAACGTGAGGAGAGCAGTGGACCATATAGATCAGTGGTTCTCCAGGGACATTGTAATATCTGGAGACATTTTTGATAATCATTATTGATGTTATGCTTGTGGCATCTTATGGACGGTGGCAGGGATAATGCTGAACATCAAATAGTGCATAGGATAGTTCCCACAGCATAGATTATCTGGTTCAAAATGTCAATAATTCTAAGACTGAGAAACTCTACCATAGATAAAGACATGTCCACATAGAGTCACAAAACTTTGAACACAATTTAAATAAAGACATGTCTACAAATACACATGGAATTTTGAACAAAACTTCAGGGGTTTCCTTAATAAACCAACTCTGAGTCAATTGTTGTTGTTTAGTCACCCAGTTGTGTCTGAACTCTTGTGACCCCATGGACTATAGGCCACCAGGCTTGTCTATCCATTGGATTTTTCCAGGCAAGAATACTGGAGTGGGTTGCCATTCCCTTCTCCAGGGGATCATCTTGACCCAGGGACTGAACCCACAACTCCTGTATTGGCAGGCATATTCTTTACCACTGAGCCACGTGGGAAGCCCCTGAGTCAGGTGATCTCAGGTCAAAACCCTTTGCTGGAAGATTCTATGTAGTCCTATATCAGAAAGATAGACTTCTTTGAGCATTATTTCAAACAAGTGAATTAAATTTTAGAATAGTATCAAAAATGTATTTAATGCTTTACAGTCTTCTACAAAAGCACACATTTTTACAAAAACTTTCCACGTTATTTTCAAATCAATGCATATTTTAAACCAAACATGATACAGATGTTTTTGATTCATATATTAATACATCAAGATGTTTTGTATGGATCATTTAATGTTAGCAAAGTCTCTAAAGGGTCATTTAATTTTCAAAGGTGGGAGGTCATATTTTTCCATCAGAAAATTCAACTAACATGGGCTCAAATCATGTTCAAGTGCACAGTCCCATTAGGATTTGGAAAAAACAAGTAATCTCTTCTTTATTTTATCATGCTTATGCAATATGCAAGTGCTTGGGAAATGACTTAAGAAATGGCTAAATGGATCTTTGTTCTATTATATCACCAATAAAGTTTAGGTTTAAGTCTTTTTGTAACTGTTGCCTTGTTAAAACAGTTTAAAAATCCCAGGAAATGGCGTAAGTTCTTTGTTGAACAAGTGTGCTAATAACTTACATAAAAATCTCACTATTTTGAATTTATAAAACTTTCTGCTGCAGTCTGGGAATTCATTTAAAGGTTGATTATATCAGTCCTGCCTATATGTTAAAAGGCACATTTCACTGATTCAATAATAGGCTCTGACTTCAGAAATGTATTATTAAAAGCATGCTATTTACTATTCAATTGTCTAGGATTGAAAAGTAAGCAGATTTAAGAAAAAGCACTTCAAATCACTGAGCAGTCTTTACATTTTTAATGTCATTGAATAACATACATGTCACTCATGCTTTTAATTTTAGTTTGTATGTCTGGTTGCTAGAACATGATGGCATATTATTTGTAGCATTTTTTTCCCTCTAAATAAGGAACTTAAAATGCAAAGAATGATGATTATGATTGCAGTGAAAAATATTCATTATATTAGAATTTGAGAAGGGAAAATGAAAAACTGAGGCAGTTATTTGGTTTTCATCTATCCAGTCATTCATATAACAAATATTTATTTGTTCCAGACTTGGAACTAGGAATTGCAGATAATATAAAAATGCATTGAATGAGGATCATCTCCTCAATGAGTTCACTATTTGAGGTGGGAGATAAGGTAGGACATTCATTCAGTCAAATGAGTACTGAGCACTTATTATGTTACAGGTATAGTTCTAAGCTCTGAGGAACCATCAGCTTATTAAATAGCCAGAGTCTCTTTCTTTAAGTAGAGTACACTGAGTGTTCCTTGCATTGGGAAGATCTGATAAGAGATTGATAAGAAGAAGGCTGTTCCTTCAGAGGAATATAAACAATGATGTATAAGAAAGGTATTAATTATTGAGATAATCACGATGGTGTGGTCACTTACCTAGAGTTGGACATCCTGGAGTGTGAAATTGCATAGGCCTTAGGAAGCATTGCTAGGAACAAAGCTGAACAGAATTCCAGCTGAGCTATTTTAAATCCTAAAAGATGATGCTGTTAAAGTGCTACACTCAATATGTCAGTAAATATGGAAAACTCAGCAGTGGCCACAGAACTGAAAAAGGTCAATCTTCATTCCAATCCCAAAGAAGGGAAATGCTTAAGAATGTTCAAACTACCATACAATTGTGCTCATCTCACATGCTAGCAAGGTTAGCATGTGAAATCCTTCAAGCTAGGCTTCAGCAGTATGTGAGCTGAGAACTTCCAGATGTACAAGATGGATTTACAAAAAAGGCAGAGGAACCAGAGTTCAAAATACTAAAATTCACTGGACCATGGAGAAAGCAAGGGGTTCAAAAAAAAAAATCTACTTTTGCTTCATTGACTATGCTAAAGCTTTTGATTGTGCAGATCACAACAAACTGAAAAATTCTTAGAGAGATGGGAGTCCCAGACCACCTTACCTGCTTCCTGAGAAATCTGTATACGGGTCAAAAGAAATAGAAGGGACATGGAACAACAGACTGGTTCAAAATTGGGAACGGAGCATGACAAGGCTGTATATTGTCACCCTACTTAACTTACATGGAGAGTATATCATGCGAAATGCTGAACTAGATGAATCACAAGCTGGAATCAAGATTTCCAGGAAAATTATCAACAACCTCAGGTATATAGATGATATCACTCTCAAGGCCAAAAGAGATGAATGAAAGAGCCTCTTCATTAGGATGAAAGAGGAGAGTGAAAAATCTGGCTTGTAACTCAACATTAAAAAAACTAAGATCATGGCATCCAGTCCTATTATTTGTTGTTAAATAGAAGAGGAAAAGTGGAAGCAGTGACACATTTTGTTTTCTTGGGCCCCAAAATCACTGTGGACAGTGACTTCAGTGATGAAATTAAAGGATGCTTGCTCCTTGGAAGAAAACCTATGACAAACTTAGACAGTGTACTGAAAAGCAGAAATGTTATTTTGTTAAAAACAATAAACATGTCTGTGTAGTCAAAGCTATGTTTTTTCCAGTTGTCATGTATGAATGTGAGAACTGGACCATGAAGAAGGCTGAGTGCTGAAACATGGAAGCATTCAAACTGTAGTGTTGGAGGAGACTCTTGAGAGTCCCTTGGACTGCAAGGAAATCAAACCTGTCAATCCTAAAGGAAATCGACCCTGAATATTCATTGGAAGGACTGATATTGAAGCTGAAGCTCCAATACTTTGGCCACTTGATGCAAAGAGCTGACTCACTGGAAAAGATCCTGATGCTGGGAAAGATTGAAGGCGAAAAGAGAAGGGGACAGCAGAGGATAAGATGGTTAGTTATTAATATCATCACCTACTCAATGAGCATGACTTTGAGCAAACTCTGGGAGATAGTGGTGGACAGAGAAGCCTACTGTGCTACAGTCCATGTGGTTGCAAAGAGTCAGACATGACTTAGTGACTGAATAACATACAGCTAATGACCATACTTCCTCTACTCACTGAGTATATACTATGAGTCAGATACTGTGATAGGCTCATGTACTTCTTCAATATCCATTGAAATAAGCATTGTATAAAATGAATAAAGTGAGAGTTAAAGAGACTCAATATTTCATTCAAGATCCAAAGCCATGTGTACTTTGTACTGAATTTGCACAGTTTATTTTCAGACTAAGTTGCTTGTGCCTTAGAAAGTAAGTACTGAGGAGCTACCAAAGGCTCTTTAGCAGTGCTTTAGGAAATTTGATCTGGCAGTAGGTGGCGATAGTGGTAAAGAACCCACCCGCCAATGCAGGAGATGTAAGAGATGAGGGTTCAGTCCCTGAGTCAGGACAATCCCCTGGAGGAGGGCATAGCAACCCACTCCAATATTCTTGCCTGGAGAAGCTCCATGGCAGAGCAGCCTGATGGGCTACAGTCCATAGGGTCACAAAGAGTCAGACATGACTGAAGCCACTGAGCAATCACTCACACATAGTATGAATAGCAAGGAAGGATGCAAGATTAGTGTAACCTTACTACCTCTGAATGTTTTTCTAGATGTCTTTCTCCAAGAGAGATGTCTGACAATCTGGCATAGATGCAATTTGACTTCTACATGTGGCCCTTGATTATATCTGATTTTGTATTTTACAGTACCATGTAGATATGTCTTTGAGAACATTATCATCTTCTTGGAAACTGTAGAAATAATCTGTTCATCATATCTATTGACAAACTCCTCCCATTGCTGAGGAGAACCCATGGCGTATAATTTGAGCATAGATGACTCCATCCTTCAGATGTAAAACAGCACACATGCGCCAGGCCTAATCTGAGCGCCTTATTTCCCTGACCATAGTGCTTAGTCCAGGAAGAGTTGTCAATGAGTTGTCAAGCGTTCACAATGGAAATTGCCAAGTCTGAACAAAGGAAAAACAGAGAGCTATTGAGAAAGTTTCTTTCTTTCTGTGGGGGTTGCTAAGATAGCAGGATGTGGGCTTTGGGGCTGCAGCTATTCATTGTGCCTAGAAGATCTTTCCAAGATAGGAGGAGTGAGAACCATATATGAGCAACTGGATCCCACTGTGTTGAAGGCAGAAACCTATGGGCTTTTTGTTTACATAAGCTAAGGAAAAATCTATTTTGCTAATTGGTTTGATATGGGATTTTATCACTAGCAATTGAAAGAGTCCTAACTAGTAGAATGACATGACATTGATTTCTCATATCATTCATTGTGTCTTGGCCATAAAATACTAAGTTGATGAGCCCCAAACTCACTGAATTCAAACAATTAAGGATACACAGACAAAAATACAAAATACTTTATGTCTTAGTTAACTATTTACTTCTATTTTATGAAAATATTGCATCACAAAATTCCCAAGTAACATACGAGGTGGTGGTAGAATTTTGCTTTTTAATAGAATGTTGACATTTGGCCTTTTGAGGCTAATTGTAATACAGTTTTACAAGGGAAATACAGCAATTCAGATATATTAGAAGCTTGATAGAAATGGTAGAAATTAGGTTTATGAGAAGCAGCTTAGGGTATTCAGGTTGTGAATCCAGAACATTTTCATTCAAGACAAAGAAAATAATATAATCTCATTAACTAGAAGCCTATGGTAACTTCAGAAATCCTGAAAACTGGTGAATAATCAGGCTAAGATACTGAATTAATAAATTTATGTACTCTGGGATGAAGCAACAGATGGAGAGAGCAATGGTAGTTTAATCATATTTGCATAAAACAATTACCTCCTAAAATTCACAGCAGGGTGAGCCTTGGGTAGACTGTATTACAGGACTGTTGCTATAACTGTGGGAGATTGAGCAAATATCCCAGTCTTCGTAGGACTGAATGATCTCCACAATTAAGGTCAAGAAGGTTTCCATGCTGTCAGAGACTATGCCTTGTACTGAAAGTGGGAAGTAACCAACAGAAGTTCAGTCACTCAGTCATGTTCAAATATTTGTGATTCCACTGACTGCAGCATGCCAGGCTTCCCTGTCTATCACCAACTCCCAGAGCTTATTCAAACTCATGTCCATCCAGTCAGTGATGCCATCCAACCATCTCATCCTCTGTTGTCCCCTTCCCCTCCTGCCTTCAATCTTTCCCAGCATCAAGGTATTTTCTAACGAGTTCAGTTCAGTTCAGTCGCTCAGTCATGTCCGACTCTTTGAGACCCCATGAATTGCAGCATGCCAGGCCTCCCTGTCCATCACCAACTCCTGGAGTTCACTCAAACTCACGTCCATCAAGTCGGTGATGGCATCCAGCCATCTCATCCTCTGTCGTCCCCTTCTCCTCCTGCCCCCAATCCCTCCCAGCATCAGACACTTTTCCAATGAGTCAACTCTTCGCATGAGTTGGCCAAAGTATTGGGGTTTCAGCTTTAGCATCAGTCCTTCCAAGGAACACCAGGGCTGATCTCCTTTAGAATGGACTGGTTGGATCTCCTTGCAGTCCAAGGGACTCTCAAGAGTCTTTTCCAACACCACACTTCAAAAGGATCAATTCTTCGGCACTTAGCTTTCCTCACAGTTCAACTCTCACATCCATACATGACTACTGGAAAAACCATAGCCTTGACTAGACGCACCTTTGTTGGCAAAGTAATGTCTCTGCTTTTCAATATGCTATCTAGGTTGGTCATAACTTTCCTTCCAAGGAGTAAGTGTCTTTTAATTTCATGGCTGCAATCACCATCTGCAGTGATTTCGCAGCCCCCCAAAATAAAGTCTGACACTGTTTCCATTGTTTCCCCATCTATTTCCCATGAAGTGATGGGACCAGATGCCATGATCTTCGTTTTTTGAATGTTGAGCTTTAAGCCAACTTTTTCACTCTCCTCTTTCACTTTCAAGAGGCTTTTTAATTCCTCTTCACTTTCTGCCATAAGGGTGGTGTCATCTGCATATCTGAGGTTATTGCTATTTCTCCTGGCAATCTTGATTCCAGCTTGTGCTTCTTCCAGTCCAGCGTTTCTCATGATGTACTCTGCATAGAAGTTAACTAAGCAGGGTGACAATATACAGCCTTGACGTACTCCTTTTCCTATTTGGATCCAATCTGTTGTTCCATGTCCAGTTTTAAGTGTTGCTTCCTGACCTGCATACAGGTTTCTCAAGAGGCAGGTCAGGTGGTCTGGTATTCCCATCTCCAAATCCGAGTTAGCTCTTTGCACAAGCGGCTAAAGTACTGGAGCTTCAGCTTCAGCATCCATCCTTCCAATGAATATTCCAGGATTAATTGATTGACTGGTTTGAAATCCTTTCAGTCTAAGGGACTTAAGAGTCTTCTTCAATACCACAGTTCACAAGTGTCAAATCTTTAGCATTCAGCTTTCTTTATGGTCCAAATCTCACATCCATACATGATTACTGAAAAAACCATAGCTTTGACTATATGGACCATTTTTGGCAAAGTAATGTCTCTGCTTTTAATATGCTGTCTAGGTTGGCCATAGCTTTTCTTCCAAGGAGCAAGCATCTTTTAATTTCTTGGCTCCAGTCACCATCTGCAGTGATTTTGGAGCCCCCCACCCCAAAAAAAAGTCTGTCACTGTTTCCATTGTTTCCCCATTTATTTGCCATGAAGTGATGGGACCGGATGCCAAGATCTTTGTTTTCTGAATGTTGAGTTTTAAGCCAGCTTTTTAATTCTCCTCTTTCACTTTCATCAAGAGGCTCTTTAGTTCCTCTTCCCCTTCTGCCAAAAGGGTGGTGTCGTGTGCATATCTGAGGTTATTAATATCTCTCTCAGCTATCTTGATTCCAACTTGTGCTTCATTCAGCCCAACATTTTGCATGATGTACTCTTTATATAAGTTAAATAAGCAGGGTGACAATATACAGCCTTGACGTACTCCTTTCCCAATTTGGAACCAGACCATTGTTCCATGTCCAGTTCTAACTGTTGCTTCTTCACCTGCATACAGATTTCTCAGGAGGCAGGTAAGGTGATCTGGTATTCCCATCTCTTTAAGAATTTTCCAGTTTGTTGTTGTGATCCACATAATCAAAGTCTTTAGCATAGTCAATGAAGCAGAAATAGATGTTTTTCGGGAATTCTCTTGCTTTTTCTGTGCTCCAACAGATGTGGGCAATTTGATCTCTGGTTCCTATGCCTTTTTGCGTTTCTTTTTATTGGGTGTGGTGTGATCACCACCTTCTGTACAATGTTACAAACCTTCGTCCGTAGTTCTTCAGGCACTCTATTAGACCTAATTCCTTGAATCTATTTGTCACTTCTACTATATAATTGTAAGGGATTTGATTTAGGTCATACCTGAAAGTTCTTGTGGTTTTCCCTACTTTCTTCAATTTAAGTCTGAATTTTGCAATAAGGAGTTCATAATCTGAGCCACAGTCAGTTCCCAGTCTTGTTTTTGCTGACTGTGTAGAGCTTCTCCATCTTTGACTGCAAAGAATATAATCAATCTGATTTAGGCATTGACCATCTGGTGGTGTCCATGTGTAGAGTCATCTCTTGTGTTGTTGGGGAGGGTACTTGCTATGACCAGTTTGTTCCCTTGGCAAAACTCTGTTAACCTTTTCTCTGCTTCATTTTTAACTCCAAGACCAAATTTGCCCGTTACTTCAGGTATTTCTTGACTTCCTACTTTCATTCCAGTCCCCTGTGATGTAAAGGATATCTTTTTTTGGTGTTAGTTCTAGAAGGTCTTGTAGCTCTTCGTAGAACCATTCAACTCCGGCTTCTTCAGCATTAGTAACTGGGGTATAGACTTGGATTACTGTGATATTGAATGGTTTGCCTTGTAAACAAATAGAGATCATTCTGTCATTTTTGAGATTGCATTCAAGGATTTCAGACTTTTTGTTGACTATGAGGGCAATCCCATTTCTCTAAGGGATTCTTGCCCACAGTAATAGATATAATGGTCATCTGAATTAAATTCACCCATTCTGGTCCGTTTTAGTTCACTGATTCCTAAAATGTTGATGTTTGTTCTTGCCATGTCCTATTTGACCTCTTCCAATTGACCTTGGTTTATGGACCTAACATTCCAAGTTCCCATGCAATATTGTTCTTTATAGCATCGGACTTTACTTCCATCACCAGTCACATCCGGAACTGGGTTTTGTTTTTGCTTTGGCTCCATCTCTTCATTCTTTCTGGAGTTATTTTTTCCATTCTTCTCTAGTAGCATATTGGCCTTGGGAGTTCATTTTTTGGTGTCCTATCTTTTTGCCTTTTCATACTTTTCATGGGGTTCTCAAGGCAAGAATGGTGAAGTGGTTTACCATCCCCTTCTCCAGGGGACTACGTTCTGTCAGAACTCTCCACCATGACCCATCCATCTTGGGTGGCCCTACACAGCATGGCTCATAGTTTCATTGAGTTAGACAAGGCTATGATCCATGTGTTGGTTAGTTTTCTGTGATTGCGGTTTTCATTTTGTTTGCCCTCTGATGGATAAGGATAAGAGGCTCTGGAAGCTTCCTGATGGGAGGGACTGACTGTGGGGGAATCTGGGTCTTGCTGTGATGGGCAGGGTCATGCTCTAAATCTTTAATCCAATTTACTGTTGATAGGTGGAGCTGTGTTCCCTCCCTGCAGTTTGGCCTTAGGCAAAACTATGGTATGAGTAATGGCTGTAATGGAGACCTTCTTAAAATGGACTTACGCCAGCACATCATAGCTCCCAGGACTGTTGTATTCAGTGCCCCTGACCCCACAACAGGCCACTGTTGACTTATGCTTTTGCTGGAGACTCTTGGACACTTACAGGCAAGTCTCAATCAGTCTCTTTTGGGGTCCCAGCTTCTTTCTCCTGGGTCCTGGTACACACAAGATTTTGTTTGTTTCCTCCAAGAGTCTGTTTCCCCAGTCCTGTGGAAGTTCTATAATCAGATCCCACTGGACTTCAGAATCAAATTCCCTGGGAGTTCTCAGTCCCTTTGCTGGATCCCTATGTTGGGAAATCTGTTGTGGACCCTAGAACTTTTGCAACAGTATGAGAATGTCTTTGGTATAATTGTTCTCCAATTTTTGGGTCATAGAGCTTGGTGGCTCTATGGTGGGTCTAATGGCAACCTCCTCCCAGAGAAATTATGTCACATGCTGTGCCTCCCATGCCTGCTGTAGCCAGAGACCCTGTCTGTGCAGCAGGCCACTGTTGACCTGTGCCTACATAGAAGACACTCAAACACTCAAAGGCAGGTCTGGCTCAGTCTCTTGTGGGGTCCTTGGGACCTGGTGTGCACAAGGTTTTGTTTGAGCCCTCTGAGTGCTTCTGGTGGGTATGGGGCTTGATTATAAATGCAATTTTGCCCTCCCTACTGTCTTGTTGGGGCTTCTCCTTTGCCCTTGGACGTGGGGTATCTTTTTTTGGTTGGATCCAGCATTTTCTTGTTGATGGTTGTTCAGCAGCTAGTCGCAATTTTGAAGTTCTTGCAGGAGAAGAGGAGCACACATCCTTCTACTCCACCATCTTAGAGCAAGAACAGAAGGTTTCTTCATTTTCCTAGAAAAACAGCGGAAATTTCCTCTACTTGTTACCAGTATATAAGCAGTTAGCAATATTTTTTTTAGTACTAATTACATGCTAACTGTATCCAGTTTGTTTTTCTCTTATTTATTCCATCCCCAAACCATGCTGCATACCAATGGCATATTATTCTTAAAACAATCATGATAGCTATGATTGGTATCTTATGCTTTTAATACTTTAACACTATTTTCCATTCCCAGTTTAAATCCAATAGAAATATTAGGAACTTTTCTCTAAGAATTATCTGTTCACCATATTTATTTCACATTTCAATTGATAGTATATCCATCTTTGCCACTCAATCACGTAATGTAATCAGGCCTTAAAATTGTTCTTCAGATGTCTGAACCTGGGCTTCATTTAGGGAGTTTCTGACAGTGGGGTTCTACAATAAACTTAACACTTTGTATCTACTTCCAGCCAGATAATCCTGGACCTGACTTCATTAATTTCCTGTAGGGTTTTTTAAATGTTATTTTAACAGCTTTATTAAGGAATAATTTATATATAGTAAATTACACATATTTAAAGTGTATAAAATAATAAATTTTGACATACTCATATACCCATGAAAACATAACCACAATCAAGATAATTAAAATATGCCTCACCCCCAAAGTTTCCTCATATCCATTTGTAATCCCTTCTTTCAGTTTTCTTCCATTGTCTCTCAACTGTGTGCCTAAAGGGCTACTGTTCTGCTTTCCTTTCATTTGCATTTTCATTAATTATTTCTCAGACTTTTATATACTTGAAACTATACATTATCTATTCTTTGTCTGGCTTCTTTTGCTCACCTTAATTCTGAGATTCATTCATGCAGCAAATCAGCAGATCATTCTTTTATGTTGCTGCATAATATTCCATGGTATGGATACACTTCAATTTGTTTCTTAGTTTTTATTCACCTGTTGATAGACATTTCTTTCACTTTTTAACTATGACAAATAAAGCTTCTAAAACATTTGTGTGCAAATGTTCGTATGAATATATACTTTAACTGTTCTTAAGTAAACACCTAGAAGGAGAGTAGCTGAACAACAACAGCATTTCTCTTCAACATTATACTGCAGGTTCTAGTTTGTTCAACTTGGTGAGAAGAAGAAATAAAAGGCATCCATATTGGACAGGAAGAAGTAAAACAGTCTTTATTTACAAAAGACATGCTCTTTCATGTAGAAAATTCAATTGAATGTATAAAAATCTGTTAGAACTAATAAATTAATTTAACAAGGTTTCAGGATACAAGATCAATATATATTGTATATTGTACATTGTATTTCTATCTATCAGTAGATAGAAATGTATTTCTATATACCAATATAATCAGAAATTGAGGTTTAAAAAATACCATTTACAACAGTTTCTAAAATTAAAAACCTGCATTGAAAAGATTCTATTACCCCATACCACCAAGCAATCTCATATACCATTCATTTATGTCCTACAGTTCAACTTATCTGCTACTCTCTGCCTAGTAAGAGCCTCAGATCTTACAGGGCTCAGTCCTACAAGGCTGGTCATGCTACCCAACTGAAGATACCAGTTCCAAGTTCAGGTTGCCACCTCTGCTTCTTACCGACTGGCTATCAACAGGAGGTTCCTTCTACCCTTTTCTTGAGCTTGATTAGTTTGTTAGAGCAGCTCACAGAACTCAGAGAAATATTTTACCTACTAAATCACCAGTTTATTACAAAAGGATATAACTCAGAAACGGCTAGATGGAAGAGAGACATTGGCAAGGTCTGAGGAAAGGGTGGGGAGGTTCCATGATCTC
This sequence comes from Capricornis sumatraensis, assembly GCF_032405125.1. Lineage (NCBI taxonomy): Eukaryota > Metazoa > Chordata > Mammalia > Artiodactyla > Bovidae > Capricornis > Capricornis sumatraensis. Next base: position 79,954,032 of record NC_091072.1, read on the forward strand.
TGAGAGCACCATTCTCCCAAGATCTCCACACGTTCACCAACCCAGAAGCTCTCTAAATTCCATATTTTGGGGTTTTATGGAAGCTTAATTACATAGACATAATTGATTAAATTATTTGCCATTGGCCACCAACTCAACCTCCAATCCTTCTCGCGTTCCTGGAGGTCGGTGGGCGGGGGACGGGGGCACCGAAAGTTCTAATCCTCCAATAACATGGTCGATTCCCTTGGTAACCAGCCTCCATCCTTAAGTGCTTTCCAGAAGTCACCTCATTAACATAAATTCAAGTGTGGTTAAAAGGGTTTTTTTAATGAATATCTAGATACTTTTATTACTCTTACCACTTGGGAAATTCCAAGAATTTTAGCACCTGGAGTGCTAGGAACCAGGACAAAGATCAAATATACAGTCCTGACTATAAATTACATCACAGGGATAAACCTGATAAAATATGTGAAAGATATGTACACTGAAACATTGCTGAGAGAAATTTAAAAAGACCTCAATAAATGGAAAAATATACATGTTCACTGACAGAAGATGTAAATTGGACTCAATATGAGTTTTAGCTTCAATGCAAGCTCAGTCAAAATCCCAGAAGGGTTTTAGGTGGAAATTGACAAACTAGTTCTAAAATTCATATGAAGATGCAAAGGACCTAGAATTGTAAAACCAGTTCTGAAACAGAAGAACAAAGTTAGATGATAAACAGTAGCTAATTTTAAGACTTACAAAACTGGAATAATCAAGGAAATGTGGAATCAGTGTCAAGATAGAAAAGCAGATCAATGGAAAATATTACAAAGTCCACAAATAGACTCACACACGTACACACAAGTAATTTTTTACAGAGATGCAAAGGCCCTCGTGGCTCAGCTGGTAAAGAATCTGACTGCAATGTGTGAGACTTGGGTTCGATCCCTGGGTTGTGAAGATCCCCTGGAGAAGGGAATGGCTACCCACTCCAGTATTCTGGCCTGGAGAATTCCACGGACTGCAAAGAGTCAGACACGACTGAGTTACTTTCACTTTCAAAGGCATTAAAGTGGAGAAAAGATAATCTTTTTAATAAATTATGCTTGAACAATCAGATATCCACATGCAAAAAAATTAACTTCAATTCATCCCATGCACAATATATAAAAATAAAATACATAATTCAAGTAGATAAACAGATCTAAATATTAAATCTAAAAATACAAGAGTGATCTCATGAGGAAAGTGATGTAAGTTGTTCCTGACCTCACTGCCTCTCACAAGAAGACCAACTACCCATAGACAAGACATAATTATGAAAATCCCAGAACCTGAGGCTGAGGCTGAGGCATCCTTCCGGGCAATGAAGGACCACATTAGAAGAGTAAGAAGTGCTGCTACACTTTGACTATGTTGTTTCTACCCTAACTGGCAAATGCCACACCTAGAAAGATTCCCTGGGTCATCATAACAATATGTTATACTAATGCAACCACAGAAGGTGTTTTAATGGTTCAGTAGTACACTTGGCAAAATAGGAAGGTGGGGAAGGTGGGGTAAGTTATGTATTAATAATACAGAATCTAGAAAAATGGTTCTGATGAACCTATATGCAGAGCAGGAATAGAGATGCAGAAATAGAGAACAGATTTTGGACACAGCAGAGGAAGGAGCAGGTGGGATGAATTGAGAGAGTTGCACTGGCAAATATGTATTACCACGCGTAAAATAGATAGCCTGTGCGAAGCTGCTGTGTGGGCACAGGGAACTCAACCGTGTGCTCTGTGATGACCTAGAGGGGTTGGTTGGGGTAGAGGGTAGAGGGAGATGGGGACATATGTGTACTTGTGGCTGACTTACATTTTTGCATGGCAGAAGCCAACACAGTATTTTATAGCAATCACCCTCCAATCAAAAAGAAATTAAAAAAATTTTAAATAAATATATGAAAAGCCATCAAGAAGAAAAAGCTAATACATCGAGGGTAGAAAAGTTGAGTTTAATATACTCAGAGGAAGGGCACAGGCATGAACAGATGTTCTGGCTATGATTTAATATTGAAAAGATCAATTGCTCGATTGATCCATTTGACATTTCAGTGCTTTAGTATTTTAAGTATGTGTACGTGATTCTTTTGTCTGTGTACTTATGTATAGAGAAGTTCAATATTTCAAAGTTGGTTGTCTAGAATTTTTGCGTTGGACCCCTTAAGAAATGTTGCTTGTAGGTCAAGGAAAGCTCCTAGCCTAGATGCACTACTCGATAAACATTTCGTTCCTTTGGAGGAAGAAGGACAGGCATTTTTGAGATAATTTTTATTATTCCTGGTGCTAATACAAAGAAGCTTCATTGTGCTGAACTGAAGGAATAAATGAACATGGCTCTTCTGCCTTTTTTGTTTCTTTGAGTCCAGAGTAAGAGGATCTGGACTGCATTTTTGGGATAGTCCACTTTCCTCCATGGTCTAGAAAGTTGTAAAGTTGAGAAACTGCACCTCTCTTGGGCTGGGCTTCTCTCCTTGGCTCACCTCTGAAAATCCAAGCAGCTCCAATGGGCTGGGTGAGGTGGGTGGGCTAAACCTGCCCTCCTATAGACATGATTTCTCTCTCCCTTTCTGTGTTGCTACAGCTCCTGTTCTGTTCTCTTCTGGCAGCCAGCATCCTCTGGATCAGCCTTTTCCTGCTTTCAAAGAGCTGAGATGAATGCTAGAGGGAGAAGAAAGCAAACTCAGTTTTTTTTTTTTAATTATTTATTTGGCTGTACCAGTTCTTAGTTGTGGCATGTGGGATATAGTTCCCTGCCCAGGGATCGAACCAACACCTCCTGCATTGAGGTGGCAGAGTCTTAGCTACTCAACCACCAGGGACGTCCTAGGTTTAGGTTTTATTTAGTTTGAGGCCTCTCAGGTCTCCTTCCCTCATGTAGGAATCCTCCAGGCAATCACACTGGAATTCTAGTTTGGAGTTTGGGTCTAAATCCCTTGTTAGAAATGGTGCTCCATGTCTAGTGAGCTCCTACAATTACATTTTCTCTGGCAACCTGACCAGAGAAGGATGGTTGATTGAGGACAGTATTTAGGCATCTGGAACTTAGGCTGTTAACCTCTCCCAACACAACCGTCTATGGTATCCCATTTCAGTGCCACGTATAGTAGAGACAAGGTAGTTTGCAGAAAACCCACATAGGTAAGGATCATTTAGAGTATTCTTTCAGAAGTGCTTTCCTTGATATTACCCTGGGCACTTGTAATTTATTAGCTTTCTTTGTAAGATAAGGTGTTCTAGGCTAGAAAGCTTCTCTGAATTGAGAACAAAAGACAGTTTTACCTATGGGGATTGAGAGGCTCAAGGTCGGGATTTCTGTCCTCACTCTACAGTTAAAGTGTGTAAATATTTACAATTCAAGGGATCCTAAAACAGGGGTACCTTCATCCCCTAAATCCAAGTGTGTCTATGTATATGCATCTTACATATGCATATAAATTCATATTTGTATGTAAATTTTTATGTAAACGGCCTAGATAAGCACACAAAACTATGGCCAAACTATATAATAATTTAAAAATTAATACTTTAGGCTTGAGATGTAGTCATTAATCACTTATGTGGCACTTTCTGGAACTCAGCTTTTTCTATATTGTATTTGTATGGTGGATTAACTGCCTTCAAGATCAATTCTAATTCCAACTCTAAAATTTCATAACTCTAAAACACTATGGTAATAATAAAATCTTTGTAATTGTATACACAGTTGTCTGTCCCATCATTTATATTGAATCCAGTCCCTAAAATATTCAACTCAAATGAGAGGACACAAAAAGATAAATGAAACATCAGTTCAGTTCAGTTCAGTTCAGTCACTCAGTCATGTCCGACTCTTTGCGACCCCATGAATCGGAGCATGCCAGGTCTTCCTGTCCATCAACAACTCCTGGAGTTCACTTAGACTCACATCCATCAAGTCAGTGATGCCATCCAGCTATCTCATCCTCTGTCGTCCCCTTCTCCTCCTGCCTTCAATCCCTCCCAGCATCAGAGTCTTTTCCAATGAGTCAACTCTTCGCATGAGGTGGCCAAAGTACTGGAGCTTCAGCTTTAGCATCATTCCTTCCAAAGAAATCCCAGGGCTGATCTCCTTTAGAATGGACTGGCTGGATCTCCTTGCAGTCCAGGGACTCTCAGGAGTCTTCTCCAACACCACAGTTCAAAAGCATCAATTCTTCAGTGCTCAACCTTCTTCACAGTCCAACTCTCACATCCATACATGACCACAGGAAAAACCATAGCCTTGACTAGACGGACCTTAGTCGGAAAAGTAATGAGACATGGTCCCTTCTTAAAGATGTTATCAATCCAATAGGGGATTTAACAATAAAGAAAGCTGAGTGCCAAAGAATTGATGTTTTGAACTGTGGTGTTGAAGAAGACTCGAGAGTCACTTGGACTACAAGGAGATCAAACCAGTCCATCCTAAAGGATATCAGTCCTGAATATTCATTGAAAGGACTGATGTTGAAGCAAGTTCCAATACTTTAGCCACCTGATGCGAAGAACTGACTCACTGGAAAAGACCCTGATGCTGGGAAAGATTGAGGACAGGAGAAGGGGATGACAGAGGATGAGATGGTTGGATGACATCACTGATTCAATGTACAGTTTGAGCAAGCCCTGGGAGTTGGTGATGGACCGGAAAGCCTGGCGTGCTGCAGTCCATGGGGTCGCAAAGAGTTGGACACAACTGAGAAACTGGACTGAACTGAACAGTGTACAAATAGTTTACACTTAGTAGGGCTGCTGCTGCTGCTAAGTCACTTCAGTCATGTCCGACTCTGTGCGACCCCATAGACGGCAGCCAACCAGGCTCCCCCATCCCTGGGACTCTCCAGGCAAGAACACTGGATTGGGTTGCCATTTCCCTCTCCAATGGATGAAAGTGAAAAGTGAAAGTGAAGTCGCTCAGTCATGTCCGACCCCCAGCGACCCCATGGACTGCAGCCTACCAGGCTCCTGCGTCCATGGGATTTTCTAGGCAAGAGTACTGGAGTAGGGTGCCATTGCCTTCTCCGCACCAGACACAATTTCTTTATAATATGTTAAATTAAAAACTGAAATTTTCAACTCTTGATTCTTCCAGATTGTCCCTCACACTTTGACACCACTTCCTCCAGGATGTTTTATACCTCTATACTAGACTAGTGGCTTTAGCTCTGTATCCCGAGTCTATGCACACATTTATCACAGATGTCCCATATTTTATTTAGATTATTTCCTGAATGTTTCTTTTAGCCAGGAAACTGTAAGTTTTTTTGAGAATAAGAGTAATGTGGTATTTATCTTCATATTCCCAGCACATAGCATGTTGTCTGGCACATAAAAAAGTCTTGCTCAATATTGCCTGACTCTTTGTAATCCTAAGGACTGTAGCCCACTAGGTTCCTCTGTCCATGAGATTTTCCAGGCAAGAATACTGGAGCAGGTTGCCATTTCCTACTCCAGGTGGTCTTCCTGACCCAGGGATCGAACTGGAGTCTCTTGGGTCTCCTGCATTGGCAGGCAGATTCTTTACCACTGCACCACCTGGGAAGCCCTAAAAAATCCTTAGTCAGTGATAATTGGGTGGAACAATAATTGAAATGGTTAATTTTGCAAAGTTGTATTACTTGATATAAAGTATAATTTTATGAAGTTCATGAAAAATTTTCACATCTTTATTTAATCTTCACACCAACGATAACATCTAGATCCTGTTTGGTTTTTTTCCCCCCAATTTATAGGTAGAAGGAAAGAGACTTATACATTAGCAATAGACTAAACAGGGAAAATCCCTAATCAAAGGACCAGTATTTTTTGTAAATTACACAAATGTTCTTCGTAAGCTGTAAAAGACATGCATATATACATACAGGCTTTTGCATTCTATTGCTTTAAATTTTCTTTTTGCTTCTATTAGTTTGTCACCCTCTTTTCTGCCAATTGGTAGAGTAGAAAAGAGCTCACTCTGACCACTTCAACAAACATTACAAATTCCCCACACATCAGATACGGTGGGGAATCCCTGACAAGCAAAGGACAATAGAGTTTCAAGTCAATGAAATGAAATTTTGAATAATACATGGAGATTAAATAACTATGTTTTTAAAATGAGGTTTCAGATGACAGCTGTGCCAACTGACAAGTTTATCTACAGTCCTTTTCTGAGAAATGCTGCCTTTTTGACATTAGTGGCTACAGTCTCGCTGTTAAATACAGAATGCTCTAGTATATTCCAGGTGATCCTGACACTCTGATTTCAATGATAAGCCCAAGGATCAACATCTGACCTGGAGTCAAACCTTCATAGGATAATAGTGGCATTTGGAGTGCCCATATATTTACTGTTGGCCCGTGGATGCTTAACCAAATTCTTAATTCTTGGGAAATTCAAATGCAAATCTGATGCATTCTGTCTCAACGTATTCATTGTTTAGTTTCTAGTCCTGCTTCCTAGTATCTTGAAGGTACCCTCTCCACACCAGAAACAAAGATTTAGGAAATTGCTCACCAAGTTTGAGACCAAAGTTTCCAATGTTTGCACAAAAATCTTTGAGTAGGAGATTTTATATCCTACTCAAATGACAACAACATGCAAATCTGAAGAAGGGGAGAGAGGAAAGGAAAAAGGAGGGTGGCTGGCAGGAGAAAGGAACAGTAGGGAGTGGATTTCTTCCATTGAGAAGGAAAAGGAGGGTCACAGGGAATAAATAGTAAAGTGAAGGGAGCTCACTGGTAGTCCAGGGCTCAGACTCCATGCTCCCAATGCAAGGGGCCGGAGTTCGATCCCTGATCAGAGAGCTAAATGCCACATGTCACTACTAAGAGTTTGCATGCTGTAACTAAAAGATCCCACGTGCCACAACTAGAAGATGAAAGATCCTGTGTGCCACAACTAAGACCCAGTGCAGTCAAATAAATCAATAAATGTTAAAAAGGAAAGTAGGAGAGGTCCAGCCAAGCTGACATGGAAGGTATAGGTGCCTCAGTGGCCTGTGGCTTAAGGTCAAATTAAGGTTCAAGATGGACACTTAGGCCTTCAGAAATTGGGAACTTATGCTTCTTGTATGCAGATGGGGGCACACTACGATGGAACTAAACCAGGCAATGGGAATTTCCCTAAATTCTGGGGCAATCGTAGACCCACTGTCATTGTCACAGAAACCTTACAAGTTGACAGTTGTTGTAGGCATAGTGGAAGAAAACAGAGGTGGGATAATTGAGTCTCTATAATCTGAAAACACTTAAATATTTATCAACAGGTGAAACAAAGTGCTGCCAGTACACTGTACGTTTAAGGTATGACTACTATAATAAACGCCCAACAGCCAAGTAATCAGAAAATATCACTCTATTCTTTGCAAACTTCAAGAGATTAATGCAGCCATCTCTAATAAAACACGGGAGAGGGACTAGTCAGGATAAACCTGATTACATTGCAGTAACTGTTATATAACCCCAAACCTCAGTAGCTTAAAACTATAGGGTTTATTTGCTATGAATGCTCATTGTAGGTAATATGAGGATTCGACTCTCAGCGTGCTCTCTTCAGGACTCTGATGATTCTGCTCCAGCTGTAGGTTGCTGGTCACTGCACCAAAGAGAGAGAGACCCAGGTACTCATTATTATTATGCACTGGCTCCTTAAAGTATCTGCCAGGCACGGCCAGGCAAGTACACTCACATTTCATTGGCCAAAGCAAGTCACATGGTCACATGTAACTTCAAACAAGCCCATAAGTTGTCCTATTAGGTGCCAGATATGTTGTGGACAGCACCAGTGGTGACTGCAGAAAGAAGGGGACATCCAGATAAAATAGAATTACTGTGATTTTGAAGCAATGCAATATTACCATCTTGAATATTTATTCCAAAAAAATGGACCATTTGTGCTATGGTTTGGAGATCTTCTGTCATATAAATTTATAACTTTTTTGAAACAGTACTTGTATTAGGATAGTCTTTTGCAAGAAAATTTATGACTAAGCTTTCTGGGCTTCATTAGGGCTCAGATGGTAAAGAATCCACCTGCAATGCAGGAGATCAGGTTCAATCACTGGGTTGGGAAGATCCCCTGGAAAAGGGAATGGCTACCCACTCCAGTATTCTTGCCTGCAGAATTCCATGGGCAGAGGAGCTACAGACCATGGGATTACAAAAAAATCGGACACAACTGAGAGACTAACACTTTCACTTTCATAGTTTATATTAAGACTCACATTTTGTGTTTTACATTTCAAACTCATAGAATGGAGTTGAAAAATCATTCTTTTTCCAATGAGCAAAAGTAGTTGTAATTGAAAATATATGAGGAAACAATGACAAAAGAGACTACAGTCAGTTCTTACAGTGTACGGTGCTTTACATTATTCACTTATGCTAAACAGACTCTGGTTCAGATTTGACTGAGAAATCAAGAGCTATAGACAAGCAACAGTTAAGCAAATTCAGCACCACTAAACCAGCTTTACAACAAAAGCGAAAGGAGCTTCTCTAAGCAGGAAACACAAGAGAAGGGAAAGACCTACAATATATAAGCCCCCAAAATTTAAGAAAATGTTCATAGGACCATGCGTGTATGCATGCTAAATTGCTTTGATCATGTCTGAATTCTTTGCAACCCTACGAACTGTAGCCCGCATAGCTCCTCTGTCCATGGGATGCTCCAGGCAAGAATACTGGAGTGGGTTGCCATGCCCTCCTCCAGGGGATCTTCCCAACCCAGTGATCAAACTTGGATTTCCTGCATTGCAGCGGATTCTTTACCACTAGTGCCACGTGGTGGAGAAGACGATGGCACCCCATTCCAGTACTCTTGCCTGGAAAATCCCATGAATGGAGGAGCCTGGTAAGCTGCAGTCCATGGGGTAGCAAAGAGTCGGACATGACCAAGCAACTTCACTTTCACTTTTCACTTTCATGCATTGGAGAAGGAAATGGCAACCCACTCCAGTGTTCTTGCCTGGACAGTCCCAGGGACGGGGGAGCCTGGTGGGCTGCTGTCTATGGGGTTGCACAGAGTTGCACAGGACTGAAGCGACTTAGCAGCAGCAGCATTGCCACATGGGAAGCCCAATAGGATCGTACATATCAATAATTACCTTAAATGTAGATGGATTAAATGCATCAACCAAAAGCCCTTGACTGACTAGGTAGATGAAACGTGCATGTATACACTTCCACTTACCACATCACTTGACTTAAACTCCCAAAGTATATGTAACTGTTTTATAGTTAGGTTAATCATATTTCCATATGGCTTGCAATTGTTTTTCGTCTAGCTATTGATTGTGAAAACTGATAACTATCTTTTACTATTGTGATTATGTAACTGTTATTCATTCTAAAACCTTGTATAATGATCCATCAACAGAAAATAATAGAATTCTGTAATGCTGTAACTACCATTTAATAGAAAAACCTATAAGCACTTTTTAAAATTCCAGAAGCATTTTAGAGTTATCTTGGAATTTTTTGAAAAATACAAAATGTCCAGGTATTGTTTTTTACTCCAAAGCTCCAGATGTGATTATAATAATCAGCTGTGTTTAAAAACAACTGTACTATCTGATGATGCTTTACTTTTATCTAGTTTATTCACTTTTTATTTTTCATATTCAGTGCTCCCATCGCATTCAGTTTGTTTTCCAATTTCTCCATTTCTTTGTTTTGTTGTTCTTTCTCAAGTCTCTATCAAGTGTAGTAGAAAAGCTTTTGTGTATATATATATATATGGGCTTCCCTGGTGGCTCAAACAGTAAAGAAAAAAAAAGTCTGCCTGCAGTGCAGGAGACCCAAGTTTGATTCTTGAATTGGGAAGATCCTCTGGAGAATGGAATGGCTGCCTACTCCAGTATTCTTGCCTGGAGAATTCCATGGACAAAGGAGCCTGCAGGCTACAGTCCATGGGGTCACAAAGAGTCAGACATGATTGAGCAACTATCACTTTCAAACATATATATATATATATGTATATATACAGTATGTGCAATATAATTTATATATAGCATATAATATTTTAGAAAACATGAATTTTTACTTAGCTAAAAAATTTATGACATTTTGGTTCTACTTTTTTGACTAAAGTATGAATAGAATGTTAGATTGCTAACTTATATTCACTCAAAACTTTGATATGGTTCCATTTGTTCCAGCATCTAGTATTATTGCTAAAAGTCTAGAAAGTTTATTATCTTAGTAACTTTTACTATTAAAACTATTTGAATGAGGCTTGAAACTTATAATGCAGTTCTGACAATAAAAAGAAATACTATGTTGCAAAAAAAATAGGAAATTAACATGTGACACAGTATTAACTAAAGCACAGATTTTGCTCAAATTTTACAAAATTTTAAGCTTGTGTTCATTACTTGTTTTCATACCTTATTCAAGATTCTACATTGTATTCAGTTGCATTGAGCAGCTTCAGCTGCAAGCAACAAATTCTGATAAATTCCTTTTAAATTTTTGTTCTGTTATAAATATTTTCTAATTTTCCTTGTTGTGGTGTCTTAGTACACCCATCATTTAAAAGTTGACATTTAATTTTCAAATACATGGTGTTTTTAAAGTATCCTTGATATTAATCTCACATTTTTATATTAATTTCTCATTTAAATGCTTTCTTCTGTGCAATTACCCTCAGTGGTTTTTGGGTCTTTTAACTTTATTAAGGCTTTCAATGGGTAAGTCAAAGATCTCTCTTAGTAAATGTCCATTGCACTTGAAAATATATGAGTTACTTTCAAATATATTTTGATATTTATTTCTAACAAAGTCCCACAGGTATAAGAGAACAGAGTCTGTATGGTTTCAATACTTTTGATCCATGAAATTTTTGCACCTTGTTTTATGTCCCTGGATATGTTTCAGTGTCTTCTGGTTTATGGTCTATGGGAACTTGAATAGAATTTATATCCTGCTGTTGTGTGAAAATTGTGTAAATCTTAATTATGCTGAATTAGTTCTCAGTGCTTTTCAGGTCTACTATATGCTTCTACTTTGATGTCTATTTATTTTATTAATTTTTGAAGTTTTATATTGAAACTACAACTAAAAATCTTAATTTTTCTGTTTAAAAAGTGTAATATATATAGTGAAACTATATGTAACTTTGTTCTCTATTTTCTAAGTTTCCTATAAATGTGTTATCATACTTTCATAGTTAAAAACAAAAAACTATCTTGATTAAAGAAAAAGAATTGTCAGGTCACTCTAGATTTAAGCAGATATTTCATAGAAGTATTATATATTTAAACATTTTGAAAGCTTTTTCTACCATGTGAAGATCTATAGAAATTATCATAAATTTGTATTCAACAATAGTTAGACCATAAAGAAAGCTGAGAGCCAAAGAATTGATGCTTTTGAACTGTGGTGTTGGAGAAGACTCTTGAGAGTCCCTTGGACTGTAAGGAGGTCCAACCAGTCAATCCTAAAGGAACTCAGTCCTGAATATTCATTGGAACGACTGATGCTGAAGCTGAAGCTCCAATACTTTGGCCACTTGGTGTGAAGAACTAACTCATTGGAAAAGACCTTGATGCTGGGAAAGATTGAAGGCAGGAGAAGGGGATGACAGAGGATGAGATGCTTGGCTGGTATCACTGACTGGATGGACATGAGTTTGAGCAAGCTCCGGAAGTTGGTGATGGACAGGGAGGCCTGGCATAGTGCAGTCCATGGGGTTGCAAAGAGTCAGAAATAACTGAGTGACTGAACTAAACTGATTCAACAATAGAGCAAAACTAGCTTTCAGACACATTTTTAAGTCACTCAATAAAGTAGAAATTTAATAATAATTTTTAGGAATTCCAGTATGGGGATAAATAGATTTTCTTTTTCACTTTTCAGGGAATATAAGGAATGAAAACCTGAAATTATATTTTCTTAACTCCAAACTGAGTTCATCATCATTAAAAGAAATCATGATTTAACTGTTCAACATGTCATTTCTTTAGCAGGCCCTTCACTAATTGTAGTTGACTTAACTGGGTGTGCCAGATGTTGTCTGGATGTGTAAGCCACACAAGCATCATAACATTTTGTAGTAAAAAATTCCTGGCACCACCTCAGTCAATCCTTTCTTGTACAGGAGAGCTGTAGGGAAAAAATAACAGAAATGAATTTCTAAAGACTATAATTCTTGAAGATTTTCTGCTTAATGATTTTTATACCCCTCTCCCTCCACTGTTGCAGAGATTACTAAAAAAAAAAAAAAATTTAACTTTAATCCTTGTAAAAAGCCACTGGAATATTATGGCTAAGCATTTCAAAGCTCTTCTATTAATGCAGGAAACTGTTAGAGTGCTTTGAACATTCACTGTTTAGTTTCCTAATTATTTCAGTTTGAAAATTTGACTGAGGTTTACTTCTGCTTTGAAAGTTCACACAAATGTTAAAGGATACAATTTGCTTCAAGATTAATGAGAGCCAGTGATGGTGTTGGATATTTCCATACTGTTTATAAGTATTTTCCAAATGGATGATAATTTAGCAAATAGATATTTCTGTTAGGGTTAGTCTATTTAAATCTGAAAAGTCATATAGACCTGGAAATGGAGCCTTAATTTCCTCGGAGGATTATATGTCTTTTTAACTTTTTATTTTGAAAAACTGGGGGAAAAACACCTATAGAGTATCTTGTGGGTGTATCACTTGTTAGCATTGCTACTTTATTTTCTACTTCATTTCATACATGTGTATGCACGTTTGTTCATTTTGCAAAATCATTTAAAAATAAGTTGCAAGCACCAGTCCTCTGCATTCCTCGGTATGTCAGAATTATCTCCTAAAAACTAGGATGTTTTCCTATATACTGCAATGCCATTATTCCACCCACAGTTTTAACATTAATACAATCTTATTATCTAATATACAGTCAATACTCAAATATCCTCAATTGTGCTGATGATATTCCTCATATTCCCTCTTAAAAAAAGTTAGCATCTAATCAATGGTCATATATTTCATTCAGTTGTCTTGTCTCTTGAATCTCTTTAATTGAAAGGAGTTTCCAGGCTTTTGTTTTGTCTTTCATATTATTGACATTTTTGAAGAGTCACAATCAGTTGTCTTGGAGAATGTCCCTGGGTAGTGATCTTTTCACCCTTACCAATGCTAATTAATTAGGTAACTTTTCTGAAAAAAAAAAAAAGAATAATATATATATATTTAATCCTATATATATATAATCCAGTAGGTCACTGCTATAGAATTTTCTACAGTTGCACTCTTTCTTCCAGTGTTTTCTCTACCTAAGAATCTGATAGTTATATAACATATAGTGATATAGTGAAGTCGCTCAGTAGTGTCCGACTCTTTGCGACCCCATGGACTATAGCCTACCAGGCTCCTCTGTGCATGGGATTTTCCAGGCAATAGCCCTGGAGTGGATTGCCATTTCCTTCTCCAGGGGATCTTCCCAATCCAGGGATTGAACCCGGGTCTCCCACATTGCAGACAGACGTTTTACCGTCTGAGCTACAGGGAAGTCATAGTGTTTAACTATTCCGAGCCACATTGCCCTAGATTTGAATTCCAGCCCTGCCCTGTTTGAAACCCATTTCTCTTGTGATAAAAGAACAGCACGAATGTCTTACATTCAGAAGAGGGACCAATTTTGAAACTGGCTTCATTGCTGTTACTTGAATCACTGTGGTTATGAAATATTTCGTTACTCATCCACTGCCAGTGGCAGTTGTTCTGCCACTGAACCTGTGTCTGGCTCTCTGCTCTCATCATGCTAAAAACAAATCAACTTTTCTGTTTCACTGATATGTGAACACTGCCAGCTATAGAAACTAAATTCAGAGAAAGTCACCACTGGCCTCTGCCTTACTAGATAGTAAACCACTCTGAAACCAAGAAAGCAAAGCATGATATAGAACTGTACTGAATACTTCAAATTATTTTTAATTTAAAAAATGGCATCTTGTTTTCCCACAGATGGGGAAGTTTTGCAGAAAATTCTTGGGAAATATTTTTCAGTATTTTTTAAACTGTGCTTTCAACTTTTATTTTCAACTAAAAACATAATATATGCATGTGACAAAATCATTCAACATACTGCAAAGTAGAGAGTAGGAAATAAAAATGGCACAGAACTTTCATATGCATATGTAAGTAATGCTAACTTTTGGGTATATTTTTACCATCTATTCTTTTTATATACCATTTTTTATCTTATAGTCATTTTGTCATCATTTTAAAATACATAATTATTAACATATTATATATGTACACATATATAAAGATAGTTTTTGTAGAGGTCTATATGTATATATACATAAACACACTTGCTGCTGCTAAGTCGCTTCAGTTGTGTCCGACTCTGTGCGACCCCATAGAAGGCAGCCCACCAGGCTCCCCCGTCCCTGGGATTCCCAAGTCAAGAACACTGGAGTGGGTTGTCATTTCCTTCTCCAATGCATGAAAGTGAAAAGTGAAAGTGAAGTTGCTCAGTTGTGTCCGACCCTCAGCGACTCCATGGACTGCAGCCTTCCAGGCTCCTCTGTCCATGGGATTTTCCAGGCAAGAGTACTGGAGTGGGATGCCATTGCCTTCTCCGACATAAACACACATGCATACGTAATTTTTATGTAGTTATAAGGACATAAAAATAAAAAGTAAGAGGCTGAGTATTTCCTATTGCAAACAATGAAAGAGAATTTTTTTGCTTGGAGCATTTACTTGTATTTTTAAAGTACTTTCTTCTCTCTGCATGTATATAAATTCTTTTGAGGATTAGAAAACTTTTGTCCCTTTTTGAACCAAGGATGTCTTCTTCAATGAACTGGGAACCACCTCTTAGGATGAAGACACTGAGAGGGACAGTTTTTTGTGTTTTTAGCTCATGTGTTTTTAGCTTATTTTCTCCTTTCACCTGACAAATATCAGTATAAAGGTTCTAGTTGTTTCTATTTCTCAGCAACAAAGAGACTTTGAAAAAGTTACAGATTCCTGTAATTCTCCATTTATTCTTCTGTAAAGTGAAGGTAGTCACAATAGTTCTGTCTGGTATACATGTATATGTGTTCAGTTCAGTTCAGTTCAGTTCAGTTCAGTCACTCAGTCGTTTTGGACTCTTTGCGACCCCATGGACCGCAGCATGCCCGGCCTCCCTGTCCTACACAAACTCCTTGAGTTCACCCAAACCCATGTCCATTGAATCAGTGATGCCATCCAACCATCTCATCCTCTGTCGCCCCCTGCTCCTCCTGCCCTCAATCTTTCCTAGCATCAGGGTTTTTCAAATGAGTCAGCTCTTCCCATCAGGTGGTCAAAGTATTGGAGTTTCAGTAATCAGTCCTTCCAGTGAACACCCAGGACTGATCTCCTTTAGGATGGACTTGTTGGATCTCCTTGCAGTCCAAGGGACTCTCAAGAGTCTTCTCCAACACCACAGTTCAAAAGCATCAATAATTCTGAGCTCAGCTTTCTTTATAGTCCAACTCTCATATCCATACATGACTACTGGAAAAACCATAGCCTTGACTAGATGGACCTTTGCTGGCAAAGTAATGTCTTGCTTGTTAATATGCTGTCTAGGTTGGTCACAACTTTCCTTCCAAGGAGTAAGCATCTTTTAATTTCATGGCTGTGATTACCATCTGCAGTGATTTGGAGCCCCCCAAAATAAAGCCAGCCACAGTTTCCAGTGTTTCTCTGTCTATCTGCCATGAGGTGACGGGACCAGATGCCATGACCTTCATTTTCTGAATGTTGAGATTTAAGCCAATTTTTTCACTCTCCTCTTTCACTTTCATCAAGAGGCTTTTTAGTTCATTTTCACTTTCTGCCATAAGGGTGGTGTTATTTGCATATCTGAGGTTATTGCTATTTCTCCCGGCAATCTTGATTCCAGCTTGTGTTTCTTCCAGTCCAGCATTTCTCATGATGTACTCTGCATAGAAGTTAAATAAGCAGGGTGACAATATACAGCCTTGACGTATTCCTTTTCCTATTTGGAACCAGTCTGTTGTTCCATGTCCAGTTCTAACTATTGCTTCCTGACCTACATATATAGGTTTCTCAAGAGGCAGGTCATGTGGTCTGGTATTCCCATCTCTTTCAGAATTTTCCACAGTTTATTATGATGCACACAGTCAAAGGCTTTGGCATAATCAATAAAGCAGAAATAGATGTTTTTCTGGAACTCTCTTGCTTTTTCGATGATCCAGCAGATATTGGCAATTTGATCTCTGGTTCCTCTGCCTTTTCTAAAACCAACTTGAACATCTGGAAGTCCACGGTTCACGTATTGCTGAAGCCTGGCTTGAAGAATTTTGAGCATTACTTTACTCGCGTGTGAGATGAGTGCAATTGTGTGGTAGTCTGAGCATTCTTTGGCATTGCCTTTCTTTGGGATTGGAATGAAAATGGATCCTTTCCAGTCCTGTGGCCACTGCTGAGTTTTCCAAATTTGCTGGCAAATTGAGTGCAGCACTTTCACAGCATCATCTTTCAGGATTTGAAATAGCTCAACTGGAATGCCATCACCTCCACTAGGTTTGTTCGTAGTGATGCTTCCTAAGGCCCACTTGACTTCGCATTCCAGGACATCTGGCTCTAGGTGAGTGATCACACCATGGTGATTATCTGGGTCATGAAGATCTTTTTTGTACAGTTCTTGTGTGTATTCTTGCCACCTGTTCTTAATATCTTCTGCTTCTGTTAGGTCCATACCATTTCTGTCCTTTATCGAGCCCATCTTTGCATGAAATGTTGCCTTGGTATCTCTAATTTTCTTGAAGGGATCTCTAGTCTTTCCCATTCTGTTGTTTTCCTCTATTTCTTTGCATTGATCACTGAGGAAGGCTTTTTTATCTCTCCATGCTATTCTTTGGAACTCTGCATTCAGATGCTTATATCTTTCCTTCTCTCCTTTGCTGTTCGCTTCTCTTCTTTTTACAGCTATTTTTAAAGCCTCCTCAGACAGCCATTTTGCCTTTTTATATTTCTTTTTCTTGCGGATGGTCTTGATACCTGTCTCCTGTACAATGTCATGAACCTCTGTCCATAGTTCATCAGGTACTCTGTCTATCAGACCTAATTCCTTGAATCTACTTGTGACTTCTACTATATAATCATAAGGGATTTGATTTAAGTCATACCTGAGTGGTCTAGTGGTTTCCTCACTTTCTTCAATTTAAGTCTGAATTTGGCAACAAGGAGTTCATGATCTGAGCCACAGTCAGCTCCTGGTCTTGTTTTTGCTGACTGTATAGAGCTTCTCCATCTTTGGCTGCAAAGAATACAATAAATCTGATTTTGCTGTTGGCTACTTGGTGATGTCCATGTGTAGAGTCTTCTCTTGTGTTGTTGGAAGAGGGTGTTTGCTATGACCAGGCTAACTCTATTAGCCTTTGCCTTGCTTTATTCTGTACTTCAAGGCCAAATTTGCCTGTTACTCCAGGTGTTTCTTGACTTACTACTTTTGCATTCCAGTCCCCTATAATGAAAAGTATCTGTACATAAGTAATGGGATATTAAGCTGAAGATTTTGGACTATTACAGGAAGAACAAATTTTGACTTCATGTTGGATCTGTTTTATTTATTTTAAGTTTTGCTTTCTGTTGCTTTTGTTCACTAAAAGCACACTATCCATATATAATGGTATGCTTTGGGGGAACCCTGTCCTTCTGCCTGAATGTTAAACCAAAATGCCTTTGTTCAGGACCCTGTCCACCTGTGGGTGGCTAGAAGAAGAAATTAACACATTCCCTACATAAGGTTGGCCATTCCAGGAGATATTTGCAAGATTAACGGCTTTTTTGCTTTACTTCCTTACCTTCTCCCATCTCTATTTGATAAAAGAACCTGGCATCCAGACCCTGATAAGATGGCTATTTTGAGACATTAGTCTGCCATCTTCTTGGTCTACTGGCTTTCTGAATAAAGTTGTATTCCTTACCTCAATACCTTGTCTCCAAATTATTGATTTGTTGTGCAGTGAGCAGAGTGACCTTGGACTTTATAACAAGACAATAAAATAATATTGATACACTGTGCTAGGGTGCATCAAAATGAAGATTCTGGAAGCATGTGAACAAAATATCAGTTTTGTGACTTTTGGACCTTTCACCTAGAGGTAGGGTTATCCACTGTCACATTGCCTGGAACTGAGGGGCTTACCAGGATGAGGATTTTCAGTGCCCAAACTGGGACAGTCTCAGGCAAAGTGATAAGAATGATCCTCCTATTGACACCAAAGGTGGAAAGTAAAAAAAGGAAGTATACGTGAAAAGATTTAAGAGAGAAATTTTGTCGTTTTTTTAAAATCAATACTCTCCTTTAAGGATGTAGAATGGAGATCTTTATTACCTTTATTTTAAGCCTGGAGCAAAGGGGTTCCAGTGCAACTATTTCAGGAGTTTGAGATGTATCTCTTGGATTGTGGGAGACCCAGAGACTGAGGTCTAATTGTGCAGGAGACATTGCTGTGAGCCACTTTGTGGAAGAGTGAGCACAAGTTGCTGTATCTGGGAAGCAAATGCACTCACCTCTAGCTGTGGGTTAGATATGTGACTGTTCCTTGTAGACTAGATATGGTCCACAGTGCGAAGAGGGCTGTCTGGAGCCACTGGAAGTCCTGTCCAAGAGAATTTCCTGGAAGAAAGTCTGCATAGAGGATAGAACCAAAATCCAGGGGCTGAGGGGAAAGGGATAAGGTGAGTAAGAGGTATTGTTTCCCTCATTGAAGTTACAGTTCAAGCAGCCCAGCAGAAATGTTTCTGATAAAATTTCAAAAGCACACAGAAGTAACCAGGTCATCTCTAAACATCTGCCTGGTCCAGCGAATTAAAGCCATTTTGTAACAGTGTCTATGTGTGCTTACTTGCTTAATTGCATCCCACTCTTTGTGACCCCATGGACTGTAACTCATGGAATTCTCCAGGCAAGAACACTGAAGTGGGTAGCCATTCTCTTCTCCAGGGGATATTCCTGACCCAGGATTAAACCCAGATCTGCTGCATTGCAGGCAGATTCTTTACCATCTGAGCCACCAGGGAAGTCCTTTTCTGTAAGAGTCAGTTCAAACCAAACATCAAAAACTAAGCATTATATTCTTCATCCTCCCTAGATGGGAAAGTATAAGATTGAACCAAGCTGGAGGCAGGGGACCCTACAAAAGGAAGATCATGAGAG
Organism: Capricornis sumatraensis; assembly: GCF_032405125.1. Lineage (NCBI taxonomy): Eukaryota > Metazoa > Chordata > Mammalia > Artiodactyla > Bovidae > Capricornis > Capricornis sumatraensis. Next base: position 79,973,187 of record NC_091072.1, read on the forward strand.
GACCATGAGCTATGATGAGGGAGCATTGGAAGAGGGTAGAAAAAGGAAACTAGTGCCCACACATAAAAGAAAGGCACTGCCAGGGAAAGAGCAAAGACAACCTTACAAAACTGGCTTACCCCACATCTGCCCTACTGTTTAATAAGTAAATTAATAATTAATTATTCAAGATTTACTGAGTCTTCTCACAGCAATATGGACTGTGTTGGGTGCTGAGAATACAGCACTGAACAGGGCACTCAGGGAACTCGTGGTTAACTACATCCAGTATGATATATTCACAAACTGGATAGAATTTTTATTTCTTTTGTTCATGTACTGGTAGAATCAAGGTTTCATCTTTTATAATGACAAATCAATAATTTCCCAAGTACAGGATTTTATGGTGAATCTAAAATGAGAAACTGTGGTTTTAGGCCGGAGGCCAGAATGGATCTTTTCCATGTAGGTTTCTTGCAGTGAATGGCCAAGTTGACATCTCCCAGACCCAGGTGGGAGATTCTCTAATGGCTCTGATGGTAAGGAATCTGCCTGCAATGCAGGAGACCTGGGCCAGGAAGATCCCCTGGAGAATGGAGTGGCTACCCACTCCAATATTTTTGTTTGGAGAATTCCATGGACAGAGAAGCCTGGAGGGCTACAGTCCATGTGGTCCGACATGACTGAGTAACTAACACTTACACTTTTTCCTCAGACCCAAGTGGAAAAGCCAGTCATACCAAAACATGTGTCCAAGGGCCCAATTTGGAAGCTTTATTGCCTGAAGTCTGGTAGAGCTAGTCAATTAAATAAAGTCTTAATTAAGGTCTTTGCTAATCAACTAGATTTCAATTTATTATGGTTATTTACATATTTAAGGTACTGGGCTTCCCAGGTGGTTCCAATGGTAAAGAATCTGCCACCAACTCAGGAGATGTGGGTTCAGTCTCTGGGTGGGGAAGATCCGTTGGAGTAAGAAATGGCAACCCACTCCAGTATCCTTGCCTGGAAATTTGCATGCACAGAGGAGCCTGGTGGGCTACAGTCCATGGGGTCACATAGAGTTGGACATGACTGAGCAACTGGGCACACACATGTAAGGTACAACATATTACCTTTTAGCTAAAGTCTGATTTTTTTTTCTATATAGTTAATATCTGCACATATGCCACTGAATGAGGGATAGATAAAAGATGTGATACTTTAATATCAACATCAAAGAGGTAATAGTCCATGTCTAACATGTGTGTGATAGAGCATTAGAGAAAAGGTAGTGGCTAGACCGGAGACAACAAAGACTGATGGCAAAGTGAAGGGAGAGGGGACCCAAAAGGTGAGGCTGAGTGGAAGTTAGAACAGAATTTATTTCTCTAAGTGTTGGGCTGGAGCACGCAGTCCTGCAAGGCCTGTACTTGTCTAGCTTCAAGGCTAGAGGAGGAGGCTGGAGCCAGGTGACAGAGACATCCAGGATTTGGTGGACAAGGGGAGCTTACATGTTGGAAACAAGATCCTGCAGCAACAACCCCTCCCCCCACCCTGTGTGCAGCAGACGTGACAGCAGTGTTTGCTCCCAGGGGGAGGAGAGATTACCAGCTATAGGGGAATCTGATGTCAGGTTGACTGGCTGGTTACCAGGGAAACTGACGGAGGGGCACAGCCCTCATCACTCCTTTGATAAGGGCAGTCACTAGCTAGATCAGGGACAAGCATGTAGGCAGGTCTGTCATGCGAGTAGGGTTTTGGTAAAGCAGGCACTGGTTGAGCAGAGGGTGTACAGAGAGCAAGAGAACAGCTATCTTAAGTGGCCTAACCATACACAGCTTTAAAATTACATGAGAAAGGATGTATATTAATTTCCTATTATTACTGTAACAAACTGCCACAAACTTATTGGCTTACTACAAGACAAATTTGCTATTTGAACAGTTCTGGAGGTCAGAAGTTTGATAAGAGTCTCACTGAACTTACCCCAAGGGGGTTCATACCCCTTTGGGATAATCCAGGAAAATTTCCCCACCTCAAGATCCTTAATCTTAATCACATCTGCGAGTCCCCTTGCCATGTAAAATAACATAACTATAGAACTTGATAATTTAGAGGATCTTTGGGGATCAGTATTGTGCCTACTTTTGAAAAATAACACCATTCATTTAAGGTTTCTGTTAAAATTAAATGAGATAAATGAATGAAAGTGCCTAAAATTGTGCCTGGCAGAAAGGAGAAGCTGGATAAATGTAGTTAACACTGAAAACAATTCAATAACCAGGAACTGGGAAGATGTAGCTGAAGATTAGCAGCACTAAACAAAACTAGAAATGAGTATCTGCTTTCAAAGGATGTTTCTTGTATATCTTTTTTCTGCTGTGATATAAATCATCTAGGCATAGTAATCAGGAGCTGTCACATTTGGGAGACCAAAAAGTGGAAACTTGGCTGGAGTGAAAAACTGGGGTCTAAAGGAAAGCCCTGACCCTGATATCCAGGAGACTTCTGGAATTCATAAAACTTTCAGAATGATTTTAGAGGCATGCACTTTTGTAACACTTTACAATTGAGAAAACTGAAGCTCAGAGAACTTAAGTAACAGGTTCAAGATCACACAGCTGGTTAAGGGTAAGCAGAAACTCAACCCAAGTTTTGAAATCTGAAGTTTTAGATTGTGAACTCTTCTACTCCACATTTTGAAACTGACATTTAAAATATAGCCTGTTTTTTAATTTTTACAAAGGTGGCTTTTTTTTTTTTCAATATCCTTTGGAATTAGTTTTTTAAGAGCTGGAGATTTAAATCACTCTGCGAAGAAAACCTATCCCATGGGTTAGCATGTGGCCATCTTTAAACTAGTTCTCTAAAAACAGGGAAGACATTTATTTAAGTTGCAAAAATCCTTTTTCTCACTTTGGAATCTTAGAATGTTTAATCAATGACTATTGCATTTTAGAAAAGCTTGTCTGAGTCTTCACTGGATGTCTGACACTAATTCTTCAATAATTAGCAAGAATGTAGATAGTGTGAAAAATTAACTGTACCTGGTTAAAGTCTTCCTATGAATAATTGGAAGAAAGTAAAATGTTACTGATTCTTCCTGTGCTAAAATAAGAAGCCAATATATTTTTGCAGGAGGTTGTTGAAACTAAGACCAGCTGTTGACCACTAAGACATAGAAAACTGAGCCATCTAGTTATTAAACATTAGACCTTTCATCAAAGGAAATATACTGTGTTAGGATTTCTCCAGAGACAGAGAACCAATAAAATATCTTATGGGGCTTCCTAGGTGGGTCTAGTGGTAAAGAACCCACTTGCCAATGCAGGAGAAGTAAGGAATGAGAGTTTGATCCCTTGGTCAGGGAGAGCCCCAGAGGAGGGCATGGCAACCCACTCCAGTATTCTTGTCTGGAGAATCCCAGGGACAGAGGAGCCCGGAGGGCTACAGTCCGTGCGGTCACAAAGAGTCGGACATGACTGAAGTGACTTAGCACGCATGCACAGATATATATCTTACAGGAGGAGATTTATTATGTAACAGGGAAGAGCAAAATCTGACTCTATATTGGATCTTTTTTGTTGCTTTTGTTATTAATATTATAATCACTAAAAGGATACTGTCTATAGCTAAGCGTATATAATGATCTGCCTCAAGAAGCCCTGCCCCTCTGCCTGAATGTTAACGTGCCTTTGTTCAGCTCACAGAGGAGACATTGTGACTCTGCCTACCTGTGAATGGCTGCAACAAAAGAAGAAATTAACACATCCCCTTTCTGATGTTGACTAAGCTGGAGATACTTTGCAAAACTTATGGTCTTTTTACTTTACATCCTCACCTCCTCTCCATCTCTGTTCTATAAAATAAACTGGCATCCAGACCTTCTGTATCTTTTAGCCATAGAAGACTCTTGAGAGTTCCCTTGGACAGCAAGGAGATCAAACCAGTCAATCCTAAAGGATATCAACCCTGAATATTCATTGGAAGGACAGATGCTGAAGTTGAAGCTCCAATATTTTGGCCACCTGATGTGAAAAGCTGACTCATTGGAAAAGACCCAGACCCTGGAAAAGACTGAAGGCAGGAGGAGAAGGGGTCAACAGAGGACAAGATGGTTAGGTGGCATCACTGACTCAGTGGACATGAGTTTGAGCAAGTTCTGGGAGATGGTGAAGGACACGGAAGCCTGCCATGCTGCAGTTCATGGGGTTGCAAAGACTCAGACACAATTGAGCAACTGAACAACAATCCAGACTCTAAGATGGTGCTCTAAGACATTAGTCTGCCATCTTCTTGGATGCACAGCTTTCCAAATAAAGCCTCTATTCCTTGCCTTAACAGCTTGCCTCCTGACAATTGACCAGTCTTGCAGTGAGCATACTCGAACTTGGGCTCGATAACAATTATAGGAATTGGCTTGTGTAATTATGAAGGCTGAGAAGTCTCACAATCTGCTGTCAGCAAGCTAGAGAACAGAAAGCCAGCAGTGTACTCAGCCTGAGAACCAGGAAAGCTGCTGACTGAGAAGAGATGTTCCAGTTCAAGCAGAGGTAGCGAATGAGTCTGTCCTCTGCCTTTTTGTTGTACTCAGGCCCTCAGAGGACTAGATCTTATGAGGGCCATTGACTTCATTCAGTCTGCAGATTCAAATGCTAACCCAGAAGTGTTTTAACCAGTTTTACCACATCCCCTAGCTTAGTCAAGTTGACACATACAATTAGCCTACACAAATATACACTTTAACTTCATTGTGAACAACCCCCAAAGCCCTTATCTGTTCACCCTAAGTGTGGAGTGTCCTTTGGTATCTGATCACTTCTCAGGTACCACTACAGGGACCATTCTGATCCAAACCACCTTCATGTCTCTCTATATCTCTGTTCCAACTTCTGATTTGTCTCCCAGCTTCAATCTGTGCCTTTTGCAGCCTATTTGCACACAGTAGCAAGGGTGTTCATGATCTCATTGAAGTGGTGACATGAAGTGAGACCTTATTTCCCAGGAATTGAACCTGGGTAGCCTGGATGATGGAATTCCAGTTGAGCTATTTCAAATCCTGAAAGATGATGCTGTGAAAGTGCTGCACTCAATATGCCAGCAAATTTGGAAAACTCAGCAGTGGCCAAAGGACTGGAAAAGGTCAGTTTTTATTCCAATTCCAAAGAAAGGCAATGCCAAAGAATGCTCAAACTGCCACACAATTGCACTCATCTCACACGCGAGTAAAATAATGCTCAAAATTCTCCAAGTCAGGCTTCAGCAATACGTAAACCGTGAACTTCCAGATGTTCAAGCTGGTTTTAGAAAAGGCAGAGGAACCAGAGATCAAATTGCCAATATCCACTGGATCATGGAAAAAGCAAGAGAGTTCCAGAAAAACATCTATTTCTGTTTTATTGACTATGCCAAAGTCTTTGACTGTGTGCATCATAATAAACTGTGGAAAATTCTGAAAGAGATGGGAATACCAGACCACCTGACCTGCTTCTTGAGAAACCTATATGCAGGTCAGGAAGCAACAGTTAGAACTGGACATGGAACAATAGACTGGTTCCAAATAGGAAAAGGAGTACGCCAGGGCTGTATATTGTCACCCTGCTTATTTAACTTATATGCAGAATACATCATAAGAAACGCTGGACTGGAAGAAACACAAGCTGAAATCAAGATTGCTGGGAGAAATAGCAATAAACTCAGATGTGCAGATGACACCACCCTTATGGCAGAAAGTGAAGAGGAACTAAAAAGCCTCTTGATGAAAGTGAAAGAGGAGAGTGAAAAAGTTGGCTTAAAGCTCAACATTCAGAAAACAAAGATCATGGCATCTGGTCCCATCACGTCATGGGAAATAGATGGGGAAACAGTGGAAACAGTGTCAGACTTTATTTTGGGGGGCTCCAAAATCACTGCAGATGGTGACTGCAGCCATGAAATTAAAAGACGCTTACTCCTTGGAAGAAAAGTTATGACCAACCTAGATAGCATATTGAAAAGCAGAGACATTACTTTGCCAACAAAGGTCCGTCTAGTCAAGGCTATGGCTTTTCCAGTAGTCATGTATGGATGTGAGAGTTGGACTGTGAAGAAGGCTGAGCGCCGAAGAATTGATGCTTTTGAACTGTGGTGTTGGAGAAGACTCTTGAGAGTCCCTTGAACTGCAAGGAGATCCAACCAGTCTCCATCCTAAAGGAAATCAGTCCTGACTATTCATTGGAAGGACTGATGCTGAAGCTGAAACTCCAGTACTTTGGCCACCTCATGCGAAGAGTTGACTCATTGGAAAAGACTCTGATGATGGCAGGGATTGGGGGCAGGAGGAGAAGGGGATGACAGAAGATGAGATGGCTGGATGGCATCACTGACTCGATGGACGTGAGTTTGAGTGAACTCTGGGAGATGGTGATGGACAGGGAGGCCTAGCGTGCTGCGATTCATGGGGTCGCAAAGAGTCAGACACAACTTAGCGACTGAACTGAACTGAGCCTGGATGAAAGCCAGGAATCCTAGCCACCAGACCAGCAAGAGTGAGAGGTTAGAAGCTATTTTCCCCTAGATCTTTGCCCCTAGTGAAAAATGCATTTCTCACAGAGGCAAAACTGTAAATGCAGGTACAAAGTTCATTATTAGAGACATAGCACAACAACAAATGAGAGCACACAGAGAAACTGTTTCGCTAAGATAGAAGCAAAGCAGAGATGCACATCCAGAGAGGATGTGTGTGTGCATCCCCCCAGTGAGCAAGAAAAAGGAAGAAAGAAACTGAAGTCACCCAGTTGTGTCCGACTCTTTGCGACCCCATGGACTCTAGTCTGCCTGGCTCCTCTGTCCATGGGATTTCCCAGGCAAGAATGCTGGGGTGGGTGCCATTTCCTTCTCCAGGGGATCTTCCTGACCCACAGTGAGGAAGAGTACAGTGAAGAGGTGGTTAAATCATTTATATAGGTCAGTTCTTCTGGGTCTTTACCTTTAACCAATTAATCTGATTTCTTTTTCCACAACTGACCTGCCCTAGGACCCTCCCCAACAGGAGTGTGGGACATTTTTCCAAGATGGATTCTAGCCCAGAGGCCTATGGGATCATGTATTGAAAGTGAAAGTGAAGTCGCTCAGTCGTGTCTGACTCTTTGCAACCCTGTGGACTGTAGCCTACCAGGCTCCTCTCTCCATGGGATTCTCCAGGCAAGAGAACTGGAGTGGGTTGCCATTGCCTTCTCCAGGGGATCTTCCCAACCCAGGGATCGAACCCAGATCTCCCACCTTCCAGGCAGACACTTTAACCTCTGAGCCACCATCATGTATTAGCATTACATATTATGGGGTGGTGCCCCCTCCTTCTGACCACAAAGGAGTCTTTTGCTCAGTCGTGTCTGACTCTGCGACCCCATGGACTGTAGCCTACCATGCTCCTTCCTCCATGGGATTCTCCAGGCAAGAGTACTGGAGTGGGTTGCCATTGCCTTCTCCAGGGGATCTTCCCGACCCAGGGACCGAACCCGGGTCTCCTGCATTCCAGGCAGACGCTTTAACCTCTGAGCCAGCAGGGAAGCCCTAAGGAGCCTTTCTACACATGTGAAATGTTTCCTTTGCTCGAGGTGTGTGATCTCCCTCTCTTTTAACAGGGCTTAGTCCCACTCTGTCCCTGCCATAAAAATGCCCAATATCTGATTATTTACCCTATTGCTGTTGCTGTTTTCTGAAAGATGTGTATTTATCTCTTTGACTGAGGCAGGTCTTAGTTGTGGCACATGGACCTTCTCTGCGTTATGCAGGGACTTTCACTGTGGCTCCGCATCATGTGGGATATTAGTTCCCTGACCAGAGACCAAACCCATATCTCCTGCATCACAAGATGGATTCTTAACCACTGGACCACCAAGGAAGTTCCTCTTGCTGGTTTTTATATTGAAGCGTACATCTTAAAATATAGACCGGAATCCAGTCATAAAGGTATAGTCCTGGAGTCCATATGTCTCTTGCTTCAGGAAAGGTAAACAAGAGGCTGATAATGAATGGACAGCCTGGAGCTCATCTTCTTACTCCAGGAGGAGTGACTAGGAGGCCAGTTGTAAATGCCTAGTCTGGAGTCCCTCTATCTTCTGCTTCATCTCTATTCAAATAAAGGCCCACATGGTCTCCCTAAGATGATGTTTTGCCAATGCCTCAAGCCCTGATTCCGGGCTACTCCTCTGAGCTCATTACATATACCATTTCATACCAGCTCACTCTGAACTCCAGCTCTCACCCTTCCTGAAACATACGAATATACTTCTGCATCATGGAGTTTTCACTTGGTTTTTGTTCCTAGATCACTCTGCGCTCTTCGCTTTCTGCTCCTCTTCCCTTCCTATATGTTGACACGTTAGCAAAGCCTTCCCTGACCACCCTGCATAAAATCACAATTTCCCATTCCCTATATGTCCCTATCTTCTTAACGTGCTTCCCCCCTCCATAACACTAATATTCCATTTATTTACGCATTTATTTGGTTACTGTCTGTCACTCCCTGCCCCAGGCCCACACCACCTTGAAGAACATAAGCTCTGTGAATAGGGCTGGGACTTAGTTTTTTGTTTTCTGCCATACACCTAGTGCCTAGAATGGAGCTTGGCATTTGGTAGGTTTGTTTAAAAGGAATGTTATTTTGTCTCCAAAAAACAATGAGGATTTATGGTAGAGAACATAAAAATACAGAAAGATACAAAGAAAGAATATGCACCTCCACAAAAGATATCTATTATTAACATTTTCTTGAATTCCTTCCAGGTTTTTTTAAAAAATATTTTTTTCTTTCTGAGAAATCAAGATTATTCTTTATTTAAATCCAGCCTCTTAATAAACTATATTGTGATCATTTTTACATTATGCATGGTTTTTTGTGATTTTCCCTACTAAATTATACAATTTTTGGTTCTATTATATGTTTTTCAATTGTTCATATAACTTTTATCAAATAATAATTGTATATGTGCATTTATAGCTATAGGATATGCCATGATAGATGCCACGTGAAGAAATCTGAAATAGACATTCTACTCATATGACAATAAATACTTGAAATATTAAAAAGAAGTCCATGGTGGCCAACATAATTTCCAAAGGGGGTAATTTTCTAGATGAAGGTTACTATGTTGTCATGTCAATATTTCAGGTGCCAAGATTGCTGAATTTGTGCTAGGATACTTTAAAATTGCTTTATATGCAGTCTATGGATTGTTGAAATAGCAGCTTGCTTTTGGTTACCTAGAAAAATGTATGTCATTAAAATACTCTTTATATGCAACCCTGGGAACACATCCCATGCATAATGTATTCATAAAAAGTTCATTTTATTTACAGCTTGTCACATTATATGGTATAAGGAAGCACAGTTCTGATGTGCTTCAATTGAATTATGCTTCTCTTTTTGACAGAATAGGGAAATATATTTGTAAAAATGAATAAACACACCTTGAACTGCCTGCTTTTTGAGAAGGAGGCAGAGACAAACACATTAACATTATTCTGTTATTAAGCCATCTATGGTAATAGACATTTTGGACATTTAATAGCTGCTTGTTTCTAAATTCGGTGCCTGAAATAGTTTATGTCAAAATCTGATGACAGTGACTTGAAAAAGCAGTAAACTCCTAGAAAAACATTTTCCAGAGTTACAGTTTTATAACTGCATGGAAATGAAAAAAATCTGTTGTTACCTTTTCTCTCATTTAATTTTGACGTTTAATTCAATGTAATTCAAAGATTACTTTTTATAATTGACTGCTGTGGCAAATTCTCTGTTTCACATAATGATATAGTGCTTATTTTTGTAGGACAAAATGTACCAGTGCAGTATTTGAGCAGTTTTTAAAATAACAATATTGACAAACATCCAGTCAAATGAATTTTCTTCCTCAACAAATTCATTAATTTATAAATCAATATCTTTTATGCAACGTAGACTACTAAAGTGAGACCAGAAAGAAGATGGAAGTACTTTAAATACTTTAGGATGAATATCGGTGTCCATCTATTAGACACTTTGAGGTCTAACAAGGTTTAAATTTTAGTGTATTACATGTAAGGACTATTTATTACCCTTTGCATTTCTTGGGCCATTAATTAATTACCATAGCATTTACCTCCTATGTTGATATTCTGAAAATACATGGTTATTTGGGACTCCAGAGGAGTAAAACAGGTGGACCAGTGGAAATCCATTACTATTACAAGAAAAAGAAGATGGAAAGAAAAAACTAGTGCAAAGCTGTAAGCACATGTCCTCTTCACAGAGCCTAGGTGCAGAGACCAGTACCAGGTGAAACTGGAAGGGGTCAGTTAGGCAGGTTGACCCTCCCACTATATGCCTTCCCACTTGCTGGTTCTGGCGTCTGTAATTCATGATGAGGCCACACATCCTTTGAGAAACCAGAGGTATCAGACATGCAGATGAAAGTTCCAGCTAGACATATTGACTACATGAGTGGGAAAATGTTAGAAAGATAGGCTACCATCTGATATTCATGAGAACTATTAAACCTCAGCGCCCAAAGTACAAAACACCGCAGGTTTAGGAGCAGCAGATTTTTCTGGGGCACCTCACATTTCACCAGCTCTGGTTCTTACTGGTCTGGAGTCTGGATGAATCCTGACAGAAATATCAGATTTTATCAAAGGTAGCTGGAAACAGCACTGAATACACCCAGAGAGTCCAGTTGTATTAAGTTAAATAAAAATAAAAAACAAGTACAACTTCCTTTATCAAATAGATTCTGTTTTTGAAGCATCGTCATACCAAGCACTATTCCTTTTCCAAATAAGGAAACTGAAAATTAGAGAGATCAAATACATTATTCATCATATCATGCTAGTAAACGGCCAAGCTGGAATTTGAATACGTCTAATCTCAAAGCCAGTATATATTATATCTTATTATTTTCTAATTCTGACATACAATTTTCCTCCTTCAGGGCAACATATTTGGATACGAGTAAAAATTTCTAGGTGGGAATCTGTTTCTCGACTAAGCAAGTCAGGCATTAGTGACCCAGAAGACATCTTCACCTAGGTTCAAATAACTGAGGTCCATCTCTCTATGTTCCAGTATTTCACCCTCAGTGCCGGATGCTGGCTGGTGTAGGCAAGTAAATTTCATCACAGCCCTGGAGCTGTCTCCTTCCGCGACCCCCAGAGGGCAGCGTGCATTAACGATCCCCCTGAGTCCTCTAGCGGTCAGTTAGAAGCGCTAACTTTGCCTCGGGGGATCTATGTTCCCAGGAACATTCTCAAAGCTCCGCGGTTGTTGCCCAGGGAAGAAAGGCTGTGTGACACCACCTAGAGTCACCCTCATCCTTCCCTTTGGCTGCCTTCTGGGGTATGTCCACAAGCACTGCCCCAACTCAAGATGACTTCTCAAACCTGCCAAGTGTGCACTTTCGGATGCTACAGGGTAGATTCTATCACTAAATTTCAGGAAGAATCCAATACAGGTATCTAGACGATGTGGCAGCAAGTCCAAAATTTATTTTCTTGTGTCCGTCAAAATGCACAGGGTAGTTTATTTAAATTGATTCCCAGAAGCAGCTCTGAACATCTACTTCCCCAAGGTAAATATTTGAATAGCTCTAGTGACACCCTTCGATTACATAGGGTGGTATAATTATGATTTCTGGGATATCTTGGGGTGTATTTATGGGGTATATTTAAAATAACATTGGCAAGCCTTACGTGTTCTAATGTAGGAATGTAAAATTTCCCTTGATTTTAATATAATCATGATGACAGTACAGTAATTTCCTTATTATTAACTTAATGGCTTCTCATGTGGCTCAGTGGTAAAGAATCCACTGGCCAAATTCAGGAGACATGGGTTCGATGCCTGGGAAGATCCCCTGGAGGAGGAAATGGCAACCCACTGCAGTATTCTTGCCTAAAAAACCCTATGGACAAAAGAACCTGGTGGGCTACAGCCTATAGGGTCACATTAATTTAATACAGTAACTCTAGATTATTCTTATTATTTTGGAACATAAACATATGTCTAAATATATGTATACTTTAACATGTATTTTGGCTATCAAATATAGATAGCAATTATAAGTCTATTTTACTGCCTCCATTTGAGTTTATTGATATTATTTTATTATTATATTTAAAATAGACCAATTAACAGTGTTAAGTGCTGTAGAATAGGCAAATAAGAATATGACATGATTTTAAACCTCAGAGTTTGTGGGGAGAAATAAAGTATCTAGATAACTTTTAAAGAGGATGTAGCAGTGGAATTCCATCATCTTAGCAAAACGGAAGCAAACTAAGCAATCCCAGAAATAAAACAGAAAAATTACAACTTAGTTGGTGCTGGCAATACTGTCCATCATTCAGTGGTTACTTGAAGTAAGTATGGCAGGAAAAACGTGAATCGGTGGTTCCCTCATGTCTGTGTTCTGTGGGGCCTCTCAAGTTCAAGCGTATCACTGAGCTGAGTGTGATTCTAACTTTTAAAGATATGCATATATGCATTTTTCATATATAATGGACCCTAAAAGCAAGCCAACTACTTCATCTGGTGCTCAACCAAAGAAACAGGAATCTGTTCCAATGCTGGAGGAAAAACTTGTCGTGCTGAACAAACTCGTGGTCTCCAGTGGAATGCCTGTCGAAGGACTTTTCCAAGGTAATTTTTATTTTTGATTATTCATGACTTTCTTATTTCTGATTTTAGGATCTAAGAGGTGTGATTTGATTGTAAGATAAGTATCATCAGAGAAATACATAAATTTTGCCACACAGTAGGAGGCTCTTAAAGATTTCTGGATAAAGGATGTTGTAACATTGAGTTTGGAAGATTAATTAGGCAATAATATTCTAGATAGACCAGAAGTTGGCAGTTAAGACAATTGAGAAGTTACCATGATTGTAGAAGCCAATGAGAAGGAATAACTGTCAGACCTCTGGTGGAGATAGGATAAGTAGAATAAGTTGACAGTTAGGTTTGAAAAATAGGACAGGGGTGAGATAATTTTAGGAAGAAGAGATAGCAAATGATTTTAAGTGTTGCTGAAATTTCAAGGAGGGATGGGGGCTAAATTTATAGAAATCAAAGTTTAATCCTCAAATTAGGATATGTGGTTTCTATCAAAGGAATTTTTTTAGATTTATAATGTGTGTAACTAACACACATACTACAAAAATTAGTTCATATTCAGTTACATAGTTCATTCCTTATATGCTCAAAATAGTAAAAGTATTAAGTTGCTTCAGTCATGTCTGACTCTTTTGAGGCCCCATAGACTGTAGCCCACCAAGCCCCTCTGTCCATGGGATTCTCCAGACAAGAATACTGGAGTGGGTTGCCATTTCCTTCTCCAGGGGATCTTCCTGACCCCGGGATTGAACCCACAACTTTTATGTCTCCTACAATGGCAGGCCGATTCTTTACCACTAGTGCCAAGTATAGGAAACTGGGATTTTCTTAGAAATGACTATTAAAGTAGTAATTAGTGACCTTTTTAGAGAATGTGGGCTGATGTCAGATTGCAAGCCAAGGAATGAGTTGAGCTGAAGAAATATAGGCTTTGCTTTTGAGAAATTTAATGATAGGAGCAAGGAGGCAGAAGAGTATGGTTAAAAGGCAAGAAAGACCTGGAGGACAGCTCAGACCAGCCTAATGTTCTCATTGCAACTTTTGGATTATTTTTCAGTTATCTTTCAGCCTTTCTCTTTGCACATACTATTTTGAAATCATTTGATATGCCACAGATTTTGTCCATGTAATAAAACAAATTGGAAAATATCATGCAGTATTTGCAGCCAGGTGAAACTACGTTTAGTGCATTATCTGAGTGGAAAGATCATGCAAGGATTCAATCAAAGAAGATTGTTTCCATGACTCTTTAGTCACTCCTAAAGTGTCTGTCAGGTTTTTCCTATCTGTGAAATGCTGTGGTTCTCCGTTCCCTAACCTGCTGCTGCTGCTGCTGCTAAGTCACTTCAGTCATGTCCAACTCTGTGTGACCCCATAGACGGCAGCCCACCAGGCTCCTCCGTCCCTGGGATTCTCCAGGCAAGAACACTGGAGTAAGTTGCCATTTCCTTCTCCAATGCATGAAAGTGAAAAGTGAAAGTGAAGTCGGTCAGTCGTGTCCGACTCTTAGCGACCCCATGGACTGCAGCCTACCAGGCTCCTCGGTCCATGGGATTTGCCAGGCAAGAGTACTGGAGTGGGGTCATTGCCTTCTCCGATTCCCTAACCTAGAAGTCTTTGAAACAGTGGGGTGGGAGATGCAGATCTTACTGCAGCAGAGACATTTCTCATTTCAGACACGTGGGATTCAGGTGATATTGCAATATCAGTCATTTCCCAAGTGCTCACGCTGTTTAGTGGGATATGATTTTGTCAACCAAACAAAATTTTCCATCGGACCTATTCAGGCACTTAGAACACTGATTGATCATAGGAAATTAGCTCTAGCTTTTAGAGCATAATAGGTTTGATGAGATAGGAAACAGGATCACTGCCCTTAAGGGAACAAGTCAGGAAAAATGGGAGGAAAATGAGTTGGAAATCTTTGCCTTGAACAAATTAGTGAGCAAAGCATCCTATTCTGAGATGATGAGTTAAATAAAGTAGTTTTACCTGGCACATGACAGTTTTATTTTAATTTAAATTTTAAAACATCCATTATCACACAGAGCCTAGAGATGGAGCAGGTATTATGTTTTTATTGCATCTTTCAGGAAATAGCTCATTTCTTCTTCTCTCTCAAAATCTTTAGCTTATGGAGATCCAGGATGTAGGACTTTCAGTATTAAAACTGGGCAAGTTCTAGTTAAACTAGGACAGGTTGGTAACCTATATTTGGAGTAAGGCTACTGACTATGTATGTCCTTACTTCTTGCAGTAATCTCCTGGTCAGTCTTCCTCATTTGGAGAAGAATTTAACATCTAAGTTACATTCTTCTTTTCATCACCAGTTCTGTTTATGTGGAAAATCCATCCAGTGCCTGAATATTTTTTAGTTCCTTGACCTTTTCTCCTACAGTCTTTTCCTTATCCTTCTCCCTGAGCTTCGTTGCCAACTCTTCTGGTCACACTTTAGGTTTTGTCATTACGAATAACTATACTGCTCTCAAAATCTCAGTGTCTAACATCCCAGTCATCAACCACCTCTCCTCTGTTTCCAGTTCACTGTCTCTATGATAATTTTTTGATTACAACAGTGCTTCCAATCCATGCCTTCCTTACCTCCCTCTCTGCCTTACTTAAATGGTAGAAATCAATATTGCTTAATCCCAACAATTTACATAAAAATAGGGTAGTTGAGCAACTTCACTTTCACTTTTCACTTTCATGCATTGGAGAAGGAAACGGCAACCCACTCCAGTGTTCTTGCCTGGAGAATCCCAGGGACAGGGGAGCCTGGTGGGCTGCCGTCTATGGGGTCACACAGAGTTGGACACGACTGAAGCGACTTAGCAGCAGCAGCAGCAGCAGTGGCTAAAGATGTGATCTTCTTCAATCCTGAGTCCAATATTTATTAGCTACGTGGCCTTGGAAAAGTTTCTTAACATCTCTGTACCTCAGTTTTCTCATGAGTGCTCAACTCATAGGGTTGTTTTGGGCTCACAATATTAATAAAGATAAGATGCTTAGGCAGTGCTTGGCACATGATAAACATTCAATAAATGTTTCCCAAGCTTGGAGTTGATGGCTGGAGAGAAACATCTAACAATTCTGACTGATCTCTTTTAAATTTTATGACTGTGTGTCTCAAGTGGGCCTTAACGCAGTTTCAGTCAACCACAGTTCCCATTTCCTTATTGATTTATTTTCTCTCTTCAGAGATTACTATTTCACACCTTTTTTTTTTTCTCAAATTTTCAACTCTTCTTCCCTGCTCCTCACTATCAGTGGATGATTTTGCTTATCTCACTGGGAAAGCAGATGTATTCAGAAGGTAAAGCTGTTTTTCCACCAACCAGCCCTCCCACATCTGTAGCCTTTGGATGCAATGAAAACGTCTCTTTATTTTAGGAAAATCCTTTACTTATTCACCGGATTCCATTAATTTTCACTTTATCAAGAACTTTATTGCTGTAATTGCCTCTTTTCTGTCTTGTATCATCACGTCTTCTTTTTTCTCTGCTATAATGTTGTTTTTGTTCAGTCACTCAGTCGTGTTTGACTCTCTGTGCCCCATGGACTGCAACATGCCAGGCTTCCCAGCCCTTCACCATCTCCTGGAGCTTGCTCAAACTCGTGTCCATTGAATCACTGATGCCATCCAACCATCTCGTCCTCTGTCGTCCCCTCTGCTCCTACCTTCAATCTTTTCCCAGCATCAGGGTCTTTTCTTCACATCAGGTAGCCAAAGTATTGGAGCTTCAGCTTCAGCATCAGTTCTTCCAATGAATATTCAGGGTTGATTTTCTTTAGGATTGACTGGTTTGATCTCCTTGCAGTCCGGGGGACTCTCAAGAGCCTTCTCCAACACCACAGTTTAAAGGCATCAACTCTTGGTCATTCAGACTTCTTTTATAATGTACTCTGTTATTAATCAACAATCTTCAACAAAAGGAGAAAAGAAACCTCCCTTGCTTCTACCCCCTCTGTGGCTACCAACTTATTTACCATCCTTTATAGCAAACCTCAGTATTTCCACAGTCTCAGCTCCCATACTTATGACAATTCTAATCAAATTTTCATTTCACTATTCCACCTAAAACTATACCTTTGTAAGCCAACGTTGGCTCCCAACTTGTCAAATTGGATCATCCATTCTCAGTCCTCGTCTTATTCTGCTTGTCATTAGTGTTTAACACAACTGACCATGCCCTCTTTATTGAACCTTCTTTAAAAACGTGGCTTTAGGAAATTATACTATTTTGATTTATCATCTTCCTTTCTTCTCAGTGTCCTTGACTGGATTCTTCTTTGGACTTTTAACTGCATTTTAAATAACAGAGTTCTCCAGAACTCAGTCCTTGCTCCCTTGGGTTTGCTCAAGAGATTGGAGTGAGTGAAAGCAGGAGAAATTAATTTCATAGGCTTTTATGAGGCAATTAGAACTGTGTTGTGAAAAAGAAAATAAGCATACTTTGTAGGAAAGTCATTTGTGATTATTTTTTGTTAAATTTTATTAATAATCTGATTGTCTGATGGAAGCAATTTTACTGTGATAAATTCAGTTCCACAGTGTTATCTGAGCACTGGCATCAAAAAAGAGAGAAGGAGAGGGGCTATGCAAAGATGAAGCAGAAGAGTCCTTGCCGATACAGTCCTAAAAGTGGTCAAGTTAGTACCCTAATTTAATTAATGGTAATTTCAGAACTACATCAGTACTAGAATGAGAACCAGAATTCTTGGTGGTTCCAGGTCTTTGGTTGGTTGATTAATTTCAACCTGCCTCCAAGATTGAAATACAGTAAAGAATAATGTGTAGCTAAACTGCAAGTTTAAAAGATGTTCAAGCGGAAAATTGGGGGGGGGGCCGGAAACAGCATGACAATATCTTTCCTTGTCATTTTCAACTTAACTACCCCAAGAGCTGCTAAAACAACATATTCTTCTCTTTTTCAACAAGATCTCAAATATTTCAACCAGCCACTACTAGAATTTTTATATTGGTAAAATGGGATTTTTTTGGGGGGGAAGTAATTTTTTATGAAGAACCAACTAGAATATAGGTGGATAATTCACTTTATTATTAAAATCCCAAAGCTGAAGCTTTGAACAAATGTATTTTAGAAACATGTAATCATAAATGTGCTTAATCACCTTTGAGGTTTTCTGTATAACACCTAAGAGATCTGAGAGTTTGTCTATTTAGATTTGAATTTGGTGAATATTGTAAAGATTAGAAGTTTGGATAGATAGTGTATAACAAAAAACTCTAAAAAATATTATAAATAGCAGTGCTAATAGTGATAACTACTCTTTACTGAGCAACTGTTTACAATTAGCTATTTACACCTGTTATATCTTTTATTTATTTCAATAACTGGATGAGGCAGTGTTATTTTCCTCTCCTGAAGAAACTGAGATTCAGACAGACTTGATAATTTTTCCAAGAAAATGAGAAATATGCTCCTAGTCCTCTGCTTTGCAAGGGAAAAGAGAAGGAAACAATTAAGTGCCAGATACCATTCCTGAACCTTTTGTTTTACTCCCTCCTTTAACCAGAAGTAGGAGTTAAAAATAGATTGGAATATGAGCACTTCTAACACGTAGCACTTTGTGTTGCAAGAGTGCAACTTGAAAACATTTAAACTATAGAGACTGGCTGTTCGTTATAATGACTGTTCCCCATTTCAGCATTGCATTTTATATGTGGATGTGTAAATTCTTGACCCTATAGAAAACTGTAAGAATTATTTCACGTCAAGATTTTTTCTCTCATTTAATGATTGCTGAAGCATTTCTTCTTTACAAATCAGTTTATAAAACCTTTGCTTAGAAATAAAGTTGCTGAATTAGGGAATTAGGTACTTGAACTACATACATGTAGAACAATCATACTGGCAACATTCCTTATTGTATTTTTAAAAATTTTTAATTGTATATTGAATTATGATTTATTTGACTCAGTGGTAAAGAATCTGCCTGCAGTGCAGGAAATACGAGTTTGATCCTTGATCCCTGGGCTGGGAATATCCCCTGGAGATGTAAATGGCAACCCACTTCAATATTTTTCCCTGCGAAATCTTAGAGGAACCTGGCGGGCTACAGTCCATGGGGTCACGAAAGACTTAGACATGATTAGGGATTAAAGAACAACAACAATGTGATAATCTCCAGGTCCATCCATGTTGCTGCAGATGGCATTACTTCATCATTTTTTATGTCTGAGTAATATTCCATTGTATATGTGTATCACCTCTTTATCCATTCATCTGTTGATGGACATATAGGTTGCTTCCATGTCTTGACTACTGTAAACAGTGCTATAGTGAACACTGGGATGCATATATCCTTTCAAACCATGGTTTTCTTTGGATATATGCCCAAGAGTAGGGTTGCTGGACATATGGTAGTTCTGTCTTTAGTTTTCTCCATACTGTTTTCCATAGTGACTGTACCAGTTTACATTCCAACCAGCAGTGTTGGAATGTTCCCTTGTTTTCCATACCCTCTCCAACATTTATTGTTTGTAGACTTTTTGATGATGGTCATGCTGAGTGATGTGAGGTGACATCTACTGTAGTTTTGATTTGCTTTTCATGTGCCTCTTGGCCATCTGTATGTTTTCTTTGGAGAAAAGTTTATTTAGGTCTTCTGCTCATTTTTTTGATTTGGCGTTGCGTTTTTTATTTTGAGCTGCATGAACTATTTTTTCATTTTGGAGATTAATCCTTTGTTGATTGCATTGTTTACAAATATTTTCTCCCATCTTGTGGGTTATCTTTTCATTTTGTTTATGGTTTCCTTTGTATGAAAGCTTTTGGGTTTAATTGTCTTGTTTATTTTTGTTTTTATTTCTATTACTCTAGGAGACAGATCAAAAGAGATATTACTGTGATTGATATCAAAGAGTGTTTAGAGCTTTTCAGTATACAGGCTTGCATTTAGGGCCTTAATCCATTTTGTCTTAATTTTTATCTATGATGTTAGAGAGTGTTCTGATTTCATTGTTTTTCACATAGCTGTCCAGTTTTCGCAGCATCATTTATTTAAACAACTATCTTTCCCTCTATTGTAAAGCCTTCTCTATTTTAGTATCCAAGCATACAGCAAGTGTAGGACATTTCTGAAATAAGAAGTTGAACTTGTTTAATGTGGTTTCTCTAGACATCTTTATTTCCATTTGCTGGTTACAAGTTGGTTAGCTTTGTTTCTTGTTGCCATCAAGAACACTAATGTGGATATCTTGAGGTGAGTGCCTAAGTGTGGCCAAATAAAATGGAAATAAAAGTTAGTCAAATAAGACAGAAATTGGATTCCAGATTGTTTGGTGGTAATGATTTCGGACAAAGTCTCCTTCTGTGTGTGTTAGTCACTTAGTCATGTCTGACTCTTTGTGACTCCGTGGACTATACAGTCCATGGAATTCTCTAGGTCAGAATACTGGAGTGGGTAGCCTTTCCCTTCTCCAGGGGATCTTCCCAACCCAGGGATCAAACCCAGGTCTCCTGCATTGCAGGCGGATTCTTTACCAGCTAAGCCACAAGGGAAGCCCATCTCCTTCTGTGGCTGTTGCTAATCTTCTGTTATCCTGTGTTAATATTTTAGGTAAAAAAAATAGAGTCCAGGTGAGGGTTGGGGGCTGAGGAGTGAGAGCTAAAAGTTGAGAGAAGACAGAGGTGAGGAGGAGGAAAATGTACCACACTGAGAGATTTGTCATCTTCTTGGATAATATTATTTTTCCTTGCTTGTATCTTTTAGTTCTCTAGCAAGAAAGCAAGCTACATTTTTAAATTTTTTATTTGATTAAGAAACAAAATTTGGAACATTTAAGAAAAATTCGCCCTCAAGTTCCCCACCCATAAATTAAAAACATGTAGATACAGAAACAATTTTTCTTTTATCCACTGCCTTTGTTCAGTAGTTTTAAAAATAGACTCAGGCCTGAAAATCCCAAAACAAGAGCTTTGTAAATGACAACCTTAGAAACAAATCAGCACCACTATTGGTTAGTGCTGCTCTTGTAACTTAAGGAATGCCTGAATCATTCTTACCCATGCGTTTATCACTGTGGCCAGACATGAATACTATCATAAAATAGAACCGATTCAACTCAAGAAACGTGTTAAGCGTTGAGTATCCACTGTGGTTGGTGTTAAGTATAATAGTGTGAGAAAGACAATCTTAATATTCAAAGAACTCCCAGTCTTAAGAGAAGCAGACAGGTGAATATTGCTCAGAATTATTCGTAAGGAGTTAGGTTCCATATTTGGTCATGAGCATATTGTTATGGGACCACAGAAGGGATAATACCACAGAAGGGATATCTGTGCTCTAACCTTTTATGGACCATAAAGAAGGCTGAGTGCCAAAGAACTGACACTTTCGAACTGTGGTGCTGAAGAAGACTCGAAAGTTCCGTGGACTGCAAGGAGATCAAACAAGTCAATCCTAAAGGGAATCAACCCTGAATATTCATTGGAAGGACTGTTGCTAAAGCTGAAGCTCCGATACTTTGGCCACCTGATGCAAAGAGCCGACTCATTGGAAAGGACCCTGATGCTGGGAAGGATTGAAGACACGAGGAGAAGGGGACAACAGAGGATGAGATGGTTGGATGGCATCACTGACTCAATGCACATGAGTCTGAGCAAGCTCTGGGAGATGGTAAAGGACAGAGGAGCCTGGCGTGCTGCAGTCCATGGGGTCGCAAAGAGTCTGACATGACATAGCGACTGAACAGCAATGGTTTTTGGGGTTTGTGTGGGATACACAGTCATCTGTAAAGTACTCTGAAAAGTACATTAGAGGATAGGATTCACCCAGGGTTTTGGCCTTTGGTCTTAGTCACTGTTTTGGGAGAACGAGTGAGAAATTTTCTTCTCTTTCTCTTACCTCCTAAGGTTCTATTCCATGCGCTATGGACGGCAACTCTGGGAGCGGCCTTCCTCATCATTTCCTCCACCTTGAAATGATATGTGTTCTTCACTGGTCTCCTAAATGCACTTAGGGAAGGACTGTGTGTATCAGTCACCTTTCACTACTCATGCCCACCAAGTTCTTGGCATATTGTAGCCTCCCAGTGGTGGTGGTTCAGTTGCTCAGTCGTGTTCAACTTTTGCAGCCCCGTGGACTGTAGCCTGTCAGGCTCCTCTGTCCATGGACTTCTCCAGGCAAGAATACTCAAGTGGGTTGCCGTTTCCTACTCCAGGGAATCTTCCCGACCCGCAGATCAAACCCAGATCTCCTGCATTGCCGGTGTATTCTTCACTGCTGAGTTACCAGGGAAGCCCAGAAAAGCCAAGACCTGCAGCATTATTCCTTTTTCATCCCCCTTTTCCCTTTCTGTTTTCAGATTCCTTCTTTGGTTTCAGAATAACCTCTAATAACGATATTAACCTTGTATTTCTCTCTATCCAAAACGGACAAAAATCACCTGGTTTCTGTATTATATATGTTAATACTCTAGTCTTATACCATCTTTGCTGTATGACAAACATTCCAGATTTAGCATTTTAGAACAGTACATCATTAGTACATCAGTCCCTGGTTACTCAGTGGTAAAAAAAAAAAAAAAAAAAAAAAATCCACCTACAATGCAGGAAATTTCTTGGACAGAGGAACCTGGTGGGCTACAGTTCATGGGGTTGCAAGAGTCAGATGTTACTTAGCAACTAAACTCACCACCAAAAGAAACTACAGTCGCTGGCCAAGGTATTCAGTCACTTTTTTCCTAACGTTATCAAAGCAGTTTGCTAATTAGGTACTTCATTCCACAAGATGGCGCTGTAGTCCTTTCGATTATTTGGAGTCAGCAACCCAGGGTTTTATTTTATTTTCTAAAGTATCTGCCCCTCCCTCTCTTTCTTTACATATAAAAGTGACATAGAAGAAAGAATGTAAAATTATCACTTCATAAAAGATCAGATTTACTATCTGATTTTAAAGAGGTCCATAGGAATAACCATATTATAGTCAATAGTAGGCATTAGTACACAATGAATAATTACCAGAAATAAGATTCACAGCGTGTTTTTTTGCATTATTTTTCTTTAAACAGTTGTTTATCAAGAGAAAGAAAATTTGTTAAACACAGCCTAACTCAAATATGAATTAGGATTTTTTTTTAAGCATTATGGATAAAATTTTAATGTTCTTTAATAGTACTTGTAGTTTGGGTGTCGAGAGTAAGTTGTTGAATCCACTTTGCATTTTTTGTTGTTGTTCTTGTTGCTGTTTATACTCATGTAGAAAAACATCTTAGAGGACTAATTTTTTGACTAAATATTTTGGTGTTCAATTGCATTCTCAGGTTTGTTCTAAACAGTTTTTCAATTTGACTTTAAAAGCTTCCCCAAATTTACATATGAATTTGCAGTTGAATCACATTTATAATAGTGATCTAGAATCCCTTTTATATGTAAAGCACGGTTTTAACTGGATTTACTCAGGATAAAGGACTTTCCTAGAGGTCCAGTGGGAGAAGGCAATGGCACCCCACTCCAGTACTCTTGCCTGGAAAATCCCATGGACGGAGGGCCTGGTGGGCTTCAGTCCATGGGGTCGCTAAGCCGGACACGACTGAGCAACTTCACTTTCACTTTTCACTTGCATGCATTGGAAAAGGAAATGGCAACCCATGCCAGTGTTCTTGCCTGGAGAATCCCAGGGATGGGGGAGCCTGGTGGGCTGCCGTCTATGGGGTCGCACAGAGATGGACACGACTGAAGCAACTTAGCAGCAGCAGCAGAGGTTCAGCGGTAAAGAATCCTCCTGCCAGTGCCCGCCAATGCAAGAGTTGCGGTTTGAGATCGCTGGGTTGGGGAGATCTTCTAGAGAAGGAAATGGCAACCCACTCCAGTATTCTTGCCTGGGAAATCCCATGGACAGAGGATCCTGGTGGTCTACAGTCCATGGGGCCGCAGAGAGTTGGACACGACTTAGCCACTGAGTGAATGAATGACTCAGGACAATAAAACTTCACTGCTACTTTCATAGAATCCTGTAAATGTGAAAAATAAAAGATTGCTGCTAAAGAAATGTTCTGTAGACTTTGTTGTTATCAGTCGCTCAGTCGTGTCTGACTCTTTGTGACCCTATGGACTGCAGCATGCTAGGCTTCCCTGTCCTTCACCATTTCCTGGAGCTTCCTCAACCTCATGTCCATTGAGTTGGTGATGTCATTCAACCTTCTCATCCTCTGTTGTCCTCTTCTCCTCCTCCCTTCAATCTTTCCCATCATCGGGGTCTTTTCTAATGAGTCAGCTCTTTGAATCAAGTGTTCAAATTATTGGAGCTTCAGCTTCAACGTCACTCAGATTTTAAAGATTTGGGAAGCAAGTTATTTTTTAGATTTACTTTGATATTACTAGGCCCGTTGAATGAAAGTAACATACTGACCACAAATACTGAAGATTTTAATTAATGCCTGACATAGTTTCTCTGTTAGAATAATAAGTTTATTCAATTTAAAACTTCCAACATGAAGAGAAAACAAATACATTACATAAATCCTTAATTATGTCTAATTGCAGTGAGCTTGTAATGCATTTCTATTTATTAAATCACTTAAGATGTCAATGTCTGAGACAGTTTATATTTATGAATTGCACATTTGTAAGGAGTGAATTCGTTAATGTGCTAATTAGAAAACTCTTGTAAAAGAGTCCAGATTGTGGTTCACTTCTGTCCATTTACTCCTATATGGATCTTGTAGTGATGAGTGGGTAGAAATGCCCTGGTTAAGTTTAAAATCGCTAAATTCACATTAGCAGATATGTTCGTGCTTTTAGTTGGTGATTGAAGTATTTAAGCCATTTATACTCTCATTATTACTACTACCAATTACTTTTCCAAAAGGTCTACTATATGTCAGGCACATCAAGCAAGTATTTAACTCACACAATAATGGTGTGGAGCAGGTACCATATGGAGCAGGCTTTCGTAGATGAAAACACTGAGACTTAGAGAAATTGGATAATATAACAAGTCAGGCAGCTGGTGAGTTGACACCAGGATGTGAATGCAAATGAAAGCCTGTTAACCATTTCAACCACGTACTTATATTGTGTATGTAATTACCATGTCATGTGGCTCTTGGTCTGGTCTTCAAATTTAATATGAAATATTATGTTCTTAAGGTGTAAGGAATAACTTAGACTTTCTGTTCTACTTAGGGCACAATAAAAGGGCTTTTGCAAAGCAGATTTGTTATTATGATATAGGCAGCAAGCAGAGCATCTCTGGGGTGAAAAGGAAGTTCCTTTTTCTCCCTTCCTTTCACCCTTTATCTTTTGGCCGTGTCACTTTGTCAGTATATGAAGTACAGGCTACTGTGGCTCTACTGGGAGGACTTGATTGTGTTACTTTAAAAAGTACTTATCAAATTCATTACCTTCCAACAGACCTAGTTAAAAGATGAAATGTTTCTATTTCAAACCATTGTTATCTTCTTAAAAGATATGTTTTAAACAATACTTGGTAAACTGACAGCTGGAGAGTTTTCTGTGTTATTTATTGGGGGAGATTTTCTACTTATTCTGTTGCAAAGTATGTAAAAGTTGTTAAAGGAAGCACAGCTGTGAATATCTCTAAAATGTAGCTAGATGGTCATTTAGAAGAGATGGATATGGGTAAAGTCTTCATAGGCTTCATAAATAAGCCTTAAGAAAGTTATGTCATGCTCAGTCCTTAAGTCCTGTCTGGCTCTTTGTGACCCATGGACTGTAGTCCGCCAGGCTCCTCTGTCCATGGAATTTTCCAGGGAAGAATACTGGAAAGAGTTGCTCCATTTCCTACTCCAGGGGGTTTTCTCAGCCCAGGGACTGCAACTGCATCTCTGCATCTCCTGCATTGGCAGGCAGATTCTTTGCCACTGAGCCACCCAGGAAGCCGTAAGAAAGCTTGTGAGTGCATCAGGCTAAGTCCCTTCAGTCGTGTCCGACTCTTTGTGACCCTATGGACTACTTCTCTGTCCACATGATTCTCCAGGCAAAAATATTGGTGTGGGTTGCCATTCCCTTCTACAGGGGATCCAGGAATTGAACCTGCGTCTCTTGCGTCTCCTGCATTGGCAGGCAGATTTTTTACTGCCAATGCCACCTGGGAAGCCCCAAGCAAGCTTGCTGTGCTGTGCCGTGCTTAGTCGCTCAGCTGACTCTTTGCGACCTCATGGACTGTAGCCCTCCAGGCTCCTCTGTCCATGGGATTCTGGACAAGAATACTGGAGTGAGTTGCCATGACCTCCTCTGATGATCTTCCCAATCCAGGGATCGAACCCAGGCCTCCCACATTGCAGGTGGATTTTTTACCAGCTGAGCTACCAGGGAAACCTCAAGAAACCTTACTTCCTTCTACCTAAATTAACCCAAACCCTAAAGATTCTTTGCTGCCCTAAATGATGCCAGAAAGGTCAACAGCTACAAGCACAATGACAGGTATGAAGCAGACAGAACATGCCTAGTGCTGGAAGGTTTAATGAATCAAATCTTTCTTCCCTTCATCCATCTGTCTGGGTGCTATTTGGTAGTTACTTAGTATTTGCACCATATTACATTCAGTAGTTATTGACTCCACTGTTACAGGTGCTGTGTGAAGTACTGCAAGCCTTAACTTACACACAAAATTAAATCATCAGTTCAATATATTTGCCTCAGTATGTGATTATGTCTTTTATGGGACTGCTGATTCAACTGTTTGGGGCTGTAGTCCTTGATTTTTATTGTCAGCTTGCTTAAGCAGGTGATAGTCTGTCCATTGATAAAGGGTTGATGGAATTTATGTATTTGGTGACTGAATTGATCTGATTATTTGGTTTTTGAAAGGATTTGGCATGTGTTTTAGACACAGTCAGTCACATGTATAGGAAATAAAATGCTGCATCACATCTGTACCATAGTTTAGTAGAGGTAGTAGTAAGAATCATATAATAATGTTTATAATTATAATAGTAAATTATACTACATTGGTAGGAAACAAGCTTCATATGTTAGTGCTATAAATATTCTATTCAGGATCTGCCTTAGCAACTTCATTTCAAGAAACACAGAGAAAGTGTGTGTTATCTTGGGCAACACACTATTATCTCTCTCCCTTAGTTCTGTCCTGTGCAGGAAAAAGAAGCTGCACTAGATGGTCTCAAAGGTAAAGTCCAATACTGAAGTTTTACACTTTTAGGCTTTGATTATCTTGCTTAAAAAAAAATTATTGTACTACAGTTGATTGGCAGTGTAGTGTTAGTTTCATGCGTGCTGCAAACGACCTGAGGCAACCATACATATACACATACCCACTCCTTTTTAGATTTTTTTTTCCCATGTAGGCCATTACAGAGCATTGAGTAGAGGTCCCTGTGCTGTATAATAGGTCTTTATTAGTTATCTATTTATAGTAGTGTGTCTGTCAATCGATTCTCCTAATTTATCCCTCCCCACCCAACTGCACCCTGGTAAAAGAGGAGAGTGAAAAAGGTGGCTTAAAGCTCAACATTCAGAAAACGAAGATCATGGCCTCTGGTCCCATCACTTCATGGGAAATAGATGGGGGAACAGTGGAATCAATGTCAGACTTTATTTTTTGGGGCTCCACAATCACTGCAGATGGTGACTGCAGCTATGAAATTAAAAGACGCTCACTCCTTGGAAGAAAAGTTATGACCAACCTAGATAGCATATTAAAAGGAGAGATGTTACTTTGCCAACAAAGGTCCGTCTAGTCAAGGCTATGGTTTTTCCAGGGGTCATGTATGGATGTGAGAGTTGGACTGTGAGGATAGCTGAGCGCCGAAGAATTGATGCTTTTGAACTGTGGTGTTGAATACTCTTGAGAGTCCCTTGGGCTGCAAGGAGATCCAACCAGTCCATCCTAAAGGAGATCAGTCCTAGGTGTTCACTGGAAGGACTGACTCTAAAGCTGAAACTCCAATACTTTGGCCACCTCATGCAAAGAGTTGACTCATTGGAAAAGACCCTGATGCTGGGAGAGATTGGGGGCAGGAGGGGAAGGGGACGACAGAGGATGAGATGGCTGGATGGCATCACCGACTCAATGGACATGGGTTTGCGTGGACTCAGGGAATTGGTGATGGACAGGGAAGCCTGGCGTGCTGCAATTCATGGGGTCGCAAAGAGTCAGACATGACTGAGTGACTGAACTGAACTGGACCATAAGTTTGTTTTCTACATCTATAACTCTATTTCTGTTCTGTAGATCAATTCATTTGTATCCTTTGTTAGATTCTATGCCTTCCCTGGTGGCTTAGAGGGTAAAGTGTCTGCCTGCAATGCAGGAGACCCAGGTTTGATCCCTGGGTCGAGAAGATCCCCTGAAGAAGGAAATGGCAACTTGTTCCAGTATTCTTGCCTGGAGAATTCCATGGATGGAGGAGCCTGGTAGGCTACAGTCCACGGGGTCACAAAGAGTCAGACACTACTGAGCAACTTCACTTTCACTTTCTTTGGATTCTACATATAAGTGATGTCATATGATATTTGTCTTTCACTGTCTGGCTTACTTCACTCAGTATGACAATCTCTAGGTCCATCCAATGCACTGCACATGGCATTATTTCATTTTTTTATATGGCTCAGTAATATTCCATTGTATATAGGCACCACATCTTTATCCACTCCTCTGCTGATGGACATTTAGGCTGGTTCCATGTTCTGGTTATTGTAAATAAGGCTGCAGTGAACACTGGGGTGCATGTGTCTTTTCAAATTATGGTTTTCTCCATATATACACCCAGGAGTGGGATTGCTGGATCTTTATATTGAGCTGCATGATCTATTTGTATATTTTGGAGATTAATCATTTATGGGTTATGTTTTTCCTTCTGATATTTGAAATTTTTTTCTTGGCACTTTTTTGGTATTTTTTGATTTATGTTTGTTTAATTAAAGTGTAGTTAATTTATAATATTGTGTTAGTTTCAAATGTATAGCAAAGTTTCAGGAATACACACACACATGCAAACACACATATGTATAGTTATTCCAAGATACTGAGTATAATTCCTTATGCTATATGGATGGTCTCTGCTGTTTACCTATTTCACACATAGAAGCTTATATTTGTTAATCTCAAAATCCCAATTTGAAGCATTCTATTTTTAAATTTTACTATTAGGAAGTACCTAGCAAGTTATCTTACACATAACTTGTATCTCAACTTACACTGCTGTTGAGTCACTATGTTATGTCTGACTCTTTGCAACCCCTTGGACCATAGCCTGTTAAGCTTCTCTGTCCATGGGATTTCCCAGGCAAGAATACTTGAGTGCCATTTGCCATTTCCTTATCTGTATCTTACACATGCTGCTGCTGCTGCTAAGTTGCTTCAGTCATGTCTAACTCTGTGCGACCCCACAGAGGGCAGCCCACCAGGCTCTCCCGTCCCTTGGATTCTCCAGGCAAGAACACTGGAGTGGGGTGCCATTTGCTTCTACAATGCATGAAAGTGAAAAGTGAAAGTAAAGTCGCTCAGTCATGTCCGACTCTTCGTGACCTCATGGACTGCAACCTACCAGGCTCCTCCATCCATGGGATTTTCCAGGCAAGAGTACTGGAGTGGGGTGCCGTCACCTTCTCTGTATCTTACACATAGGAGACAATAAATATAGTTGAATGAATAAAAGGTTGCATTAGATCAATATCAACTTTACATTCTTCTGGTGGTGGTGTGGTGGTGCATTTAATTGAGTATTATTGACTATTAATTGAGTATCAGTTACATGCTGGGCACTGATCTACATGCCTGGGAACCAAGCAGCAAATTAGGATTAGATTCCCTTTTCTTATTTAGTTTTACAATCTATTGGGGAAAGGTGGATGAAGAAATCTTTTAATAGCAATGATTTTAGGTAGTAGCAACTGTCCTGCAGGATGGCAGTGAAGACCTGAGGTGAGCGGGTGTGCATAGATGGGATGTTAAGGGAAGGCCGTTCTGCGAGAATATTCCAGGCATTGGATAAAGCTAAAACAAAGATCTTGAAGTCAGATATAGGTTGTCATTTTCAAGGGGCAAGTGATAGATAGCTAAAGAGCAGAGGAGAGTTCTGAGATGAGGCTGGCATTAGGCAGTGTCAAAATGGTGATGGATCTTCTGCAACTCAGTGAGGAGTTTGGATTTTATTTAGTTACCGTGAGAACAAGAGAAAGTCTTAAATGTATACCTAATTCTCCCATTACATACATAGATGTACATTCTGAGATTGTGGATGTTGAGTCATACTTAGCTGAAAATTTCCTTCTCCTCCCTGTGTCTATAGTGATACCCTATTACTGTCTTTAGAAACTCATTTCTAAAATTACTTCATTAAGTCAGGAATAATGTTTTTCCCTGCTCAGGAATTGAGGATTGCAATATGTCCAAAGTCCACTTTGAGCAATGAGAAGCAAATGCGGTAAACTTTAAGAGGAGGTAAAAATATATTTGTAACCCCTTTTTGTTTGTTTGTTTCAGAAAATTCAGCATTTACAGATCATTTTTGTTAAGTGAGAATTCTGGAACAGTGGAAGTCAAATTCCTATTTTTGTGATAAGATGTGAAGGTTTATGATTTTCTTTTAAAATTCTCCTTCATATTCTAAATTATAATATAGATAGACTCATCATGGAAATACAGATTTTACTTTATACTGGGGTAAAGGAGCCTTCTAAATATCTCCTCATAATGGAGTAGAGAGAAGGGAAGCTCAAACTGAAGTGCACTGATATTCTTTTATAAGAGTTTCATTCGATTTAATATGGGATGCCAATAACTATTAAAAGATACTTGGGAAGTTGATTTGGCTACTATTAAAGTGAAGCTCACTGATACTGAGGTAAAACTTGTCCGTAATGATAGACAGTGTCTAATTCAGCACAAAGTTTCCTTTCAAAATGTGGAAAAGTGACTTATTACATTTAAGTGCTGATGGACTAGTTTGAACCAAAGAAAAGTAAAAGTAGTGCGGGAGAAGTCAGTTAATGTCTTTGAGCTTCTGTTTCCTCACCTACGAACATAAAATTGAATGAAATGACTTCTAAAAAGGCTTAGAATTCTGACATTTTTTATTCTATGCAATCATCTCTAGTAAGTATTATGTAAATGGTAAGGAAAGAAGAGAGTATTTATGACTTCATAATCAATTTTTGAATAAAGGATGATGAAAAGGGACAGAAGAGATAAATTTTAAGATGAAAGGCTCTTGAAGGATGGATTGGTTTTAAATAATCTTTGTTTTGTAAATAATAAGAAGGCATCTTAAAACTTGCATTTTCCCCCTGAACCCGTGAATTAAGTGGAAAATAGATTCTATAAACATCTCCTAATGTTGCCCATTTTGAAAGCAGTTTCTGGAAAGAAAGCTCTCTATGTGTTACTGCCTCCTGCATGTGCTTTCACACGTTTATAGACCAGAGTCAGTTCTGTGAATTAGTCATGGTATTGAGTCATTGCACTGCTTCTTGCCTCTCTTCTGGTCATCAAGATCTCAGTAATCCCAAGGCGTATTGAAAATAAAAGAGCAGTTCAAAGTTGAGAAGGGAATGCGAATTCAATCTGGTGACAATACTTCTCCTGGGTTTGAGTTTGTATATTGATCTTTACAGGCTTCCCTGTTGGCTCAGATGGTAAAGAATCCTCCTGCAGTGCGGAAGACCTGGGTTCAATCCCTGGGTTGGGAATATCCCCTGGAGGAGGGCATGGCAACTCACTCCAGTTTTCTTGCCTGGAAAATCCCCATGGACAGAGGAGCCTGACGGGCTACAGTCCTTAGGGTCGCAAAAGTGGGACACGACTCAGAGACTAAGAACAGCACACTGATGTTTATACAGAAAGCTTGAGTGTTACAAGGCAAGTTGATGTCTCATACGAAGAATATATTCAAAATTTACTTGGGGTTGACAAATGTACAGAGTAAATGCAAGTGGTTTAGTTGCTATAAGTTTATCATTGATGGATATCTGAAGCAAATTAAATTTTATCATCACTGTTAAAATTTAGCATCTCAATGTTAAAAGTAAAATTCAGGAGATTTGATGCTTTTAAGCATGTGTTCAATTTTTCAAAGCAAATTAAGAAATGGAGAACTTATTTTCAAGAAAAGTTAAAGTATTTCCTCTAGACTGTAAAGAAATTAAGGATATATCCAAGTGCCTTAGTTTCTCAAGACATAATCCAAGCCCTTTCTCTCTTCTCGCTAAATACTTTGATCTGTCACCATCTCTACGTCTGTGATTCCTTTCAGTGATGTCTTTGGCCCAGGCCTCTCCACCGAGACTGAGACTCCTCTGTGACCCTGTTTACTCAGCATTTGGCTGTGGATATATCATCAGAATCTTAATTCAACATGGTCAAAACTAAACTCTTACCTGTCCTTTGCTACCTGATTCTCTTCTAGCTTCTTTTCAGAAGAAATGATACCTCATTGACCCAGCAGCACAAACCAGAAACCTTGTTCTCATCCTTAACGCTGTCACATTTAATCCATTACGATTTTCTGCTTTTTTTTTTGATACTTATATAATCTTTGAATCTTTCTCTGTAGCTAGTTTCCTGCTCTGAGCTACCCTTATCTCTCATCCAGACTGCTGTACAGCCCCCAACTCATCCCTCCACATCCATTCTTGTTAATTTTCAATACCTAGTCAGGAGCCAGAGAGAAATTTTTGAAAGGCAAATATGATTATTCACTCTCCTTCTGAGAACCCTGCCAAAATTTCCTATTGTCTACTTGGAAAGGGTCAAAATGCTTAATCCTTAATCAGTGCTTAATACTTAATCAATGATCTGGCCAATGCCTGGTTTACCAGACTCACCTTGATGGAGCCTCCACTTTCACTTTTTGGCTCTTAGCCACCTTGACCTGTGAATTTCTAAAATGTACTGTATTCTCTTCTCTAAAGCCTCACGGCATTCATAAATGCTATTTTCTTTGCTTAGAACACTCTTTCCTGTCTGTTTTTTAAATTCACTTTCATTAGTCCCTGGTGAACAGTTAACTTCTATTTATAACACTGCCCAAATATGATTTCCACAGGGAAGGCTGTTTTGATCTTTTAGAAAAGGTCACATCTCCTTAATAAATATTCTGTTATTCTGTACCATCTCTCTTTCATTCATTCATTCTTTCAGGAATTATTGGGTGTCAACAATGTCATGTACTCTTCTAAAACCTGGAGATGGAATGAGAGGAGACTAACCAGTCATAGAAAAAAACAAGTAATTTCATTATCTAGATGAAGATTAAAAAGAAAATTAAACAAACTATAGTGTTAGGATGACTTGAAAGAGGTGCTTTGGGTAGGATGTTTGCATTCAATTTCATGAATGTTAGTTTGTTTAATGTTTGTCTTCTCTGCAAGAACACAAGTGCCCAAGAACTGGGACTTCACTGCCCTTGCTCACAGTATCTGCAGCACTTGTTTGGTACAGTGCTCAGCACACGGCAGGGGCAATAATCATTGCTGAGTGAACGAACTAACCTATTGTGTTAGTGTCTTGGGGTTGCCATCACAACGTGGACAGACCAGGTGGCTTAAAACAGAGATCTTTATTCCATCAGAGACTAGAAAGCTAAAACCAAGGTGTTAGCAAGGCCTGACTTCCTCTAAAGTCTGAAGAAGAATCCTTCCTCACCTCATCCTAGTTTTGGTGTTTGCCGGCAATTCTTGGCATTCCTTGTTTTTAAGCTGCATCACTCCAGTCTCTTCTTCATTACACCACCTTCTTCTCTTTGGGTCTATTTGCTGTATTCTGTGTTCAAATTTCCCTCTTCTTATCAGGATACCCTAATTACCACTGTCATCCAGGATGAGCTCATCATTTGATAACATCTGCCAAGACCCTATTTCCAAGTAAGGTGATATTTATAGGTATGTGGGTGGAGGTTACCACTGCAGTATATCTTTTGGGTTATCGTTACCATCTTTTTAAATTCCATATATATGCATTAGTATACTGTATTAGTGTTTTTCTTTCTGGCTTACTTCACTCTGTATAATCGGCTCCAGTTTCATCCACCTCATTAGAAACCAATACAACATTGTAAAGTAATTAGCCTCCAATTAAAATAAATTTAAATAAATATATATATATATATCTTTTGGGAGGACACACTTCAACCCACAATACCTACAACTAAAAGTTAAAGGAAAATTAAAAAGTTAATATTTTAAAAGTTTATACAGTTTTTAAGACTTATTTTTAAGTAAGTTGTATATGATATACAGAATTTCCCAGGTGGTGCTAATAATAAAGAACCCACCTGCCAATGCAGGAGACGTAAGAGACGTGGGTTCAATCCCTGGGTCGGGAATATGCCTTGAAGGAGGACATGGCAACCCACTCCAGTATTCTTGCCTGAAAAATCCCATGGACAGTGGAGTCTGGTGGGCTACAGTCCATGGGGTTGCAAAGAAGCAGACACTACTTAGACGTATATGATGTATCAGACATATATGATGCACTACCAAACATATATGATGTACAAATATTTGAGAAGGCATTCCTATTTCATTTTGAGTAAGCATGATTATTTTTATTTGTATAGACTATTGGTTGAGTCATAACCACACCAATATCTGTGCCGTCCTAAAAAATCAATACCATGATGTGAACCAAATTCATCTCGTATTCTCTTTTCCCTTAGCAGACAAGCACTTCTTCATATATTAAAAATAAATGAATGTGGAAGGATATTCATGACTCTTGCATCATAAAAATTCATCGTGACATTCTTGCAAAGACTGTGTGTGGAATGTTGACATCTTTTTGTTATAAAATGACAGTTTTAGTACAAGTTGTCCTCACTGTGACGAAGCAGGAAGAGCAAACAAAAGAAAAAGAATATGTTACAGTACTACCCACACATGAAGTGAACCTGTCAGGCCACAGAGTGGCAGACGTACTTTCTAAAAAGGTGGAGAAGCTCTTTTGTCTACGATGGGGAGAGGAGAGATGACTAATATTGTCTGCTTTATGCTCTCTATCTTAGGAAAGTATTCCTGATTTTCCCACCAAATGGCATCTTGCCCTCTCTTGGATTCCGTTGCACATTGTTTTTAGTTTTCTCAAATGACCCTTACCTCAGATTTATTGCTTACACTGCTCTTAGGGCTTTACATTAATTAACTCAATTAGTCTTCATAACAATCTGTGTTCTCATTGCAAAGAGGAGAAACTGAAGCACAGAGAAATTACATGACTTGTTAGGTTAGAGTCACAATTCAACCCAGTTTAACTCTTGGGTCTTTGTTCTTACTCATCATACTCTGCTGCCTGTGTTGTTAGTGAATGTTAAATTTATTTTATACCACTACAGATTGTAAGCTTCTGAAGATGGTCACTATACTTTTTTTATATTTGTATCTGCCATAAAACCTAGCTCAGTATCTTGTGTGTAACAGATACTCAATAAATGTTTGAAAATAAATTGAAGTTAGACCATAGTTTGCACAAGTCTACCCAGTGTCTGGGGCTCTGAGTTCCAAAGCAGAGTTTACTTGAGAAGATGTTCATTAAGAAAAAGTTTTTATTTATTTGACTGCGTTTGTGGCATACAGGATCTTTGATCTTTGTTGCAGCATGTGGTATCTTTAGTTTTTCCATGTGGAATCTTAGTTCCTTGGCCATGGATCAGA
The DNA here is from genome assembly GCF_032405125.1 of Capricornis sumatraensis. NCBI lineage: Eukaryota > Metazoa > Chordata > Mammalia > Artiodactyla > Bovidae > Capricornis > Capricornis sumatraensis. The sequence goes on from NC_091072.1 coordinate 80,008,371, forward strand.
CTCAGGCCCCCTGCATTGGGAGTGAGGAGTCTGAACCACTGGACCACCGAGGAAGTCCAGTTTTGATGCTTCTAGCTCCAGGTGCTTCGTTCCTTCACTCTCTCCCCCAGTGCCAACTGAACAGCTATAAAAATGTGCACTTAGGATGAGATCCTAAATGTTTTCATTGAGGATAGCTTAAAATGTTGTCCTCTTTAAAAATATTTGTATTATTCAGGAATCAATCACTCTAATAATTTCTGCCATCAGTCAATAAATGGGGAAGGTATTTATGCAGTAATACTCCCCCTAAGCTACAAAAATTGTACCGATTTTCATGTAAAATATCATTTTATAAGTCTGTTGGTAACTTTTGCACTTGTTTGCAGTCTCTTCATGTATAAATATGTACATGTGTGCATGCTAAGTTGCTTCAGTTGTGTCAACTCAGAGACCCTGTGGACTGTAGCCTGCCAGGCTCCTCTGTCCATGGGATTCCCCAGGCAAGAACACTGGAGTGGGTTGCCATTCCTTCTCCAGGGGATCTTCCCACCCTAGGGATCAAACTCACGTCTCTTATGTCTCCTGCACTGGCAGATGGGTTCTTTACCACTAGGGCCACCTGGGAAGCCCTATGTATAAATATAATATTAATTAATAGTAAATAAAAACTTTAATATTCAGTTTTGAATTTAGCAGTTCTTTTACTATGTGATATGCGTATCACAAGCCTGTGGGCAATAGATGAGCTTTAAGAAAGCTAAGAATCAATAAAATAGGAATGTTAATAAACCTTGTAGCACATACATGTTTGGATTTATTGAGTAGTTATTAATTTTAGATGAAACTACATTAGAAAACCTGTGTTACTTGAAGGTTGTAATTAAGTGAATAATATATTCAAATTCAATACAAAACAGCTTTTTCCACATCTTTTTACTGACAGTTCTTTAGTAAGAAACTTCAAGGAACTGAAGACTTAAAAAGTAATGATAAAATATGCAAATATAGCATTTTATAATTCTTTGTGAAGAATTAAAATTTAAAAAGGTATGTCCAAATGGATTCTCTTTGGCAGCTCATTATTATCTTCTTAATCTATTCTGGCATTTGTTATTTCATCATTTTCTTAAGAAAGTGCACTTGTCTCTTAACCTTCTTTATTGTTCTGTTCCATTTGTATACTTGAAAATTCCATCTTAGTTTCTGTTAAAATACATGCACTCTTAAGTTATTCCTTTCTCTTTCTCTGTAGAGTATTCCTCTTTCTTTTAAGAATCTCTTCAGTGTCTGATCTAAGGTTTATCTGTGTGTAAAGACTTTATTTTGTGAGTCATTTTTTTTTGTACTATCATCAATTATCTATGAAAATAAACATCAGTATGATTATGGAAAAAGTGAACTTGTTTTCTGTAGGGTTTTTTTTGTGTGTGTGGTTTCCTTTGGAATTTGGGTTTGTTTTTAGCACTGATTTATGTATTAGTTTGCTAGAGCTTGTTAAAAAACAAAATTCAGCTTAGTAAATTTGAAGATCTAATTGGCTTTATTCAATGATTCATGAATCAGACAACATCCCATCTAGCAAGTAGAAAGGAAATTACAAAGAGCTGCAAAGAAGGAAAGGCTTTTAAAGTCAGAAATGGGTGGGATAGGAAATTGTAAAAAAGTAAAGGATTATTTCTGACAAGATCACCTTCCTTTGGGAGATAGGCAGGGGTCTATCAGGCAGAGTTTGTCACTAGTGCTGACCAAGAAGTTCCAAGATGACTGGTTAAGATTGCATTCCTAGGAGAGACTGAAATTGTAGTTAGATTAGGTTTTAAGTCTTGTTTTGGTGACTTGGGGCTTAGCACAAGTTACCCCATTTAGGGCCTGTTGTCTCTTAACTGGAAGCTGTGAGAAACTATCACACACTGGATGTTTGTACAATAGGAACTTATTGTCATGCAATTCTGGAGGCTAGAAGTCCAAAACCAAGGCAATTGTAGAATTGGTTTCCTCAGAGAGGGGTTCCAAGCCTTTCACCTAGCTTCTGATGGTTTTCTGGCCATCTCTAGTGTCCCTGTCTTGTATTCGCGTCACCCTGATCTCCATCTGTTACTTACACAGGTTCTGGGATTCTTTAATCAATAGAAATTGATGAGGCCAGATGATAAATTCAGGCAAGGCTTTAATGAGACTCATGCTACAACACAAGGGAGTGCAAACAAGTGACAGGTGCTCCTTGGTTGCTCTCTGAGTGGGGGACAAGGTGTTTCTTTAAATGAGGTGATGGTAGTGGTGGATCGGTGAGTTGGGTGGAGGGGGGCTTTAGGTGTTCTGCTCACCCCCTCTGGTGCTGCTGTTTGCAGGGTGCACGCTCAGAACCCTGCTTTTTCTCCCAGCACCTCAGAAGTGGCACATGCTTTCTGGCCTTTTTGTATCTTATTGTTCACTAGTTGACCCAACTGCGCATGTGTGCAGTTATTTTTAGTCCCTTATAGTTTCTTTATATTTTGTTGCTCTGGGAGACATTTGTCCAGGTGCAAGCACTGCAGCGAAAGGGTCCCAGGTCCCACCCTCTCTCACCTTCACGTGCACCTGGCATTTATTTCTGTGGGTGTGTCTCTTTGTTCAAATGTCTCCTTTTTGTAAGGATGGAGTCATATTGGATTAGGGCTCACCCTACTGACATCATGTGATATTGTGATGTATAATAAGAAATATATATTTGTTCTTTGTCACCATTTCTTCTTTGTCACCATTTCCTACAGAGATCTCCTAAAAATCTTGGAATTTCCTAAGTGTAATTAAGGTGTCTTTTGTTATGTTAGTGAGGTAACTTTTAGAAAGGGCTTAAAGAATGGGGGCTGGTTGCCAGTGGTGTCAGACATGATTAGAGGTTTGGAACTGTCAGTCCCATCCCTCAACTTCCAGGGAGGGGAGAGGGGCTGGAGGTTGAATCAATCACCAATGACCAATGAATAAATCAGTCATGCCTATGGAATAAGTCTCTGTAAAAGCCCAAAGGGTTTGAAGAGCTTCAGGTTGGTGAACACACAGTGGTGCCAGGAAATAGTGCTGCTGATGAGGGCACGGAAACTCCACTCCTTTTTCTCATGCCTTGCCTTCTGCATTTGTTTAGTCAGGCCCTTCCTGAGGTATATATTTTATAATAATAAACAGGCAATCTAATGGGTTGGCCAAAAGGTTTATTTGGTCTTTTCTGTAAGATGGCTCTAGGAGCACTTAGTTGTCTTTAACTTCATTCGAAACAATTTTGTTAGATTATACTGTGACAAGTGTCATATCAGCGTGCATTTAAAAAGAACATCAAAATGGGTGAATTTTTGTGTAGCCATTTTAATATTGAAGATGGAAGATAAAAGCAACATTTTTGGTGTCTTATGGGTGGCTCAGAGGTTAAAGTGTCTGCAGGAGACCTGGGTTCGATCCCTGGGTCTGGAAGATCCCCTGGAGAAGGAAATGGCAACCCACTCCAGTATTCTTGCCTGGAGAATCCCATGGACAGAGGAACCTAGTGGGCTAAACAGTCCATGGGGTCGCAGAGTCGGACACGACTGAGCGACTTCACTTTCTTTCACTTTCTTTCTTTCACTTATGCTTTATTATTTGAAAAAAGTTAAAAATGCACTTGAAAAAAAGATTTGTACAGTGTGTGGGGAAAGTGCTGTGACTGATCAAATGTGTCAAAGTGGTTTGTGAAGTTTCATGCTGGGGATTTCTTGCTGGATGATGCTCCATCGTCAGGTAGAACAGTTGAAGTTGATAGTGATCAAATCAAGAGGGACAATCATCAATGTTATACTATGTGGGAGATAGCTGACATACTCAAAATATCCAGAGCAAGTGCTGAAAATCATATGTACCAGCTTGGTTATGTTCATTTCTTTGAGGTTTGGGTTTCACATAAGTTAAGTGAAAAAACCTTCTTGACTGTATTTACTCATGTAATTCTGTACTGAAATGTAATGGAAACATTCCAGTTTTAAAACAAATTGTGACAAGCAATGAAAAGTGAATACTGTACAATAATGTGGAATGGAAGAGATCACGGGGCAAGTGAAATGAAACACCACCAACCACATCAAAGGCCAGTCTTCATCCAAAGAAGGTGATGTGGTATTTATGGTGTGACTGGAAGGGAGTCCTGTATTATGAGCTCTTTCTGGAAAACCAAACTATTAATTCCAACAAGTACTGTTACCAGATCAACTGAAGGCAGCACTTGACCTGAATTGTCCAGAATTATTTAACAGAAAATGCATAATCTTCCATCAGGACAACCCAATACCAAATGTTTCTTTGACGACCAGGCAAAAAACTGTTACAGCCTGGCTGTGAAGTTCTGATTCCTCTGCTGTATTCACCAGGCACTGTACCTTCAGATTTGTCTTTACAAAATTCTCTTCATGGAAAAAAAAATTCAGTTCCCTGGAAGACTATAAAAGACACCTGAAACAGTTCTTTGCTCAAAAAGATAAAAAGTTTTGGGAAGACGGAATTATGAAGTCGCCTGACAAATGGCAGAATATAGTGAAACAAAACGGTGAACCCGTTGTTTAATATAGTTCTCTGTGAAACGGAAAAATGCGTCTTTTATTTTTACTTTGAAAGCAAAGGAACATTTTGACCAACCCAACAGGAAGTGAAATGGAGTCTTATGATCCTCCAATTTATAGCCAGTTGGTCAGAAACGCAGGTAATGCAGGTTTGTGACTAGGATCTGAAGTGGCGGTGCAGTCTTCAGTCTTATAACGCTGGTCTCTTAACTTGTGGAATCTGGTATCTACCCAGAGATAGTGTAAGAATTGAGTTGAATTGTAGGCCGCCCATCTGCTGCTGCTGCTGCTGCTAAGTCGCTTCAGTCGTGTCCGACCCTGTGCAACCTCATAGACGGCAGCCCACCAGGCTCCCCTGTCCCTGGGATTCTCCAGGCAAGAACACTGGAGTGGATTGCCATTTCCTTCTCCAGTGCATGAAAGTGAAAGGTGAAAGTGAAGTCCCTGCTTATTGATGTGAGAAACACCTTCCTGTACCATTCTCCACATATTGGAGTTGATACCAGAGTCTGTGTACTTCAACTTGATCATCTGCAAAGACTTATTTCCATGTTTTCTTTTTCCATTGCTGAAAAATCTAAGGATTAAAAACGGAAAAGTTATTAGAGATAGGCAAGTGTATCATTTAGTATATTTGTGGCTACAAGGAACTGAACACCCGGAATGTGTCTTACACAAAAACTTGATTTTTTCACCTTTGGAGAGATCTGGTGGAAGGGTGATTGAAAGCCTGGTTAGGTGAGCAATGTGGAGAACTCAAGCTCTTTCTGTCTTCTCACTCTGTCATTCTCAGCATGCTGGTTGTCTTTGTCAGGTCTTTCTAGGGTCAAATGCTTGTGACCTCACTAAGGAGGGTGGAAAACTGCATATGTGGTCTTAACGGTGCCTGTATAGGGAATCAGGAACCGCCTGTAGGAGGAAAGAATAGCAGTGAATGACCGTGTCCATCATAGAAGAGATGCTGTTACTTTTCTATGCATGCCACCTTATGGAGGCTATTAATAAGAAGGCTCCTTTTTAAAGTTAAAGATAGATAATTCATATAGTCTGACATAAAATCATTAGTGAGCAAGGGTAGAAAAAGGAGACTTCATGGTGTGTTTGGCTATGCAGTGGCTGAGAGGTACTTCTAATGTATTTTCTCTGCACAAGTATGAAAAGAGGATACTAAGGTTCTGAGGTTTTCCTGGTTGGCAGGAGAATCTACGTGTGTGTGTGTGTGTGTGCGCGCATGTGCACAAGCATGTACATGGATATATCCCCAAATAATGTAAGGCTAATGAGGTCATTATGCAACTCAAATAATAAAAACTATAACCGGTTAGTATAAATTATAATAGACGTGTATATGACTTTATGAAACTCTTCAAAACATTTTGCAAACTTTTGTGTTATACAAATTTCAGATTTAGTGGGTTACTTTCCAGAAAGAAGAAGAGAGGCTCATTAGCAAAACAGTTTGTTAAAAGAGTCCGTTTATCTTTACGCTAAATGTGAGGCTAAAACAACAGGGAGGAGCTGTATGTTAGGATGAAAACCACGGCATGATCAAATTTAATTGTGAATACCATGTTTCTCATTAAGTTTAGGCCACTGCCACAATCCCAGATTCAGCATCCATTAATGCTTTCTGCCTAAATAAATTTTTACTGTGATGGCCACATTCGTTTTTTTTTGCAAGCCACACTTCACAGGAAATTTAGCTAAAGTGGAGATGTTTGCAGTGGAGTGACTAGGACCATGAAACGACTGAAAACATTCAAACAAAATGGTATTACTTTTATACTGCAGCCCAAACTACCACAAACTTAGTGGCATGAAACAACACTGTATAATCATCAAGGAGTGTGTCATCATCTGTATACCAATCTGTATAATCATCTTGGTGTGGAGTGAACCTAGTCTACTGCGATGTTTCTCAACCCTGGCTGCATATTAGAATCACCTTGGGAGCTTTGACAATATACTTATTCTAAATCAGAGTCTCTCTGGGTTAGGCCCCAGGCACTGTGATTTTTTTTAATGCTTTATTATCAGTAAATATCCCAGGTAAAAGTATTTAGTTTGGGTGCCATCATGATTAAATGAATAATAGGCTGAAGGTGAAATGGACCATTTTGGAAAATGGTGAATTCTCTTTCAGTCAACATGTTTCAGTAAAAGTAATACAGCTGTGTGGCAAGAATGTCAGAGGAAATTTGAGAATGGATATTTGGTTGGACTGGAAGACCTTCAACATCTTTTTTGACCTTATAAGTCTATATGTCTATGATACTGGTATTTAATGAGTGTTAAATATGACTTATAAGAAGTCAACCAGAAGGCTTTCAAATTTTGATATTTTCTTGACTTCCATACTCCATATAAATGTCTTTTGAAAAATGGACATGTTGGGCTCTGGAAGGTAGTGTAATGCTAGACTCACTGAGGAGAGCTAGAGAGATGTATGTGCTAGAGAAGAGAAGCTGTAGAGACTTTACTGGAAAGAAGAACTAAGAATAATTCAGGGCCATTACCTGTTTCATAGCAGTTTCCACATTTCTCTTGTTTTATTTACTCTCACCTTGTTTATAATAATTTCTATTTTTTAAAATGTGAGTTTAATGTGATGGTTGAGTAGTATCAATTTCTTTTTAACTTGGATCCTGAATCCATTTCATTTACTTGATTTCTGTTTCACTTACTGTTCAGGTTGCTTTTATATTTTCAGCACTCTTGCCTTTATATATCTTCTTTTCATTCAATTTCCCTTGTCTATTTCCTTTATGAAATTTTAATTTCTTTCTCAGCTTCTTCATCTTCATTACTTTAAACCAGCCGTTATTTGCAGTTTTATACAGGTAAGGTTGGCCCGTTGATTGCCTATCATCTGCTGAATCAGCACACTCTAATACATATTGCTTGTTAAATTATGTAGGCTTTTCCAGTACTTTAACTGTGATTTAAACATACTTGAAATATATAATGCAGATTTTAGAAATTTAAATATAGTAGGTGATGAAATGTTACATTTTGAAAAGTGGTGGTTGTGAATTCACATTAAAGGTGTGTGGAAAAGCTCTTAGATCATTCTGCAGCTAGGCAACTTCCAGCCCAACTCTATTTGTATCATGTTGAAACAAATTACAGGGATTGATGAGTGATGTCATTTAAGAAGTACAATGGGTTGACAACTTTATACATATAATTAACACAAATTACCAAGCAGTAGTGGTGGTTATTTTATAATGCTTTCCCTACTTTGCACATCTGTTTCCACAAAATGCAGACAGCAGAGTCTTTGAAGGCACCATTCAGCATTCTAATGGCTGATTCTCAGCAAAGTGTTGTCTGACCTCGGACTCTGCATTTGTATGTTGAAGAAGCTTCAGAATAAGTTTCAAGTATTTGGAAAGAAAAGCGTCATCTCCATTTATGTCAAAGTATATTAATTTCAGTTCTGACATGTCCTGACAGTTACCAGTTAAGTTAAAAGCTCACAGAAGATACAAACTAGAATGGGAAATTTTTAGGAACATATTACATGTGTTTCATTTCCTTATTAGTATTCCATGGTTATTGTTTAAGATCAGATGGTAGTCAGAGGGACGAGAAGACATACATGTTCTTCATTTGCTGAGAAAGTTGAGATAACCTTGAGTATGAAATAAAACAAAGTGCAATTAGAATGCAATTCAAATTCAAACTGGAGTTAGTTACATATTTTTATCGCTTTAATTGCCTTCAGTTTTGAAAATTTTGCTAATCTGAAATTTGCAAAAAGTATATTATTTTTGATCATTATATTATACTTTTCCAACAAATGTTATGAAAATGAGTTCTCCTGAAAATTTCCTCTGTACTAAATCTCTCTAGGCTTTATTTTTAATGGCATCTTCACTGATGTCTCCTAAAATTATAGGTCCAACTCAGGCATCTCTCCAAATAACAGGAGTATATATGCAATAACCTATCTACAATCTTCACTTTCAGTTGACATTCACCAGATGTTTACTAAGTAGCTACTGTGTGCTAAGGGTTTCCCAGACAGCTCTAGTGGTAAAGAACCCGCTTGCCAGTGCAGGAAATATAAGAGACATGGGTTTGATCCTGGATTGGAAAGATCCCCTGGAGAAGGGGATGGCAATCAACTCCAGTATTCTTGCCAGGAGAATCCTAAGGATAGAGGAGCCTGGGCAGCTATAGTCCATAGGGTCACAAAGAGTTGGACACTATTGAAACAACTTAACATGCATGCACACACGTGTGCTAAGCACCGTTCTAGCTTCTGGGAATAAAATACCACAGGAAACAAAACAGAGGAAAATCCTGCCTTCATGAAGCTTTCATTCTATTAAGAGAAACAGTGAAATAAGGAAAATGCCTAGGATGTTAGATGATGTAGAGAAAATTCTGGGAAAGACGATAGAAAATATGTTCATGGGATGATTTGCAGTTTTAAAAGAGATAGTGGTCAGTTCTGCAAAGAAAATATACATGACCAGCAAGCGCATGAAAAGATGTTCAATATTATTAGTTACTGCTGCTGCTGCGTCGCTTCAGTCGTGTCCGACTCTGTGCGACCCCATAGACGGCAGCCCACCAGACTCCCCTGTCCCTGGGATTCTCCAGGCAAGAACACTGGAGTGGGTTGCCATTTCCTTCTCCAATGCATGAAAGTGAAAAGTGAAAGTGAAGTCGCTCAGTCATGTCCGACCCTCAGTGACCCCATGGACTGCAGCCTACCAGGCTCCTCCATTTATGGGATTTTCCAGGCAAGAGTACTGGAGTGGGGTGCCATTGCCTTCTCCTATTAGTTACTAGAGAAATGCAAATCAATACTGCAGTGGGATTTGATTTACATTATCACCTCATGTGTCAGAATCACCATCACTAAAAAGTCTATAAATGATAAATACCCGAGGAAGTGTGGAGAAAAAGGAATCCTCCTACACTGTTGGTGGTAATGTAACGTGGTGCAGCCACCATGGAGAATGGTATAAAGGTTCCTTTAAAAACTAAAAATAGAGTTACCATATGATCTTGCAGTCCCACTCCTGGGCATATATCTGTAGAAAACTAATTTGAAAAGTTACATGCACCCCGGTATCCATGGCAGCACTGTTTACATTAGCCACACATGGAAGCAATATCTGGGCTAAATGTCCATTGACAGATGAATTGATAATGAAGATATATACATATAATGCAATATTGTCAGCCATATAAAAGAGTGAAATAATGCCATTTGCAGTGACAGGGATGGACCTAGACATTATCATATGACGTGAAGTAAGGCAGACAGAGAAAGACAACTATCATTTAATGTCACTTAGATGTGCAATCTAAATATGATGCAAATGAACCTCTTTAGAAAGCAGAAATGGACTCGCAGACATAGAAAACAAACTTGTGGTTACCAAAGGGGATGGGGAGGGGAGAGCTAAATTAAAAGCTTGAGATTGACATATACACAGTACTATATACAAGACAAGGGAACATCAAGGACCTACTGTATAGCACAAGGAAATATACTCAGTATTTTGTAATAACTTATAATGAAAAAGAATATATATATATATATATATATATATATGTTCAGTATGTATAACTGAATCACTTCGCTGTAAACCAATACAACATTGTAAATTAACTATACTTCAATAAAGGCTTCCCTGGTGGCTTAGTTGGTAAAGAATCTGCCTGCAATGCAGGGGACTGAAGTTCAATCCTTGGGTCAGGAAGAAGGGAACCCCTAGAGAAGGGAATGGCTACCCACTCTAGTATTCTTGCCTGGAGAATTCCATGGACAGTGGAGCCTGGTGGGCCACAATCCATGAGGTCGCAAAGAGTTGGACATGACTAAGTGACTAACACTTTCACTTCAATTAAAAAAAAATAAAACCTTTCTTATAACAGAAAAAAGTGGTGCTCAGGGAAAACCTTACAGATAAGGTGACGTTTGAGCCACATAAACATCTGCAGGAAGAGCATTCCAGGCAGAAAGAACAGCATGTGCCCAGGTCTGACTGACTTGTTCTGAAAACAGTAATGAGGCCAAGGAGACTGAAATGGAACAGGGGAGGAAGACTGGGCTCAGAGGGGTAACATGGATCAGGTCATGGAAAATTTATCGGGGACTTTCCTTTTACTTCAGGCAAGATGGGAAAGCACTGGGTTTTGTGCAGAGTGACACATCAGACTTCTTTTGTAATGGGATCACTCCTATGCATGCTGTTTGGGGCGCAGACTAAGGGGAAGGATGGTGGCAGAGAGAGCAATTAAGACGCTGGTTTGGATGAAGGTGGTTGTGGGCAGATGTGTTAAGTGGGCAGACTTGGAATATATATTGAAGAGGAGCAGAAAGGACATATTGGATGATTGGATGTGGAGTGTGAGAGAAATGATTCCAAGATTTTTGACCTGAGCATTCAGAATGATTCATCCAATTTTCAAGGAAATACTTTTATTCAATCTGGAAGAAAAAAAAATTTAGACATTGTTATTATGAAATGTCTATAAGAAAAGTGAAGTCACTCAGTTGTATCCGACTCTTTGCGACCCCATGGATTGTAGCCTGCCAGGCTCTTCCATCCGTGGGATTTTCCAGGCAAAAGTACTGAAGTGGGTTGCCATTTCCTTCTCCAGGGAATCTTCCCGACCCAGGGATCAAACCTGGGTCTCCCACATTGCAGGCAGACTCTACTGTCTGAGCCACAGGGGAGCCTCCAAGACTCTTAGTTTTAATCCTCAGAATTTGAGTTCTTAAGCTCTTACAATTTTACTTGTAAGGTAATTCTGAACACCTTTTTTTCTCAAGAAGTACAGTGATCTGAATTTTTAAGCAGCAATGAATTTAATGTAAGCCATATTGCTTTCTTTAAAATATATTAATGTTCATGAATTTTTAAATTATGAGTTTTTGGGTTACTTTGGTGGTAAATTCACAACTATTTCTAATTTGAAACATAATTCTTCATCCTTCCTTAGTTTCCCAGTTAGCTGACCACTATTTTTTGGATTGAAAAGGAGAAAAGGAGAAAAATTACTATATTGCATTCATCTTTGTTTCTAACTCTAGTTTGAAAGCTAACTTTCTAAAGTAACTTTTTTTTCTGGATAGAAAAATAATGCATCCTGATTTTGGACAGTTTGAAAAATAGGAGGAAGTAATATAAGAAAACTAGTGATCAACTTTATTCCTTCATCCTTCTGTTACATTTTTATATCCTGACTTTTCCAACCAGGTGTAAGGACAAAATAATGACTCTGAGACTCTGGCTCACTACCCAGGGTAAACAGTGATGTTTCAGTAAAGTTTCCTACTTAAGGGAAGAACCCAAATGGCCTTGTTCCATCTCATTTTCACCAATCTCTAAACAGGCTAAAGATTTATTGTGGAAATTTCCCAGAATAAATGTGCAATAAAATACTTTGGGAAAGGAAAGAAAAGCACTCCTTCTGACCCTAGCATATTTACTTACTTAACATAAAGCCACATTGTGCTTATTCTATATCTAGCACTTTGTAAATGTTAGCTTATTACATTTATCTAATCATCAGAACAACCCCTGACTTAGGTAATGTTGCAGCTCCCATTATACAGAGAAGAAAATCAGCACAGATTGGTTAAGTAATTTTCCCAAGGTCACACATCTAGTAAGTGGGATAGTTAGGATTTAAATTCAGACATTTCGACTCTTAAGTCAGTCCTAACTGCCACTGTACCCTGATGATTTTGTGTCCCTTACAATAAGAATTCAAGTTCATTTTTGTTTTGTTCAGATAAACCCAGATAGAATCTTATATTTTTATTCCTGTGACCATAATTTGAATTTATAAGGCTGGTATATTTTTATGCACTATTAGGCTTAGCATATAGAAGGTACTAAAAAAGTTTATTGAGTGAGGAATATATATATGTATATATACATATATATTTCATATGGTATGGAACCAGTTTATATTGTAGTGATATCCTCATTGGCCCAGTAACATTTTTCAGAATACATTTCCACAAAATGTTAGTCTTCTAATATGCTCCTTAAAAAGGGTGGTGGTGGGGGGGGTGCATTTATGTGATAGATTAATCCATAAAACTGTATATTTTCTTTTGAGATTGACAGTGTGTAGTAGTATATTTAGAAGTGCAGAAAAGTCTAGAGTGAAAAGATGCTTTAAACTTTGTTTAACATTATTTGATCAGAGAAACATTTTTTATGCCATATCTGACAATATTCCATAAAACTAGTATTTATGGAACACACTTAGGCAAATAACTACTTAACAGAAGTAAAAACAGTCTGCTTAGTCTAACAGACTACCTAACTATTTAAAAATAAATTACAAGGCTACATTTGCAATTTCATTTTACAAATATATCATCCATTGTTTCTCCTCATAAGCCGCACCTCTCTCTTCACAATTAACCTAACTGTGCTATGTATTTATTCCTCTAGATTTTGCTGATGATTTTCCATCTGCATGAGCTTCTTACTTCCCAATACCAACTTCTCCCAGAACACAGACATACATAAACCTACCATCTGAGCCCTAACTCAGTCCTCCAGGCCCAGTTTAGATATCACCTATGGTCCTCCTCTGACTCAGATTTAATCACCTTTCGTTTTTGGTGCCTTAGCATTTCATATGCAAATGTATATTGTACATATATATTTTTCTTATATGTGTGTCTTTCCCTCTAGTTTATGGGGGACTTAAAGGCAGAAATGTGTCTTTTACTAGCTTTTGTTTCCTTATCACATAGTAAATATTGTCATGACAGATAGCTATCCTGGAAAGCTTCTTCAATTTTCATTTTCAGTTGACACTTGAACAACATGGGTTGAACTGTGCAGATCCACTTATATGTGATTTTTTTCAGTGATAAATGTTACAGTAGTATGCCATCTGTGGCTGGTCGAATCCACAGATGTGGAACCACAGATACAGATGAACTGTAGATACGGAGGGCTGACTATGAACTATACTTGAATTCTTTTTCAAGGATCAACTGTGCTTTTGATTCTGATACATTGACCCAAACCAGATTGCCTGTAGGAGTTTTGTAGCTTTCTTTCTAGAAGTGGTGAAAATTAAAGAGATACTTACTTTTTGATGATGTTTGTCTCTGTGAAAGATTATAATTTGTGAGTATAACATGTAATGTAACTGGGAATATTTAGTTTAACTGCTGCTGAGTCACAATGCCATCGTAAGCTAAATGGTCACCACTAGAAATATATGGTATTTCTCATAGTCTCCTTGCTGCATAGTCTCCTTAAGCTTGAACAGTTGTGGACAGTGGTCAGAGTGATCATTTAACAATTGTCTGAAACCTGCAGATTTCCCTGTTGACATACAGTAGTAAAAATATGCATAGGAGGAAATAATCTCATGTTAAATGGCTCAAACATTTCCTTCCTTTGCATTCCTCCTGCGCAGGTATTTGAAAAATAGTACTTAATTTTGATATATAACCACTGTTTCCTTTTTAAATATACTTAATAAAGCATTGTGTTGATTTACTAATTTCTCTGTTCTTTTGTGCTCTTTGTTTAGGTACTTTTTTTAAAGATCAAATAATTTGAAAGTAAATCTAAATAAATTATGTCAGTTGACTCTTCTTTCAGAGAAAGTTGAGGTACATTAGTCACATGGGTTCATTTCTTAAGGACTCTTCCTACAGAACGGAGAGGTATGAGCCAACCTTAAAGATGTTCAGATGATTTACCCATGACTTAATAGATACAATTTTAGTCCTGAATCTTTAAATAGCTTTCAATTACCTGTCTTTCTAGTGTGGTCATTAATATTCTGTAAAAGGCAAAAAGCAGGTTCCCATTCCTTATGATGAATACCTACCTTTAGTAGTACAAAGATTCTTCAACTCATTTACTTTAGATTCCTTGTTGAATATAACCTTATTAATTGAGTATTTTAGCTCCTGGCTCACTTCACTTCTCCCATTTCTCCTGCCATAATTCTTAAAGACTTTAATATCCATGTGAATCATGTTTTCACTACTCTAGACACTTGGTTCCTTGACACTGTGCCCTTCAGAGATCTTACCTTCCATTACTCCTCAAATACATTCTATGTTCATTCAAGACCATATCCTAATAACTGCAGTCTTGCCCTAGTCTGAATTCCAAGCATCCTTCCCTGATTATTTATCCATAGTTTATTTCCTAATACCCATGATTGAACGATCTTTTGACTCCTACCTACCTACTATCCTTCATTTCCTCATATTTTACTACCTTTTAAACCTATTTTAAATTTCATGAATAATCACTATATAATTCTTTTGTGATAGTTGGTCCATAAAGAAGAATGAGGGCCGAAGAATTGATGCTTTCAAATTGTGGTGCTGGAGAAAACTCTTGAGAGTCCCTTGGGCTGCAAGGATATCAAGCCAGTCAATTCTAAAGGAAATCAACCCTGAATATTCGTTGGAAGTACTGATGCTGAAGTTCCAATAGTTTGGCCACCTGAGGCAAAAAAGCCAGCTCATTGGAAAAGACCCTGATGTTGGGAAGGATTGAAGACATTGTATAAAGATAGGAGAACGGGGAGGAAGAGGATGAGATGGTTCGATAACATCACTAAATCGATGAACATGAATTTGAGCAACTCTGGGAGATGGTGGAGGACAGAAGAGCATGGGGGTGCTGCAGTCCGTGGGGTTGCAAAGAGTGAGACACAGCTTAGCGGCTGAAGAACAGAAACAATTCTCTTGTACATACCCTCTATACTTTTGCCATTTTCAGTCAGTTCAGTTCAGTTCAGTTCAGTCGCTCAGTCATGTCCGACTCTGTGACCTCATGAATCACAGCAGGCCAAGCCTCCCTGTCCATCACCAACTCCCGTAGTTCACCCAAACGCAAGTGCATCGAGTTGGTGATGCCATCCAGCCATCTCATCCTCTGTCGTCACCTTCTCCTCCTGCTCCCAATCCTTCCCAGCATCAGGGTCTTTTCCAATGAGTCAACTCTTCTCATGAGGTGGCCAAAGTATTGGAGTTTCAGCCTCCAACGAACACCCAGGACCGGTCTCCTTTAACGAACACCCAGGACTGGTCTCCTTTAGAATGGACTGGTTGAATCTCCTTGCAGGCCAAGGAACTCTTAAGAGTCTTCTCCAACACCACAGTTCAAAAGCATCAATTCTTCAGCGCTCAACTTTCTTCACAGTCCAACTCTCATATCCATACATGACCACAGGAAAAACCATAGCCTTGACTAGATGGACCTTTGTTGGCAAAGTAATGTCTCTGCTTTTTAATATGCTATCTAGGTTGGTCATAACTTTCCTTCCAAGGAGTAAG
Source organism: Capricornis sumatraensis (assembly GCF_032405125.1). Taxonomy (NCBI): domain Eukaryota; kingdom Metazoa; phylum Chordata; class Mammalia; order Artiodactyla; family Bovidae; genus Capricornis; species Capricornis sumatraensis. The sequence continues at coordinate 80,024,220 of NC_091072.1, forward strand.
CGTCTGTTAATTTCCTGGCTGCAGTCACCATCTGCAGTGATTTTGGCGCCCCAAAAAATAACAGACTGGCAAAAGTTTTGATCACTGAAATCGAGCAGACTTATAATTCTGCCTGGAAATCATACTTCCCCATGCCACTCATACTTCCATACTTACACATGTCTGTTTCATATCTGCTCCTCTTTCCCCAATCTCTAAACTCTCTGCCTCATCCTAACTTCTACTGAGAGAACAAGCAGCCAGAAGAGATCATCCTTAAGCATATACCTTCACATTTAACCACCTTCTGCCTTTGTGTGCCTAAGCTCTGTCTTCTCTTGTTAGTGTGGGTGAAGATCTATCCAGGTTTTCCACAAATGCCAATCCTTTACTGGTGTATAAGATTCCATTTTTAGAATGTACTCAAGAACATCACTCCAGGGTGATTCTCCCTTTTTTCTCTCAGTCATCAGTTTTCTCTTCTGCAATGGTTCTGTCTCGCCATCTTACAGATATGCTGTTTTTTTTCTTTAATTATAGGAAAATTGCTTTACAATATTATGTTGGGCCTCTGCCATACATCACCATGAATCAGCCACAGGTATACATATGTCTTCTTCCTCACAAATACTCTGTTATAGCTTGTATCTTAAAACAAAAACAAAGGACAACCTCCTTTGATCCTACTCCTCTCCTGCCACCGCTGCGTTTTTCGCCTTCTCTTTACAGTAAGATTGCTCTAAAAAGTTGTTTATCCTTACTGTCTCTAATTTCAGTTTTCTCATTTTTCTCATGAAACATCCCAAACTGGCTTATGCCTCCATCATTCAACTGAAATAGCTCTAGCCAACTTTACTATTGACCTCCATGCTACTAAATCGAAAGATCAGATATCAGTCTTCATCTCTCTTGACCTAAAAGCAGCGCTTGACACTTCCATGACATTTCTTCCTTTAGTTTTGCTCTGGATTCACTGGCTTATTGTTTTCAGTCCTTTTCTATGTCTGTTTTTTTTTCCTCTCTTTTTAGAGCTCTTAATGTTGGAGTGCCCCAGAACTCTTATTATTTTCTTTCTGTCTACTCTCATAGTTCTTGTGATCTCATTTGGTCTTATAGCTTTAAATGTCATCTACATGTCAATGACTCCCACATTTTTATTTCCCCTGTGTGCCTTTTCTGTGAATCTGCATCATGAAACTTCAGCTGCCAACTTATTGTCTCCATGTGGACATTTAATAGCCATCCCAAGTTTATTGTATCCCAGACTTACCTTCTGATTCTCACTTCTCTTCCCCTAACCATTTCTTCCTCTAGATTTTCCATCTCAATAAATGCCTGTTTTAAACGATGCTTTATCCCTCTTGCGTGTCCGACTGTTTTTGACCCCATGGACTATAGCCTGCCAGGCTCCTCTATCCATGGGCTTCTCCAGGCAAGAATACTGGAGTGGGTTGCCATTCCCTTCTCCATTTATCCCTCCTCGTTCTTCATATAAGATACTATAGCATTCCCTTGATTCCTCTCTTTTCCTCATGTTCTACATCCAATTTGTGGGTAAATTCTATCCGTTCTGAATTCAGTGTATTTTCAGAGTGTCATCACATTCACCCACTGTTTCCCTGGCTTGAGCCTCGTCATTCTCCCTGGATTATTGTAGAAGTCTCCTAGCTCCTCCACCCTTCCGTTTCTCCTTCAGTCTTTGTCAGAGTAGCCAGAATGGAACATTTTCAGTATAACTTATTTGATGTCATTCCTTTGTTCAAAATCCTTTAGTGAGTTTCCATTTCACTAAAAGAAAAGGCAGTGTCTTATAGCTATTCACAGGCTCATGTGACTTGGTACACTATTACATCTTTGACCTCATCTCCTTTTACTTTCCCCTTAACCCCACCATATTGCTGCTTCTCCAGGCACACTGTTCTCCTTCTGTTCCTCAAGTATGCCTAGAATATTCTTGCTGCAAGGCATTTGCTGTTCCCTCTGTCTAGAAACCCTCTTCCTTAAGATACTGTCACAACTCACTCCCTTGCCTCCTTCAGATCTTGACAGCAGAGCCCATTGGGAAGCTGGTGGAGGGCTCCACCTCCACAGTCATTCAGAGGTTTAATCTCCTCTCATCATGTGGCTTTTGTTGTATTTTGTTTCTTAAATCTTCAGGAGTCTCAGAGCATTGTACTGGGCATTTTTGCATCTGGCCAGCATGCTAGAAAAGAGGGAGAGTATGGAGGTTTTAGGAGCCAATCTTGGAAGTGTTGTGTATTACTTCTATCCATATTCTGTTTGGCCACAATTCAGTCAAGAGCATTTCCTAAACACGAAAGCTTGGGAAATCTATTCTTGTTGTCTTTAGACTAAAAGAAAATTGAGTTTGTTGAACATATAGGATTATTTCTATCACAGTGTCTAATCTAGCTTTTTCCCAGCCCACCTCACCATATTTGAGATATTTAGTACAGTGAAATACAGTACAGTCTTTCTAAAATTATATTTAGTTTTTAAATTTGCTATATTTATAAGCAAAAGAGTCCAGACGTGTCCTAGACATCTGATGGTTCTGTTTTGGCCCCTCCTGACCATACTGACTAATTTGCCTAGATTTTGAAGATACGACGTTCTAACACTGGAAAACATTCCTCTTTTCCACATCGTATTTTGTAAGTGTGAACCTTCATTGTTTTTCTATTGTTTCTGAGAATGTTATGATTAGTTTCAGCATTGTGTTCTGTAATCTGGCATCCCTGACAGGCATTTGACCAAGCTCAGTGGGTGATTAATTATTTATATTATCTTGTCAAATTTGAGAAGATTCACAGCTTCTTTTTAAGATTCTGATTTTACCAGCATTGTATACATGGGCTTTTTATGAAAGCATGTATTATGTATTTAGTATGTATTTGTGCAAAAGAACAAAGGACATTTCAAAGTTTTCTTATGGAGTCACTCTTGTGCTTAAAAACCAACAATTTCCTATTGTCTTCAAACTAATATCCAGAATTAATTTGGCTTTCAAAGCTACGGGCTTCACTTACTTGTGCATCGTCTCCTATTTGTCCACTTAATACATCTAAACTAGACTTTTATTCTTCAGACAAGGAGGAAACATTTGCCTGTAATGTACCATCTGTCTGGAATGTCCCTCATTCTCTCTTCTACCCTTTAAAAACCAAGTTTTTTAAAGTCCAGATCAAACTCTCCATTATCCGAGAAAACTCCACTAGTCTCCCAGTTAATCTATTGCCTTTGTCCCCTGAGTTCCTCTACTGCTTTAAGTAATTTCTTTCTCATAAAACCAGTTATGTTTTGTTTTGCCCAGTAGTTTTTAGATGTATACATCTATATCCCTGAGGCTAGACTATGCATTCCTTGAGGGCCCCGTGCCCTTAGAAATAGATAACAGTGTAGCTTTTATCACTCCTGTGTATGCATTAGCCATATAATTCCTTTAAAGAATGTTAGTTGATTTTGATTAAAATTTTGAAATTATGTTAATTTCTGTCATTTATTAAGAAAGGGCAGTTAACTAAGAGATGGAAGTGTTAGAAATCTCCTGACAGCTTTTTAAAAGAAGGCTATAGAGCTAACCTCAGCTGGACATCCTGAACTAAAATATGCATTTTTTTCTTTTTTTAAAGTTTGCTGTGTATTTCATATTAGCTTACACTAGCAAATCTATTTAGCAAGCAACAATAATTGTTTCGTTGCATGATTTTTTTGAAGTGCCACAACTTTTAGCCTTTACAAAATGACATCTTGCTTTCTGGTTTAGCAAAACCAAGGTCTGCCCTGATGGCCCCGTCTCCCTGTCTTGCTGGGTAGTAATTACTCTTCTAACTGCTCTGACCTAAATGGAAGTCTCTGACTCATTTGCTTTTTTCTTCCCTTATAACACATTGAATTCTTTATTTTCTTTAGCCTAATCAGAGAAACAGCAACGAATAGAGAATAGGTCTTATAATCAAACTATAGCACTTTATAATACCAAATACAGCAAAATATTTTCTGTTTGTAGATGTATGTATTGTGCTTTATTAATTGTGCAATTCAGTATTTATCAGTGTAGACATGTTAGATGATAATGTAATCCAGTTGTCTGTTTCATCTCTATTTATTTTGGCAATATAATGCCACCACATAAAAGTCGAATGACTCCTTTAAGACTGTGAATCTCAAAGAAGAATATGCAGTAGGGCAGTGGTATTGGTATGGAAGGTAGGAGGGTAATATATGCTTTCATAATATAAATTATAGAAAATAACATTTTTAATCAACTACACTCCAATATAAAATAAAATTTAAAAAACTCAGCAAAAGTTTTGTTGAGTGGCATGGATACAGATCACAGGGACAGGAGGCCTGGCGTGCTGCAATCCATGGGGTCGCAAAGAATCGGACATTACTGGGTAGCTGAACAGCAACAACAATGGATACAGATCAGAATCCCCTGGGATTATGTTTAAAAAGGGAACACGAGATTAAATGAGTTGGAAAATTATGGCTTCAGGGCTTCTCACTCAACTGCATGGGATGGTGACAATTGTAAGACAAACTTTTTCTTTATTTGTTTGTAATGGAGATTTAGACCAAATTGTGATTTTGCATTTATCTGTAATAATATATGTTTTATTTAATCATCAGTATGAATACTAGTCAATTATATAGATAGATAGATATGGAAAATGAAAAGCTAATTTTAAGCACAAGTAAGATAAATAGAAATCTTGGATTTAAAATAGGAATTCCTCTTTGCATTTCAACTGTTTCTTTTAACTGAATTAATGAATTAACTGAATTAACGGCTCTTTACTAATTGCTTTACTGTCATCATTTCACCCTTTAAACGGAGTTGACCTTCACTTATCCAGATAGATACTCATCTAGCACAAAAGCAAGCACTCAATCTGCTACTGTTTTCTAAGAAGCAAAGGGAAAGGCTGCAGAGACTTCCTTTCTGCTTTATTTCCTATCTTTTCTCCTGGCCGTCTTCTGTGGTATTTGGTTAGCTTAAGAAAGTATTTTAAAGTAGAGAAGTCTGATATATATTTTTGTTGTTATTAATACTGATTAAAGGCCAAATTCTACGTTTGAACAATGAGAAATATGAAATTCTAGGTCAGAATGTTTTGTCATCTGTGCCTAGCATTGGGAACTCATCTCAAAAAGACTAACATGTTATGAGTCCATTTTTTGACTGAAGGGCTGAAAGCATCCATATGGGAAACATACAGGGTCAGGTGGTTTGATGTCCTTCCGTGCCCTTATTCTAGTCTTATGTAAACCAGTGTTCTTGCTCTTATGCTTACTAGCTCAATTCTCTATCTTCATATTTTAGAACCACACATGACACTTTCTCTAAAGTAGATTCTCAGTAAATCATTGTTGAAAAAATAAATGAATACTCAAAAGATACTCAAGTGAAGATAAGAAGGCAAATAAATTGTTCTAGTTCTGTGAAAAATACCATTGGCAGCTTGGTAGGAATTGGATTGAATCTATAGGTTGCTTTGGGTAGTATACTCATTTTTATTATATTGATTGTTCTTTCCATGAACATGTCATCAAAAAGCCTACAAACAATAAATGCTGGAGAAGGTGTATAGAAAATGGAACCCTTTTACACTGTTGGTGGAAATGCAAACTTGTATAGGCACTATGGAGAACAGTGTGGAGATTCCTTAAAAAACTGGGACTAGAGCTACCATATGGCCCAGTAGTGCCATTGCTGGGCATGTACTCTGAGGAAACCATAATTGAGAGACACATATACTCCAGTGTTCATTGCAGCAGTATTTACAATAGCTAGGACATGGCAGCAATCTAGATGTCCACTGGCAGAAGAATAGATAAGAAAGTTGTGGTATATATACACAATGGACTATTACTCAGCTATAAAAAGGAATGCATTTGAGTCAGTTCTAAAGAGGTGAATGAAACTGAAGCCTATTATACAGAGTAAAGTAAGCCAGAAAGAGAAGCACAAATACTGTGTATTAACATGCATATATGGAATTTAGAAAGATGGTAATGACGATCCTATATGCAAGGCAGTGAAAGACACACAGATGTAAAGAACAGACTTTTGGACTCTGCGTGAGAAGGCAAGGGTGGGATAATTTGAGAGGATAGCATTGAAACATGTATATTACCATATGTAAAACAGATGGCCAGTGCAAGTTTGATGCATGAAGCAAGGAACCCAAAGCTGGTGCTCTGGGACAAGCCAGAGGGATGGGGTGGGGAGGGAGGTGAGAGGGTGGTTCAGGATGGGGGGACACATGGGGCTGATTGATGTGGATGTATGGTAAGAAGGATCACAATATTGTAAAGTAATTATCCTCCAATTAAAATAAATTAATTTAAAAAGGCAAGTAGATAAAATTTCATAGATTATTATGGCATTTTTGTAATTATTCAGAGCGATCTGTTGGGCCCTCTTTTTCTTATCTAATTTTTCTCTCATTTATCTATCCTCATTTACTTCATCCTTAAAAGTTTCTTTTATTGCCTTTTGGCCTAACTTCTAACCCTTCCCACCATACCCAGTTCCCTGTTTTCTCTTCCCCTAGTCCCTGTTCCTCACCCCTCACCCCCATCCTTCTGACTTCTTATGGCAGGAAAATAAACCTTATTCATTCACTGTATCAGGAAACATATTGAAATCTATACTGGGCCAGGCACTAAACTAGGTTCTGGCACCTCAAAGATGAATAGGAATTCCTGCCCTCAAGTAGGATACATTCGAGGTAGATGGAAGATATGTAAGCAGAAAATTTTGTAAAATTGTGTGATATTTGTTATATCAGAGGTGAAGACCTAGTATTAGGATTTGAAGAATAGAGAGCTGGAAGCATTCAACCCAGCTGTGTGCATATGTGTGTAAGGAAGGTGATAATCACGTGAGTCTTGAGGCTGGATGGAAGTGCATGAGGTATGGTGTGGGATGAGAGTGGGGATGCAAAGTGAGATTTGGAAGGTTATTTCTGACAAAGCAAATGGCATCAAGCAGAAAGCTTAGCTGCTTTTGTACTTAGCCCTCTTCTCACTTTTTTTCTTCTCTGCCTCCTATCTTACTCTATCTCCCTTTATTCCTTTTCTATTTCTACCTCCAATAGGCTCAGGGGCTAAATAGTTCCTGGAAAGATGCAGTCGTACTATTAAAGTAAGGGGTCATTTTTCACTTTTGCTACTCAATGAGTCTGAAAATGGTATTTTATGTTTTTTCTAAAGATATGAGACATTTTTGTTACACTTTCTTATAAACTGATGTAGAAAAAGTCTGTTCAGTGTATATTTATTGTATACCTGCAGTTTTCCTGGCATTTGGGATTTGATGATAAAAGGAAGGTAGACATAATCTCTGTCCCCACGGTGGTTACATTCTAGAAGGGAGCACTGACATTAAACAAATAGTTATAAAAATGACAAGCTCATGTAGTCTGTGGTATATATCTATACTAGGGGAAATATGGAGTGTGAAGTGAGAGAGCTTGTGGTTTTTACATATGACCAGAGTATAGAGGGCTTCCCCGATAGCTCAGTTGGTTAAGAATCCGCCTGCACTGCAGGAGACCCTGGTTCAATTCCTGGGGTGGGAAGATCTCCTGGAGAAGGGATAGGCTACCCACTCCAGTGTTCTTGGGCTTCCCTTGTGGCTCAGCTGGTAAAGAATCTGCCTGCGATGTGGAAGACTTGGGTTTGATCACTGGGTTGGGAAGATCCCCTGGAGAAGGGAAAGGCTACCCACTCCAGTATTTTGGCCTGGAGAATTCCATGTACAGTCCATGGGGTCACAAAGAATTGGACATGACTGAGCCACTTTCACTTTCAGAGTATAAAGAGTGAGAGGGAAAGTGGCAGGAGATAAAGCTAGAGATCTGACTGAGGATAGATTATGTAGAGCCTTGTACATCAAAGTTATTCAAAGTGAGAGGCTAGTTTTAAGCTGTTGATAATGGGTCCACATGAGGTAACTGAAGAGCAAATGTTTAGAAACTGATTACATTTTGATGCTATCACAATATCTAAGCAGGTGTTTGCAGTTTCAGTTTTATGTGGAAGTATCCTCTCATGGTTTGACAGTAATAACAGAAAAGCATTGTGGAATAAATACCTGGATTAAGAAGCATGTAATTTAACACACTACCTAAAAAATTATTTCACTGAAGTCTAGTTGATTTATAATGTTGTGTTAATTTCTGCTGTACAGCAAAGTGATAGTTATATATTATATATATATATATATATATATATATATATACTCTCTTCAATATTCTTTGCCATTATGATTTATTATAGGATATTGAACATAGTTCCCTGTAACACATATTTTCTTTATCAAGAAAGTCTTGATGAGAGAAAAAAATATTAGTTGAACAGACAGCATATTTAGTGATGTAGCAAAAACTGTGAGATATGGTAAAGCTGATATGTTAAATTTTACTACATTATTCTCTTTACTTTGTGATGACTTGAAGGACATGAAAGCTGGTCATAAGCAACTGTTTTTACATGCTCAGTTATGATTATAGAGGGAAAAAGTTCAATTGAGAATGTTTAAGTCACAAAAGAAGCTCTTAATCTTTTTGCAAGATAAGAAATCAGTTTTATTTCAACATTTTAAAGTTGTGAATTGGACAGCATAGATTTGTATATATATCTGATGTCTTTGATATTTTAAATGATCTGAATACATTCAGGTAAGGAAGTAATGCAAACTATATTTCATTAATAGATAACACTAAAGGGTGCAATTAAGAGTTTGAAGCTTAGAAGAACAGTTTCTTCTCAGTTATCCCACAATTTAACAAAAATATCGGTGACGTAACTGATCTTGTAATTTTGACATTTGTGAAAATGAAAGTCACTGAGTTGTATCCAACTCTTTGTGACCCCATGGACTGTTGCCCACCAGGCTCCTCTGTCCATGGAATTCTCCAGGCCAGAATACTGGAGTGGGTAGCCTATCCCTTCTACAGTGGATCTTCCCAACCCAGAAATTTAACAGGGGTCCTCTGCATTGCAGGTGGATTCTTTACCAGCTGAGCTACCAGAGAAGCCCCCTTGACATCTGTGAATACCTTACAAATTTGATAGAAGTTTGGGATTTTACTTTATATCAAAAGAAGATCTATGCAATAATAGTAGTGGATACAACTTTCCTTTCCATTTTTGAAAAATGATGTAGGTTTAGCCATGACTTTACATGAAAAATTATTGTAACTATTTACTGATAAAGAATTAAAGATGAATTTTGAAAATATACATTATTTGCTTCACTTTAGATAAAAATGAAAAACAAATATCCTGAGCTTACCGTGACTCATTTTCTTCCATTCCTGCCAGTCTATCATGTAGGACTGATTTCTCTATGATGAGTGTTAATAAAACAAGACATAGATGTATGCTGTCCCCTGAAAGCAGCAGTGTCATTAATTCAACCCAGAAAAGTTAACAAGCAGAAAACAGATTCAACTGTTGATATATGCAGTGTTCATTCAAAGTGTGTGTAAAGAAATTTAATACAGGGGATTTCTATTTTCTTTATAACTCTTTGTTCTTTATGATTGTGAATAACAAAAGTTATGCACACAATCAACAATTCTCCATTTTAATCTCCTATGTGCAAGCTTTCTATAAATAATGTACATAGTTTCTACAATTTTTCTCTTTTATATCTGTTCTGATTAGAACTATTGAATTGTAATTTTAGGTCTGTTGAGTTTCTATGCCTTAAAAATTTTTTTTAATAGAAGTTCATTTTATTATAGTTTACAAATATAAAATTTTGAATCTTTAATCTGTTGATTCATGATGGCTTAGAAATAAAAATTTGTCCATCACTTCAGTGAAACTGGAAAAAAAAATTAGTCTGTCACCACAGATAGTTTGAAAAACTCTTCTGTAGGCAGGTTTAGGGTTTTGGACACTGTCCCAAGGGCAGGAAGAAGCCTTTGAAGTTTCAAATATAACTGGTATCCCCATTGTTTAGGATGCTATACGGACATTTACAATTAGAAGGCTTGGGAGACCCAGCTGTCAGACTTGCTCAGGTGCTTAGAACAAGAGCACAGCTAAGATTCGGACATGACTTAGCGACTAAACAACGTCAACAGTCTCAAACCTTAGCCAGCTAAGTTGAAGTTAGCACAGTGTTGCTCTGCTATACTTCTGACTTGCGACATCTACCTACTCTGCATAGGAAAGAAGTACCCATTAGATCTCAGAAGTACTTCAGTTCAGTTCAGTTCAGTTCAGTTCAGTCACTCAGTCATGTCCAGCCCTCTGCAACCCCATGAACCGCAGCATGACAGGCCTCCCTGTCCATCACCAACTGCTGGAGTCCACCCAAACCCATGTCCATTGAGTTAGTCATGCCATCCAACCATCTCATCCTCTGTCATCCCCTTCTCCTCCTGCCCTCAATCTTTCCCAGCATCAGGGTCTTTTCAAATGAGTCAGCTCTTCGTGTCAGGTGGCCAAAGTATTGGAGTTTCAGCTTCAACATCAGTCCTTCCAGTGAACACCCAGGACTGATCTGCTTTAGGATGGACTGGTTGGATCTCCTTGCAGTCTAAGGGACTCTCAAGAGTCTTCTCCAAAACTGCAGTTCAAAAGCATCAATTCTTCGGTGCTCAGCTTTCTTCACAGTCCAACTCTCACATCTATACATGACTGCTGGAAAAACCATAGCCTTGACTAAATGGACCTTTGCTGGCAAAGTAATGTCTCTGCTTTTTAATATGCTGTCTAGGTTAGTCATAACCTTCCTTCCAAGGAGTAAGCATCTTTTAATTTCCTGGCTGCAGTCACCATCTGCAGTGATTTTGGAGCCCCTCAAAATAAAGTCAGCCACTGTTTCCCCATCTATTTCCCATGAAGTGATGGGACCAGATGCCATGATCTTTGTTTTCTGAATGTTGAGCTTTAAGCCAACTTTTTCACTCTCCTCTTTCACTTTCATCAAGAGGCTTTTTAGTTCCTCTTCACTTTCTTCCATAAGGGTGGTATCATCTGCATATCTGAGGTTATTGATATTTCTCCCGGCAATCTTGATTCCAGCTTGTGCTTATTCCAGCCCAGTGTTTCTCATGATGTACTCTGCATGTAAGTTAAATAAGCAGGGTGACAATATACAGCCTTGACGTACTCCTTTTCCTATTTGAAACCAGTCTGTTGTTCCATGTCCAGTTCTAACTGCTGCTTCCTGACCTGCATATAGGTTTCTCAAGAGGCAGGTCAAGTGGTCTAGTATTCCCATCTCTTCACTTAATTGTGTTAAAATAATGTTAACAATTGTCATTTAAGTGAGAGAGACTCTTTTATGTTAAATTATTATTAGAAAAATTATGATTATATAATTATGGACAATTAGTAAATATTTGAAGGGTTAATTTGTCTGTTTTGTTTAGAATAATAGAATTTTGGAGCTGAAAAGAACTTGATCTATTTAACTGAGGCTCAGAGAGGTTTTATAGAAAGAACTGATAAAGAGTTTGGTCTCAGATACAGAGATTGGAGTTATGCAACCACAAACCAAGGAATACCTGAGGCCCCTAAAAACTAGAAAAAGAAAAAGGATCCTCCTCTAGAGGGTTCAGAGCATCACCTTGATATCAGACTTCTACTTTCCAGACCTGTGACAGAAGTTTCTTTGTCTTAAGCAACCTAGTTTGTGGTAATTTGTTGTGGCCACCCTAGCAAACTAGTACATGTGCTGATAGAGTGTCACGAAAAACAGTTTCTTTGATACATGAACTTCCAAAGAGTTAAACTGACATCCTCTCTAGGGTTACAATGTTTTTAAAAAGGGTTTGGATGTTGGAATCAAACTGCTGTGATTCATATTCAGTTGTGCCCCTTAATATTGACCTTAGGCAGTTTGCCAAATTTCTCTATGCTTTGGTTTCTTTGTCTGTAATAGTTTGATGATGATAAATAATAATATAATAATAATAATTGTACTTACTCTATAGGAGGAAACAAGAGGCTGCAATAGTTAAACTAAAGGAAAAAACATTTGATGTGTGGATAAAGGAAGTAGGCAAAAAGATTGAAAATATGACTGTAATGTTGAAAAAATAGTTGCTAGTCATATCGATGCAGTTTTCTGGGGGAGAGGGAGGAAACTGAAGAAGATGAAATGAATTTCTGTGCTTCATCCTAAATTGGAGGCATTTTGAGGCACGTTTTTATGTACAATCAATAAGAGCCTGAAGTACTAAGACAAGTAGCAAGGAAAAGTAAGTTGTCAGTTCCTTTTTGTTGCTAAAAAATTTGTGTTATGGAACTGCTGCTAATTTTATACAAGAGGTTTTGCTTAGAAACTGAGACCTTAGACCTTAGACTTCAGGGAAAAAATCATGTATTGAACCCATTGTGAACATATAACAGTGATCCAAACATGAACAAGGGGGCTTTTGCTACATCTTAGCAACTATGTAGAATGATCTGTAGAAGATAATGGGGAGGTTTTACATGCCCTCAAGGATTACGTCCTGTTGATAAAAAGCTTAAACACTCTAGCAAAAACTAAGTAATAATAGCTACCATTTTATTGAATGCTTACTATATGCCCAACACATACTAGGTGTGTCTATATACATTATTTGAGTAATCAACATATTTACTGACACCTGTAATGTGCTAGGCACTGCTGTAGCTATTGAGAATAAATCAGTGAGAGGTCTGGCAAGATGGCGGAGGGGGTAGGAGGACATGGAGTTCATCTTTCCCCACAGATGTATCAAGAATACAAATGGAATAGTTCTCACAGAGCACCTGCTGAATATAAGCAGGGAACCTTTGACACCCGAAAGGACAAGACAGACTCCCATGTAAGTGAGAGTTTAAAATAAAGACTGTTACAAGAGACAAAGAAGGATACTATATAATGATCAATGGATCAATCCAAGAAGAAGATATGACAATTATATATGCACCCAGCATAGGAGCACCTCCATATACCAGGCAAATACTAACAGTCAAAAAAGGGGGAAATCAACAGTAACACAGTAATAGTGGACTTTAATTCCCCACTGACACCAATGGACAGATCACCCAGATAGGAAATTAATAAGGAAACACAAGTCTTAAATGAAACATTAGAACAGATGGACTTAATTGATATTCATGGGACATTCCATCCAAAAGCAGCAGAATACACTTTCTTCTCAAGTGCACAGGAAACATTCTCCAGGATAGATCACATCTTGGGTCACAATCAAGTCTTGGTAAATTTAAGAAAGCTGAAATAATATCAACCATCATTTCTGACCACAATGGTATGAGATTAGAAATCAATTACAGGAAAAAAAACAACAACTGTAAAATACACAAAAACATGGAGGGCAAACATTTTACTAAAAAAAAATGGATCACTGAAGAAATCAAAGAGGAAATAAAATAATACCTAGAGACACATGGCAATGAAAATACAATGATCCAAAACCAATGGGACACAGTGAAAGCAGTTCTAAGAGGGAAGTTTATAGCAATACAATCTTACTTCAGGAAACAAGAAAAATCTCAACTATACAACCTTACTTAGCACCTTACACCTAAAGAGACTAGAGAAAAAGGAACAAGCAAGACCCAAAGTTAGTAGAAAGAAAAAAATCATAAAGATCAGAGTAGAAATACATAGAGATGAAGAAAATAAAAGCAAAGATCAATAAAATTAAAGGATGGTTCTTTGAGAAGATAAGCAAAATTTATAAACCTGTAGCCAGACTCATCAAGAAAAAAAGGGAGAGGACTCAAATCAATTAAATTAAAAATGAAAAAGGAGAAATTACAAATGACAGCACTGAAATACAAAGGATCATGAGAGTACTACAAGCAACTGTATGTCAATAAATTGGACAACATAGAGGAAATGGATGGATTCTTACAGAGGTACAACCTTACAACCCTGAACCAGGAAAAAATAGAATATAAACAGATCAATCTCAAGTATGAAATTGAAACTATGATTTAAAAACTTCAAACAAATGAAAGTCCAGGACCAGATTGCTTCACGGGCAAATTCTATACAACATTAAGAGAAGAGTTAGCACCAACCTTTCTCAAACTCTTTCAAAAATTGAAGAGGAATGAACACTTCCAAGCTCATTCTACAAGGCCATCATCACCTTGATACCAAAACCAGACAAAGATCACAAAAAAAGAAAATTACAGGCCAATGTCATTGATGAGCATAGATGCAAAAATCCTCATCAGAGTATTAGCAAACCAAAAACAACAACATGTTAAAAGGATCATACACTATGATCAAGCAGGGTTCATCCCAGGGATGCAAGGATTTCTCAGTACGCACAAATCAGTCATGTGAGATAGCAATTAACAAGCTGAAAAAAAAAATCATATGATCAGCTCAATATATGCAGAAAAAGTTTTTGAGAAAATTCAACACTGATTTATGATAAATATTCTCCAGACAGTGGGCATAGAGGGAACCTACCTCAACATAATAAAGCCGTATATGACAAACCCACAGCTATCATCAGTTCAGTCATTCAGTTGTGTCCGACTCTTTGTGACCCCATGGACTGCAGCACACCAGGCTTCCCTGTTCATCAGAAACTCCTGGAGCTTACTCAAACTCGTGTCCATTGAGTCGGTGATGCCATCCAACCATCTCATCTTCTGTCGTCCCCTTCTCCTCCTGCCTTCAATCTTTCCCAGCATCAGGGGCTTTTCCAGTAAGTCAGTTCTTCGCATCAGGTGACCAAAGTATACATCTTGCTCAATGGTGAAAAGCTCAGGGCATTACCCCTAAAATGAATAAGAAAGATGTCTACTCTAGACATTTTTATTCAAGATAGTTTTGAAAGTCCTAGCCACGGCAGTCAGAGAAGAAAAAGAAATAAATCCAAATTGGAAAAGAAGTAAAACTTTTACTGTTTGCATATGACATGAAACTATACCTAGAAAACCCTAAAGATGCAACTAGAAAACTACTAGAGCTCATCAATTAATTTGGTAAAGTTGCAGTATACAAAATAAATACCCAGAATCCTGTTTCATTTTTATACACTAACAATGAAAGATCAGAAAGAGAAAATAAAGAAAACATCTTATTTATCATTGCATTAAAAAGAATAAAATATCTAGGAATGAATCTACCTAAGAGGGCAAGTGATCTGTACTCAGGAATCTGTTAGACCTTGATGAAAGGAATCGAGGATGGTACAAACAGATGGAGAGATATACTATGTTCTTTGGAAGAATCAATATTGTCAAAATGACTATGCTATCCAAGGTAATCTACTGCTGTAAGGCAGTGCCCATCAAATTACCAATAGCATTTTCCACAGAATTTAACTTTTACAGTTTGTATGGAAGCACAAAGGACCCTGAAAGCCAAAGCAATCTTCAGAAAGAAAAACGGAGCTGGAGCAATCAGGCTCACTGACTTCAGAGTAGACCACAAAGCTACAGTACAGTGTGGTACTGGCACAAAGAGGGCACAAAGGAGAAGGAGCCAACAGAGGATGAGATGGTTGGACAGCATCACCCACTCAGTGGACCTAAGTATGAACAACCTCTGGGAGATAGTGAAGGACAGGGAAGCCTGGTGTGCTGCAGTCCATAGCATCGCAAAGAATCAGACACAGCTTAGTGACTGAACGACAGCAACAACTAGCACAAAAACAGAAACATAGATTAATGGAACAAGAGAGAAGGTCCAGAGATAAACCCATGTACCTATTTTCACCTAATCTATGACAAAGGATGCAAGAATATACAATGGAGAAAAGACAGTCTCTTCAATAAGTGGTTCTGGAAAACTGGATAGCTACATGTAAATGATTGAAATTAGAATACTTTCAAACACCATACACAAAGATAAACTCAAAATGGATTAAAGACCTCAACATAGGTCCAAATACTATAAAAATCTTTGAGGAAAACATAGGCAGGACACTCTCTGATATAAATCACAGCAAGATCTTTTTGATCCACCTCCAGAGTGATGAAAATAAAAGCAAAAATAAACAAATGGGACCAAATTAAAATTAAAAGCTTTAAAAGCTTTTGCACAGCAAAGGAAAGCATAAACAAAATGAGAAGACACTTCTCAGAATGGGAGAAATATTTGTAAAATGAAGCAATTGACAAGGCATTAATCTCCAGAGTATATAAATAACTCATGTAGCTCTATATAAAAAAAACAACCGAATCTAAAACTAGGCTGAAGATCTAAATAGACATTTCCTGAGGAAGAGATACAGATATACAGATGTTCAATATTACTAATTATTAGAGAAATACAAATCGAAACTGCAATGAGGTATTACCTCACACTAGTCAGAATGGTCATCATCAAAAAAATCTACAAACAATAAATGCTGAAGAGGATATGGAGAAAAGGGAACCCACCTATACTGTTGCAGGGAATGTAAATTGATACAGTCACTATGAAGAACCATATGGAGATTCCTTTAAAAACTAAATGATGCCTTAAAAAACTAAGTGATGCCATCCAACCATCCCATCCTCTGCCATCCCCGTCTCCCCATGCCTTCAATCTTTCCTAGAATCAGGGTCTATTCCAATGAATTGACTCTTTGCATTAGGTGGCCAAAGTTTTGGAGCTTCAGCTTCAGCATCAATCCTTCCAATGAATATTCAGGGTTGATTTCCTTTAGGATTGACTGATTTTTCTCCTTGCTGTGCAAGGGACCCTCAAGAGTCTTCTGAGGCATGGAGAAATATCTATTGTATAAATGACTAAATTAGGAGAATGAGGCTTATGTGATAGCTTTGAAATTAATTAGTTGTGTGATTTTGAACAGATTGCTTGACTTGTCTGCCTCTTGGTTTGTAAAATGAGAACTTTCCAAGCTTTCCTACTGAATGACGTGAATGATAGCCAGTATTCCCACCAAGTCCCTGATTCTGTGAAGGCAAGTCAGCTCATACAGGGAAAGGGTGAGGATGACCTGATGACCCCATGCACCATGAACGCATTGATTTCCCTGCTCATTCAGCAGCTCTGTCTTCATCTTTGCCTTCTTAACTCCAGCTTTCAGCCAAGACAGTAAAGCTGAAGATAGAGTCTGGTTCTGTCAGGATGACATAACTCTTGAGGTTTTTCTTCCTGTCAGAGGATTTGATGATATGTGTGAATAGACACTTTGGCCAGGCTCATGCTAAATCTGGGTCCCTCCCAGCCTGTTTAAGACACTAACATAAACTTATCCTTGTTCTCAAGCCTTGCATTTGGACTTGGCTTGTCTGGACTTTCCATCTAGTAACTATATGTTCATCAAAAAGAAAATTCTAATGTCAGTAGCTAAGCACTAAGAATTATGTGATGAGTCAGAAAAGATTTTGAATTATTGTGTCTTGAGGCCTGAACTTAATAAATTTCCTTTAAGATGTGGGCTATGAATAACCTTAGAAAAGGAGAATGATTTTTGCTGATAGCAGAGGCAGAATCAAATAAAAATCTCCCTTTGAAAATGGAATTTTTAATGACTTCTATATTTACCATTTCTGGAGTTACGTTTACAAGATGAAGGGGAAAATCTGATATAAGTAAAGTTGGCTGCAGGATATCATTAGGAATATTCTCACCTTTAGCCTTCCTGGGGAAGGTTACTTTGTCTCTTATAGGCAAAGCCCTCTCCTTTAACAGAAAATTTTGATCAAGGCCAGAAGCCAGCAGACCAGCTGAGTCCACATGGATGCTTTATTCTATTCAAATGAACACTAAGTGCTGCAGTGTATTGGCAAAAATCAACCAATGCTCAATCTGCTTGCTTATTGGCAGTTAAAAATAAGGGCTGTATTATGGAATATGTTTTTAAACCAATGACTCATGGCTCTTGCAGACTGGAAACATTTGATAAGCCAGTAAGTCAGTCCTGGTCTCAGAACTATATATATATATATGTAAAATTAATATATTATACACACACACACACACACACACGCATTTCAACCCACAAGACTCACTAGCAAATAGTGCTATTTAGTTAACCATTTACACATATTCAGTTCTGTTTTCCTTGCCTATTCTTACAGACTGATTTTAATTCATGGTATTTTTGCATTATGTTAACTGAATCACAAAGAGGAATGACAGAAACAGGCCAACCTTGGTGTGGCACAGTTTAAAGTGACAACAATAGGCAGAACTAGCATTTATATATCACACAGAAATTTTCAAAATAGACTTGACCCTCTGCAGTCCTGGGATAGCTAGACTTGACCGCCCGCCATCCTAGGACAGTTATTATGCTATCCTGATGAAGGGAAGTTGTGTTTGGCTCAGGAAAAGAGGTGCTGGGCCAGGGCCTTGACTCCAAGCTCCTGAACAAGTTCCAACTTGTTTCTTTTTGCCGAGCTGCTCCTAGAACTGGATTTGCAGCACTACTTCCCTTATTTTTCTTAGAGAGTTTCAGTTAAGTTTTGTGAATGGTTCAAAGTATCTTCAGTTCAGTTCAGTCACTCAGTCATGTACGACTCTTTGCAACCCCATGAATCACAGCACTCCAGGCCTCCCTGTCCATCACCAATTCCTGGAGTTAACTCAGATTCACATCCATCGAGTCAGTGATGCCATCCAGCCATCTCATCCTCGGTCATCCCCTTCTCCTCCTGCCCCCAATCCCTAGCAGCATCAAAGTATTTTCCAATGAGTCAACTCTTCACATGAGGTGGCCAAAGTACTGGAGTTTCAGCTTTAGCATCACTCCTTCCAAAGAAATCCCAGGGCTGATCTCCTTCAGAATGGACTGGTTGGATCTCCTTGCAGTCCAAGGGACTCTCAAGAGTCTTGTCCAACACCACTGTTCAAAAGCATCAATTCTTTGGCGCTCAGCCTTCTTTACAGTCCAACTCTCACATCCATACATGACTACTGGAAAAACCATAGCCTTGACTAGACGCACCTTAGTTGGCAAAGTAATGTCTCTGCTTTTGAATATGCTATCTAGGTTGGTCATAACTTTTCTTCCAAGGAGTAAGGGTCTTTCAATTTCATGGCTGCAGTCACCATCGGCAGTGATTTGGGAGACCCCAAAAATAAAGTCTGACACTGTTTCCACTGTTTCCCCATCTATTTGCCATGAATTGATGGGACCAGATGCCATGATCTTTGTTTTCTGAATGTTGAGCTTTAAGCCAACTTTTTCACTCTCCTCTTTCACGTTCATCAAGAGGCTTTTTAGTTCCTCTTCACTTTCTGCCATAAGGGTGGTGTCATCTGCATATCTGAGGTTATTGCTATTTCTCCCGGCAATCTTGATTCCAGCTTGTGCTTCTTCCAGTCCAGCATTTCTCATGATGTACTCTGCATATAAGTTAAATAAGCAGGGTGACAATACACAGCCTTGACCTACTCCTGTTCCTATTTGGAACCAGTCTGTTGTTCCATGTCCAGTTCTAACTGTTGCTTCCTGACCTGCATACAGATTTCTCAAGAGACAGGTCACGTGGTCTGGTATTCCCATCTCTCTCAGAATCTTCCACAGTTTATTGTGATCAACACTGTCAAAGGCTTCGGCATAGTCAATAAAGCAGAAATAGATGTTTTTCTGGAACTCTCTTGCTTTTTCCATGATCCAGCAGATGTTGGCAATTTGATCTCTGGTTCCTCTGCCTTTTCAAAAACCAGCTTGAACATTAGGAAGTTCATGGTTCACGTATTGCTGAAGACTGGCTTGGAGAATTTTGAGCATTACTTTACTAGCATGTGAGATGAGTGCAATTGTGCAGTAGTTTGAGCATTCTTTGGCATTGCCTTTCTTTGGGATTGGCATGAAAACTGACTTTTCCCGTCCTGTGGCCACTGCTGAGATTTCCAAATTTGGTGGCATATTCAGTGCAGCACTTTTCACAGCATCATCTTTCAGGATTTGAAATAGCTCAACTGGAATTCCATCACCTCCACTAGCTTTGTTCCTAGTGCTGCTTTCTAAGGCCCACTTGACTTCACATTCCAGAATGTCTGCCTCTAGATGAGTGATCACACCATCATGATTATCTTGGTTGTGAAGATCTTTTTTGTACAGTTCTTCTGTGTATTCTTGCCACCTCTTCTTAAAATCTTCTGCTTCTGTTAGGTCCAGACCATTTCTGTCCTTTATTGAGCCCATCTTTGCATGAAATGTTCCCTTGGTATCTCTAATTTTCTTGAAGAGATCTCTAGTCTTTCCCATTCTGTTCTTTTCCTCTATTTCTTTGCATTGATCGCTGAAGAAGGCTTTCTTATCTCTTCTTGCTATTCTCTGGAACTCTGCATTCAGATGCTTATATCTTTCCTTTTCTCCTTTGCTTTTCGCTTCTCTTCTTTTCACAGCTATTTCTAAAGCCTCCCAAGACAGCCATTTTGCTTGTTTGCATTTCTTTTCCATGGGGATGGTCTTGATCCCTGTCTCCTGTACAGTGTCACGAACCTCATTCCATAGTTCATCAGGCACTCTATCTATCAGATCTAGGCCCTTAAATTATTTCTCACTTCCACTGTATAATCATAAGGGATTTGATTTAGGTCATACCTGAATGGTCTAGCGGTTTTCCCTACTTTCTTCAATTTAAGTCTGAATTTGGCAGTAAGGAGTTCATGATCTGAGCCACAGTCAGCTCCTGGCCTTGTTTTTGTTGACTGTATAGAGCTTCTCCATCTTTGGCTGCAAAGAATATAATCAATCTGATTTCGGTGTTGACCATCTGGTGATGTCCATGTGTAGAGTCATCTCTTGTGTTGTTGGAAGAGGGTGTTTTCTATGACCAGTGCATTTTCTTGGCAAAACTCTATTAGTCTTTGCCCTGCTTTGTTCTGCATTTCAAGGCCAAATTTGCCTGTTACTCCAGATGTTTCTTGACTTCCTACTATAGCATTCCAGTCCCCTATAATGAAAAGGACATCTTTTTTGGGTGTTAGTTCTAAAAGGTGTTGTAGGTCTTCATAGAACCATTCAACTTCAGCTTCTTCAGCATTACTGGTTGGGGCATAGACTTGGATTACCGTGATATTGAATGGTTTGCCTTGGAGACGAACAGAGATCATTCCGTCGTTTTTGAGATTGCATCCAAGTACTGCATTTTGGAATCTTTTGTTGACTATGATGGCTACTCCATTTCTTCTGAGGGATTCCTGTCTGCAGTAGTAGATATAATGGTCATCTGATTTAAATTCACTCATTCCAGTCCATTTTAGTTCGCTGATTCCTAGAATGTCAATGTTCACTCTTGCCATCTCTTGTTTGACCACTTCCAATTTGCCTTGATTCATGGACCTTTCAGTGGAGAAATAACTCTAGAAAGAATGAAGGGATGGAGCCAAAGCAAAAACAATACCCAGATGTGGATGTGACTGGTGATAGAAGCAAGGTCTGATGCTGTAAAGAGCAATATTGCATAGGAACCTGGAATGTCAGGTCCATGAATCAAGGTCCATGAATCAAAAAGTATGGGGAGAATATAAAAAATGTTGACTGAAACCTAACCTTCTTCCATGTCCCAGAGGGGTATTTCTTTTTCCTTCTACTGCCTCAATGAGTGTGCTTTGGCAAGAAAGGCGTCTTTGTTAAGTAAATTCTGTTTTCTCACTTACCATTCTTTTTTTTTTTCCATATTGTACAAATCATTCTCATTTTGAGATACTGCTTTTACTAATATTTATTCTTTTATATTTTTTTTTTTTTGCTATTTTAGTGTTATCAATATCCTTTCATTTTTTGGTACCCCTTCTAGTTTAATTCTACTTTCAGAATCATTCTGTCATTTTCTATGGTTCTATTGTTTTGATAAAACCTCACCAAAAATTTATTGGAGTATTCAGTACAGTTCAGTTGCTCAGTTGTGTCTGACTCTTTGTGACCCCATGAACCGCAGCACGCCAGGCCTCCCTGTCCATCACCAGCTCCTGGAGTCCACCCAAATCCATGTCCATTGAGTTGGTGATGCTATCCAACCATCTCATCCTCTGTCATCCCCTTCTCCTCCTGCCCTCAATCTTTCCCAGCATCAGGGTCTTTTCAAATGAGTCAGCTCTTCGCATCAGGTGGCCAAAGTATTGGAGTTTCAGCTTCAGCATTAGTCCTTCCAATGAATATCCAGGACTGATCTGCTTTAGGATGGACTGGTTGGAACTCCTTGCAGTCCAAGGGACTCCCAAGGGTCTTCTCCAACACCACAGTTCAAAAGCATCAATTCTTCGGTGCTCCGCTTTCTTCACAGTCCAACTCTCACATCCATACATGACCACTGGAAAACCATAGCCTTGACTAAACAGACCTTTGTTGATAAAGTAATGTCACTGCTTTTTAATATGCTATCTATGTTGGTCATAACTTTCTTTCCAAGGAGTAAGTGTCTTTTAATTTCATGGCTGCAATCACCATCTGCAGTGATTTTGGAGCTCCCAAAAATAAAGTCAGCCACTGTTTTCCCATCTATTTCCCATGAAGTGATGGGACCGGATGCCATGACCTTCATTTTCTGAATGTCGAGCTTTAAGCCAACCTTTTCACTCTCCTCTTTCACTTTCATCAAGAGGCTCTTTAGTTCTTCTTCACTTTCTGCCATAAGGGTGGTAACATTTGCATATCTGAGGTTATTGATATTTCTCCCAGCAATCTTGGAGTGTTGGGTCCTTTCGAATGACATGTGGGGCAGGGAGATGTTAAGAGTCTATGGTTAGTTAAATAAATCTGAGCCACTCTCTTGAGCCCTGGAATAGAAAGCAAGGTTCTCTGATGATTCTTAATATAAAATGAAGGAAATGAGAAAATGAGTCAGGAATCACTCTCTTATCATCCCAGAATTTGTCACAGTCAGCAGCACATGAAAGTGTTTTAGGAGTTCATTGCTTTTCATTGCTGGATCATGTTCCATTATATGAATTAACCACAATTTAGTCTGTGGATGTTTGGGTCCTTTCTACATTTGGTTAAAATTTATAAAGCTACTACGAGTCTCTGTTTTCATTTCTGTCAGGTACCATTTTGATTCCCTCCAGTAATGGCACCCCACTCCAGTACTCTTGCCTGGAAAATCCCATGGATGGAGGAGCCTGGTAGGCTCAGTCCATGGTGTCACTGAGGGTTGGACACGACTAAACGACTTCACTTTTGCTTTTCACTTTCATGCATTGGAGAAGGAAATGACAACCTACTCCAGTGTTCTTGCCTGGAGAATCTCAGGGACAGGGGAGCCTGGTGGGCTGTTGTCTATGGGGTTGCACAGAGTCGGACACGACTGAAGTGACTTAGCAGCAGCAGTAAAGTGTAAGAGTTCATGCCACTTTTTATCTTGTTGGCACTTGGAATTCTCAGTCCTTTTAATTTTAACTGTTCTAATAAGTGTGCCTCTTATTGTGGTTTTAATTTGTGCTCCTTTAATGACTGCCAATATTGCACTTTTCATGAACTTCTTTTTGCCATTTGTATCTTGTTTTGGTAAATCGTCTATTTAAACATTTGGGCTTCCCAGGTGGCACTAGTGGTAAAGAATCTGCCTGCCAATACAGGAAACAGAAGAGATGCAGGTTTGACCCCTGGGTCAGGAAGATCCCTTGGAGGAAAAAAATGGCACCCTACTCCAGTATTCTTACTGGAAGAATCCCATAAACAGAGGAGCCTGGTGGGCTACAGTCTATGAGACTGTAAAGAGTTGGACATGACAGAGTATCTGAGTGCAGCACTATTTAAATATTTTGGCTGTTTTATTTTTAAATTAAAAACTTTGTCTTATTGAACTATCACTTCTTTATACAATATGAACTCATGTGTGTATGCTTAGTCAGCCAGTCATGTCCAATTCTTTGCAACACTTTGGATTGTAGCCCACCAGGCTCCTCTGTGCAAGGGACTCTCCAGACAAGAATACTGAAGTGGGTTGCCATTTCCTCCTCCACAGCATCTTCCTGACCCAGGGATTGAATGTGAGTCTCCTGTGAGTCCTGCATTGCCAGGTGGATTCTTTACCCAGAGCCATCAAGGAAGCCCATATATTAATAATGTGAATACAAGTCATTTATTAGATATATGGTTTGCAAATATTTTCTTCTATTCTGTATTTTGTCTTAATTTTCTTAATGATGTCTTCCAAAGAGTTAGTTTTAAATTTCGAAGCACAATTTATCAGTTCTTTTAATGAATGTAAATTTTGTGTACTCCTTAAGAAATTTTTGCCTAACCCAAGTCACAAAGATTTTCAACTATGTTTCCTTCTAAAAGTTTTAAAGTTTTAGCTTTTATACTTAAGCTTATGGTCTACTTCAGGTAAATTATTGTATATGGTGCAAGATAAAGACTGTGAATAAGATCTCTCTCCCTTCCTCCTTTATTCTCCCCTCTTCTCTCCTCTTCCCTTTCATACCGTCTCCTCTCTCCCTCCCCTGCTTCCTCCCTTGCTTCTCCCTCTTTTTCCTCCCTCTTATCTTCCCTTCCTTCCTTCCCATATAGACGTCCAATTGTTCAAATATCATAGTTAAAAAAATCTTTTCTCCATTGAAATATCTAGGTGCCTTTGTAAAATAGCAATAACTCATATATATATTGAGTCTATTCCTGTATTCTTATTTTATTCTACTGGTAGATATATCCCAATACCAGACCATCCTGTTTACTTAAGCTTTATAGTATAACCTTGGCAGGCAGATTATTCTTTACCACTGAACCACCTGGGAAGCCCTATTCTTATGAGATGTTAAGTTCAAATAAAGTGATTTATCATTTCTGTGATGGCTTTTCAATCAGCATTAGAACAACTTATGATAACAATGACAATTTTTTTTAAGTTTTATAGAACTTACTGAACACCAAAATGGATCTCTTTTTCATACTTTGGTTATAGTATAATCTTGAAGTTGGCTAGCAGACATTTGATCCTGTCCAAAATATCTGTGAGACATTTGTTCTATGCCAGAGGATCCTTGGTATTTGGTCCTATACAAAATATTCAGGAGTATATTTTGCTTTATGCCAGATGGTTTTTGGAACAGGATGGATATCAAGGATCTTTTGATATGGACCAAATGTCAAGAACATTTTAGACAAGACCAAATGCCCTGCGAGCTTGAAATGGTCACGTCCAACTCTTTGCGACCCCATGGACTGCAGCACGACAGGCTTCCTTGTCCATCACCAACTCCCGGAGATTATTCAACTCACATCCGTTGAGTTGGTGATGCCACTGAACCATCTCATCCTTTGTTGACCCCTTCTCCTCTTGCCTTCAATCTTTCCCAGCATCAGGGTCTTTTCCAATGAGTCAGTTCTTCACATCAGGTGGCCAGAGTATTGGAGTTTCAGCTTCAACATCAGTCCTTCCAGTGAACACCCAGGACTGATCTGCTTTAGGATGGACTGGTTGGAACTCCTTGCAGTCCAAGGGACTCTCAAGAGTCTTCTCTAACACCACAGTTCAAAAGCATCAGTTCTTCGGGGCTCAGCTTTCTTTACAGTCCAACTCACATCCATACATGACTACTGGAAAAACCATAGCTTTGACTAGATGGACTTTTGTTGGGAAAGTAATGTCTCTGCTTTCTCATATGCTATGTAGGTTGGTCATAGCTTTTCCTCTAAGAACCAAGTGTTTTTCAATTTCATGGCTGCAGTCAACATCTGCAATGATTTTGAAGCCCCCCAAAATAAAGTGTCACTGTTTCTATTGTTTCCCCATCTATTTGTCATGAAGTGATGGGACAAGATGCCATGATTTTAGTTTTCTGAATATTTAAACCAACTTTTTCACTCTGGTCTTTCACTTTCATTAAGAGGTTCTTTAGTTCACTTAGATTTCTGCCATAAGGGTGGTGTCATCTGTATATCTGAGGTTATTGATATTTCTCCTGGTAATCTTGATTCCAGCTTGTGCTTCCTCCATCTCAGCATTTCTCATGATGTACTCTGCATATAAGTTAAATAAAAAGGGTGACAATGTACAGCCTGATGTACTCCTTCACCAAGCTGGAACCAGTCTGTTGCTCCATGTCCAGTTGTAACTGTTGATTCTTGACCTGTATATAGATTTCTGAAGAGGCAGATCAGGTGGTCTGGTAGTCCCATCTCTTTCAGAATTTTCCATAATTTGTTGTGATCCACACAGTCAAAGGCTTTGGCTTAGTCAATAAAGCAGAAGTGGATTTTTTTTGGAACTCTCATACTTTTCTGATGATCTAGTGTATGTTGGCAATTTGATCTGTGGTTCCTCTGCCTTTTCTAAATCCACCTTGAACATCTGGAAATTCTCAGTTCAAGAACTGTTGAAGCCTAGCTTGGAGAATTTTGAGCATTACTTTGCTAGCATGTGAGATGAGTGCAGTTGTGTGGTAGTTTGAACATTCTTTGGCTTGCCTTTCTTTGGGATTGGAATGAAAATAGACATTTTCCAGTCCTGACGACTGCTTTATTTTCCAAATTTGCTGGCATAATGAGTGCAGCACTTTCACAGCATCATCTTTTAGGATTTGAAATAGCTCAACTGGAATCCCATCACTTCCACTAGCTTTGTTCATAGTGATGCTTTCTAAGGCCCACTTGGCTTCACATTCCAGAATGTCTGGCTCTAGGTGAGTGATCACACCATTGTGGTTATCTGGGTCATGAAGATCTTTTTTGTACAGTTCTTCTGTGTATTCTTGCCACCTCTTCTTAATATCTTCTGCTTCTGTTAGGTCCATACCATTTCTTTCCTTAATTGTGCCCATCTTTGCATGAAATGTTCCCTTGGTATCTCTAATTTTCTTGTATTTCCCATTCTCTAGACTTTCCCATTCTTTTGTTTTCCTCTCTTTGCATTAATCACTGAGAAAGGCTTTCCTATCTCTCCATGCTATTCTTTGGAACTCTGCATTAAAATGGATATATCTTTCCTTTCCTCTTTGCCTTTAGCTTTAATTTTGTGGGTTTTTTTTTTCAATTTTTCTGTCTTTTAAAATTTTGTGTGAATTTCCATATAAATTTTAAAAAAGTATTTTTATTGATGAATAGTTATTTACAATGTTGCAGTTAATTATTGCTGTAAAGTGATTCAGATATATATATATATATATATATATATAATTGTTGTTCAGTTGCTAAGTATTGTCTGACTCTTTCGACCCCATGAACTGCAACATGCCAGGCTCCTCTGTCCTCCACTATCTCTTGAATTTGCTCAATTTTCTGTCTGATGAGTGAGTGATTCTATTTAACCATCTCATTCTCTGCCACCCTTATCTCCTTTTGCCTTCAATCATTTTCAGCATCAGGGTCTTTTCCAGTGAGTTGGCTCTTTGAATCAGGTGGCCAAAGTATTGGAACTTCATCTTCAGCAACAGTCCTTCCAATGAATATTCAGGGTTGGTTTCCTTTAGGACTGACTGGTTTGATCTCTGTACAGTCCAAGGGACTATCAAGAGTCTTCTCTAGCACCACAGTTCAGAAGCATCATTTCTTTGGTACTCAACCTTCTTTATGGTCCAATTCTCACATCCATACATGACTACTGGAGAAACCACCAGTTCAGTTCAGTCACTCAGTCATGTCTGACTCTTTGTGACTCCATGGACTGCAGCATGCCAGGCCTCCCTGTCCATCACCAACTCCTGGAGTTTAGTCAAACTCATGTCCATAGAGTCTGTGATGCCATCCAACCATCTCATCCTCTATCATCCCCTTCTCCTCCCACCCACCTTCAGTCTTTCCCAGCATCAGGGTCTTTTCAAATGAGTCAGTTCTTCGCATCACGTGGCCAAAGTTATGAAGTTTCAGCTTCAGCATTGGTCCTTCCATTGTGTATTCAGGACTGATTTCCTTTAGGATGGACTGGTTGGATCTCCTTGCAGTCCAAGGGACTCTCAAGAGTCTTCTCCAACACCACAGTTCAAAAGCATCAATTCTTTGGCACTCAGCTTTCCTTATGGTCCAACTCTCACATCTATACATGACTACTGGAACAACTGTAGCTTTGATTACATGGACCTTTTTTTGGCAAAGTTATACACTGTCTAGGTTTGTCATAGGTTTCCTTCCAAGAAGGAAACCTCTTTTAATTTCATGGCTACTGTGACCATCTGCAGTGATTTTTGGAGCCCCCAAAGATAAAGTCTGTCACTGTTTCCATAGTTCCCCCATCTATTTGCCATGAAGTGATGGGACTGGTTGCTATGGTCTTCATTTTTTAAATGTTGAGTTTTAAGCCAGCTTTTTCACTCTCCTCTTTCACCTTCATCAGGAGGCTCTTTAGGGTGTTCATGCTCTTTATGACACACCATAAGGGTGGTGTCATCTGGGTGTCTGAGGTTATTGATATTTCTCCCAGTAATCTTGATTCCAGCTTGAGCTTCATCCAGCCTAGCATTTCGAATGATATACTCTCTATTTAAGTTAAATAAGCAGGGTGACAATATACAACTTTGACATACTCCTTTCCCAATTTGGAACCAGTCCATAGTTCCATGTCCACTTCTAACTTTTGCTTCTTGACCCGCATACAGGTTTCTTAGGAGACAGGTAAGGTGGTCCGGCACTCCTATCTCTCTAACAGTTTTCCACAGTTTGTTGTGATCCACACAGTCAAAGGCTTTAAGTGAAGCAGAAGTAGATGTTTTCTGGAATTCCCTTGGTTTCTCCATGATCCTATGAATGTTGGCAATTTGATCTCTGGTTCCGCTTCCTTTTATAAACCCAGCTTGTACATCTGGAAGTACTCAGTTCACAAACTGCTGAAGCCTAGCTTGAAGGATTTTTAGCATAACCTTGTTAGCATGTAGAGTGAGTGCAATTGTATGGTAGTTTGAACATTCTTTGACATTGACCTTCTTTGGGATTGGAATGAAAACTGACCCTTTCTAGTCCTGTGACCATTGCTGAGTTTTCCATATTTGCTGACATATTGAAAGCAGCACTTTAACACCATCATCTTTTAGGATTTTAAATAGCCCAGCTGGTATTGTGTCACCTCCACTAGCTTAGTTCATAGTAATACTTCCTAAAGCCCACTTCAGGAGGACTTCACACTCCAGGATGTCTGGCTCTAGGTGAGTTACCACACCATCGTTGTTATCCGGGTCATTAAGACCTTTGTTGTATAGTTCTGTGTATTCTTGCCACCTCTTCTATATACACTTACACATTCTTTTTCTAATGTTCTTTTCCATGGTTTGTCACTGGGCATTGAATATAGTTCCTTGTGCCTTATAGTAGGACACTGCTGTTTATCTGCTGTCTATATAAAAGCTTATATCTGCTAACACCAACCTCCTACTATATCCTTTCCCCAGTCCTCTTCCTCTTGGCAACACTCAGTCTTTTCTCTATGTTTGTGGTTCTGTTTCTATTTCACAAGTAGGTTCATTTGTGTCATATTATAGATTCCACACATAAGAGATATCATATGGCATTTGACATTCTCTTTCTGATCTGATCAACTTAGTTGATAATCTCTGGTTCCATCCATGTTGCTTCAAATGCCATTATTTTATTCTTTTAATGACTGAGTAGTATTTCATATACAACTATTGTTAATTGCTACCAAAAGCCCACTGACATTTTGATTGTCTTGAATTTGTAGATAAAGATGAGTATAACTGATACCTTAAAAATACTAACTTTTCTAATTAATGAGGATTATAAATCTTTTCGTCCATTTAGGTCTTCTTTAATTTCATTCAGCAAAATTTTGTCATCTTCAATATAAAATATTATGTATATTCATATCTTTCCATGAGTATTTTATATTTTTAATGCTATCATAAAATGGTATAGCTTTTTAATTTATATTTTCAGTTATTCCTTGCTAACATATAGAGACAAAATTTGTTTCTGCATGTTGGTCTGGTAACACTGGTAAACTCACTAATTCTAGTAGCGAATTTTTAAATGTAGATCCCAAAATCATCTAGAGAAAAATCATTTCTTCCTTTCTAATCTGAATGACTTTTATTTCTTGGCTCACTGCATTAATTAGAAACTTCAACCTAATGTTACTTTGTTAATGTAGAATCTTTTAAGATATCTTTTACTGTATTGAGGAAGGTTCCTCCTACTTTTACTTTGCAGTTAGTTATTCAGTTTATCATCAGTAGTTGTTCAATTTTGTCAAATGCTTTTCTTGTATCAATTGATATGACCACATAAAGTATCTTCTTTAGATTGTAAATGAGATGGATTACACTGATTGATGAAAATACATGACTTAACCTTGTATTCCTGGGATAAACCCTATTTCATTGCAGTTTATAATTGTTTTTACAGTTTGCCAGATTTGATTTACCAATATTTTGTAAGGATTTTCCATGTATGTTCAAAAGATATATTCTGTATGTTCAAAAGCTGTATTTTGTGTCTATGTTCTAGTTTCCTTTTTTGTTTTGTATTGTCTTTGGCTGATTTTGGTATGAGTAATGTGAATCTCATTAAAAGAGTTGGGAAATATTCCCTCCTCTTCTATTTTTTGGGAAGTTTATGTGATGCTGTTTTTTTCCTTTAAATATTTGGTGAGATTTGGCATTGAAACTCTCTGGTACTGGAGATTTTCATTGATTATGAGAGTGGAATGTGGGGAGTTTATAATTTTGTATTTTCTTATATCTTCCTTCAGTTCTGTCACAATTTCTCTTGGGTTTCATGTACTTTGAAGTTTTGCTGCTAGGTGCATACACATGTAGGATTGTTATGTCTTCTTTGTGAACTGACCGTTTTATTTTCCTGTAATGTATCTCATTACATCTGGTAATTTTATTTACTCTAGATTTAGTTTTTCTGATATTAATATAGCCACTCCAACTTTCTTTTGATTCATGTTTGAATCAAACATGAATGTTTGTATATCTGTATGTCTTTTCTTAATACTTTGCCTTAAAACTGCTGCATTATATTTGAAATAAGTATCTTGTAACAGCCAATATTTGGGGTACATTTTTCAAGTCCATTCTGACAATTTTGCTCTTTTAACTGTTGTGGTTTTAGTTCATTAACGTGTAGTGCAATGTGTATGTGTTTGGATTTTGGTTTTCTAGGTTATTTCTTTTCGCTTTGTTGCTTCATTTGTCTGTTTCACACTTAATGCTTTTCCTGTCTTCTTTCAAGTTATCTGAATGTTTTTAATATTTCATTTTTAAATCTTGTGTCTTTAAACTTTATCTCTTTTTATGTGTGAGTGTGAAAGTCGCTCAGTTGTGTCTGACTCTGCGAGCCCATGACCTATACAGTCCATGGAATTCTCCAGGCTAGAATACTAAAGTGTGTAACCATTCCCTTCTCCAGTGGATCTTCCCAACCCAGGGATGGAATCCAGGTCTCCTGCATTGCAGGCAGATTCTTTACCAGCTGAGCTTTCAGTGTTCTGGAGAATACAATACGTATACTTACCTTTTCATTGTCAACTTAGACTTACATTACCACTTGAAATACAGAGTTGAAATATAGAGACTTTTCCACCATATTGGTCCCTTTTTCTTCATCTGTTTATGTTGTGATTGTCTTGCGCATTAAATATACACACATTGAAATCACTTTGGAGAACTTTAAAATTTTCTTTCAGTCATTATAGTAGCCAGAAGAATGACTTCCCAAAGATGTCCACACTCTAATCACTGGAATCCAGGAATATGGAAAGGGAACTTTGTGCATGTGATAAAGAGCCTTCATGTGAAAATTTATCTTAGATTATGAAATAGCCCCAGTGTCATCATATTAAATCCTTAGAAATTAAGGACCTTTCTGAATTGTAGTCAGAGAATCAGAGAGAATGTACTGTGTGAAGGACTTAGCCCACTGTTTCTGGCTTTGAGGATAGGAGAAGAGGGCAATGAGCCATGGAATGCAGAGACTCTCTAAAAGTTGAAAGATGGAGACATGGATTCTCTTGTAGAAAGGGATACAGCCTTGTCAGTGCTTTGAACTTAGCCTGGTGACTAGTGTTAGCTTTATGATCTACTGTACTGTAAGATCATAATTGTATTATTTCAAGGCACTAGTTTGTGGTAATTTGCTATAGCAGCGATAGAAAACTAATAACAATCAAATATAAGACTCAAGAGAAGAATAATCTGTTATACTTACCCAGATATTTACCATTTCTATTGCTATTTCTTCTTTCCTGATATGCCAGTTGTCTTTCTATTATCATTTCTTTCTGTCTGAAGGACTTCCTTTAGCAGTCTCTTAGAAGAGGTTTGTTGGCAATTGGTTCTTATAGATTTTCTTAGGCTGAGAATGCTTTCCCTTCGTTTTTATTCCTGAAGGATATTTTCACCAGATATAGAATTCTTTGCACACTTTAAAATGTTATTCCCTTCTTTCTGGCCTGCATGGTTTCTGATGAGAAGCCTGCATTCATTGAAATTGTTGCTTCCTTGTAAGTAATATGTCATTTTTCTCTGGTTGCTTTCAAAATTTTTTCTTTGTGATAGTTTTGTATTTCTATTGTTTTCAGCAGTTTGATTATGATATGATTAGCCATGGATTCGTTTGCATTTATGCCATTTGGGATTCACCGTGCTTCTTGAATCTCATTTATGTCTTTTTGCAAATTCGAGAAGTGTTAAGCCATTATTTCTTGAAATATTCCTTTTATTTTCTTTTGCTATTGAACTCTTTCCCTTCTCCTGGGACCCTGATTACATTAAGGTTATTTTGTCTCAGGTTCCTGTTTCTATATTCTATATTCACTTCAATGCAAACAAAAGCAAAACCAAAAATCAACCAAACAAAAAAACTTATTTCTGTTACTCTGATTGGATCATTTTATCTGATCTATATTTAAGCTCACTGACTCTTTCCTCTGTCATCTTCATTCTGTTACTGAGCCCATTCTAATGAGTTTTTAAATTTTGGTTATTATGCTTTCCAGTTCTAAAATTTCCACTTTGTTCTTTTTTAATCTCTTCTATTTATTTGCTGCCACCCTCTATCTTTTCATTTGTTTGCCTTTACTTTATGGAGTATTTTAAAATAGCTTTTTAAATATCTTTTTCAGATACTTCCAACATCTATGTTATCTTGGCATTGGTAAATGTTGATTTTATTTTTCTCATGTAAGTTGAAGTTTCCTTCATTTTTCATATGCCAAATTATTTCAGATTATATCCTGATCATTTGAATATTGCTAAGTACTATGAATTTTAAGTACTATAGAGCACGCCATTTTTTTTTTTTTTAAAGCAGGCAATTGGCCTTGTCAGATTTAGACTGTGAGTTTTGACTAGCCTTCTTGGAGAGATTTCAAAGACATTACAGTATATTCAGTTTTATCTCATGTGTGTATCACCCAGAGGCAGTCTATGACTTGAGTGATTGTATATTTCTTAGAAGTACTCACTGCCACTGTGGTGGTACTTCAAACTCTGGTCTTCTTTCTCAGTTTGCCTGCTATTGCCTGACTTTCAGAGTCCTCATATACTCCAACTGTACCAGGTTTGGAATCATTCAGTGGGAGAAAAAGGGTGAGGTCTGCCTTTTCCACCTCACCCAGGGTTAGATTCTCATGCATACTTTAATTCTTCAAAGCTTTTCAGTCTTATTTGTTTAAATATTTCCAGTGACACCATCTACTTCCATTTTCTATAGTCTCTTATTTTACATCTCTGAGTAATTTTGTGTTGGATCTTCTAATTGTAACATTCTTCATGTTTTACATCTCCTTATCATTCTTACCAGATTTTCAATATCTTCAGATCTCATTTTTTATTCCTACATTTCCCCCCTAATTTCCATCTTTATTTTATCTGCTGCTTTTTATAGCCAGTGCCTTTAAAAATGTAATTTTTAAAATATATGTTTATTTCTAGAGAGCTCCCCTGGTGGCTCAGATGGTAAAGAATCCCCTGCAATGCTGGAGACCTGAGTTTGATCCCTTGGTCAGGAAGATCCCTTGAAGAAGGGAACAGCTACCCACTCCAGTAATCTTGCTTAGAGAATTTCATGGACAGAGGAGCTTGGGGGATTACAGTCTATGAGGTCACAAAGAGTTGGACACGATTGAACAATTAACACTTTCACTTTATTTCTAGAAGTTCTATTTGGTTTCCTTTGAAATCTGCATAGTAATTACTCATATAGTTCTGCACCTTCATTATTTTTTTCTATGCCTTAAAAAACTCTAATCACTTAAAATATATTTTTTAGTACTTTTGATTATGCTTTTCTGATATTGAGTTCATGAGATACTAATTCTCTTTTTTTACATGTGTTTGCCTCCTGACTGATTTTCATGGTATTTTACTTCAGTGCAATTTATTGTTGTTATTATTTTGTGCTTATATCTTCATCAGAATTTTTTTATATGCCAGAACTTGTGGAAGCTCCCCTAATAGAATTCTTACATTTGCTACTTCAGGATATGCTGGGGGTTTTATTCTAATTTTTGATTTTAGAATTTCTTATACCAGTGAAGATGTAATTTTAGGTCATGTGCTCATGTCAAGGCTTGAGATTTGACATTTTTTACAGTTAGAACTGGACATGGAACAATGGACTGGTTCCAGATTGGGAAAGGAATATGTCAAGGCTTATGTCAATATACAAGTATATTGTCACCTTGCTTATTAACTTATATGGAGAGTACATCATGTGAAATGCTGGACTGGATGAAACATAAGCTGGAATCAAGATTGCCAGGAGAAATATCCATAACCTCAGATATGCAGATGACACCACCCTTATGGCAGAAAGCAAAGAGGAACTAAAGAGGCTTTTGATGAATGTGAAAGGGGAGAGTGAGAAAGATGGCTTAAAACTCAATGTTCAAAAAATGAAGATCATGGCATCCGGTCCCATCACTTCATGGCATATAGATGGGGAAAAAATAGAAACAGTGACTGACTTTATTTTCTTGGGCTCCAAAATCACTGCCTGTAGACTGCAGCCATGAAATTAAAATATGCTTACTTCTTGGAAGAAAAGCTATGACAAACCTAGACAGCATATTAAAAAGCAGAGACATTACTAACAAAGGTCAGTCTAGTCAAAGCTATGGTTTTTCTCGTAGTCATGTATAGATTTTAGAGTTGGACTATAAAGAAAGCTGAGTGCCAAAGAATTGATGCTTTTGAATTGTGGTGTCAAAGAAGACTCTTGAGAGTTCCTTGGACTGCAAGGAGCTCCAACCAGTCCATTCTAAAGGAAATCAGTCCTGAATATTCATTGCAAGGACTGATGCTGAAGCTGAAACTCCCTAACTTTCGCCACCTGATGCAAAGAACTGACTCATTGGAAAAGACCCTGGTGCTGGGAAAGATTGAAGGCAGGAGGAGAAGGGGATGACAGAGGATGAGACGGGTAGATAGTACCACTGACTCGATGGACATGAGCAAGCCCTGGGAGTTGGTGATGGACAGGGAAGTCTGGCCTCCTACAGTCCATGGGGTCACAAAGAGTCGGACATGACTGAGTGACTGAACTGAACTGAATTGATAGATGACTTTGCTTTCCACCTACGGTCATATGCAGCTGGCAAACATTCTTGTTCTTGGGTCAGCATGCAAAATATGTGTGTATATATATAAAATACTTCAAATCTCCCTATTCTTAATGAAAGGATCAGTAACATCTTTACCTCTTCTGGCTTTGGCCATAATTCATTGTTTCTAGTTCTCATGTGGATGGTAAAGTTCTACTCCATTGTCTTGAGGTCCGTACTACGTCTGAAACCCTGTGTCCTAACCTCTCCTAATCATCACCTGAGTCAGTTTTTTTTTTTTCCTGCCAATTTTCAGCTATCTTTGTTTTTCCCTGGCATCTGGGATTTCTTTCTTTCGTTTTTAATTTAAAATTCATCTGTGAATAAAAAATTCTTGGAAATTTTATTTAGCTTTGAGATGTATTTATGAATACAGGGTTTGTAGAGGCTACCATTTTGACTGAATTTTATGTGATTAGTATTTATATTAGTTTTCTCTGAATGCTGAAACAAATCACCACTAATTTAGTGATTAAAGCAACAGAAATTTAGTATCTTACATTTCTGTAGTTTAGAAGTCTAAAATGGATTTCACTGGGCTAAAATCAAGGTATTGGCAATATTGTGTTCCTTTGTATGTGTGTTCAGTTCAGTTCAGTCGCTCAGTTGTGTCCGACTCTTTGCGACCCCATGAACTGCAGCACGCCAGTCTTCCCTATCCATCACCAACTGCCAGAGTCTACCCATACCCATGTCCATTGAGTTGGTGATGCCATCCAACCATCTCATCCTCTGTCGTCCCCTGCTTCTCCTGCCCTCAATCTTTCCCAGCATCAGAGTCTTTTCAAATAAGCCAGCTCTTCGCATCAGGTATTGGAGTTTCAACTTCAACACCAGGACTGATCTCCTTTAGGATGGACTGGTTGGCTCTCCTTGCAGTCCTAGGGACTCTCAAGAGTCTTCTCCAACACATTTCAAAAGCATCAATTCTTCGGCACTCAGCTTTCTGTAGTCTAACTCTCACATCCATATATGACTACTGGAAAAACCATAGCCTCGACTAGATGGACCTTTGTGGACAAAGTAATGTCTCTGCTTTTTAATATGCTGTCTAGGTTGGTCATAACTTTTCTTCCAAGGAGTAAGTGTTTTTTAATTTCTTGGCTACAATCACCATCTGCAGGGATTTTAGAGCCGAGGAAAATAAAGTCAGCCACTGTTTCCACTGTTTCCCCATCTATTTGCCATGAAGTGATGGGACCAGATGCCATGATCTTTGTTTTCTGAATGTTGAGCTTTAAGCCAACTTTTTCACTCTCCTCTTTTACTCTCACCAAGAGGCTTTTTAGTTCCTCTTCACTTTTCTGCCATAAGGGTGGTGTCATCTGCATATCTGAAGTTATTGATATTTCTCCTGGTAATCTTGATTTCAGCTTGTTCTTCTTCCAGCCCAGCATTTCTCATGAGGTACTCTGCATATAAATTAAATAAGCAGGGTAACAATATACAGCCTTGACATACTCTTTTTCCTATTTGGAACCAGTCTGTTGTTCCATGTCCAGTTTTAACTGTGGCTTCCTGACCTGCATACAGATTTCTCAAGAGGCAGGTCGGGTGGTCTGATATTCCCATCTGCTTTAGAATTTTCCACAGTTTATTGTGATCCACACTGTCAAAGGTTTTGGCATAGTCAATAGAGCAGAAATAGATGTTTTTCTGGAACTCTCTTGCTTTTTTGATGATACGGCGGATGTTGGCAATTTGATCTCTGGTTCCTCTAAATATGTGTGTATATGTATATTTATTTTTTCCTCTGATTTTATCTTTCAGTTTTTAATGTCACTTTTGTAAATACTTGTTAGAATTCATTACTTTGGTTGTACTGCTATAGAAAGATCTTTAATTTCCTGATGAATAATTTCCTTTGAATTAATTTAATTCAGTTACATTAATTTCATTTTGTGTAGTTTTGCAAGTTTGTGAAGTTACATAAAACAATACTTCATCACATTTAAATACGGATCTACTTCTCAAAAGTTTACAAAATTAGAAATAGAATCAAATGGAAAACCTGATAAGGAAAGATCATTTAAATTTAATTTGGAAAAAACTTCCAGATTCTGATATTTTTCCCTTAAAAATTCCAAGGGCAGAGCTAAATATGTCCCGCTCCTCCTGTTATAGTATGCTAGTAAGCTGCTTCAGTCATGTCCAACTCTGTGCGACCCCACTGACTGTAGCCCGCCAGGCTCTTCTGTCCATAGAATTCTCCAGGGAAGAATACTTCAGTGGGTTGATGTGCCTTCCTCCTATTATAGTATAATTGAGTATATATCGCCCTGCTGGAACCTCAGACTCTACCCGTAGGTATTTTGGTAACTTTGTAGGTTCCTTTCGAGAATTCAGAATCTACTTGTTTGGATGGAAAATTAAGAAACTCAATTGACTTTCGTGTAGATTAACATTTTAATCGCTTTTGAAACTTCCTCAGTATGGGACTTCAATGTCATTATTCAAAATTTACCTCAAATTTAAAGGAACCTCTATCTATCTATCGATCTATCATTTTTCTCTTCTTTTTGGCATAGGCAGGCACCCTGACTGCTGCCCTTGCCTCATGCTGTGTGCTTGTCCTGGATCACCGGAGCCCGGACCTGGCCTTGTGTTTGGCAGGGGGCGCGCGAGGTCCCGGAGCTGTCCAGCAGTTCCCGGCTAAGTTCTCCCCTGCTCTCTCCGCGCAGGGGAAGCTCTCCAGCGCCCCGCCCCGGGCAGGGAACCTCTCCTCCGGAGCTCCCACGGCTTCCCAGGCTCGCCACCAGTCTCCGCCCGTTTCTCCCTACTAACAGCCCCACCGCGGGAGTCTAGCTGCCTTAGTAGTCTTCCTCCGCAAACCTCCGAGAGGGATTCCCCTCTCTAGTCCGCGGGGCTGCGCTTCCCTCCTTTGCCTAAAGGGCGGGCGAGCGCGTCTCCATCTAGCCTCGCCTTCTGCAGTTGGGTAGTCCTTTCTCTTTCTCCGTCTGTCTTTCTAGACACGCGCCCAAAATTGAGGGGTGAGAGCACAATGACCGCCCATCAACTTAGCACCTTGAAATAAGATCTTTCGATCCCGAAGGAGCTTAGCGTAGCCGGAATCGGCGAGAGAGGGAGAACGCGGCGGAGGCTGTCGCGACTCCGGGGTCCGCTGGACGGGGCTTGGGGACCGAGAAGCCCGCGTGGGAGAGGGACGCGGGGCGCCGGGCCTCGCCCTCGGACTCCCTCCCTTCTCCTCTCCCCGCCTCCCCGACCCGCCCCTCCCTCGCCGAGGAGCAGTCTCTCCTCCGCGCGTCTCCCGGCGCTCTCTCCATTGTCTCTGCCTTTACAACAGGTTCGGGCGGCGGGGAAGACGGGCGGGTGCGGGGCCGCCCCAGTCCGGGCTTTCTTGGGGCGGCCTCCTTTCCTCCGGGAGTGTGCTCCTTCGGCCGCTTTGATTCGGCTCAAGAGCTAATTTCCCCGCGGAGCAGCCCCCGGCGAGGCCGACCCCTCCCTTCGGGCCCCGTCCCAACCCGCGCCTGCCTCCTGGGCTCTGCGTGTGGGAATGATGTGCGCATTGGAGGGTCTAAGTTCTTCACGTGCCTGGGGGGGTCCTCCCTTTTTTTTCTTAGCAACCAAATCGTACTAATCTTACTAATCAGTAAATCCAAGCCAGTGGCAGGAAAGACAAGCGATTTTTTTTTTTTTCCCGCTTGATTCCGAGAATCTCTTCGGTTTTTATTTTTAAAGAGGGAGACGATGGACTGAGCAGATCGGCACCATGGAGTCTCGGGTCTTACTGAGAACCTTCTGTTTGCTCTTCGGTCTCGGAGCAGGTGAGTGGCCGCAGAGCTGGGGTGGGAGAAGGGATGGCTCCCACCTCGGGGCAGCCCCAGCTGCCCGGGGAAGCCTCGCTTTCCCTCCACCTGAAGTAGGTCTGGGGTGGGAAGCTTGGAGTCGGGGGTGGGTTTGGATTTGGATTTTTTTTTTTTTAAATCCCTGTGCTTGTCTTGGAGACCGCAGGGCGGGTCACACCCCAAGTCTAGGGTCTGAGGGCCGAGGGGAACTTTGCCCCGAGCAGGGTTTAAAGTAGGTCACGGAAATGGGACTGGGTGCTCCGCTGTTTGAAGCTGGACTGCTGATCTCAGGTAAGGCTCTCCGCGGTGGCGGAGGGAGTCGCCTCTCTTCGTCAGTTTCCAATGTTGTCTCCAAGACGCGGTTCTTTGCTGCCCTAAAAGAAGAGGCTTGTATTCTGATGGAGCTTTTTCTTTCTTTTCTTCTCCCTTCCCCACTCCCACCAGTTTGGGGTCTTGGTGTAGACCCCTCCCTGCAGATTGACGTCTTAACGGAGTTAGAACTTGGGGAGTCCACGACCGGAGTGCGCCAGGTCCCCGGGCTGCACAATGGGACGAAAGCCTTTCTCTTTCAAGGTATGAGGAGCGTGCTCAGTCCCCAGCGCGGTTTCAGTTCGGATAACCGCGGGAGGAGCTGGCTTGGCCGCTGCTCCTAACTTCTGCTCTGCCTCATGGATGACAGTATCTGAGCGGAGACGAGGAGGGGTCAGTGGGAAATACACATATCTTCCACCTCTTTTTAAGTGGCTTGTTTCTCTCTTCTCCCGCCCCCTCCTTTTCCTTACTTTGTACTCTTGCCAGTCTAATAGATAGTTCCTTTAATTACTGTGCAGAAACTCCGATGGCAGATGGTTGATTCTGGAGTCTGGGGAACAATGAATTATAGCAAACACCTCATCTGGGTGAAATTGATTCAGGTAGGAAATAGGGTAGCTTAATCTTAGTTAAGACATTGCTCTCTGAAAGTTTCAGGTACATTGGTGCTCAGTTGTGGACGAATTTCTTTATGTGGGTAGCTTTGTGGGAAAATTAAATCTTTCAACAGTTTTAAGCACTGTATGTCACAAACAATATATTTAAGATTCCTCATTGAAAGATAATGATTCTTCTCCATCGATAACAAGAGAAAAGAAATAATATTCTCTTATTCTTTGTCTCTCTGTTAATTGTGTACTTAGGATTTTAAAACGTTTTTGTTGAAGTCAATGGACTGGCTATGCACGTGTCTGCATTTAAATTTACCCGTGTTAGGTAGTCAGAAGCAAACTCCAATGAATCAAGCCTTCAGCGTTGATTCACCAACACTTTTGAAGGTTTCTTGGTTTGTGGGGAGATGCTGTAACATGAGTATTCTAAAAGATAAACACATACAGAAAGAGTAGTTTCCCATATGGTGAAGTACAGATGAAGGTAAAAGATAAATGGAATTTGGTTTAACATATTTGATGGACTGACTAAAGCATCTTCTCCCCACCCCCCACCCCCCCCCCCCAGATTTTTCTTTTGTGATTTTGGTGCTGTGCCTTCAAAAACATGGCAACTCATAATTAATAAAGAGTTGGATATGCAAAATAAAACTTCTTCAGCAAATTACCACCAAGAAATAGGCATAAAATAAAACTTGAGTGTTGTTGTAGAGGTGTTGTTGCTCAGTATAGCCAGTATGTGTCACCATGGACAGTAACACCAAAGCTTACAGTTGGGAAGGGAGAAAACTGACCCATGTTGCATTTATTTAAAACAAGTTTACTCTTACAATATGTTAAATGTAATTTTCTCTTTTAATTATGGTGCACCCACTAAATGTTTTTATTATGACAGATATTTGTGATGATATTTTATTTACTTAAAAGTCTTTTTTTTTTTTTTTTTGGTGGGGAGTGTGTGTGTGACTTTGATATGAACCCTTTACAAACAGTGACCAAATCTAATAAAGGAAATAAGATTAGACTGTCAGCAAAATTCACAGAGTGGAATAAAGATGTTATTAGGGTTAAACTCCTGTTTTTTCTCTTTTTTCTCCCCCCACCTTTTTTTTCCAATCTCTGATTTTTCAGTCCCTGTGAACTGGAAACAAAATTATTTCAGGACTGCCAAATTGAGTAACGGAAGCTAAAGCGTCTGATAAATAAATGGCATTGAAGTGTCCTTAAAATTTCCAAAGGTCCTTTGAATTATATTGGTGTTCTTCTTGGCTTTCTCTGGAGAGTGTCTGAGCTGTCACAAATAGAAACCTTCAGGACTGTGCATTTTATGTTCTAATGCTAGACAATTTCTCAGAAATAGTAAGAAGGCACCAATATCTTTTTCTGGTTAATTTAAAAAAGAAATGTTATATGGCAAAACCAATACAGTATTGAAAAGTACAATAAAGTAAAAATAAAAATTTAATAAAAATAAAAATAAAAATAAAAATAAAAAAGAAATGTTAAAAAAATAAAAAAGAAATGTTTAGTATTCATTTTTATTTAAATTGTCAGTTGTTCAAGATAGGCATTGTGTTGCAAATGAGTTGCCCATAGTTACTATGTATCAGTGCAAACTGATGAGCTGCTTTTGTTTCTGTGTTGGTACCAAGACCAATATTTAGAAAGATTAAATGCCCAAGAAGCAAGGTTTTAAGAGATTTGGAGATGCAAAGTTTTATTTCTTGTCTAATTATCAACCTTATTTCATATAGCCAATCAATCAGCAAGTTGTTACTATTGGATGGGGACTTCCCAGGTGGCACAGTGGTAAAGGATCCGCCTGCTAAGGGTTTGATCCCTGGGCCGGGAAGATCTCCTGGAATGGGAAATGGCAACCCACTCCAGTATATTTGCCCAGACAGTTCCACAGACAGAGGAGTCTGGCAGGCTACAGGCCATGAGGTTGCAAAGAGTCTGACAGAACTGAGTGAGTGAGGTTGCACACATGCCCGTGTTCTCAGTAGGCTTATGTTACTAATATGTTTATTATGCTCTAATGATTTCTCTTATTCTCAGATTGAGCATTTAAAATTGACAGCAGGCGGGTGTTTGAGCCTGCTTGATAGTTCTGTATTGCCTTGGAAAGTTCTGTTCTCTGCAGTTAGAATGTGGAAACTGTTGTTAAGAAGTCAGTTCTGACTCCTGTTGCTTCAGTGGGATTTCATGAGTTTTAGAAAGACAAAAGCTTTCAGCCTCTAAAGACTTTATGGATTTGTTTTATAGTGAATTGAGGGTGCTGCAGATATTTTTGTATAGTTTGTAAAATGTCATAGCAGGAATAGTAACACATTACAAAACCTGTGAGATGCGCTCAGATTTCACGTAAACCTAGCAGTTAAGTTAGTTTGTGCTGTCAGATATGTTTTAAATAGATGGGAGAGATTTTTGAACCATCAGTTTTCTTCTGCAGTCATACTGTCTTTTGTCTCTTAGAAAGAAATCTCAGCATATAATTTCCCAATGACTTTCGCTTACTTAATATTTTGGTTACTTCATTCTTCTCTTTATTGGTTTTTAAGATGCTTGTAATTTGGTACTTTTCAAATCTAAATGCTTTTTGGTAAATTATCATGCAACTTATTATATATATAACAAAACAAAGAGAAATGTGTTTTAAAGTTATATCTGATCTTTATACAAAAGTTGTTTTGTTGTTGAAATTTGGTCTATAATTGTTTTGGAAATTGAAGTAATAAGATACTAAATTATGTCATGCATTGATACATGTGGCTTTTGATCTGTGCCAGTGATAATAATTTTCAAAAGAAACAGGTGAACAGGCAACAATTTGGAATTTGTATCAAGATCTTCCTTGTATTTCTAGCTGTAATCTGACTAAGCCACAAAAATATACTTATGTTTTTAACAAATGGAGGACTGGATGCTGAAGAATTCTGAAATGTTGAGGACTAGTACAATTATAAATAAAATTCTACCAACCTTGTTTAGAGTTGAGGGAATATGATTTTAGATCTTTGGTTTTAACATTTGCCCTGGCTGTGTTCCCAAACTAGATCATTTCCTCTTTGGTTTAATAAAATTTCTTCTGGGGTGTCCACAGATTTTTATAATACCATTAATCTCCACAAAATAAGTAGATAAGATAAAAGCATATTTCCCCCCTGCTTTGGTAATTTGAAAATAATTTTTTTAGTAATTATTTTTAAAGAACTTTAATATTTTGAAGGAAAAAAGTATCCCCAAGTCTATCCTGATGACAGTATTTGAAAATAAGAATGAAATTGGACATTTGGTGGT
Organism: Capricornis sumatraensis; assembly: GCF_032405125.1. NCBI lineage: Eukaryota > Metazoa > Chordata > Mammalia > Artiodactyla > Bovidae > Capricornis > Capricornis sumatraensis. The sequence continues at coordinate 80,067,628 of NC_091072.1, forward strand.
GGGTCATTGGCTTGATGAGGTGGTAGCAACTGCATAAGGAAAGTGAGTGGCAGTGAATATTTGTCTTCAGTAAATATCTGACCTGTCAGAGAGTATCTGTGGACTTAGAGACAGTGATCATTGGTGCTCCATTAGAACAGAATAGCACAGTGACTGAGAGACCAGTCACATGTGACTAAGGGCTAAGTGACTAGGCTTAAAAACCAGATAGAACAAATGGAATTCCATTATTTGTGTTTCTCTCATAAAGTTAATTTCTATGAGCTTCAGTACCCTCAGTTATAAAATTAATGTTGTTATGAAGAATTTTGTGTGCAGTTACTGTTCTGCTAGGTATTAGGCATATAATAAATGAAGTTAGAACTTTCATAATGCCTTCAAAGTAGTCATTAAACAAACAATTACACAGATAATAATTTAATCACTATTAAGATAAATGATATGAAGAAAAACTAAGGATGTAAGAGAATCTACATCTTGTTTAGGGAGTTTCAGGATCAGGGAAGCTCTTTGAAGAAGAATTACTTAAGCTGATAGCCAAAGGATACCTAAGAGTAGTCTGGGGAAGAGGAGCTGTGGGGATTCAGAAAGAAAGACTAACATGGGCAAAGGAGATAGCATGAGCAAAGATCTTTTCCTTGAATGAGCATAGTGTATTTGAGAAAACAGAAGAAACCCAGAGTGGTGGAAACCTAAGCATTGTGATATGAAATGAAGCTAATGAAGACAGCATGGATCAGGTTACACGGTACATCATATTCATATAAAAGAATTGAAAGTTTATCATTATGCAATATATATTGTGGCAGGGTTAATAATAGTCCCTCAGAGATGTTCATATCCTAGGAACCTGATTATATCTTGTGTTATTTGTCAAAGGGGAATTAAGGTTGCAAGTCAGCTGCCCTTAAGATAAGGAACTTTTCTTGGATGATCTAGGTAGACCTTGTGCAATCACAAAGGTCCTTTAAATGTGAAAGCAGAAGCTAAAATAGCCAGTGTTAGAGTGAGGCAAAGAATGACTAGACCTGGACATTGCTGGCTTCGAAGATAAAAATGGGCCACGAGCAAAGGAATGTGGGCAGTCTCCAGAATTTGGAAAATGTAAGAAAACAGATTTTCATTCAGTGTGTCCAGAAGGAATACAGCACAGCTGACGCCTTGATGTTAGCCCAGTAAGATTCCATTTATACTTCTGACCTCCAGAAATGTGAGATAATGAATTGGTGTTGATTTAAGCCACTAAGTTTGTGGTGATTTCTACAGCAGCAATAGGAAACTAACACAGGTTTTGATAAATGGAAGTGGGAGATCTATAAGAAGTAAAACCGTAGAAGTGGCTTTGAAATTGTGCAATAGGCACACGCTGGAAGAATTTTGAGAAGCATGATAGAAAAAAAGGCTAGATTCCTTTTAATAGATTGTTAGTAGAAATAGGGATGTTGGTGGTTCTACTAGTGAGGACTCAGAAAAAGATGGAAGAACATGGTAGAGAAAACCCACATCATCTCAGAGGATACCTGAACTGTCATGAACAGATTATTTGTAGAGATATGGGCAATAAAGGCAGTGCTAGTGAGGGCTCAGAAATCAGGAACATGTTACTGGAAACTAGAGGAAAGGATATCCTTGTTAGATAGTGGCAGAAAACTGAGTTGAATTCTGCTCTACTGTTATGTGAAAAGTCAAACTTGTAAACATGAATTTAGATATTTAGCTGAGATAATATATATGCAGAGGTGCAGCCTGGCTTTTTCTTGCTGCTTATAGTAAAATGTGAAAGGAGAAAGATAGATTGAGGGAAGAACTGTTAAGCAAAAAGGAACCAGAACTTTACATTTGAGAAATTTGTAGCCTATTCAGATTGCAAAATATGCTGAAATTAGGAGATTTGCTGGCAGGAAAGCCTCTTTTGGAAAGAAAGCTGATAGTGTGACCTAAAAACATCTTGGTAGTGCCTCAGAAGTAAAGCCAAAGTATTCAGTTCCAAAGAGGGCTCTTTAAAGAAATTGAACATGTGACATGAATTCCCTCATACATCTCAGTGGTAGCCCATAATAGAGATAAATCTATCCAAGAGGTGTTTGTGCAGGAACCTCTTTCTGTTGGAATAAATCTCAATGACATATATGGGAAATGCACAAGGTTCTTAAGAAGATCATACCAGCAATAACACTTCTGGCCTGAATGGGGAAGTGAGAGGATTTAATGAAAGAAGGTTGTTGGACCCCCTGAATTCTACAACTAAGATACAGGCTGATTAAACTGCTCAGCTGTAAACATGTGCTACCTTTCGTGGGCAGAACTGAGACCCCAAAGACAAAACTTATAGCCCAGTGGATTATTCTCAGACCTTGAAACCAGATGCAGTTTACTTGGCTGGATTTCAAAATTGCATGGGTCTCATGTCTAAATTTTTTAACTTGCATTTTCTCCCTTTTTGAATGGGAGTGTCAATAACTGTTATCCCCTTTCTATCTCACCATTGAATTTTGGGAGGAGATAACTTGTTTCTTTAGTTTCACAGTTTCACAGATGATAGGAATTGTGTCTCAGGATGGATAATATCCAAAGCCTCATTTTTACCTGATTTAGATGGTGAGATTTGGAGCTTTCGAATTGGTAAGATTTAGACCAGATTTTAAACTTTGAGTTGATATTCTAAAGGCTTGCCTGAGTCTTTTGGGGGTTTGGGATAAGTAAATGCGGTTTCATTAGGGATGGACAGGTTGTCCATCTAAAGGACAGCTTGTGGTAGGCTGGATAATGATCCTCCAACTGTCTATGTACTAGATCCTTAGAACATGTGAATATGTTATGTTACATGGAGGGATTAAGGTTGGCAAAGGAATTAAGGTTCATAATCAGTGGACTTTAAGATATGGGCATTTTCCTGGGTTATCTGGGTGAGCCTCATGTAATCACTCAGGGGGTTGCCCACCGGGTCCTGGAGGGGGTTCCCACCACGACAGTACGCTGGGCCATGGCCATGGAGGAGGGATGTAGAAGAGTCGGTGTGGTGCAATGGGAGAAAGACTCGATTGACCATTGCTGACTCTGAAGTTGGAATGTGGTCCTAAGCCGAGGAACGTGGGCAGTTTCTAGAAGCTACAAAAAGCAAGGAAATGGATTATCCCCTAGAACCTCCAGGAGGAACATAGCCTCACAGACACCTCGGTTTTAGCCTAGTGAGATTCATTTTGGACTTCTGAACCTCTAAAACTGTGAGGTAATAAATTTTCATTGATTTAGCCATGAGATTTGTGGGGATTTGTTACAGCAGCAATAGGAAAGTGATGTATATGTTAAACATTTATTTTGTAACTGAATTAAACTTTCTTTTGAGCCTGTCTTGAACTGTGCATGAGAATATATTTGTGCAATGACTGGAAATTTGAAGTAGCCAGTTAAAGTTAACTTAGTCGTTTGGGACTTAAAAGTGTAAGTATAAAGTCAGAGTCTTTATACTAAATTATTAGTCTTTAAGGGATTCTCTCCATCACTTAATTATGAGTTCATTCTCAACAAACAGTAAAATCAAGTGATGTTTTTTTTTTTTTTTTTGTATTTCTTTTTCAAAAATATATCCTTCCTCCCCACAACAGGTCAATCCAGAGGTTGAGAGGGAAAATAGAAAGCATGCCTATTTTGGAAGTAGAATGGATAGCACTTAGCATGGTGTTTGGCACCCTGTGAGTGTGGTCCTCAGAACTACGGACTACAAGAATAACTAGAGTTTTCCTATTGAAAGTGCCAGGGATCTCTGTAGGATGCTAACTTGGGAGGAGCTGGAGCAATCTTGACAGACTTTGACAGGTGAATGATCTTTTCTTTTTTTTTTAGCTGAGCCAGAATCCCCATGGCAGAGGAGCCTGGTGCGCTATAGTCCATGGGGTTGCAGAGAGTTGGACACAACTAAGCAACTAAGCACACACACGGCTTATGGGATCCTAGTTCCCTGACCAGGGATTGATCCTATGCCCCTGCAATGGAAGCATGGAGTCCTAACCATTGGACCACCAGGGTTGTGGCGTGAATCTTCAAAAATAGCTGAAGTGAAGGGCATTTCTTTGGCTTTATTCCGTCTCCCACTGGCTCCTTCACCTCATGCTGGTTCCAGACCCCATTCTTGCAGACACTTATTTTTGGGGGGTGATTTTCTGTCTGTAATTCAAATAATTATCTGTCAACATGGTAACTGATAACTTAGGTAATAGATATTAAGGCCTTATTAAGGTGTGATATGTCTCCTATTGATTTTCAACTTAATTGATTCATTAATTCAACTTAACAAATATTTATTTCACTGCTACTATGTATAAAGAAGCCATAAAGTGTATTAGAGGAAGAAAGATGTCTACATGAGTCAGTGCAGGAGGCAGAGTAGGAACTAAAACTTAATTGTAAATAGTGAAAAGAAAATTTGGAACCGTAGCGTAAAGAGGGTAGAGCTCTGAAAATTATTTGTCCTAGTCTATTGTTGATGAAATGTAGATAATCATTTAACTATGAGCCAATTATAAGAACAAATAGAATAAAGCCAAGTATTGGGGTTTTGTGTGTTTTGTTTGTTTGCTTATTTTTGCAAAAATACCTAAGGACTGTCTCTTAACCTTCTCATGAGAAATCTTTCAGTTTGAGGTATTTATTATGTTGGTCAAATTTTTATTTTTCATGTTAAAAATTTATCTGTCTGTGTCAGATCATCAAAAGCTAGTGCCTTTGAGTCATGTAAGCATTTCTCTTACATTGTTTTTACTGACTTTATGAAACTTTTCAACTTTTGCTAGGCTTCCGTTTAGAATTGACATGGAAGAGAGAGATGCCAATCATATGTGGAAACATTTTATAAGCAAATAGTTTATTGGGGGATATTTTTGTTATGGTAACTTTTGTGTTGCATTTATTGAAACTCATTGGTGGACTATCGTAATGAGAAAGAAGTAGCGAGAGAGCTGATGGGAAGAAAAGCACTGCTTTTCCCTTTCTCCTTAAGGCTGCTGCCAGGAGCTGGACATGGGCACTTGGACAAGTATTTGCTGAGATGTTCTTGACGGGAACCCTCCTGACAGTCTTCATTCTGGGAAGGGATAGGGAGCCCAGACAACCACGTGCCTCTCCCTTCAAAGGAAAAATGTGGAAGGAAGACAACAAGTCAGTGCTCAGAAGGTCACACTTTGCTTGTCTAGCAAAGGGAAGAAACTATGGAGGCAATTCCAAGTTCATATTGATATGCCATAGCAGTTTCTAGTAGTCAGGAACATAGACTCCAGAGCTAGATATCGCAAGGGCAAATCTTGGTTCCTGTGTTGCTAGTGTGAACTTTAACTTGCTACTTATCTCTACTTCCGTTGAGATAATGACGGTACTATTTCTTAGAGTTGATGTGTAAATTATATCAATAAATATACGTAATTTATTTGGTAATGCATGGCATTTACCAAACATTCAATACTCATATATTGTTTTTATTTTGGAATCAGCTTAGCAGCAGGTCAGTCTCCCTTGGATTGTTTTAGGGGCTGCCTGGTAGGAAAGCTGGGTTTTGTGGAGAAACTAAGGTAAGGTGACTTGCCGTGTGATGTGGGGATGAAGGTGAAGGTAAACTGGAGTCGGGGAGAAACTGGCCCTGCAGCAGCTCCTGTTCTGTTTTTTCTGTCTGGGCTTTATTGGGGTGAAGAGGACATGCTGATTTGGGTAGAGAGAGATGGAAACAATGGGTCCGTTTGTAGAGGAAGGAGTATAATCTGCCCTGTTGTACACTTTTCAGAAGTCGGGGTGGGGCATAGAGTAAATCAACAAAAGATTCAGAATATAGTTCCTCTATAGTCACCGCAACACACATTGCTTTTTAAGTGTGTTAAAAGTCTAGCTTAGATTTTGAGTCTCATATATACAGAGGATGAGATGGTTGGATGGCATCATTGACGCGATGGACATGAGTTTGAGTAGGCTCAGGAGTTGGTGATGGACAGGGAAGCCTGGCATGCTGCAGTCCATAGGGTTGCAAAGAGTTGGACACGACTGAGTGACTGACCTGAACTGAACTGAGTCGTATATAGATTTTGAGTCACAACCCATTTTTTTTTTGCCTGTCTCTGTCTGGGTAACCTTGTCCTTCCTTGGCAAAGTACAGATTTGGTCTGTTGGTGGGAGCTGGTGATAGAGGGTAAGATTCTGTGGAACCTTGAATGGTGGTTGCAGGGCCAGTGTAATGTGGGCAAGACCCTTGGGTGGCCCTGCGGGTCCTTTATGGATTAGAGTCACTTTTCCTACATTTCCTGCTACATCTTTGACTTCTCTTGAACATATCTTACTGGAATGATTGTTTCTCCCCATAGCCTCTCTGCTAATTTTCATTCCAGTGTCACTGGGACTCTGATCTTAAGTAATTTACTGTCTTGTTTCCCTACTGAGACAATAAGTTCCCCAGGAAAAGGATCATGCCCTATAGTTTTCCTGGTCACTAACAACTCTGCCAGTTCCCTTCCCTGGATGGTTCTTTCTCTTTCTTTTTTCCTGGTGAACTTTTATATATTTTTCAGGACTCGGCTAAGCTACTAACCTTTCCTTTGGTGAAACTGTTGTTTCTTCTGTGCCGTCTTAGCTTTCTCTACTAAAACAACCACCTCACTGTATTATAGCCAGGTATTTTTCTTAATATAAAAACTCGGACCACTTCTATTTTCCTTGCTGCTACTTCCCGGGTCCACACCATTGCCTTCTCTCACCTGGATGATTGTAGTAGCCTCCTAAGTGGTCTTCCTGTTTACACTCTTGCTTCCTCTCAGTGTGTTTTCAGCATAGTTGCTAGAATGATCCTTTCAGAACATAGTTCACATCACGTCACTGCTTTGCTCCAAACATTTAATAGTTCTCCACTTCAGTCAAAGGTAAAGTTCTTATTATGCCCTGCAAAGACCTACATGAACACTCCTGCCCTGCCCTGTTACTCTCTGGCCTGCTGTTCTCCCCCCTTGCTCTTGGCCTTAACTCTACTGGCCTCCTTGATGTTCCTTAAACAGGCCCGGCACTCTCGTGGCTCAGGGCCTTTGCACTGGCTGTTTATTCTGCCCGGAATCCTCCTCTCCCAGATATCTAAATGTTTTCCCCCTTGTTTCAAATATTTTATCAACTATCAATTTGTTAATAAGGCCTACTCTGAATGCTGAGTAAACTTTCAACTTGTCTTCTACCCCACAAGTATTCTTGATATACTTTAGTCTGATCTGTTAGTTTTTATAACATTTATCATCTAGAATCATGAGTAATTCAATTATCATATTAGTTGTTTATTCTCCCTCTTCCCTCTAAAGAGTAAGCTTCCTAAGAGCTGGGCTTTGGGAATATTTTATTCACTAGTAGATCAGTCAAGTGTCTACCATATAGTAGGAACTCCATAAATAATTGTCACATGAATCTCCTTGCTGACTAGTCTGCGATCTCCTGAGGCTTGGAACTCTACCTCATTCCTTCTTGTGGCCTCATGGTCTATTGTGGTGGCAAATACAATGTGCTCAGTAAACCATCAGTAAGTGAATATTTGTAGTGTTGAACTGAGTCCATTTGGTCATGACAGATCTGGTTGTTTTTGTGTGATGTTTTCTGTTTTATATTTATGTAACTTTAAAGAAGGCTGAAGAGCTCTTCTACTAAATCAAAACACTTCTATTCTCCAGTCATAAGAAAAGGCAAGAGGTTTGAGATGAATTGAAAAAGCGAGTTCTCCTTAACTTAGTCTCTGAATTATTCTGAGATGGCTCTTCTCCACCCCAAGATGAAGCGTGCCACAGGGAAAACAGCAGCATGGTGAGGAACCTGAACGTCATGAATACTTCTTGACAATGAGAGTTTACAATTTTAGTTCAATATGTTGTGAATTCACCGTTTAGCAGAGACACTCATATTCATAGGAACGCACTAAGGAAGATTTCCAAGACAGGACTGATTTGGGCTGTCTGTGCTGTGGTGCTTCTCCACTGCTGTAAATGAACCAAACTGGAGTCCTGCCCAGAGGACAGCAACCAGAGAGCTGAGAGGTTTGGAAACCATGGCAGATGAGGAACAGATGAAAGAACCTGGGAATTTTAGCCTGGAGAATAAAAGACTGTAGGTGTGACCCTGTATTTTAGATATTTGAAGGGTCGTCATGTAAGGGAGGACTTAGATTTATTTTGTGCTGTTCTGGAGCAAAATTTTAGCCTGGAGAATAAAAGACAGTGTACATATGACCTATGTTTTAGATATTTGAAGACTAGTCATATATGGGAGATCTGAGATTTATTTTGTACTGTTCCAGAACAGTGATTCTTAAGCATTAGTCTGATGATCAATGGTTAATTAATTACCTTGTTAGAAATATTCTCAGACCTTCCTAAACCAAGTTTGTATCTCTGGGGTTGAATCCTAGGAATCTACATTTTCAAAAAGCTTCCTGTGATTCTAATGTTCAGCCAAATTTGTGAACCATTGTCTAAGCTGTCTAGTAGAGCAGACACTGGCCACTTGTGGCTCATAAGTATTTGAAATGTGCCTGATACAGACTGAGATGCAGTGGAAGTATCAAAATATACTTGGAGTTCTGAAGGCAATCTATAAAATTGCAATATTTTAATATTGATTATATGTTGAAATGATATTTTGATTATTATGTTATTAAAATTAAAATGATGTGTTTCTTTTACATTTTTAGTGCAGCTATAAAAACAAATTTATTTATGTGACTCACATTTGTGGCTCTCATACTTCTTATACTGGGGAGAACTGTTATAGAGGACAAAACTAGGATCTGCAAAGAAAGTTAGGAAGAGACAAATTTTGAGTTGACATAAGGAAAGCATTTTCAACATATAAATTCAAAAATTAAGAGACTTATTTTAAGCAATATTTGTCCATCGATGATCCATTCATTCATCCAATAAACATGCTTCTAATAATATTCAAATAGAGATTAAATGACCTGTATCAAGGAAAATATTTCAATGGGGGAGGGGTGGGGATTAGGCTAAATGATTTCTAATGTTACTTTGGTTCCAAATGAATGTGAATTATTGTCTTTTCTCTGTTAATTAACTTTTCTTTTTATTGTAAGCACGGGTATCCAGGACATCTTCTTTTTCATCTCTCTGACAATATGTGGCTCTCTCTTCAAAACAGTTCCCTTTTAAAAAGCATCTTGGATTGTTCTAATACTCTGAAGTTTGCTATCTTGTCATTGACTACTGTGTTCTGCATTGTGTATCTCTTTTATAAATATTCCTTCTTTTTAAAAATTGAAATATAGTTGATTTCAATGCTGTGTTAATTCTGCTATACATCTAAGTGATTCAGTTAAGCATATGTACATTCTTTTAATATTCCTGCCATTATGGTTTATCACAAGGTATGGAATATAGTTCCCTGTGTTATACAGTAGGACCTTGTTTGTCCATTCTGTGTATAATGGCTTGTGTCTGCTAACCCCAGAATCCCAGTCCACTCCTCCTTCCTCCCCCCTGCCCTGCCACCCTTTGAGTCTGTTCTTTACGCCTTTGAGTCTGTTTCTGTTTCATAGATGGGTTCATTTGTGTCATATAAATATTCTTTCTTAATAAAGTGGTCCACTTTAGTTCTTCCATACATGGTGTTTAGTTTTTAATCTTTTTGCTTGTCTATTTAAATGGAGAATCCCCTAGGCAAACAGTATGTCTAATTCTATGTTCTTATAGTTTAACACATTGTACTGATGGACCATTAAATGTCCCAGAAAAAGTGCCAAATAGATTAAGTATTTCAGAGCAGAACATAACCTATATTTTTAGAACTAATTTAAATTTCTGGCAGTAATTGGTAGCTGAACATCCTCATTTTGAGTTGTGTGTGTTGACATATACTTGTAACAGAGCAGAGTTCTTCCTGGAGACTGACAGATTGTTTTTTTTTTTAAAAAAAAGGCACGTAAAAATGGTTGCTGTGTGCTACCAATGAGAGGCAGTACTCCTAGTAACTGAATGTTAAACCTGGATGTTTCCTGTGAGCCTGTCGATTTTGGAGGCGGACATGTCATTCACTGATATGCTTTGTTATTTCTTTCTACGTTTCATGAAATTGCTAGTTATACTATAAATACAGATTTATTTAAGTGTATGACTAATCCTGAGAAGCAGCTTATTTTATGGTACTATCATTCATATATTTGTTCTTCCTTCTGAGACATTTTCAAAAGTTGGGTTAATATATATTAATGTTACTGCTTTTGTTTATACTGCCTATCCTCTGATGTTGAGTGAATTTATATAGGATATTTAGTAGAAAATTCAAACATCTCAGAAAAGCACTGTGACTCTAGGCTTTCTGATTTTGCCTTTTAAGAGAAAACAGATTTTTCTTACAGGAGAAGAAACATCATACTTCCAAGTAAAAGGGAAATATGCTTTAAGATGTCTCAAAAGTGGAATTGTTTAATCCAAATTTGAGACCAAAGAATGCACACTTGGGGTTGTCGGGGGTTTTAGGACACTTTTGTTTTATTATTATTCTAAAAGAAAACACACAGACATGACTTTACCAAATTTCTTTAACTTAAAATTCAAGGTTCAGAAATTGGAACTCATTTTAATTGGACTTTTAACATTTCAAACTCAAATGTAATTTGCCTTTACCATAACCCGTACCAAATCCTTCTTGAAGTCCATCACTAATTTCTATGATGAACAATAATCCTGAAAAGATAGGACGTTGTTTTAAATTATGATTATCATAGGCAATTATGGGTTAAAATTAAGAAATATTTGAGGCTGAAATGAATTGGTGATAAGCACTTGAGTTGAAGATGACGTATGGGAATTTCTGAAAAATCAAGCCTATAAAGGGGACAAAAACACAGAATAGATGTGTATTTATTGCCACTCACCTTGAAAACACTGACTATGATGCAGAGGTCAATTTTTTTTCAAGTTGCTGCAAAAATTTCATTATCCTTATCATAGGCACCTCTCTACAACAAAGTATCTCATAGTCCATTTCATCCCTTTGCTGCTGTGGGTACACTTTTAATAACTGAGTTCCATTTCTGGCGAAAATAGTGTAATTTGAATTGTTCTTTGATAACACACATCCAAATTAGAATATGTTTCAGAGACTAATGGAAAAAAATGAGTGTTGACTCTGTGAATCATTGACCAAGCAGGAAACTGTTGAGTGGGAGAGAACCTACCTATTTAATGACGATTACTTTTTGTTATTTTGGTCAGCAAATTAGTGAAGTTCGAGGGCAAAGTTGGGAAAAGGCCAGATATTTTGTGGAAAGTTGCAGGCTCAGTCTTGTTTCTAAAACTTTCTGAGATTGATGTTAATTAATTTCACAGGCATCAGACAAGTAAAAGTCGGATTTTAGGTAAACACTCACCCTCTGAGCTGCCTCATAAAGAAACTGGAGACAGTGTTTAAATTGTAGCCATATGTATGTAACAAAGCTTTTCTCTTGTGGGAAAAACAGAAAAGAGGGGCAAATACAGTTCTAACTCTAAAATTTTTAGACTTTCTGAAGTTGTATAACTGTACAACAAATATATAATACTGGGAGATATCAGAGGCTTCATTTTCTGTCCACGGTATCTTAGAAGAGGTAGGTAAGGAAAATAAAATTTGCTGTTTTTCTCCAACAGTGTGTATTGAGATGTGACTCCACAGAAGGAAACGTTTGTATTGTTAAACTGAGGTACTGCATTTCAGGTTCAAGTCTTTCTATTAAAAAAAAAAAGAGTAAATCAAATGCTTTGTTGATACTGATGACCATTGGACAGTGACTGCATTTAGGTTCTAGTGGATTAAATGGAGAGGATTCATAAAATAAGTCCATAAAAATATGAGAGAGGACAATGGGAAGTCTTCATTCTTGTGGCAGAGGGACTTATTTTTAATTACAGACAGTAGAATGGAGTGAAAGCAAAGATCAAATGTTTTTGAAGGGCAAAATCCGTCTTTGTGGCATTGTACGCATTGAAGAAGAATAAGATATGGCGACGACGCACAAACAGATTCAGCTGTCAGTATGTGATGCATGAAAAGACCTGGGTAGTGCTGGCTCTGGAACTGGGTCTCATTGGCACATTATGCTGCCAACATTTGGAACTGGAATAGTCCATCTTGCACATGGCATATCCTCCCTCTGTAGGAGGGCTGGGTTTATGATAAATGTTAGTCAGCCACTATTCCATCCTCCAGAGAGACCCATGAAATCATTTTGCATTTTGATTTTAAAAGCACTGTATCTTTGGAACTGTAGTTTAATTCTGTCTATAGCTATGTGCTTGCTAAGTCGCTTTAGTTGGGTCTGACTCTGCGACCCCGTAGACTGTAGCCTGCCAGGCTCCTTGGTCCATGGGATTCTCCAGGCAAGAATACTGGAGTGGGCTGCTGTTTCCTCCTCCGACCTATAGTTATCAGTTCAGTTCAGTCACTCAGTCGTGTCTCATGCTTTGCGACCCCATGAACCACAGCATGCCAGGCCTCCCTGTCCATCACCAACTCACAGAGTCCACCCAAACCCACGTCCATTGAGTCGGTGATGCCATCCAACCATCTAATCCTCTGTTATCCCCTTCTCCTCCTGCCCTCAATCTTTCCCAGCATCACGGTCTTTTTAAATGAGTCAGTTCTTCCCATCAGGTGGCCAAAGTATTGGAGTCTCAGCTTCAATATCAGTTCTTCCAATGAACACCCAGGACTGATCTGCTTTAGGATGGACTGGTTGGATCTCCTTGCAGACCAAAGGACTCTCAAGAGTCTTCTCCAACACCACAGTTCAAAAGCATCAATTCTTCAGGGCTCAGCTTTCTTTATAGTCCAACTCTCACATCCATACATTACCTCTGGAAAAACCTTGACTAGACGGACCTTTGTTGGCAAAGTAATGTCTCTGCTTTTTAATATGCTGTCTAGGTTGGTCATAACTTTCTTTCCAAAGGGAAAGCATCTTTAATATAGCTATAGCTGTAAATAAATTGTTGGTGAAAAGTGAAAATTTAGCAGGATGCTTAAAAAAGACTGAAAGAAGATAATACTTGATTTTATATCATTCTGTTTAATATTGCCATGTGCTAACAGTGATGGTAGTAGTGGTTTAGTTGCGAAGGCGTGTCCAGCTCTTTGCGACTCCATGAACTGTAGCCTGCCATGCTCCTCTATCCATGGGATTTTCCAGGCAACAATACTGGAATGGGTTGCCATTTCCTTCTCCAGGGGATCTTCTCAATTCAGGGATTGAACCCACGTCTCTTGTGTCTCCTGCATTGTAGATGGATTCTTTACCGCTCAGTCACCAAGGAAGCCCTGTATTAATAGTAGTGGGCTATCTTTTTTTTATATGTACATATATTGTTATTGACATGCCTTTATAAGTTAAAAAAAAAAACAACGAAATCTGGACTTGTTTTCAGTTTTAGTCCATTTAATGTTTCAGTATTTTTTCCAATAGAAAATGTATAGAAATGACTACCATATCCATTACCACATTTTCCCTGAAGTTTACCATTAATTTTTATTTATGAGTATGAATTCTTTACTCACCTTATCTGTGGTGGTGGTTGGGTGAGTTTGGCAGACTAATCCAGTTAGATCTTGTTTAGTCTTTCCAAGATACTTTGTGGTGACCAGATGAAAAAGCAGAGACGTTACTTTACCAACAAAGGTCTCTAGTCAAAGCTATGGCTTTTCCAGTAGTCATGTATGGATGTCAGTGTTGGACTATAAAGAAAGCTGAGCATCAAAGAATTGATCCTTTCGAACTGTGGTGTTGGAGAAGACTCTTGAGAGTCCCTTGGACTGCAAGGAGATCCAACCAGTCCATCCTAAAGGAAATCAGTCCTGAATATTCACTGGAAGGACTGATGCTGAAGCTGAAACTCCAATCCTTTGGCCACCTGATGCGAAGAGCTGACTCACTGGAAAAGCCCCTGATGCTGGGAGACATTGAGGGTGGAGGAGAGGGGGATGACAGAGGATGAGATGGTTGGATGGCATCACCGATGTGATGGACATGAGTTTGAGTAGGCTCTGGGAGTTGGTGATGGACTGGGAAGCCCGATGTGCTGCAGTCCATGGGGTTGCAGAGTCGGACACGACTGAGCGACTCAACTGATTTCTGTTACAAACAATAACTGTTTAGGGTTCCTTTGTTAATTCTTTGAACAAAAAAAGAAGCATTGATGAATTTCTTGATTAATACAATATGGATAGCATTCTAATCAGATTTCATTCATAATTATATAAATATGTAGTTACAATATGAGTGTGTTAAACGTACTGTATGCAAGATAATTAGGCTCACAGAGCTCTGGATAACCCCAAGAGCGAAGTCATATTTGTCTGTTTCATCTAATCCCTTCTCTGGATTCACCGCTTTCTTCCTAAATTGTACTTGCTCCTTCCTGATTCCCTTTGGCTATTCTGTTTCATGGACATCTACATTGTTGTCATTGTTGTCAAAGGTTTGTAGCGTTGTTATGGGCTCCTTTTAATGGTATTGCCAGGGCTTTGTTGCAAGTCCCTGTCATTTTAAATTATGTATTCATTTTGCTACTGTTTTATCATGAACTTCAAGTTGGTAAATTTTACAATTGTGAGAAACTTCAGTTTCATAAACTTACTTTATTCACTGAGCTGTACTCCAATGTTTTAGTATATACTTCCAATATTAATTTTTTATAGAGGGAAAAATTACTTTTTTATCGACGCCCTCTTTGATGAAAAAATCCTTATGCTCTAATTAAATTTAATTTCTAAAATTGGAATTATAAAAAACTTTAATAGTAGTTTATTAACACAGCCAGTAGTATATAAGACAAATCAACATATTTTTGAAAGGACTCTTTTGATACCATTTAAAAAATGACCAAATGTACTGAATAGACATCATTGCCACTCAATCTCTTACACTTTTCCACTTACACAGAGATTTCTCTTCCCACTTAGTTCATTTTTATATTGTTGGGATTATTTATGTCTGCATTATTTTTGTAATCCTGAAAAATAGTAATTAAAAAATATTTTTAGTTCTGTCTCTCAAAATGGTTATTATTCCCTATGGAACTGTGTTCGCCTATACATACATGTTTTTATTGAGATACAATTAACATGCAATTGAATGTATAAATTTTGAGTGCTTAATTTTTGATAATTGTCCACAATTGTGTATCTACTATCCAAAACAAGGTATAGAATATTGCCATTCCCCAAGAAAGTTCCCTTGGCTTGTTTGTAGTCTGCTTTCCACTCTTTGCTCCATAACTGTGCTCTGATTTCTTCTGTGATAGATGAAGTTCGCCTATATTTTGGAATCATGCAGTAGGTATTCTTTTGGTATTTCTTTTCTGGCTTCTTTCACTTAATGTGATGTTTTTGAGTTTTTTCATGTTGTATGTAGCGATGCATTTCTTTTTATTGCTGAGTTTTATTCTATTGTATGAATGTACCACAGTTTGGTTATTTCTATGTTGATAAACATTTGGTATTTTTCTAATAAGAAAAATACTGGCTATGTGAGTAAGGCTGCATAAAATTTCTTGTACAAATCTCTTTTGGACATATGCTTTATTTCTCTTGGGTAAATACCAAGTGAGAAGTTAGGTGAAAGTTGCCGTGTAGATGTATATTTAACTTTTTAAGAACTGCCAATCAGTTTTTCAAAGTGGTTGTACTGTTCTGTATCCCTGTGGTCACATAGAAATGCTCCACATCCTTACCAACATTTGTTTTTGTAGTCTTTTTTTAGTCAGTTTTTGTGGATATGAAAAAGTATCTCGTTTTGGATTCAGTTTGCATTTTCCTGCTATAGCACAATATACTATTCAATCATTTCTTTTAGTGAAATATCTGTTCAGTTGTTCTGTCCATTTAAAAAATGGGTTGTTTATCTTTTTGTTGGTTGTTGTAGAATTTCTTTGTATATTGTAGATACCAGTCATATATCAGATATATACCTTGTAAGTGTTTTCTTCCAGTTTGTGGTTGTTTGTTCATTTTCTTAATGGAGTCTTTTAATGAGTAGAGATATTTACCTTTAATGAAGTTAAATTTATCATTTTTTTCTTTTATGGTTGGCGCATTTTGTGTCTTGTCTAAGAAATCTGATGTTCATTTAATTTTAAAAACGTGTTAATTTGTGAATTCCTTCTTCCCAACATGTAAATTCAGCAGAAAGAAGCAGACCTATATCACCTTAAATTTTTAAAGCTACCATCGCACAACTGTTGCTCACATGATGGGCAAGTAACATAAATAAGCTCACTGAACCGTTTATGAGATTATAAGGAGTAGTGAGGTTAATAGCTAAATGGAAAGTTCAAGTTTCACTTAAAGCTATTCAAATTCAAATTTACATGCCTGGAGATGGATTGGCCAGCTGGGGGAGTTTGTAATCCCTGCCTTAAAGAACTATTGAAATAGTTTTATTAAATGATTTTTGTCCAGTGACCACTGCTTAAAGCATGAGCTCTTTTCAGGCGAGGAGGAGTAGATTAAAAAAAAAAATTCTAGTTTCTCAGATATTCTGGCCCTTTTGCCTTTTTCTATAGTGATGATGGTTCATAAGGAGAGGGATATGGCTTTGGTGACTTCATACCCAAAGGAAAGACTTGAGATCTTTGGGAGGCTTGTTGTCTGATTCCTCTATCTGTGCACGTGCGTGCGTGCGTGTGTGCGTGTGTGTGTGTGTGTTGATGTCCATCTCTCTGCTGCTCTCCAGGGTGATGTCCCAGGCCCACCTGTTGCTACTTGGCTGGCAACTGTGGCTCAAGTCTATATCTGCTATTACCTGTACACTGGCCTTTGTACTTGTGCACGCCATCAGAGCCAGTGGAGTCACCTGGATGACTGTCTTATCTTGGTCCTGCTGATGCTGTAGAAGAGCCTCATGAGGTCTGGCTGTGATTGCCACATGAACGTAGTCTGGCTATCTGGCTGCTTTGCGTTGCTCTCTGTTAAAGCCACCTGACTGTTTCTCTGATCTGTTCTCTGGCAAGGCCTCAATCCAGACCTTGGGAAAGATGAATCCCAAGACATCCCCCCTGCTTGGCACAATGCACTGCCTGGTGGAGATCTCTATCACCAGTTTACCCTGGTGGAGATCTCTATCAGGTGCTATCAGGGAATATCAGAGATCTCTAAGGGCTTGGTTCTCATTATACACAAAGAATGACTTGAGAAATTTATAAAACCCTCTCTGGAGATAGTAGCAGGTTTGCAAGGGTGTAGTCTTAGTGCAAAATCCTATTTTTGACTTACAGAAGTTGAATATTACTTAGGCTTTTTTTCTTTGCACTCCTTCTGTACTGAGCCAAAATCATCCTCCTAGGCAGAAGGATTCTTAGGCTTGCTGAGATGAATGCATTCAGAAAAGTGCATTAATAATTTATAAAATATTCTCCCTGTTACTCATAAGAAATAGAAATAAGTCCACAGTGTTAAATCTACTGTGTAAATCTCAGTGGACTTAAACAGTAAATAGCAATAGGATATATGATTACAGTGCTTAAGAAACATGCATCTTAGTATGGAAGAGAGAATTAATAAAAGTAAAATACATATAATAAAAGAATAATCCAATGTGCTTACTTCATAGGAATGATGATTTACATATTCCATTCTTAAGGCTGATTGCATCCTTGCTGTACCAGTGAGCTTGGCATGGGGTCAGTCACTACCCTGCCAACAGTAATAATGGTGACTGTATAGCTGAGTCTCTAGCTATTCCTGTGGTTCTTTTTCTGTCCTGGCTTTTCAGCCCTGGAACTGTTAGAATCATAGAGAGTTATGTAATATTCTGAGTTCTGGTATCATGCATTATGTAGCATGGGAGAAAACTTCACCTGATAGTCAGCTGCTCTCTCTATGTCACCACAAGTCATTCTGAGATTAAAAAGTCACCTTCCAGAGACCCTTGGCTGATGCTGGCTTTAGAACATGATTGTTTGTGAGATGTCAGAATGCCATGGGTGATAGATGGATTGTTTTTAATTCTTGAAAGTGGTGTAACTGAAAACTGCAAAGTAATACCTGTATATATCATACATGCAGACTTCAAATGGAAATGGAAAGATCATTTAGAAAATTTAAAAATTTTTGGCCTGAGGAAAAACAGAAAACATTTTTTTAGGATTTATTTTGCATTGCTCATCTTAAATGGGTTCCATTGCTTACAATAAAATGTCATAACACTTTGATATGTTGTCTGAAAGGGGAGAGTATGGAAGAAAAAAATTTTTTTTTTAACTTGGAACCCAGGCTGCTCTGCTGTTGTGGCAACTTAAAATACGATAGATTGCAGAAGGAGCAATACCACCATGATAAATGAAAATGTTCCAGAGGCGCTCTGCTGATCAGTATTGCTAGCGATCCATAAAGTGAGGACTCTCTTAGCGGGGTTTGACATGGTTAGAAACCCCACCATTTTTCATGTAAAGCAAATTCGAGCATCATAGTACCTCTTTCCAGGTGATCCCTGCCACCCTAAAGAAGAGGAGAAGAAGCCATCCCCATCTGTGGCATCAAGCATCTTCATAAAAGCAGAATGTCCATGTTGATTCTGACCCCACAGACTGCCTGGCAGTGCTGGAATTTTCCCTTAAGATAAATGTATCATTAACCGTGATGGCTCCAAAAGAACTTTTGTGGTCTTTGGGGGTCAATAATCTCTAAGTATATAGTAGCATAATGAACTACAGATGCTGTGAAAGCACTTTGGCAGACATCTAGCCTATAAGTTGTCTTTTAAATGGCCTTAAACCATGTACATGGCCAAGTCAGTGACTTCAGTGGATCCACTCCAATCGTTAGTCAGTATGGTTATTAGTTCTCTTGGTATAAATGTTCCAAATCCATTTTTATTATATTAACATTTTTATAAGTCCAGAATCAGCACTGCCTTAGCATGGAGCTCAAGTCATTTTCTAATATAAAGTGGTGAATTTTAAATGCCTTCAGGATTAAATCCTTGACATAAATGGAGAATAACCAGAGAAAGAAAAAGTACAACTTGGCTCAAAGACATTCCTTGGAAATGGAGGCAAATTGAATTTGCTGTTAAAAGATCTTTGGGGTGACTCTCATGTGAACATAGAGGAAAAAAAAATAAGGCTGATTGACCTTTAGTTTTTGCTTTAAGACTATGTGTGTTTTGTGTGTGTGTCTTTATGAAAAGGGCTTCCCTGGTGGCTCAGATGATGAAGAATCCACCTGCAATGTGGGAGACCTGAGTTCGACCCCTGAGTTGGGAAGATCCCCTGGAGAAGGGAACGGCTACCCACTCCAGTGTTCTGGCCTGGAGAATTCCATGGACTGTTTAGTCCATGGGGTCACAAAGAGTCGGACATGACTGAATGACTTTCATTTCACTTTATGAAAAATCTCTGGTTCACAAGGTTCCAAATCTTGATTAGTGTTGGGTCATTTCCTTCGCTTCAGAATAGCAAGTTTCCATTGAATTAAAAATGCATTTTTTACCTTAAGGACCGTTTCTTGCCCCCAGCTTGCTGTCTAAATTTTAAGTGTCCAATAAAAAGGTGTGATGTGTGGAATTGTCCAACATGGTAGCCACTAGTCCAATATGGTAACCAAGTGTGGTAGTGCACACTTGAAAAGTGTCTAATGTGAATGAGGAACTGAGCTTTAAATTTTTGTTTAAATTTGGTAGCTTAAATTTAAAAAGCCTTGCATGGCCTAGTGCCCTGATACACATACCGCAGGCCAGTGTAGACTACTCTCTATGCTGCACTGTATTGAGCAGCAGAGCTCTAAATACTGCCCCTCATTCCTGTCACCTTCCTATTCCTCTTGATGGACGTTAGGTCAGAAATGGCAACATGTGATTAAGAAAGACTTTTTACTCAATTAATCATCTTTACCCCTTTACCACTCATTTTGGATGGGAAGGTCTTTTGTTTGAGACATAAACAATAGGACAGTTGGCTTTTTAGAGTATAGTTTGGAGTCTGTATTATTTAGTCTCATTTTCTCAAGTTAGAAGTGATCAAATACTTTGAAGGTTTCTAGTTTGTATAGAAAAGGAGACTCACCTTCTATTTAGGAAATTTAGTGGAACCTTAGAACTCTCATTATTCACATTTTTGAGTGGTAAATACAGTTGATTAAGAGGGTATATCTAAAAAACAAAACAGTATGTCCAAAATATTCAGCAAGGGACAGGTTGGAATTATCTGCCAGTTTATGGCTTCCTAGAATTAAAATAAGAGAATGGGTATCAATTGTAATTTAAGAGATAGTTTCCTTTTATATCACATGTGCACACTGATAAACACTCTCTAAGGTATTATTCTTTAATAATATAAGAATTAGAAAATAGAGGTTTGCTGTGACCAGGTCATCAGAATCGAATACTTCTTACTACAGTTATGATTTATTTGTTATAGACTGAATTTTAAAATTGAGTAGACTTATGCTCTTCTTTAAAAGTATTTTTCAGATTCTAATGTATACATGGTGAAATGCACAGACACTAGGTGTACAGCTCAGTGAGTCTGATAAATGTGTATATCTATGTATCTCATATCTCATGCCTCTAGGAACTCCAGCATTTCTCATGTAAAACAAATTCAAGCAGCATAGTCCCTCTTTCCAGGTGATCCCTGCCACTCCCCTCTGCCACCCCCACTTCTGAGGAAACTCTGATCTCCATAACCATAGCTCAGTTTTTTTGTTCTCTTTTCTATGTCTAGATTCCTTTTTTCGGCATAATATTTTAAAGATTCATTCATGTAGTACATCTGAAATTTGTCTTTTAAAATTGTTATTTTATACATATATCACAACTTGTTTTTACATTATTTTGTTGGTAGATATCTGGTTTGTTTCATTTTTAGCTATTATTAAAGCTGCTGTGAAAATTCCTGTTCAAGTCTTTTTTTGTATATACGCTTCCATTTTTGTTGGTAAATTGGAGGAGTGGAATTGCTGGCTCACAAGGTTGGTATATGTTTAACTCATTAAGGAACTACTAAACTGTTTTTCTAACCACTTGTATCATTTTATATTCCCTCCAGCAATGTCTGAGCATCCCAGTTGCTCCATGATTTCTCTTACATTTTGTGCTGTAAGGGTGTTAATGAGTATGTAGTGGTATCTTTGGCTTTAATTTACATTCCCTAAAGATGAATAATGCTAAGTACCTTTTCATGTGCTTATTGCTCATTCATATATCTTAATGAAGTTCTGTTCAGTTCTTTTACTTAATTTTATAGTATATATGTATGTATGTATATAAGTGTATTAAGTGTATATGTATATATCTATATATAGAGAGTCATTTCTCTCATCTCTAGCTTAGCTGTTTTTTTTTTATTTTAAAAAAATTTATTTTTTTTTAATTGAAGGATAATTGCTTTCCAGAATTTTGCTGTTTTCTGTCAAACCTCAACATGAGCCAGCCATAGGTACACATATATCCCCTCCCTTTTGGGCTTCCCTGGTGGCTCAGACGGTAAAGTGTCTGCCCGCAATGTGGGAGACCCAGGTTTGTCCCTGGGTCGGGAAGATCCCCTGGAGAAGGAAATGGCAACCCACTCCAGTACTCTTGCCTGGAGAATTCCGTGGACTGAGGAGCCTGGTCCATGGGGTCGCAAAGAGACTTCACTTTCACTTTGAACCTTCCTCCCATCTGTCTTCCCATCCCACCCCTCTAGGGTGATACAGAGCCCCTGTTTGAGTTGCCTGAGCCATACAGCAAATTCCCATTGGCTATCTATTTTACATATGGTAATGTAAGTTTCCAAGTTACTGTCTCCGTATATCTCACCCTCTCCTTCCCTCCTCTCATGTCCAGAAGTCTATTCTCAGTGTTTGTTTCTCCACTGTTGCCCTGTAAATAAGTTCTTCAGTACCAATTTTCTAATGAAATCTTTTGATGAGCATGTTTTGGTTTCCTAGGGTTCAGTTCAATTCAGTCGCTCAGTTGCGTCCGACTCTGCAATCCCATGAATTGCAGCACACCAGGCCTCCCTGTCTATCACCAACTCCCGGAGTTCACTCAAACTCATGTCCATTGAGTTGGTGATGCCATCCAGCCATCTCATCCTCTGTCGTCCCCTTCTCCTCCTGCCCCCAATCCCTCCCAGCATCAGGGTCTTTTCCAATGAGTCAACTCTTTGCATGAGGTGGCCAAAGTACTGGAGTTTCAGCTTTAGCATCATTCCTTCCAAAGAAATCCCAGGACTGATCTCCTACAGAATGGACTTGTTGGATCTCCTTGCAGTCCAAGGGACTCTCAAGAGTCTTCTCCAACACCACAGTTCAAAAGCATCAATCCTTTGGGGCTCAGCTTTCTTGACAGTCCAACTCTCACATCCATACATGACCTCTGGAAAAACCATAGCCTTGACTAGACGGACCTTTGTTAGCAAAGTAATGTCTCTGCTTTTGAATATGCTATCTAGGTTGGTCATAACTTTTCTTCCAAGGAGTAAGCGTCTTTTAATTTCATGGCTGCAATCACCGTCTGCAGTGATTTCGCAGCCCCCCAACATAAAGTCTGACACTGTTTCCACTGTTTCCCCATCTATTTGCCATGAAATTATGGGACTAGATGCCATGATCTTCGTTTTCTGAATGTTGAGCTTTAAGCCAACTTTTTCACTCTCCTAGGGTAGCTGTAACAAATTACCACACACTTTGGGGCTTAAAACAGTAGACACTTATTCTCTCAGATTTCTGTAGGCCAGAAGACTGAAACCATGAGTTAGCAAAACTCCCTCTGAAGAATCCTGTTTCGCCTCTTCCTGCTTTCTGGTAGCCCTCAGCAATCCTTGACATTCCTTGGCTAGTACCTGCAGTGCTCCAGTTTCTACCTCTGTCTTCACGTTGCCTGCTTCTGTCTCTGTGTGTCTGTGTTTCTGTGTCTCCATGTGTTACATGGCCTTTTTATAAAAATATCAGTCCTTGGATTTAGACCCTTCCTAAATATTAAGGTATGATCTGATCTTAACTAAGTCCAATAAGGTTGCACTCTGAAGTTCCAGTGAATAAGTCATAGGGAGACACTATTCAAGATAATAGACTTGTCTATTTATTTTCTTAATGAAATCTTTCGTTAAACAGAAGTTTTTCACTTTGATGAAATCCAGCTTATCTTTTTTTTTTATTGCTGATGCTTTCTGTGCTCTGTATAATAAATCTTTGCAACTCAAGTTCTAAAAAGATATCCTCTTGTGTTTTCTACCAGGAGTTTTGTACTTTTTACTTTTACATTGAGGTCTATCATGCCTTTTGAATTTATTTTTGTATTTATAGCATGAGAGGGAATTCAAGGATTATTTTCTTTTACATGTGGACATTAAATTTTTTCAGCGTGATTTATTGAAAACATTATCTTTTATACTTTGAATTTCTTTGTCAAATTTGCTTTTGTCAAAATTTATTGTACCGACCCCTTTTTCTAGACTCTCTGATCTATTCTTGTATCACACTGTCCTGATTACTCTGCATTTAATGGTAAGTGTTGAAATCTGATAGTGTAAGTCTTTCATTTTCCTTCGTCCCTCCCCTCATCTTTTTCAGAATTGTTTTGACTATTGCAGACTTTTTGCATCTTGTTGAATTTTGTTGCTTTCTTTTAAAGAGTACTGAGGTTTATTTATTTATTTTTTTAATCAGGCAGATACTGGAGGATTATCATTTTTCTGTTAAGGCTTAGCTTTAAGATTTGTTAAGATGGCTCTAGAGTGGCCATTACTTTAACTAGAGTGGTTCCACTTACAAGGCATGACCTTTCTGGCTTGTACGCTCTTGGTGTTTCAGTCTGGATGGTCATAATCCCAGGCTTGCGTATGACCTCTGCGTGCTATCTGGCTCCTACTCCTCTGGAGCTCGTCTCTGCTGATCTCTCACAGTCTGGCTCAGTGTGTGCACAGCTTAGTAACCGGCCCAAGCTGGTTCTTGGGAACCCTGTGCAGATTCCTGGAGCTCTTCCTCTGCATGCACATCTATTTTCTACCTCTGTACAGTGAAAACTGTGGCTTTGAGCTCCATTTGTTTCCCTATGCCTGTGCCTCAGTTAGGAGGTACATTTAAGCATAAAGCCAAGGTTCTTGCAAGGATCACAGTATTGTGGTATCTGTTGTCCAGTGACCAAAAATAGTTGCTTTCTCCATTTTTTTCTAATATTAATTATAGTTTTACATAGAAGTGGTCAAGTCTGATAGCCATTTCTGCATTGTGGCTGAGACAAGAAGCATGCACTATCCTTTTGGAAACTGTATTGCCAGTCAGATTCTTGATGATATCTATTTTTAAAGGATTCAATCTATAGAAAATTGAGGCAAGGTTCATGATATAGAAGTAAAGATGTGGAAAGACCATGGGGTACACTTAGAGAAGTTCGGTTACTCCTGGCAATCACAGAGATTGTAATAATTTTGAAATATCATATCACAAAGCCTGCCAATTTCTGCTTTCGTCTATCCATTATACTTTTTGCTAATAGATTTCTGAGGCATTACCCAGTGTACAGGTGTCTACTGGTGTATTTGTTTTAAACTGTTGAATTTTAATAAAATTATTATGATTTTTCTCCCAGTAGGTAGTTATGCCACCAACAAAACACTGCTTTCAGGAAAAAAAAAATCAAGCCTAGGGGTCCGCCGGCTCTTAGTGTTTTGCAAAACTACTTGTTATCTCCTCAAATTCAGACACAAACAACTGCTTTAGAAAGACATTTTTAGCATTTTAAAAGATATCTTTTCCGTGTATTTGACCTATTCCTGACTTGGCAGAAAGGAAGGAAAATGAATTGCTACAGTTACTGTAGCACCTTTGCCTTATTTATAATACAATTATTTTTAAGGTAGAGATCTATAAAAAAGTGGTTGAAATTTCTGTTGGTCAGGTAACCTTTATGACTCATTGCTTAGTTATGGTTAAGAGCAGATACAATATATATTATGCCATTTAGAAAGGAAGATAAAGAGCCTTGTTTAGGAAAATAAATTTCAACATCAAAACAATAGGCATGCATTTGAGCCTAATATGGGCCAGTTTGGATTTTAACTTTTGGGTGTGGAAAAGACATTCATTACTTAAAAAAGCTTACTATATACAACGACTAGGATGATTTAGTCAGTATTCCTCAACCATGTGTATTGTATAAACCTTTTCCAAAGGAAAAAAATTCTTTCTGACTCCCATTATGTATGTAAATTATTTCTATTATATTGTTCCTTAAATTTATATAAATATAAAATAAAGTATAAATTCCTTGTGCTGATAGTGCATATACTAGTTTTGATCAAAACATATTTAAAATTGAAATGCAAACAAAGCTGTACATTCAAATTAACAACATTAGTTTCACACAATAGGTGATGTTTTACTGAAAAGCTTAAATTGTTTACAACATAAATATGGCAGTGACTGCTATGATGTAGGTTCTTTTAAGCTCTCAACTGTCTCATCACTTTGCTGTGAATACTGCAAAACTTTTGTTTGTATTTAACCAGTATTGCAATTTGATCATCTCCTGACCTGAAAGCAGTCATGTGTCTGTGTTATTTACCTGTATCATTTTATATTTGTCTCTGTCAATTATAATAGTGCTGTTGGGGGTCAATGTAGTTAAAAACAAAAATATTAAGGCAGTCACTGAAATTTGATGAGAGTGCTCCAGAAGGTGGCTTTCCAGATGTGCAAGAGTGTATTAATACTAACGTTAAATTTTTGTATCAAAACAAGTCACAAAATGATGCAGTTCTTACAGATAACTTATGGACTCTTAAGAATTCATCCATGCACATACAATTTAATAAACCATCTTGTAGAATGTATTTGAAGAGCCAAAGATTAGATGCAGGGAGAGTAGAAGAATACTGCAGTAGTCTAGAATTGGGGTATCAGGAGCTTGAACTTGAGTGGAAGTAGTGGAAATGAAAGAGTTAATGGGTGGTGACTGGTCACTGGCCCCCAAATTCCAGGTTGTTTGAAAGATTTTTTAAATTCATTTAGCCATTCATTTCTTCATTTGGTGATTCATCACTGAGGAGACTGTCTTCTGTGATGATTAAAACATCTTATTTTTGTCATCTATCATTTCCTCATAAGATTATTGAGTATGATCTTGGTACATAAGTTCTTGGTAAATGAGGGTTATTATTAATCCACTCACAATTATTGAGGTTGACTTTTAAATTAAAATTAAGTTTTAAATTATCAATATAGTTTTAAATTGTATCAGGAAGTAGATTAAATTGGGATAGATAAAGCCTGAGTACTGTTGGCAAGGCGTTCACAGTGTAGTGAAGGACATTGATGTGGAATCAAGTAGTTTTCAGTCGCTCAGTCATGTCTGACTCTTTGTGACCCCATGGACTGCAGCATGCTAGGCTTCCCTGTCCATCACCAACTCCCAGAGCTTTCTCAAACTTATGTCCATTGAGTTGGTGATGCCATCCAACCATCTTATCCTCTGTCGTCCCCTTTTCCTCCTGCCTCAATCTTTCCCAGCATCAGGATCTTTTCCATTGAGTCAGTTCTTTGCATTAGGTGGCCAAAATATTGGAGCTTCAGCCTTAGCATCAGTCCTTCCAATGAATATTCAGGACTGATTTTCTTTAGGATTGACTAGTTTGATCTCCTTGTAGTTCAAGGGACTTTCAAGAGTCTTCTCCAACACCACAGTTCAAAAGCATCAATCAAGTAAACACCCTGCAATCTGCTAAGCTTGGTGGTTCTGAACTCTACAGCTGTCAGTGGACTGGCACTCTGAGGAATAAATCAGCACCTCTGCCAACTCTAGTGGGATCTTTAGGAGCAGGGTGCTTGATTAAGCAGGAACTCAGAAAGCGTTTAGGTGTTTGTATGACAGACCAACAAGGCAAGAAAGGACATTCTAGGCTGACACACAGCATTTGCAAAGATATGGGGATTTCAAGAGCATGTGCACTTGGAGGCATGCAAGTAGTTCAGTATGGTCAGACTGACACGCACATGGAGTGTGGGCTGGGATACAGTTGGAAAGGTAGTGACAATAAGGCAGTGGTGAATTCCCAGAATCCGAATGGAAACCTGACCTGTGGCATCTGTCTTGCAAGTGGTGCCATTGGTTATGGGAGGAGCTGAGAAAGCCAGGTTTAAGCAGTGCAGCCAAGCCCAGTTGCCACGTGCTTAGTAAGTGTGAAGTTGCTTCAGTTGTATCTGATTCTTTGCAACCCCATGGACTGTAGCCTGCTAGGCTCCTCTGTCCACGGGATTCTCCAGGAAAAGATACTAGAATGGGTTGCTATTTCCTCCTCCAGGGGATCTTCCTGACCCAGGAGTTCAATCCTAGAAGGCAATCCAAATCTGTGTCCCCAGATGTCAGGCAAATTGTGTCATCCTGGGCAAGAAGAACAGAAATAGTGTGGTCCTTTTCAGTGGAGTCATTAAACAAACTTCTCACCATAATCAGAGTCCTGACAACACACTGAAGGAATGATAGTTTTCAAGTGAAAAATTCATTAAGTTGTGTTAGAAGTTTGAAAAGCCAAGAATAGAAAGAACTTTGAAATATTAAGAGATTATTACCAATACAGAAAATACACGTTTTGTATTAGTATTTCTGGATGGAACTGAAACACCTTTTGGAAAGCATTTGTTTTGATATTACTCAGTATTCACATCTTGCTATCATACTTAAGATAATACAGAATTTTTTTGGCTTTACATACTAGTACTCATGTTCTTCATCAATATTTATGAAGAGAAATCTTCAGTTCAGTTCAGTTCAGTCCCTCAGTCCTGTCCAGCCCTGTTTGTGACCCCATGGACTGCAGCACACCAGGCTTCCCTGTCCATAACCAACTCCTGGAGCTTACCAAACTCGTGTCCATTGAGTCAGTGATGCCATCCAACAGTCTTACATCTGTTGTCCCCTTCTTCTCCTGCCTTCAATCATTCCCAGCATCAGGGTCTTTTCCAATGAGTCAGTTCTTCGCATCAGGTGGCCAAAGTATTGGAGTTTCAGCTGCAGCATCAGTCATTCCATGAATATTCAAGACTGATTTCCTTCAGGATTGGTTGGTTGTAGCTCCTTGCAGTCCAAGGGACTCTCAAGAGTCTTCTCCAACACTACAGTTCAAAAGCATCAATTTTTTGGCACTCAGCTTTCTTTATAGTCCAACTCTCACATCCATACATGACTACAGCAAAAACCATAGCTTTGACTGGATGAACCTTTGTCGGCAAAATAATGTCTCTGCTTTTTAATATGCTATCTAGGTTGGTCAAAGCTTTTCTTCCAAGGAGCAAGAGTCTTTCAATTTCATGGCTGCAGTCACCATCTGCAGTGATTTTGGAGCCCCCAAAATAAAAGTCTCTCACTGTCCATTGTTTCCCCATCTATTTTACATGAAGTGATGGGACTGGATGCCATGATCTTAGTTTTCTGAATGTTGAGTTTGAAGCCAACTTTTTCACTCTCCACTTTTACTTTCATTAAGAGACTTTTTAGTTCTTCTTCGTTTCTGGCCTAAGGATGGTGTCATCTGCGTATCTGAGCTTATTGATATTTCTCCCGGCAATCTTGCTTCAAGCTTGTGCTTCATACAGCCTGGCATTTCTCATGATGTACTCTGCATATAAGTTAAATAAGCAAGGTGACAATATACAGCCTTGACATACTCCTTTCCCAGTTTGGAATGAGTCTGTTGTTCCATGTCAGTTTCTAACTGTTGCTTCTTGACCTGCATACAGATTTCTTAGGAGGCAGGTAAGGTGGTCTGGTATTTCCATCTCTTTAAGAGTTTTCCACAGTTTGTTGTGATCCACACAGTCAAAGGCTTTGGTGTAGTCAATACAGCAGAAGTCAATAAAGCAAAATCTTATGGTCACTTAAAGCATTGATCTGGGTGATCGTTGCAAATAATTCTGTTTTTATGACATGTTGCATATCATTTATATATAATCGATCATCTCTGTTTTCTTCTAATACAGTTTTCATTTTCTTTAGTACCATCGTTATGTATAAGTGAC
This sequence comes from Capricornis sumatraensis, assembly GCF_032405125.1. Lineage (NCBI taxonomy): Eukaryota > Metazoa > Chordata > Mammalia > Artiodactyla > Bovidae > Capricornis > Capricornis sumatraensis. Next base: position 80,096,614 of record NC_091072.1, read on the forward strand.
AGGAAAACATAAACACAGACTGTTTTTTCTAATTATGACTATAGTGCCTTACTTGTCTTTAAAATGTTTCTTCGTAGTTACCAAGGTTACCAAAGGGACACATAAATATTCTTCAGAAATGTAGTTAGTACTGTGGTACAGAATAACCCTTCCCAGATGGTAGAAAAGAATGAGAAAAATTTTACAAAGATCATGATGAGAACAGGAAGTAATGTAATATAAATTCACTCATGTGGCACAGATGGAAGTGTGTGTGGGGAGGTGTGGGAGAGGCACAAAATTAAATTCTCTCATCACACTCTGAAAATTGCCATCTTGCAGTCATCAAGTCCTCCTCCTTCTCAGATGTTGAAGCTCTGCTCTCAGACCAGCAGAAGAAAATTTCATAGTTCAACATATTCCCACTTAGTTGATGAACTCACTCACAATTGTGGCTGGTAAAAGCTGTTGATGTGCATGTGAAATGACTGTTCATATCTACATCTGTTATAGAAGTGTTTTATTCTTCCTGTGACTTTTCTGTAATGCATAGTGTAGTAAAAGTGTAAGTATTTTAGTTCTGCCAGAAGAGTTGTAGATGTGTCCCTGTATCTGGCATTGAGGCTTGATTATCTATTTATTCCAATTTATATATCAGTTTACACACATCAGTTTGAATTCTTTGAATACCAAAGTGTGTGTGGTATTAATTCGGCACTTACTGTATGCCAAGCACTGTTCTAAGTGGTAAATGTGTATGTGCATATATATGTATATGCTGCTAAGTCACTTCAGTCGTGTCCGACTCTGTGCGACCCCATGGATGGCAGCCCACCAGGCTCCCCCATCCCTGGGATTCTCCAGGCAAGAACACTGGAGTGGGTTGCCATTTCCTTCTCCAATGCATGAAAGTGAAAAGTGAAAGTGAAGTCGCTCAGTCGTGTCCGACCCTCAGCGACCCTATGGACTGCAGCCTTCCAGGCTCCTCCATCCATGGGATTTTCCAGGCAAGAGTACTGGAGTGGGGTGCCATCGCCTTCTCCATATATGTATATATATATGTACTAGTCCTGACAATGACCCCATGTACTATAATTATTATTCCCATTTTATAGATAGGAATAATAGATGGGAGCCAAAGTAACTGAGGCCCAGAGAGGTTAAATAGTTTGATTAAGCTAAAAAATGATGGCAATAGCATAGACATTCAGTATACACTAAAAAAATGATGGCTACAGACATTCAGTATACACTCACTACAGAGTGCACACACATTCAAAAATGCTTATTCAAAATATATGTCCATTTGTGCTGTGAAAGATTGGTACTCACAGTTTGTAAATTTCCTGTGTAATTCATATTGACATTACTTACAAAAAACGTTTTCCCCAATGAGTGGTAGTTGTTGGGTTTTCAGTATAGTCAGTGACATGAATGTTCTTACTGACCTTGCAAGGTATGCTCCATTGACATAATTTCAGACATCCTTTGTGCTTTGCAGAGTACCAGGATACCAAATTCTGGTACTGTATCAGTGGGTTTTATTACCTTTATTAAGGAATAGTTCATCCTACATATTCTGGATACTAAAGACAGGTAGAAAGATTTGATATTAAATGCTTTGGACTTCACTTTCTAGATACATTTTTGAAATGAGAGAGAGAAATTCTGTGGGTTGTGGTTTGCTCCTATTGTCTTAGAGTTGAGGCTTCTGTGGAGAGCATTGACAGCATCACAATCAAGTTGCCTACCCCCTGCGCAGGTTTCACGAAGGCCATCTTACTGTTGGCTCACATCTTTTTGAAACTTCCCCACTGACTTGTGCTTCTACTTTAAGATGATTTTGCTGCTGCTCCTGCTAAGTCGCTTTCGTCGTGTCCCACTTTGTGCAACCCCATAGACGGCAGCCCACCAGGCTCCCCCCCGTCCCTGGGATTCTCCAGGCAAGAACACTGGAGTGGATTGCCATTTCCTCCTCCAATACATGAAAGTGAAAAGTGAAAGGGAAGTCGCTCAGTCGTGTCCAACTGTTCACGACCCCATGGGCTGCAGTCTACCAGGCTCCTCCGCCCATGGGATTTTCCAGGCAAGAGTACTGGATTGGGGTGCCATTGCCTTCTCCGAAGATTTTAGGATATTGTAATAAAACTGGCACAGTATAAGTCCTTAATGCTGAATAACAATCTGAATTGATTTAATGTAGACAATCTAATCTGTTTCGTTCTGTAAGAAACACTGCAATTCTCAAAAATAGGACAGACAAGTCAGGACCTTTAGCCATCAGAAAACCAAAATGTAGTTCTAGTCCTCCAGAAATATTTGAAAAGTATCTGGAATGTGAATCAACTTGTTAAGAAAAATGCTTCAGATTATTCTTCTGTAGTGTTTGGTTTCAAGGTAGCCATCCAGATGCACAGCGACGGTGATCATGAGATGAGATGGTATGAGAAAGTGCCCAGGGGACACCTGGCTCCTAAGAAGCTGTCACTAAATGCTAGCTTGTGTGCTCAGTGGGCAGCTGTGATGGAGAGATTAAGGGTATCGTCTTGTGGATAACCTGAGTTCAAATCCTGGCAGAACCATCTATCAGCTAGAAATCCTAAACAGTGGTGCTCAACCAGGGACAACTTTGTCCCCCATGGCACATTTGGCAATGTCTAGAGACATTTTAGGTTGTCCCCCTTCAGGCTGGGCTTCTATTGGAGGCCAGAGATACTGCTAAGCATCACACAGTGCTCTGCACAGCCTTCTCCTTGCCTCCTCCCCACCACCCCCGCCTCCTGTGAAAGAATCATCTGGTTTGAAATGTGAATAGCGCTGAAGTTGAGGAGCCCCAACCTAGAACAAGTAACATTGTCTCTCTAACTAAGGACAATAATAGTGCCTCCTTAGCAAATACAAAGAAAGGACTTAGGAAAGTGCCTCACCTACAAAGCACATCAGAAACACTAACTCTTGTTATTCTTTGAACAGCTATTTGTAGGAGATTCACTGTGTGTCAGGCATTAGCCTAGGGGCTAGGTGTACAGTTGAAGTGGAAGGATAACAGTCCCAGTCCCTCCCCTTGAGGAGCTTGCTGTTTCTGGCTTCAGGGGTCGCTGCAGAGATGACACCACTCCTTAGGGGCAGCAGCATCTATCTCTGTTGGGGCCACCTTATGCTCTCTCTGCCTCCCTCACCTTGAAGTACAAGCTCCTTCTTCATCTCTTTATAAAAATCTCTCATTTAGAGGAATCCACCAAAAGAAGAAAAATATTAGCCCCAGCTTTCTCATTCCACTCATCTGAAGTTAAGCATCACAAACTCATCTGATCCACATGCAGACACTGTCAGTATCTCCAAGCATCCTTTGCCAGCGAGGGAGACTCGTTCATGCCAGTGGCTCTCACTTAGAGAATGCTCTTCACTCCGGGACTACTTCTCTTCCTTCTTTATGGCTTTGGATATCTTAGTCTTTCTCCATCAATGTTGGGACCCTTGAGTTTCTTCTCTCAACTCCTTCCTTTATCTGCTCAGTGCTGCCAGCAGCACCGCAGGCTTCTGCCCTTGCTCCTGTAACTTAGTGTGACTCAGAGTGAGTGAGTGAGTGAGTGAAGTTGCTCAGTCGTGTCCGACTCTTTGCGATCCCATGGACTGTAGCCCACCAAGCTTCTCCGTCCATGGGATTCTCCAGGCAAGAACACTGGAGTGGGTTGCCATTTCCTTCTCCAAGTGTGACTCAGGGAGGGAGCATTTCCACTCCCTTTACAGGTGTTGTTTAGGGAGGAGACATTTCTTAGGTCCTAAGTGTGAAGTTTAAATGTGGTTTAATCTGGAGGCCAAGCTGTAAAGAGTGGTCTGTGTCAGCACATTTAGGCTGGGGTAACTGAGGCTTTGTATGCCAACCATTCCCAGTTCCTGAGTCAGTTCTGACCAGGACAGAGAGTTTATGGGGACCTCACCCCACTAGTGTTGGGGTACACCCCATTCGAATTCACTGTGCCAATGCCTGGAGCCTGGTGCTGTGCTGCTGTATGCCTGCAAAGTCATGCCTCCTCCTTACGTCCCACTCTGCTGGTCTAGTTCATATAACCGGGCCTCTGCTTTGGTTTTGTCTTAGTCCCACAGCACTCTGAGTAACACAGTGTCCCTGCAAAGGCTGATCACAGAATCATGATCTGTTCCTGACCACCTGACTAGACTCTTTCCATTCCTCCCTCCCTCCCTCCCACACACCTTATGCTTCAGCGGTATAAAACACTGGCAGGTCCATGAAGGATGTGTGCTTCTGTGTATCACGTGCATTGTACAGATTGCTTCCTCTGCCTGGATTGCCTGACTTGAGCCAAGCCAGAATTCCTGTTTACTTCTTTGACTGTTAGGGATTGAACTGTTGGCTCCCTCCTTCAGGATCGAGTCTGCAGCTTGCTCAGCTATTCCATCCCTCTACCTCATCTTGGCTTTCATATTTCTCCCTTGCCCATTGAGGTGCCAGGTGTTCTGAGTTCAGCCTCCTGGATTTATGGAACTAGAATTCACTGGATTTAAATCAGCCACAGCATACTGCAGTAGGTTGAGTCTTTTCAGGACCTAGCCATCATGTAAAGTATTGCTTGTGAGTAAAAATGCAGGCCAAAGTCCTAAAAACTGATGGATCAATGATGTTTTAGAAATGGTAACATTTATAAATTGTAGCTTGACCAGAGCAAAAATGTGCGTGAACTTATATACACAACACACATTAACACATACTATTTATCTTTGACATTTATGCTCATACTTTATGAAATAAGAGAGAAAAATGAAATAACACTAAAAATAAGAATTCAGAATAAAAAGAAAATTAAAGTATATTTCTAACGAATGAATGTGAAGTTGTGTAGATAAGGGAGAGAAGGTATGCAAATGAGGAAATATGTGAGTGAATCATTTGCTGTTGATATTTAAATAGGAAATATTATTGTTGATGTTTGGGCTTAATTTCCTAAATTGGAAATATATCTTTCACATATCTGGAGGCATATATAAATGTGACATTAAGGTGGAAATACCCATTTTATCTTTCAAATGCTAGAAAGAAAACAATTTTGTGGAACTAAAACATGAACAAAGAGGAGTAAATATATGAGTAGGATAGCATTCAAATAGGAAATTCTGGGATGAAAAGAAGCAGCTTGTTTTAGGTTATACTCAGATATGGTGGTTTCAAAAGAATTTCAAACTCTAGCAATTTCCCTAACTTGGACTAATAAGACTGGTACTTCTAACACTATGGGCCATGCCTCTCAGGACCTCTGCATAAAGCCGCACGCGCTATCAGTTGTCTTTGCCTGTGAGGTTATCAGGCATTGCCTGGAGCTGTACAGTGAGCTCAGGGTTGTATGCCTTGCTTCAGTGGGGAGTTAAGAGGGGATGGGAGTGACACTCTTACTCCGCCAAGGTGGGTATGTTGTTTTATCTTGCAGACCTTGAAAAGGAAAATTAATTCAACTCTTTTCAACAAATATTTTTCAGACTCTTTCTCTCTGTCTTGGACAATAATCGCCAGTAGTTAGGAACTGAAGAGAACTGAAAGGTGCAGTTGTTGCCCTCAAGGAGATAAAATCAGTTTTTATGAGGATGTCAGACTGGCACATAAAGGAATTAGACAAGAAACAGAGAAAGATATAAGAGAGCAAAAGTGCTACACTGAAAAACAATGAAAAAGTCCACAACAAACAACCAGAGCTCTAGACTACCATGGAAGAAAAAGAACTGTCAAGAAGGCAGGATGTGACATGTTGAATCCTGATTTCTATATAATTCCAGGATAATTTTGATGCCTGGGTTCTCCTCTCTTTTAAAGGGTGTAAAATGTAGTGAGGAAGCTATCTGTAAACCATTCTGTAGACTTTTTGCCTGAATAGTTTTTTCAAAAGAAAGAAAACCAAGAACATTAATTTATCAAAATGTTCTGAACATTCTATGTAGGTCAACTCACAACTATCCCAAAACTGATGGTGGAGCTGGGGGAGACAGGTCCAGTGCATTCATTTGGTTCTGGAAGGTGCTTTTTGCCATTCAGTTAGAAATCGTTTGCTCTGACATGCTGGAAATTTGTGACGTTTCTAAGAAAGTCTCAAGCCACAGTGCAGTCCTGTGAGGGGAAAGTTTTGTACCTCTCATTAACTGAGACCCTCTATTACTCCTTTTTTTAGGAACATGCTCATCTCAGTGCTACAAAAGACTGAGTTCTTTTCATAAATCTAGATTCCCTCTCCATACTTGCCAGTCTGTATTCCAAGGGGAAAGGAGAGAGTCTTTGGTTTTAATATATAACAATATAAAATATTACTGTAATTTTTTTTTACATTTGTTTGGGTTGTCATCTGTTCTACATTTTAAGTCATAAATATTAACCTAAGTGCAATGCAAAGGAATGTTTGAAGGCAAAATAAATCTCTAACTTCTACTTAGTTATTTGAGCAAACAACAAACAGTTTTGAAAAGGCGTAGAAGTAGGTGGGAAAATCATCAGTGAATAAGACAATTGTCCACATATGTATTTTCTACATGAATTGTGCCAAGAAGGAGAATTACAAAGTTGATCTCTGCACTCGGGAAGCCTGTCACAGAATAAAAGACAATAGGATAGCCCCCAATATAGATATTAACAACAGTGAGGAAAGCAAGTTGACGGGAATTATCTCCCCCTTTTTTGATTCTATAGCATCTAGACTTGCTCTAATTAAGCAGATCATTACATTTTTCTGGTCTTACATTCTCAACATAAGTATAACTAAAGATATAAAATAGTTTTTTTTAATTATTTTATTGTAGTTGATTTAGAATGTGGTGTTAATTTCTGCTGTACAGCATAGTGACTCAATTATTCATGTATCTTTTCATATTCTTTCCCATTGTGGTTTATCACAGGATATTGAATGTGGTTGCCTGTGCTGTACAGTAGAACCTTGTTGTTTATCCATCCTACATATAATAGTTTGCATCTATTAATCCCAAACTCCCAATCTATCCCTCCCCTATCCTCCCTGTCGTTTGACAACTACAAGTCTATTCTCTATGTCTGAGTCTCTTTCTGTTTCATTGATAAGTTCATCTGTGTCATATTTGAGATTGCACATGTAAGTGATATCATATGGTATATGTCTTTTTCTAGTTTGTTTCACTTAGTATGGTAATCTCTAGGTCCACCCATGTTTCTGCAAATGGTATTATTTTATTCTAAAAGAATTGCTCTTTATCTAAGGGAAATTATATCTACATTTGTTGCTCCTAGGGTTTAGTAAACTGTGGCCCTGTGGGGCCAAATTTGGGGCCTGTTTTTTATATGACCTTTTGAGCTAAGAGGGCTTCCCTGATGGCTCAGATGGTAAAGAATCTGCCTGCAGTGCAGGAGACCTCGGTTTGATCTGGAGAAGGGCGTGGCAACCCACTCCAATATTCTTACCTGGAGAATTCCATGGACAGAAGAGCCTGGTGGGTTACAGTCCACAGAGCTGCAAAGAGTCAGACACAGTTAGACAGTGACATTTCACTTTTTGAGCTAAGAATGGTTTTTTAAATTTTTGTGTGCTCAGTCTCTCAGTCGTGTCCAGCTCTGTGTGACTCCCTGGACTGTAGCCTGTCAGGGTCCTCTGTTCATGGAATTCCCCCAGCAAGGATATTGGAGTGGGTTGCCCTTTCCTCCTCCCAGGGATCTTCTGGACACAGAGACTAAACTCGCATCTCTTGTGTCTCTGGCAATGGCAGGTGGAGTCTTTACCACTGAGCCACCTGAGAAGCCATTTTAAATTTTTAAATGATTGTAAACATAAATATGAATAGAAAAGGATGTGTAACAGAGATGTATGTGGCCTGCAGAGCTTAAAATATTTACTGTTTGGCCATATACAGAAAATTTTGCTGATGCTTGTTTTATTTACTTTGTTTTTTAATTGAGTTATAATTAACACACAATATTATATTCGCTTCAGGTGTACAGAATAATGATTTGATATTTTTATGCATTATGAAATAATCACCACTACTAAGACCAGTTATCATTCATCACCAAAGTTAACTTTAATTTTGACTATGGGGTGGTTTGGTTGCTAGGTTGTGTCTCACTCTTGTGACCCTGTAAAACTATCTTAGAGATCCCTATTCTTTATTCTTGTCAATTAATAGGTTCAATTGAATGTTGGAGATACATACTAAAAATCTCATCTTGTATGTTTCTTCCTTCTTTTTACACTAATAAATCTACTAAGCCAAGCTAAACACTAACATGCTGCTGTACTGTGCTTAATTGCTCAGTCATGTCTGATTCTTTGTGACCCCATGGACTATAGCCTTCCAGGCTCTTCTGTCCATGGGGCTTCTCCAGGCAAGAATACTGGAGTGGGTTGCCATTCCTTCTCCAGGGAATCTTCCCAACCCAGGAACCTTGGTCTCCCTGCATTGCAGGCAGATTCTTTACCAACTAGTCTACGAGGGAAAACCAAAGTTGACTATATTCCCTATGTATACTTTATATCTCTGTGACTTATTTATTTTGTAACTGAGAGTTTGTTCCTCTGAATCCCCTGCACCTGTTTCGTCCATTCCCTTTGGACAACCACAGATTTATTCTCTGTATCTGTGAGTCTCTTCTGTTTTGTTTTGTTTCTCAGATTTCACATATAAGTGAAATCATATGATATTTTTCTTTCTCTGTATGAGTTATTTCACTTAACATAGTACCTTCCATGTCTATCCATATTGCTGCAAATGGCAATATTTCAAATTTATAGATGATGGAAAGGAAGAATGAAGAATTAAAAATTCTTTTTATTTTATGGCTGAGTAAATATTCCATTTTATATATGTACCACATCTTTTTCCATTCATTTATTGATGGACATTTAGATTGCTTCCATATCTTGGCTATTGTAATTGGTACTGCAATGAACATAGGGAGATATATATATATATATATATATATATATATATATATATAGCAAAAACGTAAAAGCAACAACATACATATATATATGTAGCTTTTCAATTTATGTTTTTATTTTATTTCCTTAAATATCTGGAAGTAGAATTTCTGGATCATATGACAGTTCTATTTTGAATTTTTAAGGAGACTTCATACTGTTTTCCAGAATTTGTGCATCAATTTACATTCCCACCAACAGTGCATGAGAGTCCCGTTTTCTCCACATTCCTACCAACACTTGTTACTTGTTTTTTTGATAACAACTGTTCTGATGGATGTGAGGTAGGACTACATCAGACCAAAAAACTTTTCCACAACAAAAAAAGCCATGAATAAAATGAAAGGCAGTCTACTAAATGGGAGAGGATATTTGCAGACAATATATCTAATAAGGAGTTGATATCCAAAATACATAAAGAACCCATAAAATTCAAAATTAAAAAAGCAAAAAACCCAATTAAAAATAGGCAGAGGCCCTCAATTGGCATTTTTTAAAAAATTATTTTAACTGGAGGATGTTTACATTTTGAAAGAAGACATCCAGATAGACAGAAGGCAAATAGAAAGGTACTCAACATCAGTAATCATCAGGAATGTGCAAACTGAAATCAAAATGAGATGCCACCTCACATTTGCTGATCCTTGTTTTAAAGAATGACTCCTCAAGGACCATCTGAATGAGTCACAGGAAACTTGGAGAGATGTACTACCTAGGGAATAGGCTAAGCTCCTGTAACAGAGACACCTCAAATTCAGTGTTTAATAAAGGAAGAAGTTATTTCTCTCTCACCTTAGCAGTCTAGAGGCAGGCCAATGCTTTCTTGGATGATGGGTATCTTTGCCGTGTGAGATTATTCAAGGTCCCGCAATGCACTTATCCTCATTGAAGAACTTCACTTACTACTGCAGTATCCTGATTCCAGTCTGAGGGAAAGGAAAGTGGTGAGCAGTTGGTTTCCTTTTTCATATTAAAATCTGCATAGCACGTATCACTTCTACTCCTTTTTGCCAGATCTCAAGTCACTTGGCCTCTTTAGCTGGAATGTAGTTCCTAGCTGAACAGCTATGTGCCCAGATGAAAGTATGGAGTTTTATTGCTAAAAAGAAGACAATTATTGCTAATGGAGGAAAATGAGCATTCTCTGCACAGTAGACAGTTCACTGTATTGAATTATTCCTGATCTTTGTTGCTGAATGCTCACTTTATAGCAAGTGCTCAATATATATTTATTGAATTAATTAAAGTGAGCCAGAAACTGGAGGCAATACTTAGTGAAGGAAGGAACACTTAAGGACAAATCCAAGTCTTGAAATGGGAGAGACCTAAGCTTGGTAAGATTAGATTTAAGGCTCCTGGGAATGAGTAGTGGAGATTAAGGTCAAGTGAATTTTCTGTGCTTTATCTAGGGATAGAATCCTCACTTAAATAGTGAACATAATTTAGAAAAACTCATAGGAGCAGGAAAAACTCCAGGAGGATGATAAGATGGGATGGAGGAGGGTATGAGGATGAGTGGAAGCTGGGGTGGTATCCAGTCTGCTAATGAGGAAAGTCCAGTAACCCCTACAGTTCAAAGGCAGGCAGGCATCATTTGATGGATCTAGCATTCTGACACTTTTTAACAGGATTCATCTATTCCTGAGGATTAGCAGAGAGAATTGGCAAGATCCTGTCTGAGCATCAGAGCCTCAACCAAACAGATGGGTGTTCAGGACAGAATTTTGAGTTCTAGGCTAGAAAACCGAAGCAGCAGCTCAGCTTTGTAGATTGGGCCAACATAGCAGGGCTAGGAAATGATTTATTTTAGAGGCTGTACAAATTCTCAGAGCTGTTTTATTGTTATTGAATCTCTGAGCAGTAAGACTTAATTTTGAGCTTCACTTTTAATTTTCTGGCCTAACTGTCATAACTGGTTCAGAAATGGAGGGGAGATAGATATGGAGCCTGGGGAACAAGGACAGAGGTAGACTTAAGGGCTGGTGTCTGAGACTCTGGATTGAGAAACTGATTATGCTGTGCCCTGTGTCCTTTGGTACTTTTTAATGCTGTTTTCTTTCTTTCAGTGAAAATAATAATCATAAAAAAGCACAGTTTCAATAGGGTGATAAATCATGATAACTGATATTTTGTTGTCTTGTTATTCTAAAGTAATTTGATTATTGTAATTAAAGAAGGATAAAAGCGGAGCAAATTCCCAAAATTGATGTCTCAGGTCAAATTGGCCTATTAGGTAGAAGACGAAATTGTGTATTTCAGCACTTCAGCTCTGCATAATTGATGGGGAACTGTATACTGTCTCTTTGGCTATTCAGCAAAGATTCTGTTAGAATCTGGCTCTGCAATCTGAGGTTGCACCATTTATAAATTTCACATTTTATAGATGTAAAGCTATCTTAAAGATCCCTATTCTTTATTCTTGTCAATTAATAGTTCAATTGAATGTTGAGTATACATAATAAAAATCTCATCTCTATCCTATGTTTTTTCTTTCTTTTTACATTAATAAATCTACTAAGCCAGCTAAACACTAACATATGTGTGGATAAAAAGATAGCCAGCTTTGTGAATGAACATATTATTTTTTTCTGTCTTATCCTTCTCAGGGACTGTATGAATATTTGATTAGGTTTCAAATAAAATAAATGAATGATATATGGTTCACTTAAAAAGCTATTATAAATATATATTTCTTTTAAATTTCTAGTTACTCTCTTAATAGATGAACATTTACAAAGAGTAATTATATATGTATTAAAGATATAGCTAGGTACTATATATGAGATGTCTTATAAGAGAAAAGAGAGGTTACATAATCGATGAATTTATACACTTCACTGTTAAGGTGAGCAGTTTGTTAATGTAAGCAATACCTCATTCATCCTAACTACATCAGTATAGGAAGGTGCATTTGAGCCTCTTCATCTGTTAATGATCAATAGTAAGACCAATACAAATTCATGTTTTTTCCTTTTTTAAAGAAATTCAAATATTTCACTTATTCAAGTTTTTAATGACTTTAATCACAGCAAAAGCATGTTTTGTAAATCATGAAAGTCCATGAATTTAAGTTTCCTTATGTATTTAAGACATAGTCAAATGATATTAGCTAAGACATTGTATACAGTTTGGGTTCAATTGTATATGATATTTTGGGCTACTTTAAATAAAGGTGTAGCAAATTACTAATTCTCAGATCTACTACTTATGTTCAAATGATGTTATTGTGACTACTATCCATAAGTAATGAGGCAGGATCAATAAAGCAGTGCACCCAGTCTACTGAAGTTGTAAATGATGTCATCATTTTAATCATTGACATTGTCATTGTCATCAATCATCATACTCTCTTCTATTTGCTTAGTATTTCTGTTTATTTGATCTTAGTCTTGAGCAGTGTTGCAGTTGAGAGAAGAGATGATAAAGAGGAATACTGTTTTGGCTAATTTACCTTCTTAATTTTGCTGGTAACAAAACAGCTGCTAATTTCACTGGTGAAGTTCTGAGGGACTGCTAAACACTAGCTAAAAGTATTAATATGATTATAAACTCAAGCAGCAGTTTTCATGGAAGCCAGTTTTCAGAAAGTTGCTTGTTTCCATGGAATCAAAACAAACAAAAATAGAATAACCTTAATATCTTGTCTTATGGTAGTTGTGTATGTAATTTTAAGCTTCAAAGTGTAGGGCTTCCCTCATAGCTCAATCAGTAAAGAATTTGCCTGCAATGCAGGAGACCTGGGTTCGATTCCTGGGTTGGGAAGATCCCCTGGAGAAGGAAATGACAACCCACTCCAGTATTCTTGCCTGGAGAATCTCATGGACAGAGGAGCCTGGCAGGCTATAGTATATGGGGTTGCAAGAGTCAGACATGACTTAGTGACTAAAGAAAGTGAGAGAATATCTTGTCTTATGGTTGTTGTGTATATAATTTTAAGCTTCAAAGTGTAGAGATGTTTTATTATTTTAACTCCTTTACACCTTGAGTACATTTTGTTCTGATTTAATAAAAATCCAATAATTTGCTTAAAGTCAATCATATAGTTGCTAAATCTAGTAGTTCAGTTCAGTTTAGTCGCTCAGTCGTGTCCAACTCTTTGCAGCCCCATGGACTGCAGCACGCCAGGCCTCCCTGTCCATCACCAACTCCCAGAGTTTATACAGACTCGTGTCCATTGAGTCAGTGATACCATCCAGCCATCTCATCCTCTGTCATCCCCTTTTCCTCCTGCCCCCAATCCCTCCCAGCATCAGGGTCTTTTCAAATGAATCAGTTCTTTGTATCAGGTGGCCAAATGATTAGAGTTTCAGCTCTAGCATCAGTCCTTCCAATGAATATTCAGGACTGATTTCCTTTAGGATGGACTGGTTGGATCTCCTTGCAGTCCAAGGGACTCTCAAGAGTCTTCTCCAACACCACAGTTCAAAAGCGTCAATTCTTTGGCACTCAGCTTTCTTTATGGTCCAAGTCTCACATCCATACATGACTACTGGCTTTGACTAGATGGACCTTTGTTGGCAAAGTAATGTCTCTGCTTTTTAATATGCTGTCTAGGTTGGTCATAACTATTTTCCAAGGAGTAAGCGTCTTTTAATTTCATGGCTGCAATCACCACCTACAGGGATTTTGGAGCCTCCCAAAATAAAGTCTCTCGCTGTTTCCACTGTTTCCCCATCTATTTGCCATAAAGTGATGGGACTGGATGCCATGATCTTTGTTTTCTGAAAGTTGAGTTTTAAGCCAACTTTTTCACACTTCCCTTTCACTTTCATCAGGAGGCTCTTCAGTTCTTTGCTTTCTGCTGTAAGTGTGGTGTCATCTCATATCTGAGGTTATTGATATTTCTCCTCTCAATGTTGATTCCAGCTTGTGCTTCATCATCTAGTAGTTGAATCTGCTATTTGTTTTTGTTTCTTTGACTAGTTAGTGGATGCTTTTGTTTCTGACTTTTTATTATATTTATTTGTGTATGTCTGTTTGTGTGTTGGGGCTTCCCAGGTGGTGCTGTGGTAAGGAATCTGCCTGCTAATGCAGGAGATGCAGGAGACTCGAGTTTAATCCCTAGGTCAGGAAGATACCCTAAAGTAGGAAATGGCAACCCACTCCAGTGTTCTTGCATAGAAAATTCCATGGACAGAGGAGCCTGACCAGCTACAGTCCATGGAATTGCAAAGAGCTGGACATGACTGGACACACACACAGGTATTCACAACACTAGGCCAACAAATATTTTTGGTAAATAATATGTGAAGATATATATTTATTATGCATTGAATCAAATTATAATTATCTGCTGCTGCTGCGGCTAAGTCACTTCAGTCATGTCCGACTCTGTGCGACCTCATAGACGGCAGCCCACCAGGCTCCCCTGTCCCTGGGATTCTCCAGACAAGAACACTGGAGTGGGTTGCCATGTCCTTCTCCAATGCATGAAAGTGAAAAGTGAAAGTGAAGTTGCTCAGTCGTGTCCGACCCTCAGCGACCCCATGGACTGTAGCCTTCCAGGCTTCTCCATCCATGGGATTTTCCAGGCTAGAGTCCTGGAGTGGGGTGCCATTGCCTTCTCCAGTAATTATCTGTGGATTTGAAAGAAACCGTTGAGATTGTTTTGGATTATATGAAGGGTTATTTCCAAGTTGACCTCCCAAGAGTGTGTCTTTGTACTCCTTGAACCTGAGAATGTAAGAAGCATGTAGATGTCTAAAGGGTGAGGATGTGGCATCCTCAGATGTGCGTTTGTTGATGAAATAGTTGTGGATTACTCGTAGATTTTGATCAGTAACTTTTTGAGGAGAATTATTTGAAAATTGTCCTTTTAAAAAACTTTTAAAAATTTAGTGCCAGTTATATATATATATATTCAGTTGTTTCAAGTATCAGCTGAGGGATTGTGTGATATGAGTAGTTTTGTAGATCTGCAAATCCTAAATTGATCCAAAGATCAAGAAAAATGTATTTTTTATCTTCAAAATAAATTTTTTCATAAAAGTTAACTTAAAATGAGGGTTTATCTACTTTGTAGAGTATGCATCGCCATCATGGCCTGGGTTCGGATCCGGGTTCTGTCAACTGAATTTGGTAGGTTCATTCCAGTAGTCCCGCATAACTGCCTAGGGTACTCTACTGGAGAAGGTCATTGAGACGACATAACCACCAGATGACCCAAAAGCCAGACCAGGGCAGTCAGAAGCTCCTCACCCCCTCCCATCCTTGAAATGTACATTTCAGGATACCCACAGTGGGAGCTCTTTTCAACCATACAGCCACCTTGAAGAAACATATGTGACTGAACCCAGTTTAAGGTTTCTATATAAACTTTTAAGATTCTGGTAGGCAAGTGTGGAGATCTGTTCATCTTGCAACTGCCCAAGACAAGCCTGGTGTAAAAGTTCCTTTGTTTGTTAAACCTGCCACCTATCAATCTGAAGCTATCTACTTCTTCTTATAGTCTCTCCTTGCCCTCTGTGTATGTGGCCAGTTTTAAATTTCATTCAGGAAGTTCCTAAGGTTTTAAACCAACAAGTTCCTCATATCAGCTCTGATTTTGAGCCTCTAGTGGAGATGAGTGATTCGGTTTCTCTGTGCTGCTTTCCTCATCTGTAATTTTTATTACCGTAGAGCTACTAATCCCATTTATTCAAAGTTGCCAAGGCTTAAATGAGATTGCTCATGTTGAAGAATTTTGCAAACTGCATATTCTGTGTTAATCCAGTTTTTATGGCTTTTAAAATTATTATTTTTCCTTTAAAGTTTTGGACCATAAAGGCATGGGAATATTGAAGGGAGAGCAAGAGCAATGAACAACAATGATAATAGTTATAACAGCATACATTTCTAATCTGAATTTGGAAGACAACTGTTCCCAGTTAGAGACTGGGAAAATAGGGTAATTTGGTGAGTTTTGGAACATTCTAAGTTAACCATTCTATGCCTGAGATAGACTGTTTTTAATGGTTGAATCTGCACATTTTATCTTTATTAGTCTGATTATGTGGCAGGAAATCAATTTAGGCTTCTACATGCTGCAGACGGGATAGAGACCTGTCAGGGGACAGACGCTCATTAGATTCATGATGGCAGTGGTAGTGATGCAGTTTAAGTGCAAAAGAAGGAAAGAATTATTAACAATTGCTTTGTTTTTGGGAGATGGACAGATTCCTTCTTTTACTACTAATGCACCAAAATTAGTACTTAAAGAAGCTCCAGTTGGATTCTTTATCAGTAAACATCCATATTTGTGACCACAGACACACTTTCATTCAGCTGCATTTTGATTTAGAAAAAAACCAGTCTCGCTCCATTTCATCCTCATTCTCCTCTCTCCCCTTAACCGTGTGTGTGTGTGTGTGTGTGTGTGTGTGTGTGTGTGTGTGTGTGTTGGGGGGTGGTTACTCTGCATTCACGTGTGAGCTCATGTCTTCATTCTGGAAGTCCCATGACTAAAAATGAGTATTTTGATGTGATTGCTTCTGACCTGCTTTATTATTTATTAATAACTGCTTGAAAATGCCACTCATGTTTTTGTTGGTATTTTTATGCTCTGCACACAATAAATATGGAAAACATGGAAACAAAGTTTTGCTTTAAATTCAAGCAGTTCTCCAATTAAAAGACCTTGTATAGCATGGGCATGTTGGTAAGTTCTTCTATGCAGCTTCCTAGTAGCTTTTAAAGACCCTTTTCTTAGCCTGTTTTTCTCTAAACAGGCACTTCAAATGATCTTTGTCAGTTCTTCTTTGAAAAGAAATTCGGTTCACTTTGACTTTTGTCCATGAGAATGATCAGTTCTCTAGAGACAGAAGGTGGTAGGCAGGATTTATCCTAAGAATAATTTCATTGCCAGAAACTTTTTTTTTCAGACTCTTAAAACAATGCAGTGTTTACATTGCCTGAAACTTTTATGTCAATTTTCATATGTGGAAACTTGTATTTTGTGGAGCTTGTAATACTTAGAATGAACGTAAGCTCAGAAAGTCACAAGGGTATAATGGCTCTTGGTGGTTTGAGTAGGTACCACAGGCTCATTGCTTGTGAGAGTAATAATAATATGTATCATAATGTGAAAAGCCAACACATGGTGTTGCTACATGCCAAGCACAGCTAGTCATCTGATAGCTGGCATTAGAAACTTATTATTCTGGGTTCAGAACCACCACACACATTCTATTTTTTATACGTGGTTCCTAACAGGAGGCCTTGTTGAGGAATTGCTTAATACGTCCCTGA
The DNA here is from genome assembly GCF_032405125.1 of Capricornis sumatraensis. Classification (NCBI taxonomy): domain Eukaryota; kingdom Metazoa; phylum Chordata; class Mammalia; order Artiodactyla; family Bovidae; genus Capricornis; species Capricornis sumatraensis. The sequence continues at coordinate 80,113,761 of NC_091072.1, forward strand.
ATTTAATTGTGAATTCTGAAAATTGAAATGATAACAAAAGTAAAGTAGAATTATTCTCACGTGGTGGTTTCTCTGCCTTGGTTTTCTGGTAAGGAATAGAGTTGGGTCTTGAAGTAATAATCACAGGAACTAAGAAGTCTCTCTGAACATTATGTAATCTTTGAGATGAAAATAGAAGGCAAGAATGCTAACTTTACGAATTGGGAAACAAATGCAAATGAGGAAAATGACCTTTCTTAAAATCACCACTAAGCCAGTCGCTTAAGGAACTGAAAATGTTACCTTATATAATTACTTTTTTCTACATTATTTTCTGTGTTCATATTCTTGAATTTGCTTTTCTGTTTGTGAGAGGCAGTTGAGCATAGGTTAGGATGCGTTCAGAAGGCAGGGCAATTTAGTGGAAAGAATATTGGACCAAAAATTGTTATCCCCATTACACCTCTAGCATGCTGGGTGCCTTTGGGTGACTCACAGAATTGTTCCTTTGTTTGCTTTTCCCATTGACAACTGTGATAACAGTTGTCCTTGTCAAGCTTTGTGAGAATAAAATGGAATGTGGGTTCAGAGGGGAAAATATATTATTTATACTTTTTGAAAGACAAATGTTGTATGGTATAGACGTGCAGCCTTATGTAGTACACACATAGAGTTATATATGCTGTCCCTGCAGTTCTACAGATCTAGTGTCTTTATGGTCCATCCTTTTATCCGCCTCTCATTCCTGTCATTCCTATGATTTACTCAGGCATGCCTATCACTTTAGATGCTGTGTTCCGATGACCTCTACATTTATACTGCCAACCTTGACCTCTCTCTTGAGATCGGGTTCTGTAGTGCCAGCCTCCTACTGGACGTGTGCACATGCACGTCTCTGAATACCTCAGAATGACCATTTCTAAAACTGAAATCCCATCTGGGTACCATTATGCTTGTCCTGCAGTTCCTTTCATTCAGTCTCTCAAGCTGGGAATTTTGGAGTCAATTTTTTTCTGTTTTTTTTTTTTTAACCTTTTGCATGTTGTTTATTGGTGACCAAATTGTTTACACTTTGCTTTCTAAAAACCTCTTGAATTCGACCCCTGCTAATTTTTCTGAGCTACTCACAGAGTTCAGGCTCCCTTCAAGCCCTTCTTAGACTCAGACATACTGGATTCTTGAAAAACATGTTTTTAAGGGGGAACAATAGATGTAAATATCATTACAGTGAAGTAAGTGTTCGTGGGAGATGGTGTTCTATTGACAGAAAGCTGAAAATTATTCTGCTTCGTATAGGTGCTCTCTCTGTCTCATTCAATAACCTCCCTTCACTGTGTCTTAGGCTTCTGGACTAGGAATGCCAGATTCATGCCAGCCCCAGTTTTTAAACCTCTATAACCATGAACTTGGTTAATCAGGATGGAAAAAAAGAATTTCATTTTTCCTGTCAGTAAAGTGTAGACTGAATGGAGCTTCAGCAGGACATGTTCGATGTTAGAGGGTCTCTTCTTCTTGCAAGTCATCCTAATCCTCATAGAGGGAGCAAAACAGGAAGTGTAATGAGCCAAGAGGAGAGCTTGGACAGGTGAGAGAGCTTGTCCTGAACTGTGACCCAATGAGTGAATAGGCTTAAGTCTGAGCTGGATAGAGACCTTCTGGGACCCTACTTACCACCCCGGTAGGATAAAGGATGGTTCTGCCCTGCAGGTCTCCTTAAGCACTTTCTGAATCTCAATGCCCTTCTTGCATCAGCGTTCCTGACAGGAAGTGAAATGACCAGTAAGTAGCTCTCCATCTGCATTCCTGGTAAATGACATGTGAAACTTTACAAAAAGTCAACAATCATGTGAATTATTAGTCTCTCAAGAGTTTTTCCTATGTTCAATTTCTTTTTTCAAATAACCTTCCATATGGCTACCAGAGAAATTTTTCCAAAATGAAGGTTGAACAATTTTTACAAAATAATTTCCCTTAAACTACACTTGCCTTCACCATGTTTTCAACCATGGTGATGTACATTTTTACCAAGGATACTCAAATGTAATCCATTTTTACATCCTTCCTTTCATCATAAGGTCAGTCTTCACATGTCATTTCATCTGAAAACAAGACAAACAATACCCACAGAAATAACACAGCCTTTCAACCATTCACAAATCTGACTCCAAAAGCAATGGAAAATAACAGAGGTTTTCTTTTGAGTACCAAATGATGAAACTTTCTAAAAATCCCCTTTAAGCATCTCTTCCCTAAAGTTCTACCTTGTCAGGCAGCTGCTATCCTTTTCTCAATTTCTTTTCTCTCACTATAGGAGCTTAACCTCACTGGGCCACGCCTTTGCTGCTATTGGTGGCTCTGATCATCATTTCCATATTCATCGTAGTTCTTCCTCTGTTTCTTTCCTTGGAGTCCCCATCTATCACCCTGTTCAGCAAGACAAAGGATTTTGCTCAAGCTCTACGTTGAACCAAACTGAAGCCTGAAAAGGGTGTGGGGGGGGGGAGCATAATAAATATTTATAATTCAATTTTAATTTGCTTCTAAGTTAGAATGAATTTATGGAATTTGTGAAGAATTCACTTGTATATAAATTGGAGTAGATTAAAAGTTAACACTAGGTAAATTATTCTCACAGAGTCAAATCTTATGTGCCTCCTTGAGGCAGTAGAAGGTTTTGGAGCTCAGAGGAACTGGATTGCATCTCCGCAAAGCCTCTCTTCTCCTTGCTGGAGTCTGGGGAGAAAGTATTACATTAACCATGGCTGAAATTGCAGATTATTGTTATGCTTTTGGTTGTGACTATGGGGTAGAACTGAAGAAGTTTCTTTTTGGAAACATGGAAGTTTCTTTGTCCTGAAACTTTGAACCAGTATCCTGAACTTGATTTCCTTGTCCTGGGTTAGGTGCCTGTTCCTGAATCAGTTACTGCGGACAGGAAGAGGTGATGCTGTGATGGATCAGAGTCCTTCTAGCACAGAGGAAGCTGTGGGTTAGGAGTGAGGTGGGATCGTTTTCCAGTGGCACATAGGAATTATTTTTCTTTATTTTAATTTTTTCACCCAGAGATTAAATCGTGGATGGTGACAAAGACAAATATCTGTTACACTGGCACACAAAGCCCTGCCTATCCTATCCAGCTTCCTGCCCAGCCCTATTCTGCAGTGGCTGCAGTTTGCTCTTTCAGCCATGTCATGCCCTTTCACACCACTGTGCTTTTTCATCAGCTATTTCTATGGCTGGAATGGTTTTCCCTCTCTTCTCTACCTGGTGAAGAAGGTGAAGGTGTTAGTCACTCAGTCATGTCTGACTCTTTGTGACCCCCTTGACTGTAGCCCTCCAGGCTTCTCTGTCCCTGGGATTCTTCAGGAAAGAATACTGGGGTGGGTAGCCATTCACTTCTCCATGCGATCTTCCCCAGCCAGGGATCAGACTCGGGTCTCCTTCACTGCAGGTGGATTCTTTACCGTCTCAGCCACCAGGGAAGCCCATAACTCCTGACCAAATGCCATCTGTTTTATGAGCTCCTTCCCTCCAACTGATGTTGGCTACTTTTCCCTCTGTGATCCAAGAACACTTTTTATTTACCTGAAAGAACACTTTGTATTTATGCTGAAAATGACAGCATTTCTTTTATTAGTATTTTTTATCCCCTCCTCTATTTTATGAATATCTTGAGGGCTTCTCCATGTTTGTGCATTCCCAGTGATGGACACAAACCAGATGGTTACATTTTTATTCCATAAATTTGTGGGGCTGGAAAAGTGGGAACATTAGTTAATCCCATAATCTCTGTTTCATCAAGGTAGTTATTCTGAACCTGATTTCTCCTACACTGTTCCCAAGGGAATGCTTGGCAATGTCTGGGAGAACTTTGGGTTGTCACAGTGACTAGGATTGGGTGCCACTGGCTTTCTCTAGGGGTAGAACCAGGGGTGTAAATGTTCTGCAGTTCGTAGGACAGTCTTCACAGAAGGATTGTTCTCTCCCAATGCAGGGATCTTCCCCATTGAGAGCTCCTTATCTAGTCTATTTGGTCTAGAACATAGAAAAGAGTGGAAGGATTTGATAACAGCAGAAACTGTGTCCTGGGTCCCATCAACCTTTTGCTCACACTTCGAATAGGAAAGTGGTATGCTTTGTTGGCAGATGGCTTGAATGGTAGGCTTTATCGTGTCCACTAAGTCTGTCCCTGGCTATTTTTCCTACATCCTGTGAGTCCTGAGGTTGGAGCTGTAAGACTAAACCAAAGAGAAGTGCAGGATGAAAATCTACTCTCCCACTCAAATCTCTTGTCTAGTTGTGCTTTAAACCAGGGGAGAGGGACGTGGGAATTAAGTTCTCTGCATTTCTTTCAAAAATATGGTATGATAATTTGATCCTACTGTTTCATCCAGCGCACAGAAGGCTGAGAGTGACTAATTTCAATGATCTTTTTAAAAATCTGTTTATAGCAAGCCTGCTGGCTATAGATATCAATGTGAAAGGTAGCACATTGATCTAAATCCAGTTTTCTGTCATAAGGTGTCAGAAAAGCTAAATGGCTCTATCATGGTCTCTTAGGTCCTTTTCTCGGAAGGACATCTTTCTGTTCCATTTTGACACTGACATGGCCATGGTATCCAGGATATAGGAAGAGTGTGAGCAGAAAACTTGGAAGCTCACTTCTTCAAACAGGCTTTTTTGACAGGCTTCTTTGATTCCTTGTCTCAAAGACATTTTTGGAAAAAGATCCCTGAAATACAAGCTCAGTCACTCATGTGGTTTACTGTCTGTGTTAGGTGTAGCAAAAAGTGTTTTTGAAAGAATTTACCAGCAGAGTCTGGAGCTTGATATTTATCAGCAATTACTTGTAATGTTTCTGAAAGATGTTGCCTATAAAGGATACTATAAAGGATAAAGGACCACATTCTAGTCTATTTACTGTTTGTTTCCCTTTTTAGATACTCCCAGAAGTATAAAAGCCTCCACTGCTACAGCTGAACAGTTTTTTCAGAAGCTGAGAAATAAACATGAATTTACTATTCTGGTGACCCTAAAACAGACCCACTTAAATTCTGGAGTGATCCTCTCCATTCACCATTTGGATCACAGGTATGTGTGACTGCTGGAGTTTCCTGCGTTTTCATTTTATATAGTGAAATTAACACATTAAAGAGAACTAAATTAAAGCGAGATAACAGGATTGGTTTAAAACAGCAAAAATAATTTTGCTGTATTATGCAAAATCACAAACACAGGTAATTGAGATAGCCTAAAAGCAGAAGGAGCTGCTGTTTTTGGTGTTGCTAAGAGCATACAGAAGTTATCATTTTCTTAAAACCCATTTATTAATCACTAACTTCTTCATGAGATATCCTACTCAATGTTAAAGTCAAACAAACTTCTTAATTGATAAACAGCCACGAAAATACTGTATTATATTTCTTTAAGATATTGCTTGGGTTTAGAGTTTAATAGTCTTAAAATTTTAATCACAGACAAAAATACATTCTTTTTCAACGTGTTTCTTAGACTGTGATAGTTACAGCTATTCTTGGATGTGTGTTGAATCAAAATGCTATCTGGTATTTCCTAGTTTCTCGCACATGTGAGAAACATGATTTGGGAGCTGGTGGGAGTAGTGAGGAGGAGTGGAGAGGGAGAAGAAAAAATTCATTCATGACACTTAGAATATACATAAATTGCTGCTAAATAATATCGAGCAAGTTAGAGAAAGAATAGCCATGGTTCTGACAATGAAAGTTCTTTCATGTTCATATTTTGAGTACCCACTTTGTGACTCTTGGTGGACCTTGGGCAAATTACATAACCTCAATTTCCTCATTTGTAATACAGGGATAGTAATAATACCTTCTTCATAGATTGTTGTGAGGATCAAAGAGTTTATATATGTAAAGTGTTTTACATATATAATGGATTTAATGATCCTATTCAGATGTGAGCAGAAACCTCTTTTCCTGGTTTCCCTTATGAGAGATGGGGCAGTCTGGGACTTTGCAAATCTTTGCTAAACACTAAAGGCCAAATATATGTGGAGAACAAAATATAGAAAATCGACTCACAGCATAGGATTCCTGATCACAGTCTACCTGGATTACTCACAGTATTTAAGACCCCATCTAATTCTATCTTTAACCCCAAAGGATTATGGTAACAAGCTGCTTACTTGGGTTTTTTTCCTCCCAGGTTTTGGCTTGTTTTTCAGAGGATGTCACCCAAACATTCACTGAGTAGTTGACATAGTCTCTTCAAGACTAAGAGCAAAAAAGGAGAGTTCCTAAGGATTCACTAGGATTTCCCCCCTTGGTGTGTTTCTGTTCCTTGTCTTCAGGTGATTGATATCAGGGGAGTTCCTTGCTTACGCCACTGTGACCTTGCCCTTCTCCACTGGGCTTTGGACAACATGGTTCACATACAGCAAAGGATATTGTTCCTTCACAGAGCAGCCTGATTTAGTTCTGATTATTTCTGCTTGCTAAGAAAATTGCCCCTGTATTTCAGGCACTATATTTTTCTGCCCTGTGGCTTTTTCCCACTACCCTATTTGTAGATATTGAAAGGATGTTTTGGGGTCCAGTTGCTTGCTGCTCAAAAGGCAATAAACAGGCTAGGTTGGTGGAAAGGAAAGTTTGCTTTACTTCAGATGCCAGCAACTGGAAACGAGGCGGAGTTGGATGGACATCTGTCCGAAAACCAGCTCCTCCCCGCTGGCCACCAGTGGGGCAAGAGCTTTTCTAGACAGAAGGAGGGGGCTGCGTGCAGAGACAGCACAGCCAACTCCGACAATCATCTTCACATTGGTCATCAGTGATCTGACCAGTGTCATCTTGGTTGTTTTAGGTGTGGTTAATCTTCAGTTCCAAGGTCCGCTTGTTCCCATTTCTCTGAGACCAGTTCTCAAAATCGTGGTAGCTTATGTCCAGGGCACAGTCTGGTCATCATGCAGTTAACTTCTCCGCCTGGTGTTTTGGTATCTGTAAGACAGCTCACTGGATATGCCTCAGAATATTATCTATAGCCCTTGAGAAAGTGCTAGAGGTCCTTGACTTTGCTTAATGACTGCATTATTTGGTCTCCTTTGATTGTTTTCCTTTGTTTCCATCTGTTCTCACTTTTCTGATTAAACTTATTCTTTGACTCTAAAGTTTTCCACAGACAAAAGGCAGGCAGAGGACATGGTGGGGAGAGCAAAGACCACAGGGTCCTGCTTTGTTTCATAGGGATGTGAAACTCACCCATCCTTCTTCCAGATGACACCCTCAAAACCATCCCATCTAAATGGACAATGTTTTGTTTGGTCCCTAGAGTTGAATATATTAACTCTACAAATGCTTGACCAGCATGGATTTCATATTATCTATGCACTTTCTATCTGATGCTTCATACAACAGTTTCAATTTTTTTTGGCACCTTAGGCATAGTAAGGGTATATTGATATACCCAGCCTTTATCAGATAGGTTCTTGAAGGCAGATTGGTGTCAGACAGATCTTTTCTTACTGTTCCTATAAAGTAGACTTGTTAAAATGATACATAGGGCTTTATAGTGACTTATTTCAATTAAAAATAATGTTTACTTTTTTATCTTTTATTTATTTTTTAAAATATTAATTTATTTTAATTGGAGGTTAATTACTTTACAATATTGTATTGGTTTTGCTATACATCAACATGAATCCGCCACAGGTATACACGTGTTCCCCATCCTGAACCTCTCTCCCTCCTCCCTCCCTGTACTGTATTTTCATTGTAGAAAAATTGGAATACTGGTAAGTATAATAAAGAAATAGGAGAACTCACACAAATCGTATCACCCGAAGAAGACTATGTTGAAATTGTCATATTTCAGTCCAGAATTTGTCTGTGTACAGAGATATGCCATATTTTGTTTGATCAATTCCTTACTTTTGGGTACTTAACTCATTTCTTCTTTAACTTTAATAAATAGCACCAACATGAATATATTTATGCGAATCTTTGTGCTTAGCTCTCATGCTTTCCAGTTATCCTTGCTAAATTTATTACTAATTATTCATTTATATTATCTATAAATTTGATAACGTTTACATAAATAAATACTGCATTTGAGATATAGGATATTTTTTATGATATTAAAATCATCTGTATTGGTAATTCACTTTTTCATTTGCTTAGCAGCAGCAGCAGCAGCAGTAAGCCAGTAATTATTAAAGGCTTCTCATGTGCCAGGCAGGGTGCTCAGTGCATTCCATGTGTTAATTCATGTTATCATCATGCATTAGATAATGGTTCAGAGTACAGATCTGGAGCTGGACTGTGTGCATTCTAGTCATAGCTCTAAGACTGACTGGCTTTGTGACTCATGTAAATTTCTTACCTCCTCTGAACCTCAGGTTCCTCATCTGTAAATTCATATAAAGTACTTGATAATCCTAGAGAAAAACTTCCACAGAAGTTGATCATGTGGCAAGGTCATTATTCTCATTATCAATGTACAGATAGGAAAAATAAGCATTAGAGAGATTAAGTTGTCACCATATAAAGATACCAAATAGTTATTGCCTATGTTCCCCACACTGTGCATTCATACTCATGATTCATTTATTTTATAATTGGAAGTTTGTACCTCTGAGTCTTCCTCATTTATTTATCTCCTCCCCTCAAACCCTCTCTACTCTGACCACCACCTGTTTGTATCTATAGCTCTGTTTTGTTATGTTTACTGATTTGTTTTAGGTTTTTACCTGACATATATGAGTGAAATCATGCAGTATTTGTCTTTCTCTGACTTATTTCACACTTGGCATCATTTTGATTCTTGAGTCCAGAATTTTTTACCTGTCCACTGTGATAGCACCTAACCTCATGTTACTCTCACAAACCTTGTGCATTGTTGTGTTTTTTTTTCCCCCTATTATTATTGCTGACATTATCTTTCTTTCCTTAAGTCTTATTCTCACCGGTCTCTTTAGTTTCATCATTTCCCGAACACTTGTTTATTCTCTGCTGATTTTTATAAAAGATTAAAGTGGTATATAGAGAAATATTTATCTGGGCTTCCCTGGTGGCTCAAATGGTACAGAATCTTCCTGCAAAATGGGCGACCCTGGTTCGATCCCCTGGAGAAGGGAATGGCTACCACTTCAGTATTATTGCTGGAGAACTCCATGAACAGAGGAGACTGGCAGGCTATAGTCCATGGGGTTGCAAAGAGTTGGGCACAACTGAACAACTAACACTTTCAATTTTACTTTCATAGAGATATGTACAGGACAATAAGATAAAAATAAAATGAAATATACAAATTAGGGCAAAGAAAAAATAGACACCTAGTTGGGTGGTTAAGGAAATGCAACTATCCTTAATTCTGAGACCAGAGACATATTTCTCCTATGACCTATGTTTATTTATTTTTTTTTAGCTACTCAGCTGTTTTTTTCTTATTTAACTTTCCAAGTCTCCTATACCTTTTATGGGAAAATGTATTGAGTGCCTTTAAAGGAACAAGTTCAGAAAACCTTGTGTCAACTGGTTGCATAATGACACAGTGCGCTTCAGAAAAATCAAGTCTATAACAATGCCAGTAACATGCATCTATGTTGAGGGTATTTGAAACAATACTGCCTGCAAGGCCTTAGGCAGTGTGCACGAAAGTTCTGTGCGACCAAGTTTTACTGCTCAAAATGACAATAGCACCTCCTGTATGAAATCCTGATAAAACACCTTGTCTTCCAGGCAGTAGTCCACATAGATTGCTTTCTCCAATGTCTTGAAAATAATATTAAATTCAAGTTAGACTTCTCTGATATATCCCAAATTACAGTTATTCTTTGTTGATAGTTAAGTGAGACTTAGTGTTGAGCTTCAGCAGCAGTAGAGTTGGAGGAAATACTGACATTTTTTTTACAAAAATTGAGGAGCCAACAAGGACATGCCTGAATAGAAGGTACCTATGTTTGCCTATGGTGGCTGAAGTAGGTGATTCCCAAGGGCAGTGCCAGGCTCTTCCTGGGGAAGTAGCACAGGTTCTACTCTCAAGTACTGATGGATGAATCCTCTAGAATATGGAAGTTTTAATTATGCTGCAAATTTGAAACATTACATGTAATACTTACAGTGAATTTTACAAATTAGGAAAAATCACAAAGAAGGAAGCAAAAATCATCAGTAATTTTACTCTACTGGGGATAGTTTTTACTAATACTTTCAGTTATACATGTCTATTTAAAATGAATAGATATACTATTTAAAAAATTGAATCACACTGGACATAATATTTTATAGCTTTTTAAAATTTAGCAAAATATTTTGGGGATTATCCCATGCAAATAAATATTTGCTTATAATCTATTTGTTAAAAACCAAAGAGTATTCCATTGCTGGATGTAAAGGAGAAGTGCAGGAGGAAAAGACTGGGAGTTTGGGGTTGGCAGATGCTCACTGTTACATATGCAATGGGTAAACAACAGCCTGATATACAGCACAGGGAACTATATTCAATATATTGTGATAACATAATGAAAAAGAATATGTGTAACTGAATCACTTTGCTGTACAGCAGAAATGAACACAGTATTGTAAATCAAGTATACTCCAATAAAATAAAATTTTAAAAAGCCAAACTAAGTATCCCAAGAATGTTAAATTTCAATCAGTAGAACTATCTGAGGTAGCCACTAAGATGACTAGCTTGCAAAACATATCCTGGATAAATGAATACATTTATGTCCTTCACGGGATGGTCAGCTGTAAACTAGTTGAATGTTGAAGAACGGCCATCAGAATAAACAAGTGATCTGACATCCTTTACCTGGCAGTGATTAGATGTGGGTCCAGCTCTCCATCAGATCTGTCCTAGTTCTCAGAAGAGATCTTCCTGCCTATTTCCTAGGTGCTTTTGGGGGTGGTTGTGGGGAGATGGTAGCACTCCACTGACCTTGAGTTCTTGACTGCTTGGTAGAAAGCAAGAACTTGAATGATTCCCCATTAATGAGGCTCTGTGAGTTCAACCACATAGTGCCTGCAATGGAATAAACCCTAAATAAACATTAATGTTTCTAGTAGAGATGAGACGCTGCTGCTTTCCTGGTCCTCGTGTCAGTCCCTGGCTTCACTTTCATCTCCACGCAATTGATGATAGTGAGTTCTGAGATACCTGGCTATTTGCGTCTTGCTCTGATGCCAGCTGAAGTAAGGAGAATCAGAGAGAAATGGAGGCTGTAGGTTATGTCAGCTCCAGCACTGGCAGAGGTGAAGAAAAGTGGCATCATTCAGCAGGAGGATAAATGGCAGGCACAGAGGCCTGTCTGCTCATCATCTATGTCATTCCCTCTCTTTCTGCTCATCCAAAGCAGGTTCACACTCCAGAACTTCACTCACTGCTCCAGGAAGCTTTTACTGACCTTTCCAGTTTACATTCATTGCTTCCTCCATGAACCTCCAATGCCTTTTTGAAATTTGGGTCACTCCTTTTGCCATTCTAACATAGAACATCTTACCTTGTTTCAACGTTTCACATATATACATAGGTATTATTTACATATGAGACACTAAAAATATCGTTTACTGCCTTTGATCACAATCATAGCAAATATTTATTGAAGATTTAAAAGTTAAAATTTGAAAAAAATTGGTAATGCCCTGTGTTTCAAAACTGAAAAGACACCATAGGATATAGAGAAAGAAGTCTACCTCCATCCATGTCCCTGGCCACTTGATTTCTGTCCCTGGGGCCAACCACTATTATCCTTAAAAGACATTCTGAAAATAGGAAAAATATGAACAGGAAAATATCTCTCAGCCCATCAGTGGTGTGCTGGAGTGGGCTGGTATTGGCTGACAGGAGTTGAAACTTTGTGAGCTGACTGACATTACTGCTGTAGCTTGAAGAAGGCTATGGACATCAGCAAGTGCTACAGAGCAGAGCTTTTTTAAAAATATGCATTTTTATTGATAAATATTCTTTTTTTAATGAGTCCACTTTTTTTTTATATTTTCTGTCTTCCCTAAACAAATGGATAAATGAGCCAGTATCTCATAATTATTTGTCTAGAGAACATAGAGCCAAATGGTAAACATTTACCAGTGTCACTGAGTGTAGTTTTGGCATCTAGAGACAACCACCACAACGCTCCAGGATGTAGCTTTCTAATCCTTTTCCCAGGTGTCCTTATGCATTTGTGTGAAATTTTATGTAGCTGACAACAGTTTTTTATTAGATTTTTTTCCCTTTGCTGTGGAGGATTACACATAAATTTGCATACTCCATTTCACCTGCTATGCTGTCATGCAAAGTTAGATGCTAAATAAATATTTGGTGGATGGAGAAATGAGTGGAAGATCAAGAGAACGGTTATCATGAGTGGACCAGGAATCGTAAATGACATCAGGAAGTTTTCTCCAGGCTAGGGCAAATGATCTGGAGAATGTTCAGATTGCTCTATTGATGCAGGGTGCCTAATCTGTCCTGAAACGTCATTAGCTCTAAGCATGAGGATTTCACTAACTGGCAGGTCCTGCTTCCAAATGACAAGTTCTTAGCGAATAACGACACCTATAATGAGCTACATAGCAACATCTCAGCCACAGTGTGAAAACTGGAAACCTAATCACACAACTTTGTTGGTTTGGACATAAGAGACTAATGGATGTGCTCTGGGTTCGGGGGTGTCTGAGGTGAGCTAAGAGCAGGATGGAAGTGGGAAAGGCAGGCATCACAGTATCTCGGGATTGAAAGTGGGCTTAAGTCACATCTTGGTATTGAAACACAGCTTAAAACAAAGTGGCATCATTATGAAGCTGCTAGGAACCTCGTCAGGGCTTCCCTCGTGGCTCAGATGGTAAAGAATCTGCCTGTAATGAGGGAGACCTAGGTTCAGTCCCTGGGTTGTGAAGGTCTGCTGGAGAAAGGAATGGCTACCCACTCCAGTATTCTTGGAGCTTCCCTGGTGGCTCAGATGGTAAAGAATCTTCCTGCAACGTGGAAGACCCGGGATTGATTCCTGGGTTGGAAGAAAGGAATGGCTACCCCACTCTTGCTCATTAGCAGTACCCTGGTGCACTGTGAGTAGGATCTCATTTGGTCTCCTAACCTGAGATGCAGGTTTCAAATGATGTTTTTAAGGAGGAGCTGCTATTAAAAACTGGACTACAAACGTCATGTGAATACAGTGGTAACAGGTTGTTGGCTCTTCTGTCATGTCTGTATATGTTTAACCAACAATAGCTTTACCTAAAAACAACACACAATAACATGGTACTTTATGTCTGAAAGAATTAAGACCCTTAGGCAGATCAAAGGAGTTTTCTCATCATTGCAGTTTTATGACTATTGTGTTTTGGAAGGAAAAAAAAAAGACTATAGAGAAATAATTCTATGATGTTAGTTCACTTACTTATTTATACCAGAAACATAGAAGAGGAACATGAAAACAGTAAAGACTCATTGAAAAGTGAAAGTGTATTGTAAGTAAAAATGAATGATAAAATTTCCCCCAAATCCAAAAGGACTATTTTCTTTTTCCATATTTTACAAAACTGCAGTTTCTTCAGAATAAGTAAAATCCTTTTGTTGTCCTTTGGTGCTGATTTGGTACAGTCCCCTAGGTTATATTCTGTGATTTATAATACTTCTCTTTATTTAAGATAGTCTTGGGATTTATATATATAAATTGATTTTCATGAGATTAATATTAGAAAATTTCCTGATATGCAGATATTATCTATGCTTCTAACTTGGAATGTTTTGCAAATAGGATACATGGATATAATTTATGGCAATAGGTGTGCAACTATATACAAAACTGTCTTGCAGTTTGCCATGATCTTCTATATTAATAAACTTGAGGTGAAATAAATGAGATATTTTTCAACTCTCTTAGTAGTAATTATTGTACATTTTGAATGAGTAAGAATGTATTTATGTATGAGGTTGATAAAATATGTCTTCATATTTGTGAGTGTTTGTCATGTATTAAGCCATTTCTTTCTTGATATTAGTAAGTAAAAATTAAATTTACTGGCAATATTTGCTTGGCTTAATGGTTCTGAACTAAAAGATGACTGTTTATTTTGGATAAAATTACCAGACTGGTGTTATAGTTACTATACTCTTTATTTTTTGGTTGCACTTTACTTAATAAATAACATTAAACATAATAGGATTTATAAATTAAAATTTCAAACCCAAATTCTACATAATTAAACAAAACTGCCCTTATATTTTATTCTCTTAACGTGTGTTTCAACATCATTATTTATCTCTAACAAAATTGCATCTTTAATTATTAAGAAAGTTGCAATATATATTCTAATGTGGTTAAACCTACATATACCATTTATTACAAGGCAGGGTGAGTTGCTCATCAAAGAAACTCAGTTGAAGTTAAGACTCAGCAAGCAAATGAGATTTCTCTTATTACTTATATGTACCACATTTTCATATAGGTTAAGTGATAGAAAGGATATAGAGAGTTAATATAATAAGCTAATATAATATAGTTAATATAGAGAGGTTATTTCATGGAGCACAGATCTCTTTCTCATTCTGAAGAAGCAAAGCATTCTTCTCCTTCTGATCAGCATTCCATTCTTTCTTCAGAGCCAATGAGTGAATCCACTGGCAGCTGCTGCTGCAACTAACCATGGACTAAGTCATACTCAGCCACACATCACAAGTGTGGGCTATTCACTTCCCTAGACAGAGGTGAGGAGGGCAGGGGTATTTCTAGGTTCCTTCCTGTTTTGACCATGTCCAGTTATCAGGCCTCAAATATCTTGGGCCATTACAAGACCCTTCTGCGGCATCCGTCTTGTACTTTGTAATTCCTTACCTGCTCTCTTCACTCTGCGCGATAGAATACCAGTCCCTTGGCTGTGTTGGCCCATGTATCCACTAAAGTACAGTTTGCTACTAATTATTTTAAGGCATTTTTCTTACACTAAAAATACTTCTAATAATTAAATTTTTAAAAATATTGTTCTTCACTTGGGAATGAAAACTTTCAGAATGTTATTTTAATTCTTTTTTTTCCTTTGATAAGCCCTTGTGATTTTTATTATTTTCACTTTCATCATTTTTGATGATGTTGACATGTTTAAATTTTAGAGGGCAGTAGCTCTCCCAGATTGCCTTCAAGTGATAAGCTTATGATTAAATGATTTACCTACTGTGTTTCATATAGAATCTTTATGAAATGATATTGAAATGAATGAAGAGTTTTTTTTTTTTCAGTTATTACCCCAGAATTTGTCTAGGATGAATTCTAAGAAATGCAATTTGTTGGGTAACTGGTTATAATAGATTTTTCCTGTATGTTAGATAATTTTGTTTTCTTTTTAGATATGCAATGTCTGTGTGTACATGCTCAGTTGTGTCTGATTCTTTGTGACCCCATGGACTGTAGCCTGCCAGGCTCTTCTGTTCATGGAATTCTACAGGCAAGAATACTAGAGTAGGTTGCTCTGCCCTTCTTCAGGGGAACTTCCAGACCCAGGGATTGTACCTGGGTCTCCTGCACTGCAGGAATATTCTTTATCATCTAAAGCCACCAGGGACTAAGCTATCAAAATAAGAAAGTGATGAGTTAGAATGGACCTTGACTATAGCCAACTACTATGGCTTTTTGTGTGTGTACTAGGTATGTGTCTCAATCTTATGGTATTGGATGGAGGTATACATATAGATGGAGAAGGCAATGGCAGCCCACTCTAGTACTCTCGCCTGGAAAATCCCATGGATGGAGGAGCCTGGTAGGCTGCAGTCCATGGGGTCACTGAGGGTCGGACACAACTGAGCGACTTCACTTTCACTTTTCACTTTCAGCATTGGAGAAGGAAATGGCAACCCACTCCAGTGTTCTTGCCTGGAGAATCCCAGGGACTCGGGAGCCTGGTGGGCTGCCGTCTATGGGGTCGCATAGAGTCGGACACGACTGAAGTGACTTAGCAGCAGCAGTAGCATACATACAGATATATGTATCTAATCTGGTCTGTGAATAATTTTCTACATGTTATGAATGTATACATATGTTTCAGGAAAGATTTTAATACATAGTAATCTCATCAGCAGTTTAAAGTACCTACTTACCCACTTTCTTCAACAGCGATTTGAAAATTTGCCAGTCCGGTAGGTGAAAAATAACACTTTGTTGGTAAGATTGACTACTTTCTCATATACGTATTGGTTATTCATATGTCTTCTTTTGTAAATAGCCTATTTAGTTAATTTCCTGGTGGCTCAGACAGTAAAGAGTCTGCCTGCAATGTGGGAGACCTGGGTTCAATCCCTGGGTCGGGAAGATCCCCTGGAGAAGGAAATGGCAACCCACTCCAGTATTCTTGCCTGGGAAAACCCATGGACAAAGAGGAGCCAGGTAGGCTACAGTACATGGGGTTGCAAAGAGTAGGACATGACTGAGTGACTTCACTTCAGTTCTTATGTAGTTAATTGATTAATTAATTTCTTTTGGCTATGCTGCGTCTTTGCTGCTGCACTTGCTTTTGTCTAGGTGTGGCGAATGAGGGCTACTCTCTAGTTGTGGTTCATGGGCTTCTCATTGCAGTGGCTTCTCTTTTTGCGGAGCACAGGCTCTAGGGCGTGCTGGCTTCGGTAGTTGCAGCTCTCGGCCTCTAGAGCACAGGCTCCATAGTTGTGGCACACAGGCTTAGCAGCCCCGCAGCTTGTAAGATCTCCCGGATCAGGGATTGAACCTGTGTCTCCTGCATTGGCAGACGGATTCTTTAGCACTGAGCCACCAGGGAAGCCCAACAGTATATTTAGATACATTGTCTATTTTTCTACATTTTCTTACTGATTTAAGTGAACTCCACTTAATAAGAATATTAATTTCATATCACCTATAGTTTTCAAAGAATTGATGCTTTTGAACTGTGGTGTTGGAGAAGACTCTTGAGAGTTCCTTGGACTGCAAGGAGATCCAGCCAGTCCATTCTAAAGGAGATCAGCCCTGGGTATTCTTAAGAAGGAATGATGCTAAAGCTGAAACTCCAGTACTTTGGCCACCTCATGCAAAGAGCTGACTCATTGGAAAAGACTCTGATGCTGGGAGAGATTGGGGGCAGGGGGAGAAGGGGACGACAGAGGATGAGATGGCTGGATGGCATCACTGACTCGATGGATGTGAGTCTGAGTGAACTCCGGGAGTTGGTGATGGACAGGGAGGCCTGGCGTACTGTGATTCATGGGGTCACAAAGAGTCGGACATGAATGAGCAACTGAACTGAACTGAACTGATAGTTTTCATTTGCTTTGAAGTTTTTATGATGATTTTTGCTGTGCTAAAATTTTTTTAATTGACATGCAGTCAAATCAATAATTTCTGTCTCTAAAGAGTGAGACTATGTTAATGACATAGTGAACAAAGAATATATTTTCTTTTACTAAAGAAAAGAGAAAGCCAATTAGAAAATTCCAGGAAAAGAAAATTTTAAATTGCCTTTATGAGAAATTTCTGGTCTACTATATAAAATAGAAAATTTGGCATGATTTGAGCAGTTGGGTGAAGTAAGAAAAATTGTATCTGTTCTTGATTCTACCTAACATTCTTCTTTGGATGTTGACAAGTTTGTGACAATAGACAGTACACTTTTTGACACTGCAATCTCACATGCTAGTAAAGTAATGCTCAAAATTCTCCAAGCCAGGCTTCAGCAATATGTGAACTGTGAACTCCGTGATGTTCAAGCTGGTTTTAGAAAATGCAGAGGAACCAGAGATCAAATTGCCAACATTCTCTGGATCATGGAAAAAGCAAGAGAGTTCCAGAAAAACATCTATTTCTGCTTTATTGACTATGCCAAAGCCTTTGACTGTGTGGATCACAATAAACTGTGGAAAATTCTGAAAAAGATGGGAATACCAGACCACCTAACCTGCCTCTTGAGAAATCTGTATGCAGGTCAGGAAGCAACAGTTAGAACTGGACGTGGAACAACAGACTGGTTCCAAATAGGAAAAGGAGAACGTCAAGGCTGTCTATTGTCACCCTGCTTATTTAACTTCTATGCAGAGTACATCATGAGAAACGCTGGACTGGAAGAAACACAAGCTGGAATCAAGATTGCCAGGAGAAATTTCAGTAACCTCAGATATGCATATGATACCACCCTTATGGCAGAAAGTGAAGAGGAGCTAAAAAGCCTCTTGATGAAAGTGAAAGAGGAGAGTGAAAAAGTTGGCTTAAAGCTCAACATTCAGAAAACGAAGATCATGGCATCTGGTCCCATCACTTCATGGGAAATAGATGTGGAAACAGTGGAAACAAGGTCAGACTTTATTTTTTTGGCTCCAAAATCACTGCAGATGGTGACTGCAGCCATGAAATTAAAAGACGCTTACTCCTTGGAAGAAAAGTTATGACCAACCTAGATAGCATATTCAAAAGCAGAGACATTACTTTGCCAACTAAGGTGCATCTAGTCAAGGCTATGGTTTTTCCTGTGGTCATGTATGGATGTGAGAGTTGGACTGTGAAGAAGGCTGAGCGCCGAAGAATTGATGCTTTTGAACAGTGGTGTTGGAGAAGACTCTTGAGAGTCCCTTGGACTGCAAGGAGATCCAACCAGTCCATTCTAAAGGGGCTCAACCCTAGGATTTCTTTGGAAGGAATGATGCTAAAGCTGGAACTCCAGTACTTTGGCCACCTCATGCGAAGAGTTGACTCATTGGAAAAAACTCTGATGCTGGGAGAGATTGGGGGCAGGAGGAGAAGGGGACGACAGAGGATGAGATGGCTGGATGGCATCACAGACTCGATGGACGTGAGTCTGAGTGAACTCCGGGAGTTGGTGATGGACAGGGAGGCCTGGCGTGCTGTGATTCATGGGGTTGCAAAGAGTCGGACATGACTGAGCGACTGAACTTAACTGAATGAATACTAGTACACAGGCATTGATGCAAATACAGTTGATGAATTTACTATTGATCTTTTAATTGGACATCTGAAAAGAGGATAATGGTATATCTGTATTTAACCTTCTATCTTAATCTGTCTCATAATACTTAATAAATAGTCCGCCTGCAATGCAGGAAACCTGGCTTTGATCCGTGGGTTGGGAAGATCCCCTGGAGAAGGGAAAGGCAGCCCACTCCAGTATTCTGGCCTGAAGAATTCCTTGGACTGTATAGTCCATGGGGTCGCAAAGAGTCAGACATGACTGAGCAACTTTCACTTTCATTTCACTTCATAGTCAATGAATGATTTTTTTGTTCTGATTAATAATGAAAAGAAATGGTGTTCTTAAACTTAGATCTAGGCATACTTATCTAGTGTAATAGCTGGGAGGTAAAGCTGGAGGTCCCTGTGCCAGTTACCTGAAGCCCATTCTTTTCTCACGTATTTGTAACATCAGTTGTAGGACCAAATCTCTGAGGTTGGCTTCTGGGTCTTGTATTTTGATCTGCTTTTGACTCCCACAACAAGAGCACACTACTCTGATTGCTGTAGTTTTATAAGATTTGCTATATTATAGTTCAGGTCTCTGTTCTTCCTGATCAGATTTTGTTTTTTTGTTTTTTTTTTTTGGCTTTTGGCTATGTTTGCAACTTCATTCTGTGGTATAAACTTTAAAATCAATTTAATAAGTCTTATGAAAAAATGCTATTTGTATTTGTATTGGAATTACATCATATTTATAGATTGTTATATGTTACCATTCTCCTGATACTCATTTTTTAAAATCCAGGGATATGACTTATCTCTCCATTTTCTTTCATATCTTCTTTATAACTATTTCCATAATGGATATACACATATTTTGTTAAATTTTCCACTAGGAACCTTATGGGATGTGTGTGCTCTTACTCAAATGGGATCTTTATTTTTCCATTATATTTTCTATTTGTAAAAGACTTAAATTGCTATAATGGACTCTGTTTGCTATCAAAAGTAACTTCTTTTTATAGTATTCAACTTGCTTTATCTTTTGTCTCTGGAAGAAAGTTGAATTCTTTGGTTGCAACTCAGAGTATAATAAAATTTCCAAGGTGCACTCAAAGTTCATTTAACTCTCTTTTCTTAATCTGCCATACATTGATATGCAGTGACATTTCAATGATCTTTTCCAAGATGAATGTTGAGGGACTGTTGTAATATATTTTAATTCTTTGGCATTAAGACTCTTCCCTTTTTAGTCTTATGATATCTTTATTAAACTTCCCAAATGCTCTTTAGGACTTTGATCAATCACTTAAAATCATTTTTCAAAATACTCATTTAAAAAAGATAATCAACTTTCTGCAGTTTATTATGAAGTGACAGGAAATAGAATTCACCTTATTTGTAACTTGTCTTGCTATTTTCTATAGTTTGGTGAAACATATACCTTTTTAAAAAGTCCACGCAAAATATTATTTTGGTGTCCTTATTGTCATGGAGTTTATATTATCTCCATTACTTAAGAAATCTTTTTTCCCTGGATGGTGTGTGTACTTAAATTCCACTGAGCTTGGCAAGGAGTCATAATTTTATGGTTGAAACCATATATTAGTATATTTCATAGCAGTTGAATGAAAGTCATTCAGATTTTGCCTCTTCATTTTAATGATGTTTATCCGTTGAGCATTTTGAGAAAGGAGATGATTGAGCTGCTGTCATTTTTTCTTCATATTTTAACTACTGATTATTTAAAACTCTAGGTGTTATAAAAATTATGTTTGATTATTGTTGAGGATGCCAACTGCACCAGAGAATACATCAGTTCAGTTCAGTTCAGCCGCTCAATCACTGAATATTTTAGCTTAAACCCATTTAATTTACCTAAAAGGATAAAAACTCTAAATAGCACCAGAAAGAGAGATGTAGGTTCTGAGGAAACAATTTACTTTGGAGATACTTAAACTATACA
This sequence comes from Capricornis sumatraensis, assembly GCF_032405125.1. NCBI lineage: Eukaryota > Metazoa > Chordata > Mammalia > Artiodactyla > Bovidae > Capricornis > Capricornis sumatraensis. The sequence continues at coordinate 80,134,583 of NC_091072.1, forward strand.
TTTTGAAGCACCAAACACTATGTTTAAAATATTTTTTGCTACTATGACATCTGAAAAATGACTCATTTCTAAAATTTACTATTCTTTGAATATTAGTGAATTTGTACATTTTTAATGTATTTGCTAGTAAGTTGATGGGGTCTCTGATTTCATGAATAGTTTCTAAATATCTTTTGGCCGCTTTATACCAGCCTTGTCATTTTTCTTATTTATTTGTAAGAATTTTTATATGGTAAGAATATCAACTCACTGTCACTTATATATGCAGGGGAGTTCCCAGGTTAATGATTGCTTTTAATTAAAAATTTTTTTAAAAATCATTTCAAACCTGCAGAAGGGTTTACAAAGACAGTACAAAGAACTCCCACATCTTCTTTTACCAGATTTCTAATTGGTAATATTTTTGGCCCATTTTCTCCATCATGCTTTATCTTATTTCAATATACCTTTTACCAGCAATATACTCCATCACCCTTAAATACTCTACTGTATTCTTTCTTAAGACAAGGACACTATCTCTGTAAAACCAACATACATCTTCTAATCAAGACATCAAAACTGACAGCATAATATCATCCAATCTCAGACCTCACTTAAATTTCACCAACTATCTAAATAATGTTTCTTTTTCCTTCTTAGACCATGACTCCATTCTAGACCACATATTGCATTTGGTTGTCATATCTTATAATTTCCCTCAATTTGAGCAGTTACAGTTTTTCCATGTTTTGGGTATCCTTTATGGTATAGGCATTGTATTCCATATTATCACCCACCACCTGGGTTCATCTGATGTTTCCTCATCACTCAAGCTATGCATTCTTGTTAGGAATATCACAGAAATGATGCTGGCCACATCTGGACGTACACTGTGTCAACTGTCCTTCTGTTGGTGATATCAACCTTGATCACCTAGTCACATTGATGATCTGCCAGGTTCTACACTACTTTTCCCTTTGATTTTCATTTGTATTTTATTGGGAAATAATTCAATTTTATTCCAATGTCTTATTCTTCATCAGAGCTTCATTCACCCACCTTAACATCCATTAACTGTTCTCACCTGTAAAAGATATGATTGATACCAAGTGACATGAATAAAATGGAAAATGGAATTCATTCTAACTCAAATTCATTTTTTGTATTGTAAAAATTTAAGGAATATGTGTCATATAAAAATGCATTCCTAAAAGATGGTAATTCAAACTTTTGTATCTCATACCTCATTTTAAGTGTAGATCACCATTCACCATACAAGGCATCTTTATATTAATTGTTCCTCATAGCTCAGTTGGTAAAGAATCCGCTTGCAATGCAGGAGACCCTGGTTCGATTCCTGGATCGGGAAGATCCACTGAAGAAGGGATAGGCTACCCACTCCAGTATTCTTGGGCTTCCCTTGTGGCTCAGCTGGTAAAAAATCCACCCGCAGTGCAGGAGACCTGGGTTCGATCCTGGGTTGGGAAGATACCCTGGAGAAGGTAAAGGCTACCCACTCCAGTATTCTGGCCTGGAGAATTCCATGGACTGTATAGGACATGGAGTCACAAAGAGTCAGACACGACTGAATGACTTTCACTTTCACTGTATTTTTCCTTAATGAAAGGTATTAATTTATACTGAATGAAATTCAGAGAAAATAGTATTTTATTTCCTAATAGCTTTAAATATAGGATTGCATCTATTGAACTAAAAAGACCTTTGTAAGAACAAGATCCAAGTGTATATAAGATATATTTTCAGGCAAATTTTGATGGAAATAAGTTTCTATGACATCTAGTTATTGGGTTTTCATTGTTTGACACTTCTAGTAGGTTAAAAATGCATCTCAGAATTCAAGGTCTATTGCAGTTTGATTCAATCACATTAAGAAAAGATGTGTTTATTATTAAGTTCTCCATTTCTAACTAGATTTGATAATGTAAAGTCGTTTTTTAGTCACTAAGTAATTTCTGAGTATTTTGCAACCCCATGGATGGTAGCCCACCAAGCTCCTCTGTCCATGGGATTTCCCAGGCAAGAATAGTGAAGTGGGTTGCCATTTCCTTCTCCAAGGGATATTCTGACCAGGGACTGAACCTGCATCTCCTGCTTTGCAGGTGGATTCTTTTATTGCTGAGCCACCTGGGAAGCCCAATGTGGAGTAATAGGACAGTATACAATGTCTGGTCATATAAAATAAAGATTTGGCAGAAATATAAAATTCTAGACATGAAAAAGGAAGTCTTACAGTTATAGCAGTTCATCGTCCAAGGATGTGTAGATTCAGGAAAATGATGAAATGGGAACTTCTTTGAGGACCTGGACTTTGTTTTTTCCCGGTATTCTCTATGCCTACTATGGTGCCTGCTGTAAAGATGGCTGGTAGGCCTTTGAGGAATGACTGAATGAGAAGTGCAGAGCATCCGCTTATATCTGGTTGTGTGGCAGCTGGATGTTTTCTTAGATTCATTGAAATGTTTTTTCTGCATTATAAGGGTTAACACTTTATTAGGTTTTTACCTGGTGTCATATAGTCCTCTAAGCACTTTACATGGATTAATCTCATTAAATTTGCATCACAGTCTTGGTGGTAGATACCATTCTTAACGTATTTTCCAGATAAGGAAATGGAGCCTTGAGAAGTTAAGTCTCAAGTCCAAGGTTATAGTAAGTGGCAGAATCAACATTTGAACCAGGCTGCCAGGCATCAGAGCCCATTCTCCTATAACCGCTATCTTGACAGCTTCTCTCTCTGTTGTTTTAGAGCAGCACCATGGCCTTTCTACTTCCTTAAAACCCAACAGTTCTGTTTTTTTTAAATTATTGGATAATTGCTTTACAATGCTGTGCTGATTTCTGCTACACAACAATTCTAATCAGCCATAGCTCTCACTCTCTCTATATATCCTCTGCTTCTTTAGCCCCCTCCCATCCCATTCCTCTAGGTCATCACAGAGCACCAGACTGGGCTCTCTGTGGTATATAGCAGCTTCCCAATCGCTATCAGTTTTATGCATGGTAGTGTATACAAGTCAATACTACTTTGGCAGGGTTAATACTGTTGCTTTCTATTGCTTTTGAAGACAGCAATCATGTATTTTTCTTCAGTTCAACTTTTTTGTTATAGTAAGAATTTTTATCCAGAAATTTTCTCCCTTAAAATTTATTTCTTTATTTCACCAGCATCATCATGGCTTGTTGAAGTTGACATAGTGTAAAAAAAGTTGTTGTGGTCTGCACGATTGGGAAAACATTTTGTCTTTTCCTTTTTTAAATCGCCTCTCCATAAAAGCTTGGGCTAAAACTTAAAACTAAAATTCCTATCTTTTTGGCCTTCTTAAATAGAACTGAGGCCAAGTTGGATATATTTTCTATAGTTAGGGGGAGTCCAGTACCCATTTCAATTGGGAACACTTAAAGTAATAGGCTCACTGAGAGCAAGATGTCACCTCAGTGGGTGACCCATGAATCCTGTTGCCTTCTTCCTTGGTTCTTATTTATTCCGAACAATAGAGGAGACATGATGACCCATGAAGCATGTCAGAAAACAGATGCTGCAGTGTTGACAGCTTCCTCTCCCATGTGGCTAATTCCTTTCTTTCAAATACAGCCTGCCTAGAACGTCTAGCTGACTTACATGCACCAGTGCATTTCCTTTATCGTGTGCCCATAGTTTCAGAATGTGTCACATATAAAGCCGCTGGAAATTCCTACATGGGCCAACCTCTGTTGGTCTTAAGAGGTCCTATCGATTTTTTAGAACCTTAGCAAAGCAAAATGTTAACTTAAGAGGAAAATTTGAAATGGGATAAAATACTTCCTGGAATCAAAGGGCATTGAGGGTCTCTGGGAGTCACTTAGTGACTCCGGATGGGTGTATTCCTGAAAGCATCATGAATCATTGTATTAGGTGAAGGTGAAGATGAAAAGTTACCATCTTGAGAATATAATTTTCATCCAAAAATATGATTTATTTATACTTTGAGATAGTGTGATTGCATGCCCACCTTATTTCACTTGTAAAGCCACTTAAGTATCTGGAAAGTGAAGAGACCATTGCTTTATTCTCTTGATATTATACATGCACAAACACACATAAATCCCAATTCATACAAAACTATAATGATGTTTAATTTATATACATAAAGGCAATGGCACCCCACTCCAGTACTCCTGCCTGGAAAATCCCATGGACAGAGGAGCCAGGTAGGCTGCAGTCCATGGGGTCGCTGAGGGTCAGACATGACTGAGTGACTTCACTTTCACTTTTCACTTTCATGCATTGGAGAAGGAAATGGCAACCCACTCCAGTGTTCTTGCCTGGAGAATCCCAGGGACGGGGGAGCCTGGTGGGCTGCCATCTATGGGGTCGCACAGAGTCAGACACGACTGAAGCAATTTAGCAGCAGCAGCAACAACAAGTTAAACTACATTCAGAACAGATGTTTTACTGTGTGATGTTTTGTCATTTTTTCACAAAAAAGCTTGACTTAAGAAATCAAATTGAGAAGTTAAAAAATGATGCATAATGGACTTTTTAAAGTAAAATTAAGTTCCCAGTGTCTTATATACTAAAGAATCAAGTAACTGATGATTCCTCAATGAGTATATTATTCCCTTCCTGACTGTGCTCTACTTTTCTAAGTGTATATATTTTTAGACCCTTTCAACTCAAAGTGGATGTTGTGAGAATTTGATTTATAAAATGTAATTTCTATATGTTTTCAACCCTGCTTGACCTAAATCAGATTCCTTATGATTATACAGTGGAAGTAAGAAATAGATTTAAGGGACTAGATCTGATAGAATGCCTGATGAACTATGGACAGAGGTTTGTGACAGTGTACAGGATTCAGGGATCAAGACCATCCCCAAGAAATAGAAATGCAAAAAAACAAAATGGCTGTCTGAGGAGGCCTTACAAACAGCTGTGAAAAGAAGAGAAGCCAAAAGCAAAGGAGAAAAGGAAAGATACACCCATCTGAATGCAGAGTTCCAAAGGATAGCAAGGAGAGATAAGAAAGTCTTCTTCAGTGATCACTGTAAAGAAATAGAGGAAAACAACAGAATGGGAAAGACTAGAGATCTCCTCAAGAAAATTAGAGATACCAAGGGAAAATTTCATGCAAAGATGGGGACAATAAAGGATAGAAATGGTACAGATTTAACAGAAGGTATTAAGAAGAGGTGGCAAGAATACACAGAAGAACTGTACAAAAAAGATCTTCATGACCCAGATAATCACGATGGTGTGATCACTCAGCAAGAGCCAGACATCCTGGAATGTGAAGTCAAGTGGGCCTTAGGAAGCATCACTATGAACAAAGCTAGTGGAAGTGATGGAATTCCAGTTGAGCTATTTCAAATCCTAAAAGATGGTGCTGTGAAAGTGCTATGCTCAATATGTCAGCAAATCTGGAAGACTCAGCAGTGGCCACAGGACTGGAAAAGGTCCGTTTTCATCCCAATCCCAAAGAAAGGCAATGCCAAAGAATGCTCAAAGTACCACACAATCATACTCATCTCACATGCTAGTAAAGTAATGCTCAAAATTCTCCAAGTCAAGCTTCAGCAATACATGAACCGTGAACTTCCAGATGTTCAAGCTGGTTTTAGAAAATGCAGAGGAACCAGAGATCAAATTGCCAACATCCTCTGGATTATCAAAAAAGCAAGAGAGTTCCAGAAAAACATCTGTTTCTGCTTTATTGACTATGCCAAAGCCTTTGACTGTGTGGATCACAATAAACTGTGGAAAATTCTGAAAGAGATGGGCATACCAGACCATTTGACCTGCCTCTTGAGAAACCTGTGCAGGTCAAGAAGCAACAGTTAGAACTGGACATGGAACAACAGACTGGTTCCAAATAGGAAAAGGAGTATGTCAAGGCTGTATATTGTCACCCTGCTTATTTAACTTATATGCAGAGTACATCATGAGAAATGCTGGGCTGGAAGAAGCACAAGCTGGAATCAAGATTGCCAGGAGAAATCTCAATAACCTCAGATATGCAGATGACACTACCCTTATGGCAGAAAAGTGAAGAGGAACTAAAAAGCCTCTTGTTGAAAGTGAAAGAGGAGAGTGAAAAAGTTGGCTTCAAACTCAACATTCAGAAAATGAAGATCATGGCATCTGGTCTCATCTACTGCTGCTGCTGCTGCTAAGTCACTTCAGTTTTGTCCGACTCTGTGTGACCCCATAGATGGCAGCCCACCAGGCTCCCCCGTCCCTGGGATTCTCCAGGCAAGAACACTGGAGTAGGTTGCCATTTCCTTCTCCAGTGCATGAAACCGAAAAGTGAAAGTGAAGTCACTCAGTCATGTCTGACCCTCAGTGACCCCATGAACTGCAGCCTTCCAGGCTCCTCTATCCATGGTATTTTCCAGGTAAGAGTACTGGAGTGAGGTGCCATTGCCTTCTCCATCAGGTCCCAATACTTCATGGCAAATAGATGGGGAAACAGTGGACACAGTAGCTGACTTAATTTTTCTGGGCTCCAAAATCACAGCAGATGGTAATTGCAGCCATGAAATTGAAAGACCCTTGTTCCCTGAAAGAAAAGCTATGATAAACCTAGATGCCTATTAAAAAGCAGAGACATTACTTTGCCAATAAAGATCCATCTAGTCAAAGCTATGGTTTTTCCTGTAGTCATGTATTGATGTGAGAGTTGGACTATAAAGAAAGCTGAGTCCTGAAGAACTGATGCTTTTGAACTGTGGTGTTGGAGAAAACTCTTGAGAGTCCCTTGGACTGCAAAGAGATCCAATCAGTCCATCCTAAAGATCAGTCCTGGGTATTCATTGGAAGGACTGATGTTGAAGCTGAAACTCCAATACTTCAGCCACCTGATGCAAAGAGCTGTCTCATTTGAAAAGACCCTAATGCTGGGAAAGTTTAAGGGCAGGATGAGAAGGGGATGACAGAGGATGAGATGGTTGGATGGCATCACCAACTCGATGAACATGAGTTTGGGTAAACTCCAGTAGTTGGTGACGGACAGGTAGGCTTGCCATGCTGTGATTCATGGGATCGCAAAGAGTCAGACAAGACTGAGAGACTGAACTGAACTGAACCTGACCATTAACACTCATCACAGATGGTTTCTCAGATCTAGGGATAATATACTCCAGTTCCTTTCTACAGAAGTACAATTATGTATACTCAGTAGAAAGTGAAATTTATGTTTTATATAGGTCTTTTAAAATATTTTTTCAATAGTGGATTCATCCTTGAATACAAATGAAGTGATATCTCAATTAATAAATCCCTTGTGACCAAATGTATTTCATTACTTAATGTTAAACACACAAAGCTATTAAATACAAACTTGTGTACATGTGCACACACACACACACACCCCTCCTCAAAGTCTTTCTAAAGAACTGCTAGTGGCTTATATTTAAATGACCAAATCTTTAAATTTTCCTGTCCAACATGTTGATATGAGTTGTAATAAAAGTGTGACCATTTCTGATATTAGAACAATGTTATATATTATAAAGGCATAGAGAGTTGGAAAGGGGCTTCCCTGGTGGCTCAGCAGTAAAGAATCTGCCTGCAATGCTGGAGATGCTGGAGACATGGGTTCTATCCCTGGGTCAGGAAAATCACCTGGAGGAGGGCATGGCAACCCATCCAGTATTCTTGACTGGAGAATCTGCATAGACAGAGAAGCTGGGCTGGCTATGATCTGTAGAGTTGTAAAGAGTCAGACAACGCTGAAGTGACTAAGCAAGCACACACAGTGAATTGGAAAGGTCTTAGAAAGAAGAAAAGGGTGACCCTTTCTCAATCTACCATACTTCAGTGTAAGCTCTCTTGGAGAGTTAGTAAAGGTTTATACTTCTACCTGGGCTTCCCAGGTGGTACTAGTGGTAAAGAACCCGCCTGTCAATGCAGGAGAGACTAGAGATGTGGGGTTCGCTTCCTGGGTTGGGAAGATCTGGAGGAGGGCACAGCAACCCACTCTAGTATTCTTGCCTGGAGAATATCATGTACTGAGGAGCCTGGTGAGCTACAGTCAATGGGATTGCAAAGAGTTGGACACAATTGAAGCAATTTAGCATGCATGCACATATTTCTAACTTCCTTTCTAATATCATTAACATCTCTATCTTGGAGCAAGGACTAGAAGCAGAAAAGCTTTGGAGATGCCATCAGGAGTGGAATGGAATGAATCCAGTCTCCAAACAGATGCCTTGAGTTTTCAGCAAGTGGGGACCTTATTGACATGGCCCATACTCATAGGTCGTAAATATAAGTTGGAAATCACTGAAAAGATCTTTTTCTTGTATGAATGTCTGACTGATGCTCCCTAGTTTTTTAAAAGAACAATTATATTCTTTTAGAATTGCAGTCACCTTTGCTATAATCCACTGAACCTGATATATATATGAGCCTGTTTTTAAACTGGAGAAGCCAACTGTCTGTATGGTTCCATCAGTCCATGTTTCTACTCATGTGCCAACTTTGCACATGTTTTAACTACTGTTTTAACTACTGTTGTTTTATAATAATTTACATATGGTAGTGTAAACCCTCCAGATTTTTTGTATCACTAGATTATATTTGCTAATGTTTGTTTCAGTTCAGTTCAGTCGCTCAGTTTTTTCTGACTCTTTGTGACCCCATGGACTACAGCACGCCAGGCTTCCCTGTCCATCACCAACTCCCAGAGCTTGCTCAAACTCATGTCCATCGAGTTGGTGATGTGATCCAACCATCTCATCCTCTGTTGTCCCCCCTCAATGATCTTTCCCAGAATCAGGGTCTTTTCTAATGAGTCAGTTCTTTGCATCAGGTGGCCACAATATTGGAGCTCTAGCTTCAGCATGAGTCCTTCCAATGAACATTTAGGACTGATTTCCCTTAGGATTTACTGGTTTGATCTTGCAGTTCAAGGGACTTTCAAGAGTCTTCTCCAGCACCCAAAAGCATCAATTAAAAACATCAAGTAAAGTTTGTTCAGGCTTCTTATGTCTATTCTTAGGAAATAAATTGATTTGTAGTTCCCCTTTGTTGTAATGTCTTTGTTAGTTTTTGCCTCGTAAAATGTTCTAGGATGTGTTCCCTTTTTGGTAATCTCTGGAAGAATTTGTGAAAGATTGCTGTTCTTTATCCTTAAAGTATTCAAAATAATTTGGATCTATCCATCTGAGACTGGAGTACTGTTTGTGGGATGATTTTAATTATAATTCTTCTTTTTAGGTTTAGTGTTCATAACCCTAACAAAGGCCAGCATGCCAACTGCATATTCAATTGTGTTTCCACTCAGGGCATTACTTCAGGAATTCACTTCTTTTGCACTATTACTTGTATCCTCTCTATTGGCTGTTTCCACAAGCATATAAATACACCACAATATTTATAGTCTCTAACAGCAAGCCAAAGCTAGAGCAGCAAGCCAAACCTATTCAGCTACTGCTCCTTTCTTTCGCTTTTGTTTCTCCAATTCTTCCCCCTCTCACTCTTTATTGAGCCCACTCTAATGAGGCTCTGACTTTCTGCTTCACTGAAAATGTACTTGTCAAGGTTCCTACTGATGTCCTTGTTGAAAAATATATTCTTCAATTCTGAGTGCTCATTCTATCGCACTTTGATTATTCCGTCCTTTCAAACTCTTCTTGAGCTCCCACTTTTCTGGTTTTACTTCCTGACTCCTTCCTCTTCACATCTCTGACATCTGGATGTAGATCTGTTCTAAGGATTGATGTCCAGACTTCTTGCCCATATTCGTTTAATTCCTAAGTGAATTAAATGAATTCTCATTCTAAGGGTTTTAAATCCCATCTCTGTGTAATAGTGGATTCTTAATTTTCTATTGTTTTGAACTTTGCCCTTGAGCTCCAGACTTGATACTGTGAAAGTGTTGCACTCAATATGCCAGCAAATTTGGAAAACTCAGCAGTGGCCACAGGACTAGAAAAGGTCAGTTTTCATTCCAGTCCCAAAGAAAGGCAATGCCAAAGAATGCTCAAACTACCACACAATTGCACTCATCTCACATGCTAGTAAAGTAATGCTCAAAATTCTCCAAGCCAGGCTTCAGCAATACGTGAACTGTGAACTTCCAGATGCTCAAGCTCGTTTTAGAAATGGTTCAGGAACCAGAGATCAAATTGCCAACATCCGCTGGATCATCGAAAAAGCAACAGAGTTCCAGAAAAACATCTATTTCTGCTTTGACTATGCCAAAGCCTTTGACTATGTGCATCACAATAAACTGGAAAATTCTGAAAGAGATGGGAATACCAGACCATCTGACCTGCTTCTTGAGAAACCTATATGCAGGTCAGGAAGCAACAGTCTGGACATGGAACAATAGACTGGTTCCAAATAGGAAAAGGAGTACGTCAAGGCTGTCTATTGTCACCCTGCTTATTTAACTTCTATGCAGAGTACATCATGAGAAATGCTGGGCTGGAAGAAA